>NC_083229.1:124540079-125182579 GCF_032191835.1 Heteronotia binoei
CACAGGTAACAAACAACCAACAAGCTCCCATTTCCTACTCATGAATAATGCATTTCGTCACTCGGTGTCAATCAATGAAACGTAAGTGCGCTTGATTGCTTTATTAGTGTTTGCAAATGGGCAAAAAAAGAAGAGGTAACATTCGTGTTGTCCTGAGCTCCCAAAACTGCAGCGCATGTTTAATTCATTTTCTTTATTTCCTCTTTACCCTCTGTTGCGAGTGGCATAGGATTTAGCAGACGGCATGGGGTATAATGCATTATTTTTCATAAGATTAAATATAAAACAATTGCAGATGCTAAATAAGAATATAAGCACATAAGAGAAGCCATGTTGGATCAGCTCAATGGCCCATCCAGTCCAACACTCTGTGTCACACAGTGGTCAAAAACCCAAGTGCCATCAAGAGGTCCACCAGTGGGGTTAGAAGCCCTCCCATTGTGCCCCCCCCGCCCCCAAGCACGAGAATGCAGAGCATCACTGCCCCAGACAGAGAGTTCCAACAATAAGCTGTGACTAATAGCCACTGATGGACCTCTGCTCCATATGCTTATCCATTCCCCTCTTGAAGCTGGCTATTCTTCCAGCCGCCACCACCTCCTGTGGCAGTGAATTCTACATGTTAATTATCCTTTGGGTGAAAAAATACTTCCTTTTATCAGTTCTAACCTGACTGTTTGGGGTAGAAACAATGAAACAATGCTAAAGCCATTCCTTTTTTAAAAAGATGTTTCAAACACGGCATAATTTTTTAAATATAAGTGGCGAGAACATAGGGTTACCAGCTCTGGGTTGGGAAATACATGGAAATTTGGGGGTGAAGCCTGAGAGGGCGGAGTTTGAGGAGGGGAGGGACTTCAATGGGGTATAATGCTATAGAGTCCACCTTCCAAAGTGGCCATTTGGAAGTGAACTGGTCTCTGTAGTCTGGAGATGGGTGTAATCCCAAGAGATCTCTAGATGCTACCTGAAGGTTAGCTACCCTAACAGAATGTCTCAGAGAACTAAGAATGTCTGCATTAAATAATTGGTTTAAATCATCATAGAGTTGGAAGGGACCTCCAGGGTCATCTAGTCCAACCCCCTGCAGGAAACTCACAAATACCTTTCCCTCAATTCACAGGATCTTCATTGCTGTCAGATGGTCATCTAGCCTCTGTGTTTGCTTCAGCTACCTCACCTTACAGTAAAATAGGGAAAAAAAAAAATTAAACTGTTTTCCTCAGAATATAAAACGGAGGCCAGCTGGATCAGGCTTGTGGTCCACCTAGTCTATCATCCCGTCTCACACAAAGGCCAACCAGTTGCCCAAGGAGGTCAACAAATGCGACATTGGGGGCCCTGATGTTGCCTCCTAGCATTGAACTCCAGAGGCATACAGACTCGGAAGATGAACGCTCCCTTTTACCCGCCATTGCTAGCAGCCGTTGAAGGACCTAGCCTCCATGAATCTGCCTACCCCTCTTTTAAAACCATCTGTGCTCATGGACATAACTGCATCCGCCAGCAGCCGATTCCACGATTTAATTATTCCTTGAGTAAAGTACTCCTGTCCATCTGTCTTGACTCTAGTGCCTGTCAACTTGACTATAGTGCCTCCCCCAGATTCTAGTATTATGAGAGGGGGACTCTTATTTCGCTTTCTCTGCCCCATGCAGAGGCTTCCCAATCCCCAGGTCCCAGCAGGGGATCCCTGGTTTTACAGGCTTCCCCCCACCCCCAGCCAGCGGGGAAAGCCCCGCCCCCATAGCCACCCTGTACCTCTAGATCTCGGGCAGGTTTAGAAACCTGTAAACAGCTCCGGTTTTAAAATGTATGTGTATGTGCCTTGAAAGTTGAGCACGAAGGTAAGTACGAGCAGAACTCAGGGGGAGATGTGTGCATGGGATCGTGCACAATGAATCCGGAGGGGAGGCATAGCTAGGTTGGGCCAAATTTCTCAGGTGATCTCACCCACTGTTTTCTGTTGCCTGATGCTATGTAGCAATTCTAGACTTTAGTCTCCTATTCTGCTATGAACCATGGCCAGCTCTGCTTATCTGCCAAGACCTGATTAAATCCGGCAAGACTGGGCTGCTCCGGTCAGGACACAGTGTCTCCTACCCTTTTGGGATAGAATGCAACACCATTTCGAAGGCATTTTTGATGATAAATAAATGGAAGGAACTAGACCAGGGGTGGCCAAACTGTGGCTCAGGAGCCACCTGTGGTTCTTTCACATATATCATGTGGCTCTCCAAGCCCCTCTGCCCTGCTGGCTGGCTTGGAGAGTGTGTTTAAAGTTAAAGTTGCTTTCTTTCCACCTCTCCCTCCTCCCTTTCCTCCACATTTTCCTCACTCCCTCCCTGCCTTCCTTCCTTCCTCCATTCCCTCCACATTTTCCTTCCTCCCTTCCCTCCACATTTTCCTTCCTTCCTTCCTTCCTTCCTTCCTTCCTTCCTTCCTTCCTTCCTTCCTTCCTTCCTTCCTTCCTTCCTTCCTTCCTTCCTTCCTTCCTCCCTCCCTCCCTCCCTCCCTCCCTCCTTTCCTTCCTTCCTTCCTTCCTTCCTTCCTTCCTTCCTTCCTTCCTTCCTTCCTTCCTTCCTTCCTTCCTTCCTTCCTTCCTTCCTTCCTTCCTTCCTTCCTTCCTTCCTTCCTTCCCTTAAGGCTCTCAAACATCTGACATGGATTCTATGTGGCTCTTACCTTCAGCAAGTTTGGCCACCCCTGAACTAGACCCATGCTCCCTCTTCCAATCAATCATGTGGCTAGAGAGGTGAATTCCAAAGTGCAGAATAGCATAGGGGGAAATGATATGGGGCCATGAAGCTTGGGAAAAGGTCACTTTTTTTGCATTTTTTTAAAGAATTGCAAAATGTTGGCATAAGCACTTGAGAAGAGAATGCCTTTCCAATTCCTGGATCTCTCTAGATCTCAGATGGAAGTATTCACCCCCTTAGGGGAAAAAACGGGACATTGCTTGAGCTAGGAGTTATTTTTAGCATTAAGAAAATGAAGATGGGGAGTTAAATGCTTATGAATATGCCATAGTATTTATATGAATGTATATGTTGCCCTACCGGCACCCAGTGCTCACTGACAACTCGATGAATCACACTTCCCTATTCAGGTGGCTATAATAAAGCCATAATTTTTTCCCCTTCCCCATTTACATTCACATTCACATGATGCCGTTATGGCAACTACAGGCTCGTGGACAATGAAAATCAGCTCCACTTTTGATCTGCAAACAACCACAATAAAGCAGGAATCTACACGGGTTTAACAACATGCCCCGTCTCTGGAGTTATATTCATGGTGCCTTTGTGGATGAAAGGACCTTACAGAGTCTCTGGTTCACCCCGCAGATTAGTAGATGCAATGGATTGTATTCTCAAGAAACGCATCCCTCTAAGGAAAGCCAGCAGTGAAAATGACAGGGTCGGCTAGCCATCTTTTGAAGCACAATGGGATCTATTCAAAGCTGTTTGGCACGGAACACCCAATGTGGGCGAGTCTTAAGATTCGGGATGGACATGAACTGGCCGACAAACCAACGTTCGTCATGAATTTTGGCCTGCTTGGGGTTTGTGAACTGGATTTTGCGAACTGAAGACCCAGGATGAACGACCATGAACTTTGGTACAATTTCTTCTGGGGAAACTTAAAAGATTCAGAGCCATCTAAACCCTGCTTTCAGCTCCTTGCAGCTTTTTGGAGCCATTTAAACTGCCACTGTCCTCCGCTCCCTGAGAAAAGCCAAGCAAGTTTGTAAAACTATTTTGTCCAATGCAACCCTATTTTTGTTGTTGTTCAGTCGCGCAGTCGAGTCCGACTCTTTGCGACCCCATGGACAGTCACGTCAGGCCCTCCTGCCTTCCACCGTCCTCTGAAGTCTGCTCAAATTTGTGTTAGTTACATCGGCGACGCTGTCCAGCCATTGCATCTTTTGTAGTACTGCAGTCCTAAGCTCTGCTCACAACCTGAATTCGATCCCCAGTGGAAGCTGGGTTTTCAGGCAGCTGGCTCGAAGTTGACTCAGCTTTTCATCCTTCCGAGGTCAGTAAAATGAGTCCCCAGCTTGCTGGGGGGAAAGTGTAGATGACTGGGGATGGCAAGGGCAAACCACCCCGTAAAAAGTCTGTCGTGAAAACGTTGTGAAAGGGATGTCACCCCAGAGTTAGAAACGACTGGTGCTTGCACAGGGGACCTTTCCTTTCCTTTTGCCTTCTGTCTTTCCCAGCATCAGGGTCTTCTCCAGTGAGTGCTCCCTTCTCCTTTGGTGGCCAAAGGATTTGAGCTTCAGCTTCAGCATCTGACCTTCCAGGGAACAATCTGGATTGATTTCCCTTAGGACTGACTGATTTGATCTTCTTGCAGTCCAAGGGACTCTCAAGAATCTTCTCCAGCACCACCTCTCAAAAGCATCTATTCTTCTGCGTTCAGCCTTCCTTATGGTCCACCTCTCACAGCCCTCACAGACATACGTTACTAGCAATCCTGTTACCTTTGGAGAAAGGCTCTCTTGAATCATTCAGATTTGCCTTGTTTGTGGAAAGCCAGTAGCATGGGAGCCCTCCGGATCTCCTTGGGCAGGCCATTCCATCAGAGGGGAGCCGCGGGGCTTTTTTTTTAGTAGGAATGCACAGTTCCAGCTGACTTGATGCCGGGGTGTGTGGCCTAATATGCAATTGAGTCTTTTCTGGGCTTTTTCTGCAGAATAGCCCTGTGTGAAACAATGGTGATATCAGGGGATGTGGCCTAATATGTAATCTGCTTCCTGCTAGGCTTTTTCTGCAAAAATAGTCCTGGTGAGCAACAATGGAGAAAGCATGTGGATGGGCAATTGTATAGTACAGCCAATATGAAGTCAAAGAACATAAGAGCCCTGCTGAATCAGACTAGTGGGCCATTTAGTCCAGCATCCTGTCTCACACAGTGGCCAACCTGTTCCTCTGGACAGCCAACAACAGGGAACAGAGGCTGAGGGCTCTTTGGTGTAGAGCCAGTTTGGTGTAGTGGTTAAGTGTGCGGACTCTTATCTGGGAGAACCAGGTTTGATTCCCCACTCCTCCACTTGCACCTGCTGGAATGGCCTCGGGTCAGTCATAGCTCTGGCAAGAGGTTGTCCTTGAAAGGGCAGCTGCTGGGAGAGCCCTCTCAGCCTCACTCACCTCACAGGGTGTCTGTTGTGGGGTGGGGGGAGAAGATTATAGGAGATTGTAAGCCACTCTGAGTCTCTGATTCAGAGAGAAGGGCAGTGTATAAATCCGCAGTCTTCTTCTTCTTTACCCAATGTTGTCTCCTGGGTTGGGATTCAAAGACTTAGAGCCTCTGAATGTGGAGATGTCCCTTAGTCACCATGGCTAGTAACCACCAATAGACTTACCCTCCAAAGCTCCACCTTGAGAGACCCACCTAACCTTCATTGTCTTTGCCTCGTTCCCTTTAGCATCCTCTCAACTGTCTTCTCCGCCTCACTCAGTACCTTCATCTCCCCTCATGCCACCCTTCTGGCTTGGTTGGCTTTAATATTAGCACATTGTACACCTGCTGCACTGAAACACGCAGTTCTACTACCTCTAGACTTTGGGTGTCAACTTCACTTAAACGTGAGATGGATTTGAAAAGTGTGCGGGTGGGAGGGGGAGTTCTCTAAGTTTCGGTCACCTCAAGCAGCCTTTAAATCTGTGGAGAGATGACCCGTGGTTTGCTCGTTATGTCTGCTTTCAGAATGATTCACACATTATTCCTACATATCCACACAGTGTTCCTATGTAGAAGATTACTCCAGGTTGTGTTTTTGTTAGTGCCAGGCCTCGAATTCAACAGGAGCTTACAGGAGCATAGCTACTGAACCTTTCTGAGGGTTCCCCTTCCTCCTCCCCAACTACCTTGTCCATTGAATAGTAGGTGGAGCTTCATAACAATCCCTGGATTAGGAGAGCGGGCAGCCAGCCAGCCACCAGGGGCTTTGCCACACCCCCAGCAGCCCTCAGGAATCTCTGGAGAAGCCTGTGCCACCCTTTCTCCACTTCTTATGTGATTTTGGGTGGAGGGTGGCTTGCTGGCCTTTTGACTGTGGCGGGGAAGGGCAGCCGAGGAGAGCCCCAGGTGAGCGAGGCCTGCTTGGGCTGATTGGATCTCTAGCCAGCCCAAGCAGGCCTCGCTTGCCCGGATCTTTCCTTTCTTGTGTCGAGTTGCTTTTGGCTGGGGGGGGGGCAGCATATGCTAATGAGTTCTGCTAATGAGCGCCACTACTTATTTTTTCTACAAAATGACCCCTGGTTAGCGCACTATATATCAGGGCGTGTAACCATAACACTATGAAGAAACTTTGCTACTCTTTCAGTTCTTTCAATAACTGGGTTATCGAGCAAGAAAAGAACCTTAAGATCATCAGAAGCCTCATCAGAGGCTATTATGGGATATAAAAAAACACGACGGGATGCCAGATTAAAAGGGCACTGAAGAAGAGCATGGCGATGGTTTCAACACAGTCCTTCGTACAAGGACAGCACCTGCTAGAGAAAGGAATCCCTTGGAATCTGCCAGATAAAATGGTTGGGGGAAGAGCGTTAAATCTGGCCATGGAACAGGCTCTGCACAGGTTTGGAGCTAGGAGTTGATAGAGGTATACAGTTGGGAAGCATGTGCTTGAGAGAGAGCACATGCTTTCATATACATCCTGCTTTAAGATAGATAGAGATAGATGCAGACAGATGAAATCAGGCCTTGAATTCAGCAGGAGCTCACAGGAGCACAGCTCCTAAACCTTTCTGAGAGTTTCCCCTCCTCCTCCCCACCTACTTTGTCCATTGAATAGGAGGTGCAGCTACATAACAATCCTTGGATTAGGAAAGTGGGCAGCCAGCCACCTGGAGCTTTGCCACACCCCCAGCAGCCCTCATTAACCCCTGGAGAAGCCTGCACCACCCTTTCTCCACTTCTTATGTAATTTTGGGAGGCTGGTGGCTTGCTGACTTTTTGACTGGGGTGTGGGGTGTGGCCAAGGAGAGTTCTAGGAGAGCAAGGCCTGTTTGGTCTGGCTGGATCTGTAGCCAGCCCAAGCAGGCCTCGCTCACTCGGGGCTCTCCTATCTTATGTCAGGTTGTTTTGGGCTGGTGTGCGGGGGGAAACAGATGCTAATGAGCTATCCACCATCTATTTTGCTACCAAACAAGCCCTGGATGAAATAGACAGATATAAACAAATCAAAGACATAAGATTATTTTGATTATACATGTTTTCAAAGCAACATTTAACGTGATATCTGTCTATCATCTGTCTTGTGTTAATTCTTGCTATGAAATAATGCACAATTAGAATACTCTGTCTTTGATTTGTTTGTACCCTATGTTTCTCCCCGGTGAGAATCCTCTCTTCCATTTTAGTCTCACAACAGCCTTGTAAGGTAGATTATGCCAGAAGTGTCTAGCTGACCCAAGATCACCCAGCAAGCTACCAAAGCAGACAAGAGCATTCCGTTTAGGTCACCCGAATCCTAGTCTCATACTCACCATGGCTCTCCATTGAATTCTTCCTGTGCAAACTTGTGTAATTCCAAATAATAATAATAATAATAATAATAATAATAATAATAATAATAATAAATTCCTATGAAAATATATTCAATAAGAATTAATCCAATTATTTTCCCCTAGAGATTTAGTTCATCAGAGCCCCAAAAGAGGAAACTGCACAAACAGATCGCTCACTTGAGAAGTTTGTACGCCCATCCAGTTCAAAACAAATGAAAAACAATGGCCGATTTCCCACTCACCTTACACCGCTCTCACGTTTCTCATCTCAGCGGGGTTTCCTTCCGATTTCACACTATCTGCCCCGGGGCTGCAAGTAATATTGGCGTTTTTGCGCAGCAAATAGAAACCTCGAAAAACCAGTTTCTGTCTGCCTTGTAAAAATGCCTACGTTACTCGCAGCCCCGGGGCAGATAGTGTGAAATCGGAAGGAAGCCCCGCTGAGAAGAGGAACGTGATATCGGCGTATGGTGAGTGGGAAATCAGTCTATGTCTTGGATTTTGTGGTGCACCTGCTGAAATATCAATGGGCTTGGGACAGTTCTGCTTCAACAAGATCTTGTGTCACCGCAAGTTCTTTTCCCCGATATAATGTTCAAAAATTTGTTGTGCAGGAACTTGAGTGAGCTGGGAGCAAATGGGGATGCAGAAAGTTTGACTTAGCACAAGCAAGCTACCACGGGGGGGGGGGTGTTGGTGTGTGTGTATGGGTGTGCGTTTCCACGTGTGCAAGAGCTATAGCACAAGCACATATTTTTTTCCACTGGATGCAACCCAGTGAAACAAGCCATCTCATGTGATCTTGCAGTACTGCGGAGAACCAGCTAATAATAATAATAATAATAATAATAATAATAATAATACCTTTTATTTATATCCCGCCCTCTTTGCTGAGGCAGGCTCAGGGCGGCTAACAGCATCAGTCAATATAACAGGTAATACAATACTTTAACAGTAGGTAACAATTAATTAAAATTCTAAAAACAGTAAAACGATAAAATTAACATCTAGGTGCTATTCTGACAGATAACAAAAACATTTAAGCAGTCTCTCAATTTTTAGTCGGTGAAGGCTTCACTAAAGAGGAAGGTCTTGCAGGCCCTGCGGAATCGGTCAAAGTCCCGCAGGGCCCGCACTTCCTCCGGGAGCTGGTTCCACAGGTGTGGGGCCACAACAGAGAAGGCCCAAGTGCGGGTACTCTGCAGTTTTGCTTCCTTCGGCCCAGGAATAGTCAACAGGTCCTTCCCTGCTGACCTCAGTGCTCTCTGGGATTCATATGGGGAAAGACGGTCCCTCAGGTAGGCAGGTCCTCGGCCAGCTAAAACAACTACCTTGTGTAATTTCAACTCCCCTCACAAAAGCTTGCAAGGGGAAACACAGAGCGGAATCGAGGATGTTGTGATGAGAAGAAAGCCTAGCAAATACTGTGCAATGCAGCACGCAATCAAGTAGACAAAACAGGGCCACCAGCTTCCGATGGGACTGCAAAAGCGATAATGGATGCTTTGGAGGGTGGACTCTATGGCGTTATACCCTGCTGGGCTTCCTCCTTCCCCCAAATTCCACCTTCCCCAGGCTCCACCCCTAAAATATCCAGGTATTTCCCAACCAAGAGCTGGCCACCCTTTTCCTGTATGATTCATGGTGTCCTTATAAACAGCAGAACTGAACACCAGAGGGCCGTATGTTATCTCCCTACCGATAAACTGGCGAGTGCTTTCTGAAGCAAACTGAGGCCCTTTCTGCTTTTGCATTTACTACGGCTCTCGCCTCCCATCTCCATCGCTTCAAAAACCGGCTTCCATATTCACTTGCATCCCACTTGCTCTCACCCCACTCTCCCATCACCCCACTCTCCCATCTCCCTTCCACATCCTTTTCCCAGCATTCTGCTGTCGCTCTGCTGTATCTATGTAGTTTTCAAGAGTGGTTTTTCAGAGCAGTGTCCCCCCCCCCTTTTAATTTGCTTCCAAGCCTTTAAAAGTATAAAGATTTCTTCAGATCCCTCCCCTCCCCTGGCAGGCTAATTGGTCTGTTCTTATTGGTCAGTTTCATACGAGGCATGTTTTTTTATAGTAGGAGATTAGGAAAGTAATCATTTCTAAATAACAATGGGGGCAACTCAGGCTGCAAAGCACTGACATCTCCACCTCCCCCCTCTCTCACTAAATTCTTAAAGCAGTCTGCAAGTGCGTTTTTTTTTTGTCCAGCAAACTCCTTGACTACTGATAAGGGTTGGGGGGACAGTAATGGTGATCCCACAGTAAATTCAGCTGAAAGAATCTCCTATTTCAAAAGGCATGCCCAGTATGAAACTAACCAATCAGGAGAAACCAATCCCAGCATATTACCCAGGTTTTCTCATTGGTATGTAGAATATATATGCTGCAACAGAAATCGGAGAGAAAGAGAGAGAGAGATGTAGAATGCAAGCACAGCATTTGCAGCAAACCCCAACCGGCTCAACTTTAGTGAAAATCAGAAATAAGCGGTGTACACAGAATGGACCTAACTTGCGAACCACCCTGGGAAACATCTCACTTCTCCTGGAAGTGTCCCTGAAAATGCAGCCAATCGGCACGTGGCTTTTCTCGCCACTGTTTTTGTGCAATTAGGGTTTAAATTATGGGTTTGCGAAGCATTTTTAAAAAAAACCCTTAAATGCAAAACATATTCTATTTTATTAAAGAACATAATTAGGGAGAGGTTGCTGTGAAAAATGTAACATAAAACGAGAGCCATTAATTTCCTGCTCCCCTCACCTCAAGTTGATTAGCACAAATTGGATTTCATGCTAGTCAGCTTGGGCACTTTACAGGCAATAAAAGGAATCCAGAATTTCAAAAGAGATGGTGGTAAAACACACTCACACACACAAAGCCCTCTTTGTGACAGCATAAAAACCATGTGCATGTTACAGCAGCTATCTGTTGGCATGTCAAAAATTCCCACGGGGTCTCTTTCAGCAAATGCCACACAATGGGACAGACTAAGGTTTTGTTTCAAACATCAATAAGCCTATCACTTATAGCCACATCAAGGTAATATTACATGATGGGCACAAGCCATGTTTCAATGGTTGGCATCTTACGCGCTTCTGTCAGCCAGACAAAACATGCTGCTCAGTTGAAAAAATGGGGAGGGGGAGCAATTTGTGATGGACTTTACTGCCTTCCCCAGTCATCTACACTTTCCGCCCAGCAAGCTGGGGACTCATTTTACCAACCTCAGAAAGATGGAAGGCTGAGTCAACCTTGAGCTGGCTACCTGAACCCAGCTTCCACCAGGATCAAACTCAGGTTGTGAGCAGAGCTTAGGACTCCAGTACTGCAGGTTACCACTCTGTGCCATGGAGCTCATATGTCATATCCCAAACCTACACACTCACTATTGGTTGTAAAGCACAGACAACTTCCTGAAACTCTGGAGAGCCACTGACAGCCATCTTAGACAATACTGACCTTTTTGTTTTATTTGCCTAATTTACACCTCAACATTCTCCCCAACAGAGTCCCCAAGAAGCTTACACTATCTCCTCTCCTTCATTCGATCTTCACAGCAACCTCAGTAAGCTAGGCTAAGAGTGTGTGACTAGCCCAAGGTCATCCAGAAAGCTTTCGTGACAGAGCAGGGATTCAAACTTGGACTGCCCTAGATCCTAATGGGACAATCTAAGCTGGGGGTGGCCAAAATGTGGCTCAGGAGCCACATGTGGCTCTTTCACATATTGTGTGGCTCTTGAAGCCTCCCCCCCCCCCCCGCCCTATTGGCCGGCTTGGAAAAGGCATTTGTCTTTTTAAGTCACTTCTCCAAGCTAAGCCAGTTGGCAGCTTGGAGAATGTGTTTAAAACTAAAGTTGTTTTCTTTCCACATCTCCTTCCCTCCTCCATCTATTTCCTTCCTTCCTTCTTCCTCCCTCCCTCCCATCATTCCTTATCCACTTGCCTGCCTCCTTCCTTCCTTCCTTCCTTCCTTCCTTCCTTCCTTCCTTCCTTCCTTCCTTCCTTCCTTCCTTCCTTCCTTCCTTCCTTCCTTCCTTCCTTCCTTCCTTCCTTCCTTCCTTCCAATATCTGATACCCCAATCCAATCCAATCGCACCTTTACTGGCATAACGAAAAGAGATATACAGAACTTGTCAACCAAACAACAATCAGATATGTCTGTTCAAAGCATAAAAGGCTAAACTAAGATAAATAATAAAACCTGCTTAGAATAATTTTTAACAATTTCAGTCAAGAATCTGGCAACAGCTTTTGTGATATCGATTATCCGGCTCCGGGCGTTGACTGCAGACGGCTGTATTGATGACTCTGATCTGATACTCATGTCTTGTGGCCCTCAAACATCTGATGTTTATTCTATGTGGCTCTTACCTTAAGGAAGTTTGGCCACCCCTAGTCTAAGAAATGTTGTTGTTCAATCGCACAATCGAGTCCGAGTCTTTGCGACCCCATGGACAAAGTCACGGCAGGCCCTCCTGTCTTCCACCATCCTCCGAAGTCTGCTCCAATTCATGTTTGTTACATCAGTAACGCTGTCCAGCCATCTCCTCTTTTGCCATCCCCTTCTTCTTTTGCCTTCTGTCTTTCCCAGCATCAGGATCTTCTCCAGCAAGTGCTCCCTTCTCATTTGGTGGCCAAAGGACTTGAGCGTCAGCATCTGACCTTCCAGGGAACAGTCTGGGTTGATTTCCCTTAGGACTGACTGATTGGATCTTTTTGCAGTCCAAGGGGCTCTCAAGATTCTCCTCCAGCACCACAGCTCGAAAGCATCTAAGAACTAAGGTCTAAGAACTACACCACACTAATTCTAAGATAGTATAAGGCAGCTTCATGTGTGTTCAATTTCACTATATAGCTGCTTGGATTTTATGGATGACATACTGAGTCTCTATGAATTCTGACTTTCCTTGAGCATCGGTGCCCTCTGTTTCCACACAACAGAGGATGGCAACTGTGGATCCAATATAGCCTTTCTATGGGACACCGGGATGCTTTTTGTATTACCTGATTCATACAAGCATGTGCGAAATTATGCTTTTTAGAAATGTGAGAATGGGTGTACAAACTCAAAGCTTTGTTCATATAGTTACTTGACTTGCTGATGGTGTGAACTTGGCAGAAGAGATTGTTTTTAATTATCTCAAAATATGCTCCAAGTAAATCTGAAATATTTATTACTTAAAACAAAGGACCAGTTGTACTTGAAAGGTTCCATCATTTTCATTGTAAGCTATAGCGCTATAGAGTTTGTATCACCTTTTTGTTACTCATTCGAACCCATCTGCTGTCAACAACCATTTAGCCATCGGATTTCGTATCAGGTTTCTGCATGCCACATTTTCTTCACCTCAAGATCTTAATCTGACAGTCTACCCACCAGGGATTTTTTTGCAGCAGGAACTCCTTTGCATATTAGGCCACACACCTCTGATGTAGCCAATGCTCCAAGAACTTACAGGCATCTTCGTACAGGGCTTACTGTAAGCTCCAGGAGGACTGGCTACATCAGGGGCGTGTGACCTAATATGCAAAGGAGTTCCTGCTACAAAAAAGAAAACCCCGGCTAGCGACTATACCACACTAGTTTTGAGATAGTATAAGACAGCTTTATGTGTGTTCATCTGCACTATGGGCGTTTTCGCACTGACCTTATTCAGTAGCGACGCCCCTCTTCACCGCGCAGGATCTGTGCGGATTTCGCATTCATTGCCGCGGAGCACCCGGAAGAGCCGGAAAGTCCTGCGGCTTTTGTGGCGCAAACAGAAACTGCCAAAAACCAGTTTCCATTTGCGCCGCAAAAGCCACGGGGCTTTCCGGCTCTTCCGGGTGCTCCGCGGCAATGAATGCGAAATCTGCGCGCTGAAGAGGGGCATCGCTACTGAATAAGGTCAGTGCGAAAACGCCCTATGACTGCTTGGAGGTTGTGGGTGATATATTGAGTCCCTAGGAATTTTGACCTTCAGTCAGCATTGGTGCTACAAGGGGGGGGGGGGGAACAAATTATTTTATGATCAAGCAGAAACACTCTTCCATGAATCTGAAAGTGGGAAGGGGGGAGGTGTGTGGACAGCACCAGTGCTGAAAATCAATACAGATCAGGTGACTCCAGCATAGCACTTCGCTGGGATTCTAGGAAACAACCAGAGCTCGTCGAATTCAATGTCATTACTGCAGAATCAGAGTTGCAAGGGACCAAGGAGCTTTTACACATCGTATGGACGCATAATATCTCCAAGGATTAGAAGTCCCTAGAGTTGTTTGTAGCTACTGTATTATGCGCAGAATTTTAATGGTTCAATTTTTAAGCTTTTATTCTCATTGTGATGGTTGATGAACAAAAGGCAATAGAATGCCAGACTTGGTAGAGCTTTATGTTTTAGGGGGATAAATTGTAAATTTCCTACATTGAGAAGGGTTGGACTAGATGACCCTGTTGGTCCCTTCTAGCTCTATGATTCTAAGGTTAATAATGACAACAGTAGCAAATGACAAACCAAATAATAAGAAGAAGAAGATGATGACCACAGATTTATACCCCTCCCTTCTCTCAGTGTCAGAGTGGCTTACAATCTCCTTTATCTCCTTCCCCCACAACAGACACCCTGTGAGGTGGGTGGGGCTGAGAGAGCTCTCCCAGAAGCTGCCCTTTCAAGGACAACTCCTACGAGAGCTATGGCTAACCCAAGGCCATCCCAGCACCTGCAAGTGGAGGAGTGGGGAATTAAACCTGGTTCTCCCAGATAAGAGACCATGCACTTAACCACTACACCAAACTGGTGTATCACCTTCTCCAGCCCCAAAGAACACAGGGCAGTTTTCATAAACCTGATCCACATAACCACACACTCCCAATGAAAAGTTTTGGAATCTTGATGTAGGTATTTAAAGATCATGAACAAAGCAGGAGTCAAGTGGCACCTTTAAGACCAACGAAGTTTTATTCAGAGTGTAAGTGTGCTAAAAGCACACTTCTTCAGACGAGGGGATAAGGTACCTGATCCCACTGTCTGAAGAAGTGTGCTTTTAGCACATGAAAGCTTCCGTTCTGAATAAAACTTTGTTGGTCTTAAAGGTTAAACTTGACTCCTACTTTGTTCAACTGCTTCAGACCAACACGGCTGCCCATTTGGATAAAGGTCTGCAAAATCAATGAGTTGCTGGTTTCACCACTGTTTGCTGTATCATTGATGTTCACCTGGACATATTCTGGGAGCAACTGTAACTGTGCATCACCTGATTCTTTGTCTTTAAAATTAATTAATTTGCCGCATTGCCTTTGAGAGAACATACTTACTCCCACCTGTTGAAAAATCCAATGAGTCATAAAGAACCTAAGTTACCAAAACTTCCATCTAGCCAGGGGGTGGGGTGAGAGATTACAGTCTTGTGTGATACACTAGATGGTAACAGTGGTGGAGGAAAGCACATGGGATAGAGAAGGTAGGGAAAGAACTACTTTTCTCCATTTCTCACAATATGAGAACTTGTGGGCATTCCATGAAATTGCTGAGCAGTCAGGTTAGAACTGATAAAAGGAAGTCCTTCTTCACCCAAAGGGTGATTAACATGTGGAATTCACTGCTACAGGAGGTGGCAGCGGCTACAAGGATAGCCACCTTCAAGAAGGGAATGGCTAGGCATATGGAGCAGAGGTCCATCAGTGACTGTTAGCCACAGCATATTGTTGGAACTCTCTGTCTGGGGCAGTGATGCTCTGTATTCTTGTGCTTGGGTGGGTGGGGGGGGGGCACAGTGGAAGAGCTTCTAGTGTCCTGGCCTCATTGGTGGACCTCCTGATGGTACTTGGGGTTTTTTGGCCACTGTGTGACACAGAGTGTAGGACTGGATTGGCCATTGGCCTGTTCTAACATGGTTTTTCTTATGTTCTTAAGTCATAACTGACAACTGGCAGTCCTGTGGGGTTTTCAAGGCATGAAATATTATGCTTTGCTCTCAGTAGTGACAAGTGCCTTATCTTGTTGTAACTGCTTATCTTGTTGTCACAATTATACAAATTCCTTTCCAACTGGCCTGCAGAGTTGCTAAGGGTTACCAAGGCTACGCCGATAGCCAAGATGTACCTGGAAGGGGACGGAGATGCCTTGGGGAGGGGGATAAAGATTTCCCGCCTTTGCTTCCCGCTTGCTTTTAAAAAGTATAACGGTTTGAGATCATCTATATAAGGGCCCAAGTTGCCTGCCTATTCAGTCTTTGCAAAACCCGCCATGCCTGTAACCCGTTGTCCAGGGTCAATAAACAACCCTTTATAAAGTGGACTGTTTGTGCTCTTTGAACTATGGAGAATCTTGACAAGTAGCAACACTGGACTACCTTGGTCAGGGATGTCGAACTCATTTGTTTTGAGGGCCAGATTCGGAATTGTCAGGCTGTGTCATGTGCATCATAAAATGTAATGCCAGGTAGCAGAAATATAAACTTTATAAAGGACACAAACAAACACAATTAAAGATTTGTTTGATTTTTAAAAAACAAACAAACATGTTGGTCTTAAAGGTGTATGTATTGTGTGCAATCCAGGGAACTGGGCAAAGGAAGCTCTGGCACTTTTCTTCTTCCCCCAAGGGCCCAGGAGGGGGAAGAAGATATTGGATTTATATCCCGCCCTCCACTCCGGAGAGTCTCAGAGTGGCTCCTTTACCTTCCTCTCTTACAACAACAGACACCCTGTGAGGTGGGTGGGGCTGGAGAGGGCTCTCACAGCAGCTGCCCTTTCAAGGACAACCTCTGCCGGAGCTATGGCTGACCCAAGGCCATGCTAGCAGGTGCAAGTGGCGAAGTGGGGAATCAAACCCGGTTCTCCCAGATAAGAGTTCACACACTTAACCATTACACCAAACTGGCTCTCCTACACCACTGCACCAAACTGGACCTCAGCCAATAGAAGGGAGAGAGATTTGGCTCAGTAGCTCTGCTGTGCGATTGAGACAGCCTGGCAAAGCAAGCTATCCCCCCCCTTCCTCCCCAAGGGAGGAGCCGCAGTCAATGGAGAAGATACAGGCTTCATCCTGTAGCTCCTGTGTGATTGAGCTAGCCCGGCAAAGCAAGCTGTGATGCAGAAGGAAGCAAGAGAGAGGGAGAAGGAAGCAGATGACAGCCAGTTGTTTGGGGGCCTGGTAGGAGTCCTCTGGGGGCCTGATTTGGCCCCTGAGCCACATGTTGGACACCCCTGACCTTGGTGGTTTCTCAGTATTAAGGAGGGCTGATCTTACTTAGCTTCTCAGATTTGACCAGATCAGGCTAGCCTTGGCCATCCAGAACTTGGGCAAAAGTCTTGCAAACATCCTATTCTTAACAACTTTGTTCAGGTCTTGCAAACAGAAGGCTGTGACTACGGTGCAAGTTAACCCTCACTAAACCAGCCTCAATATGCTACAAAAGAAGGTGCCCTGTTCCATTCTGAAGGCTTTCTTTATTTCCTAAAGATGGCAGAGAGCAACACACACCCTGCAGGTTTGATTTGGACTCGGACTTAGCAAGCTGTATCTTTTATTTGCAAAGCCCTGAACCAGCATAGCTAAGTCAAGAGTGCCAAGTCGACGGATTCAAGAATGAGTCAAAGTTGATACTGAGACTGCATTTATTGATAACCGGTACTCTGGCACAAGCCTCTAGCTTGCTAAGAACGAAACCAATACATTGATACATGGGTTTTAAGATACACTTCAAAAACATTCCTACGGGGGGTGGTTCCAGGAGGAAACATTCACACATAACTACAAGATACTTTCTCAGGCAATAGCTAGCCGTTTGTCCTTGTATTATTATGCAAGGCTTCCTCCCACCTCTGGAAATGTAAAAACCACGAGGGTTCTTTTTTTCATATGTGGTGGTCTTGTGAAAAAGCAAAAAAGTTTTGTCAGATGATACAACAAGAAATCTCTAAAATTTTGGGATATGACTTTAAGAAAGTTCCAGAGACTTTTCTGCTAGGACTACAAACAGAAAAATTTCCAAAAAGAAGATAGGACTTTAATTTGGTATTTGCTCTCACCTGCTAGGACATTGTATGCGCAGTTGTGGAAGCAAGAAAAAATACCAGAGAAATGGGACTGGATTGTGAAAGTTTTATCTTGGAGTGAGATGGACAAGCTAACAAGAACTTTAAGAGACTATGATTTGGATCTGTTTAAAAAGGAGTGGAAGAAATTAAGAGAATACATAGAGCAAGAGTGGAATGTAAAAAGACATTGGGCAATTTTTTTTAATGTGAATGGGAGAAAAGAAAGACATTGATTTTTGATTGGCTAGGGGTGCCTTTTTAATTGAACTTAAGTATATAACTTCGGCGGAAGTCTAGTAATGGAAGGAGGGGGGGTTGAAAATATCATATGGGTTAGAGATAGCAAGGACATAATTAAATATTGTAACCATATGTTATTAATAAAATTGTTTAAGACAAAGGCTTCCTCCCACCTCAGGCCCTGAGAAGGCGCCGACTATTTCCTTCACACCAGTTGCAAATCAAAATAAGAAAAGGGGGAAGGGAAGTAACTAAGGGTAAAGCATTAGCAGCAGTGGGTCTATTATGGTTTTAACCAAGTCTGATACAACAGGCCAAGATCCACCCAGTCATTAGTCAGAATCAGTCGATCTTGACAAAGAGCCCGATGTGGACTCCAGTAGGGTCCTGAATACATCAACGGTATCATAATAGAGTCTCAGTCCTTTGCCCGCTCTTGCTAGACTGCGATATTCTTATCTCTCCAATGTGGTGTCTGTAATAAGTACTGCTGCATCAGCAAGGATAACGTAATTCCAAGCACCAGGAATGCTGAAATATACAGGTTTTTTTTCCCTCAGGGTGCTTCTGAAAGCACTGTTCTGTGCAGCAGGGAAAGAGGGAGGGAGAGATGGAGACATTCTTCAATTCAGCATTGCTTCAGAAGGAGCCTCAGCTCGGTCATGAGCAGAAGGGGGAGAGAGAGGATTTAGAAGAAGAAGAGGAGGAGAAGGAAATTGGATTTCTATCCCGTCCTATGCTCTGAATCTCAGAGTCTCAGAGCAGTCACAATCTCCTTTACCTCCCCCCCTCTCTGACAACAGACACCCTGTGAGGTAGGTGGGCTGAGAGAGCTCTTACAGCAGCTGCCCTTTCAAGGACAGCTCCTACGAAAGCTATATATCCTTCAAAATACACCGGTACCTGTGCTATTGTGTTACCTATGAAAGCTGTGGCTGACCCAAGGCCATTCCAGCAGGTGCAAGTGGAGGAATGAGGAATCAATTCCGGTTCTCCCAGATAAAAGAGCTATGGCTGACCCAAGGCCATTCCAGCAGCTGCAAGTGGAGGAGTGGGGAATCAAACCCGCTTCTCCCAGATACGAGTCCACGTACTTAACCACTACACCAAACTGGCTCTCTAGCAACAGGTGCTTCTAGGCACAGGGAAGGGAGGGTGTGACCGTTTCACAATACTCATACCCTGAAAAAGATTAAAATAAAAAAAATATCACTAATTGCAGGCTTTGGCTAGCTGCTATCTCCTGTGCAATGCACATTTTTAAAATTGTTTTCATTGTCCTTTTGTTGGAAAAGCGGATTCATTTCCTTTTCATTCTGTATTGCATTAATTTGGGTCCCCCCCCCCCCCACCAACCTTCCTGGTTTCCTTTTATATCTCTCCCCCACTCCCACACTGACAGTGCACTTCCTGTGCCAGCAGCGGCTGGTCTGGTTTCCTGTATCAGCAGGTGGTACTTGGCTGAGCCAGAAAAAGGTAGTTAGCTGGCAGGCAAGCAGCTCTCTCTCTCTCTGTGCCACTTTCAACTGTACCTTTGTGTACCTGGGAAATCTGGTCTTCAGGGATGACAGGAAAGCAACCTGAGGCTTACTGTTAAGGGATTTTCCTTTTAAGCCTAATGAAAATCCCCCACCCTCTTACCGAGGTCTATCTGAGAAAGAGAGAGAGAGAGAGAAACCTTACTTCATGGCTTTTCAGCTAGCAAAGTAAGCAGTTTTATTTGAGAACGAATTCATTCTGACACCATTCAACAACAAACTGGCATCCGGAGCACATGCTGAGAGTGAGTTCGGTGTAGTGGGTAAGTGCGCGGGCTCTTATCTGAGACAACTGAGTTGGATTCCCCACTCCTCCACTTGCACCTGCTGGAATGGCTGTGGGTCAGCCATAACTCTCGCAGAGTTGTCCTTGAAAGGGGAGCTTCTATGAGAGCACTCTCAGCCCCATCTACCCTATAGGGCGTTTGTTGTGGGGGAGGAGGGTAAAGGAGATTGTGAGCTGCTCTGAGACTCAGAGTGGAGGGCAGGCTACAAATCCAATGTTGTCATCATCATCTTCTTCTTCTTTTTCTTACAGAGGTGTTCAACTCATTTGTTACAAGGGCCAGATCTAACATAAATCTGACTTTGATGGGTGGGTCCATACGTGTGTGTGTATCTATATCTATATAGCCCAGCAGGAACTCATTTACATATTAGGCCACACTCCCTGACCTCACCATTGTCCCACAGAGGGCTTTTTGCAGAAAAAAAATCCAGCAGAAACTCATTTACATGTTAGGGCACACACCTTGACACCAAGCCAGCTGGAACTGTGTTCCGGGGCATTCCTGCTTAAAAAAAAAAAACCCTGCCTAAGAAATATCATGGCACCAGCTCTTGACTGAGACAATATTGCTAAAGGAACAGAAATCAAAAGAACAGATCCACGGTGGGGGGAGTCAGGCAAAAACACAGCATTTTTAAAATTTGGCAAACCAATTTACGCTCATAATTTAAAGGCTATTATAAAGCATGTAAAGTTCCTTAACCGTTACATTTGTGAAGTACACTGAGGTGATGTGCCTCAACTATGGGCATAACAGAGACCAAGGTGCAGAGGGTTGCGCAGGGAGAGGAGAGGAGAATGACAGAAGAACAGGAAGAAAAGAGGGAAGGGAAGGGAAGGTGCCCTGTGCAAACACCAGTCGTCTCCGACTTTGGGGTGACATTGCTTTCACAAAGTTTCCACGGCAGACTTTTTATGGGGTGGCTTGCCATTGAACATATGAAGCTGCCTTATACTGAATCAGACCCTGGGTCCATCAAAGTCAGTATTGTCTTCTCAGACTGGCAGCGGCTCTCCAGGGTCTCAAGCTGAGGTTTTTCACACCTATTTGCCTGGACCCTTTTTAGTTGGAGATGCTGGGGATTGAACCTGGGACCTTCTGCTTACCAAACAAATGCTCTACCACTGAGCCCAGTCCCTCCCCTTTGCCTTCCCCAGCCTTTTACACTTTCCTCCCAGCAAGCTGGGTACTCATTTTACCGACCTCGGAAAGGTGGAAGGCTGAGTCAACCTGGAGCTGGCTACCTGAACCAGCTTCCGCTGGGATCGAACTCAGGTTGTGAGCAGAGAGTTCAGGCCGCGGTACTGCTGGGAAAAGAGGAGGAAGGTAATAAATAGCATTAGCTAGTTCATTTCTTGCTTTGCTTCTTCACTTTTGTTTCTAAACAAATAGTAACTGGGCTTTGTCCAATAGCACTATTATTAATATATCATTCCTCAGCCATGTCAGGTGTTCTGGGAATTATATTTCCAAAAATGCATTGGGAGATTAAAATGGAGGAATGAAGGTGGAAGTGAGGTGGACCCAATTCAACTTTATCATTTTTTCCTCCACTTCCCTCTCCAAATTCCATCCTAGGAACAATATTTCCCAGAACATTTGACACTATTGATGAATGGTGAGCCCCGTGGCACAGGGTGGTAAAGCTGCAGTACTGCAGTCCAAGCTCTCTACTCACGACCTGAGTTTGATCGGGGCGGAAGCTGGGTTCAGGTAGCCAGCTCAAGGTTGACTCAGCCTTCTATCCTTCCGAGGTCGGTAAAATGAGTACCGAGCTTGCTGGGGGGAAAGTGGACAGTGAAAGGGGGAAGGAGGGACGGTGGCTCAGTGGTAGAGCATCTGCTTGAGAAGCAGAAGGTCCCAGGTTCAATCCTTGGCATCTCCAACTAAAAAGGGTCCAAGCAAATAGGCTTGAAAAACTTCAGCTTGAGACCCTGGAGAGCCGCTGCCAGTCTGAGTAGACAATACTGACTTTGATGGACCAAAGGTCTGATTCAGTAGAAGGCAGCTTCGTATGTTCATGTTCAAGTGTAGATGACTGGGGAAGGCAATGGCAAACCACCCCGTCAAAAGTCTGCCATGAAAACGTCACGATGCGATGTTACCCCAGAGTCAGAAACGACTGGTGCTTGCGCAGGGGGACTACCTTTACCTTTTCTATTAGCAATGACACTGTTGGACAAAACCCAGTTATTCATTTAGGAGCAAAAGTTCCCAGAATGCCTGAAAACTGGTGTTGTCTGTCAGATCTCTCTCTCTCCTGCCCCACTTCCATTTAGAAAATCTTTAAAGCTCTTGGTTGCTTAGGTCCTGTGAGCTAAAGGGAATATCTCTTCCTGGAGCTTTAAAAACCCAAGAACGCACAGTCAAATTCATGGCCTTCTAAATCAACAGCAGGCGACTGTAAATGGCATCGTAGCCCCAGTCTATAAAACACAGATTGGGCGGGGGGGGGGGGGGGGAATGCAGCCTTACTTACAGGCGTTCAAAGGAAGAGCAGAGAAAACGTATCATTTAGTTAATATGAAGTTATGGATTAGAGAATGCGTTATGAAACGCATTCAGTAAGTCAGGCATATCGATCAGAGGGGATCTAAGAGCCACTTTTTTTTAAAAAAAAACCCAAGTCCTACAAATCCCTTCAATTTACGGTCGACGAGATTTTTATCGGTAAATAACGATTTGTCACGGATGTCCATATTTGCAATACAGAATATCGAATTGATGCTCATCAGAACGTTGGCGCCGCAGAGGAACGGCAACACTTTAGAAAGAAAGTGACTCCAAATCGAAACAGCAAAGCTGTCCTTCTAAATATTAATACCCAGGGCTTTTTTTTGGGGGGGGGGGTAGAAATAGCCCATCGAGAGAGCCAGTTTGGTGTCGTGGACTCTTACCTGGGAGAACTGGGTTTGATTCCCCTCTCCTCCACTTGCAGCTGCTGCAACGGCCTTGGGTCCGACATCGCTCTTGCAAGAGTTGTCCTTGAATGGGCACCTTATGCGAGAGCCCTCTCGGCCCCACCCACCTCACAGGGTGTCTGTCGTTGGGGAGGAAGATAAAGTAGATTGCGAGCAGCTCTGAGACTCTGAGATTTAGAGTGGAGGGTGGGGCGTAAACCCAATAGCGAGGGACGGTGGCTCAGTGGCAGAGCATCTGCTTGGGAAGCAGAAGGTCCCAGGTTCAATCCCTGGCATCTCCAAAAAAGGGTCCAGGCAAGTAGGCGTGAAAAACCTCAGCTTGAGACCCTGGAGAGCCGCTGCCAGTCTGAGAAGACAATACTGACTTTGATGGACCAACAGTCTGATTCAGTAGAAGGCAGCTTCATATGTTCATATGTTCATCATCTCATTTGCATATTTAGGCCACACCCCACGACACCACCATTGTTTAACATAGGGGAAAGCCCAAAAGGAGTTCATTTGCATATTAGGCCTGACACCAAACCAGTCGGAACTGCATTCCTGTGGTTCCTGCGAAAAAAAGCCACTGTTATTACCCAACTGAGAATGTGGCAGAGGCAACTGAGACATGTATAAAAATAATGTCCCTGTAAAGTCTGATAAAAACAGCAGCATCTGATAGGGTTGCCAGGGCTCTCCTGGCCAATGGCAGAGGGTGGGGGTGATAGGGATGCCAACTCCAGGTTCAGAAACTCCTGGAGATTTGGGAATGGAGCCTGGGGGGGGGCAGGGACTTCCGTGGGGTACAATGCCATAGCCACCCTCCAAAGCAGCCATTTTCTCCAGGGGAACGGATCTCTATAGCCTGAGTTGAGACTGTTCGGGGCCTCTTGTCTTTAAATTGTATGCATGCATAAAGTGAGTCAAGTTGCAGCCCAATTATAGCAAACCTATAGGGTTTTCAAGGCAAGAAAAGTGATTCGACGTTGCCTGTCTCTCTGTAGCACCTCCATGCTTTCTTGGCGGTCTCCCTTCCAAATACTAAACCAGGGCTGAAGCTGTTAGGAGATGAGACGGCTAGTCTGGGCCAGCCAGTTTTTAAATTAAGAGATGGAAACTAGCAAAAAGAATCTGCTTTTGTTGATATCTAACCAAGTAACCAAAAAAAAAAAAACAACAACCACCACCACCCCTTGAACAAAATTACTGATATTAAAAATTTGTATCAAATGTAAAAAGAGTTAACTGAAGGCCAAAATCAGTATCTATAACTAAGTCCTTTGCGAGATAGATTTTTTTTCTCTTTATGTGATGCAATATAATACCATGAAGTACCATTGCAAAAAAAAAAAAAAATGTAGTCCAGGAATTTCCAAAAAGCGCAGATATCTCAGTGGATGTCTCAGAACCGCCTCAATAGAGCTGGCTAGTTTATTCGTCCAGTTCAATTACCTTCTTCATGGAGGGGTTGAATATCATTCACATTTTCTTATGTCCCCAAGCCAACAGTCAACGTACGTAACAAGCACCAATTTCTTTGGAGAAAATACCAACAAACTACATCTCTTAGAGCAGGTGCAGCTGCAAGTAGTTCTAGAGATAGCCAGGAACCAGAAAAATGCGTTTCATGTTGATTTGTGGTTCGTGGCCATTTTGATTTGTGGTTTGTGGCACGGCAAACCCTGTTTAAAGGCACTGCAGTCCCTTTAAATAGGGTTTGAAGAAATACTTTCCTTTCTGCTCTATCCATGAACCACCACAAACCACCTGTCAGGCGTGGGTTCATTGA
The DNA here is from genome assembly GCF_032191835.1 of Heteronotia binoei. Lineage (NCBI taxonomy): Eukaryota > Metazoa > Chordata > Lepidosauria > Squamata > Gekkonidae > Heteronotia > Heteronotia binoei. The sequence goes on from NC_083229.1 coordinate 124,564,383, forward strand.
AGCTCACAAGCAAGCAAACTTAGAGATTTTAAAACAAAGTTGCATTTATTGGATACTTCAGAGTTACTCCAGCATTGCAGAGATTGGAATTCATGGAGATCAGTCCGAATTGCTAGCATTTAACCTTCTACATCAAAGCAATAATTTCTACCCCTCAATTCCCAAAACAAAAGGCTACTTTTGCATGTGCGATTTTTCCCAGCGTTTCCCCCCCTTATCTCTTCGGTTGGTGGTTACAGTTCTCAAAGGTAAGTGTCCTTGGTGCCTCCGGGGTTGAGGTGAGAATCTGGCACATACTGTCCGCTTCAAAGGGACCTTGGCAACCTTTGATATTCCTGGGAATGGTTCTCGGCTCTTCCCCCCTCCCTTCTTACTACCCCGGTCCCGGGTTAGTAGGCATTTCTAGGCATCAATTAAAAAGGTTAGTAATAGCTTTTATTAATATCATGAATGAACAGAGCCTGACACCATTATGAACTGCTTTAAAAGTTTTTGGAAGTTTATGAAGGTAGACCTGTCATGAACTTTGGTTTGTGGTTCACAAATTGGGCAGAATTCATGACGAATTTTGCTTTGTGATTTGGGAAGAAGAAGAAGAAGAAGAAGAAGAAGAAGAAGAAGAAGAAGAAGAAGAAGAAGAAGAAGAAGAAGAAGAAGAAGAAGAAGATATTGGATTTATATCCCGCCCTCCACTCCGAAGAGCCTCAGAGAGGCTCACAATCTCCTTCCCCTTCCTCCCCCACAACAGACACCCTGTGAGGTGGGTGGGGCTGGAGAGGGCTCTCACAGCAGCTGCCCTTTCAAGGACAACCTCTGCCAGAGCTCTGGCTGACCCAAGGCCATTCCAGCAGGTGCAAGTGGAGGAGTGGGAAATCAAACCCGGTTCTCCCAGATAAGAGTCCGCACACTTAACCACTACACCAAACTGGCTCGAGCCCATCCCTAGTTCTTTCCACCCCCCCTAAGCAGGATACCTCTGTTACTATGGGCTCCTACGACCCCAGTGGATACATGACTCCCAGCAGAAAGAAACAGACTTTGAAATATCACTGTTACAAATTAAGTGGTTTATTGGAAGCCGCTAGTGCATAATACACTACAAAAGCAATCTGCATGACAAATGGTAACTGGCGTGGATATAGAAACACTAGAAGGATGTATATAATGTGGGACACAAACCAGGAGCATGTAAGCAAATAAAGATATAAATCAACAGTACAGTTTTGAACAAGCCTCTATAAAGGACACACTACGGAGTAGAAATGAACCGCAAACCGCCGTGCAATGCAAATGCAACAAAACATGAGAGCAAGCTAAATGCACGTTTAGCTATTTCAAGCATTAAAATACAAATTGCCTCCCTCCCACCCTTTATGTTGCTGTTCAGTTCCCTAGCAGGCCAATCACCATTATTTCATAACTTCTAAGGATTCAGGAAGGAAAGGAAGAAGAGGAGGAGGAAGAAGAAGAAAATATCCCAGCCGGCGCACCAGCTTCTTGGCTCTTTCAGCTGAATGCATTGGAACAGTCACTCAAAATAAGGTTAAAGGTCCAGTTAACCCATGCTTCTCTTCACCCCCTAGTACCATGGAGGGCAAAACATGGGATGGGGTCATTTGGAGGGAGAACAAAAGTTTTCTGCCACTATTGGCAACTAGGATGATTGGCAGCTAGAATGATTAAAGGGTTGGAACACTTTCCCTATGAAGAAAGGTTAAAATGCTTGGGGCTCTTTAGCTTGGAGAAACATTGACTGAGGGGTGACATGATAGAGGCTTACAAGATTATGCATGGGATAGAGAAGGTAGAGAAAGAAGGACTTTTCTCCCTTTCTGACAATACAAGAACTCATGGGCACTCAATGAAATTGCTGAGCAGTTGGGTTAGAACAGATAAAAGGAAGTACTTATTCACCCAAAGAGTGATGAACACATGGAATTCACTGCCACAGAAAGTGGTGGCAGCTACAAGCACAGCCAGCTTCAAGAGGGGATTGGATAAGCATATGGAGCAGAGGTCAATCAGTGGCTATTAGCCACAGCATATTGTTGGAACTCTCTGTATGGGACAAGTGATGTTCTGTATTCTTGATGCTTGGGAGGGGCAACAGGGTGAGGGCTTCTGGTGTCATGGCCCCACTGATGGGCCTCCAGATGGCACCTGGGTTTTTTTGGCCACTGTGTGACACAGACCTTTTTTTCGCACAGACTTTAATCAGTAGCGACGCCCCTCTTCACCGCGCAGGATCGGCGCGGATTTCGCACTAATTGCCGCGGAGCACCCGGAAGAGCCGGAAAGTCCCGCGGCTTTTGCGGCGCAAACGGAAACCGCCAAAAACCAGTTTCCATTTGCGCCGCAAAAGCCGCAGGACTTTCCGGCTCTTCCGGGTGCTCCGCGGCAATTAGTGCGAAATCCGCGCCGATCCTGCGCGGTGAAGAGGGGCGTCGCTACTGATTAAGGTCTGTGCAAAAACGCCCAGAGTGTTGGACTGGATGGGGCATTGGCCTGATCCAACATGGCTTCCCTTATGCTCTTATGTTCTCTTATTAAGAGGAGCTTCCAGGTCTTTACAGCAGGGGTTCTCAAGTGTTTATAGGAAGTGGGCAGAGCCAGGTAGGGCTTTTGACCAGCAAGGCTTCCCATTGACTGTTGGAGATTTGGATGTGCCAATCAGGGTTATCTGGGGAAATATGAATTGGGAAATGGAAAGAAATGTTTTCAGTAACGTTGGTGAAAATTTAAATAGAGTTGAGAAAGAAGGAAGCAAATGTACCGTGAGCAAATCCTGGACTGTGTACAAGCTGTGGGGATTGCTCATGCTTCATATCCTGCCATTTAGCCCAATTAAGGTGATGGATTTGCAGCACAAAAGCCACAGCAACACATAGATAAACAGACTGTTGTTTATATATGAGGAGTGGACAATTTTCCACCAAAAACAAAACACTGGAAAATTCTGCACAGCAAATTTTTGGTCCCGCATCAGCGAACCAAGTAACTCCCTATTATGATTGATTGTGCTTTCCAAAAAGCCACATTTGATTTCCCTCCTCAAGGTAGAGAAAAGTGGGGCATAAAAACCAACTCTTCTTCTTTAAAAAAAAAACCTTGTGATTTTTGATAATAGTAAAGATGGTCCCTGTGGTGCAGAGTGTTAAAGCTGCCGTATTGCAGTCCTAAGCTCTGCTCACGACCTGAGTTCGATCCCCTGCGGAAGCTGGGTTTTCAGGTAGCCGGCTCCAGGTTGACTCAGCCTTCCATCCTTCTGAGGTTGGTAAAATGAGTACCCAGCTTGCTGGGGGGGTGGGAAGTGTAGAAGACTGGGGAAGGCAATGGCAAACCACCCCATAAAAAGTCTGCCGTCAAAACGTTGTGAAAGCAACGTCACCCCAGAGTCAGAAACGACTGGTGCTTGCACAGGGGACCTTACCTTTCCTTTCCCAAAGATGGTCCAAACATTGCCCTCATGATTTGGTACTTGCTCTCAGCTGCTAGGACATTGTATGCGCAGCTTTGGAAACAAGGAACAATACCAGAGAAATGGGATTGGATTGTGAAAGTTTTATCATGGAGTGAGATGGACAAATTAACTAACACTTTAAGAAACTATGACTTAGACTTATTCAAAAAGGAGTGGAAGAAATTCAAAGGATATATGGAGAAAGAGTGTAACGTAAAAAGACATTGGACAATTTTTTAGTATTAATCAAAAGTATTATATTTTGATAGATTAGTGGTACCTTTAGAATTAAACTCAAATTTATAACTTCGGGGAAGTCAATATTGGAGGGAGGGGGAGTGAAATATCATATGGGTTAGTATAAGAAAAAGATAATTAAATATTGTAACCATACGTTATTAATAAATTGTTAAAACAAAAACATTGCCCTCATGATGAAAGCATCTTTGTTTCTTCTAACAAAATTATTTGGGGGTTTCTAGTAAAAGGCATATGGAATCTCAAGTATAGTTTTAAAGGGGGGGAAACCCCACCAAAAGTTATGTAAGTCGCAAGTCACCTAAAATCTTAAGTCTCGCACAATACTGTAGCTCCCTCTTTTGGATGGTACCACATCTTGATTCGAGCAGCCCTGTGAAAAAAAAGTGACATATTCTTAGCTTCACAAAGTGAGCTTCGGTTTGTTTAAAGTAGTAAACAGAGTGAATAAAACATGTGTTTCCGTAACAGTTTCTTGTAAAGTATAATCATTCTGTACACGGAGGGATCTGTATATTGTATAAAAATAGACATTGTTTTGCCACTTAGTGCTGTGACAACATTTCCAAAGCAGTCACCGTCTTCTAAATCTGAGTGCACGCCACTAGAAGAGCACAGGGGAGTTCTGGGGAAGGAGAGAAACAAGAAACGCAGCGCAACGGACAGCAGCTCCCCCCTCCCCCACTGCAGAGCAGCACTTCTTTTCAAACAATTCAAACTGCATTAGGGTTTGTAGAATCTTTCGGGCTCAAGTGCCGTGTTCTACTGGAGAAAGTTTTTCTTCCAGATGTTTCGTTCTCGGATGCAGAGAACATCCTCAGTGGCGTTGCAGCCGAAGCAGGCGCTCAGACCTTCTTGGCTGCGGTGCATTGAGTGACACCAGGGCTGCTGGAGAGCTGCTATTTCTAGGCTGGAGGGGGTGTGGTGAAAGGGCAATAGGTTTGTGGATGTGCCCATTGTTTGGTGGGGCTTACTGGAAGGGTAGTGATAAGGAAACTGGCTGTTGAATGTGACCATTGTTCTGTGTTGATTGCTGGGAGGGTTGGAAGGGGTGTCAAGAAAAGGAAGATGGTTGTTGATTGTGCTGATTGTTCTGTGGAATGTTCTGGTTGTTCTGTGATTTTCTGCAATTTATAGTAAGTAGGGTGTTTTGCAGAGCTGGATACCAAAATTGGTGGATGGAAATGCCTTCTTCCTTTCTGTTAAAGTTGTGCTGGTGTTTGTAAATCTCAATAGCTTCTCTGTTCAGGCAGGTATGATAATGTGAGGCCGTAGAAAGGACTTCAGTTCTTTCAAAGAGGATGACGTGGTCTCCTTCTTGAAGTGCATGTTCAGCTACAGCCTCTGCATCGCACAAATGAACAAAACAAGGTTGTTGCCTTTTTTTCCCTCCACAACCTATCAGAAACTGGCAAGAGGTACCTTTCGCAGAAACGCAAAAATGGCCCAAAGACCTCAGGAATAGGTATCAAAATGGAGTTTTGTTCTATAAAGAGAATCCTAAATTTTTAGTGCTTCCCGTTAGAAACGCTGTTAACGACATGCCCACAATCAGGGCTTTTTTTGGAGCAGGGACGACAGGAACACAGAAGAAGAAGAAGATATTGGATTTATATCCCGCCCTCCACTCCAAAGAGTCTCAGAGCGGCTCACAATCTCCTTTCCCTTCCTCCCCCACAACAGACACCCTGTGAGGTAGATGAAGATATTGGATTTATATCCCGCCCTCCACTCCAAAGAGTCTCAGAGCGGCTCACAATCTCCTTTCCCTTCCTCCCCCACAACAGACACCCTGTGAGGTAGATGAAGATATTGGATTTATATCCCGCCCTCCACTCCAAAGAGTTTCAGAGCGGCTCACAATCTCCTTTCCCTTCCTCCCCCACAACAGACACCCTGTGAGGTGGGTGGGGCTGAGAGGGCTCTCACAGCAGCTGCCCTTTAAAGGACAACCTCTGCCAGAGCTATGGCTGACCCAGGGCCATGCCAGCAGGTGCAAGTGGAGGAGTGGGGAATCAAACCCGGTTCTCCCAGGTAAGAGTCCGCACACTTCACCACTACACCAAACTGGCTCTAACTACACCAAACTGGCTTTACACCAAACAGTCACAGGTCCGACTGGCTTGGTGTCAGGGGGTTTTCTACAGAAATAAGCACTGCCTGCCATGAGCACGTACTGGGGAGTGGAAGAAATAAAGCACCAGTGAGCATGGCGCTGTGGCTATGGTATTGGACTCAGATATGGGAGATCCAAGTTCAAATCACCACTGATTGGAGGCTGGGGGTCACGGCTTGGCAGGGTCTCCCTACTGGGGTTTTGGCAACCATCATTTTACACAAATTTAAAACTCACCCTTGCAGGTTTCGTCGTGATGCCGGCCTCCAGGTGAGACCTGGGTACTCTTAAAATTGCAACTTATCTCCAGACTACAGAGATGAGTTCCCCTGGGGGGGAAAATGGATGCTTTCAAGGATGGATTATATGTTACTGTACCCCACAAAAGTTACTGTACCCCACTTGTGAGCCAGTTTGGTGTAGTGGTTAAGTGTGTGTACTCTTATCTGGGAGAACTGGGTTTGATTCCCCACTCCTCCACTTGCACCTGCTAGCATGGCCTTGGGTCAGCCATAGGTCTGGCAGAGGTTGTCCTTGAAAGGGCAGCTGCTGTGAGAGCCCCCTCCAGCCCCACCCACCTCACAGGGTATCTGTTGTGGGGGAGGAAGGTAAAGGAGATTGTGAGCCACTCTGAGACTCTTTGGAGTGGATGGCGGGATATAAATCCAATATCTTCATCTACCTCACAGGGTGCCTGTTGTGGGGGAGGAAGGTAAAGGAGATTGTGAGCCGCTCTGAGACTCTTCGGAGTGGAGGGCGGGATATAAATCCAATATCTTCATCTACCTCACAGGGTGTCTGTTGTGGGGGAGGAAGGGAAAGGAGATTGTGAGCTGCTCTGAGACTCTTTGGAGTGGAGGGCGGGATATAAATCCAGTATCTTCATCTACCTCACAGGGTGTCTGTTGTGGGGGAGGAAGGGAAAGGAGATTGTGAGCTGCTCTGAGACTCTTCGGAGTGGAGGGCGGGATATAAATCCAATATCTTCTATCTTCTTCTTCTTCTTCTTCTTCTTCTTCTTCTTCTTCTTCTTCTTCTTCTTCTTCTTCTTCTTCTTCTTCTTCTATGTCTGCTCCAAGTTCTGCCTCCAATTCTCCAGGAGTTTCCCAACCTGAATCTGGCAACCCTGCACTCCTCATCCCCTGCTGGTGGCCGGAGAGATCTGGCAATCTTACATTGCAATCCTACAAAGCAGGGGTCCCCAACTCCTGCACCATGAACTGGTATCAGTCCAGGGCCTGTTAGCAACCGGGCCATGAGTTGTATAATTATTTCATTATATTCAGTGTGCGTTTGCAATAAAAAAGGCCAACGCCATGCTGGGAATTATTAGGAAGGGAATTGAAAACAAATCAGCCAGTATCTTAATGCCCCTGTATAAATCGATGGTGCGGTCTCATTTGGAGTACTGTGTGCAGTTCTGGTCGCCGCACCTCAAAAAGGATATTATAGCATTGGAGAAAGTCCAGAAAAGAGCAACTAGAATGATTAAAGGGCTGGAACACCTTCCTTATGAAGAAAGGTTGAAACGCTTAGGGCTCTTTAGCTTGGAGAAACGTCGACTGCAGGGTGACATGATAGAGGTTTACAAGATAATGCATGGGATGGAGAAAGTAGAGAAAGAAGTACTTTTCTCCCTTTCTCACAATACAAGAACTCGTGGGCATTCGATGAAATTGCTGAGCAGACAGGTTAAAACGGATAAAAAGAAGTACTTCTTCACCCAAAGGGTGATAAACATGTGGAATTCACTGCCACAGGAGGTGGTGGCGGCCACAAGCACAGCCACCTTCAAGAGGGGTTTAGATAAAAATATGGAGCAGAGGTCCATTAGTGGCTATTAGCCACAGTGTGTGTGTATATATATATATATTTGGCCGCTGTGTGACACAGAATGTTGGACTGGATGGGCCATTGGCCTGATCTAACATGGCTTCTCTTATGTTCTTATGTTCTTATATTAGAATGTAGTAGTAGTAGTAATAAGACAACAACATTGGAGTTACACCCCACCCTGCACTCTGAATCTCAGTGGCTTACAATCTCCTTTATCTTTCCCCCCCCCCCCCACAATAGACACCCTGTGAGGTAGGTGGGGCTGAGAGAGCTCTCCCAGAAGCTGCTCTTTCAAGGACAGCTCTGCAAGAGAGCTACGGCTGACCCAAGGCCATTCCAACAGGTGCGAGTGGAAGAGTGGGGGATCAAAGCCGATTCCCCCAGATAAGAGTCCGCACAGTTAAACCACCACGCCAACATAAAGTGTGCAATTGTATCATCCCGAGACCATCACCCCTCCCCCTCCTTTTCAGTGGAAAACTTGTCTTCCACAAAACCAGTCCAAAAAGGCTGGGAACCACTGCTGCAAAGAGTCACTACAGTTTAGAAATCAACTGTCTTAGAGCGAAGTGACCCTGCTCAGAATTTTACTGCTGTTAAACTCACCTCTCTCTCTTTTTTTAAGGAGCATCAAAACAACCCAACAGGTCCGGAGCAGAAGCTAGGGTTATCAAACCCCTGATTGGGGCAGGGTTTGCCCTGATTTCAGGGGCTTCAATTCAGCTGGTTGGTGGAGGAAGCCTCACCCCTCAATAGCCCCCTCCAACATCAACATTTTTGTTACAATGACATCACCCAGTAGTGAGGTCATCATGCCAGGCATATCGTGTGTCAACATCTGGCATTTGGGTTGGTTTTGTGTTCTTAACAAGATATCATGGCTTACCTCTGCGTGAGACAGCCACAAACATAGCTTGAGTTCCCTTCACTCATGCACTGAGCACAAGAGGAATCTCCCAAGCCTAAGGACTCTTTATCTTGGGATTATCCAGGGGTGGAATTCTAGTAGGAGATCTTTTGCACATTAGGCCACACACCCCTGATGTAGCCAATCCTTCAAGAGCTTACAAAAAAGATCCTCGTAGGCTCCTGGAGGATGGGCTACATCAGAAGGGTGTGGCCTAATATACAAAGGAGCTCCTGCTAGAATTCCACCCCTGGTATCATCCAGGCATCTGGGCAGATTGTGACTTGCTTCCTGTCCAGAATCCAGGGTTCTAAATTGGAATTAAGCCCAATTCAGAACCACCCCCCCTTTCTCAGATGGACATCAGACTCCCTTTTTTGGAATATTCAGGTTGTCATGGAAAGAGGAACATATTTTTTTTTTTTTAAATTGATAAACATGATATGATCGGCTATTTTCTGGCAAGGAAGCAAGGTCTTCAGAACATTATCTGGAAGGATTTTTGATCAGGGGAACAGCCCACACAAGGAGACGGTAATTGGTACAGGAACTGACATTTTAGCTGATACGGTTCTGTCTTCTCAGTGGAGAACAAAGGAGCAAATTTTGACTGCAGCCAAAATGAATTCAATTTGGCTCATAAAAATTGCAACGTTTTCAAGTGCTTAGCACTGCATGCAAAGACTTCTTTTACAGCCATGACTGCTCAGCTTCTTCTCCTCCATTCCATACACCTCGCCAGTTAAAAAAGTACATACATTAATTTAATTTACTATATTGTAACGTTTTGCCAAGGCATGCAAAGACCACTATAAATAAGGCTACCAGCTCTGGGTTGGGAAATTTCTGGAGATTTTGAGGAAGGAGACTTGGGAGGGCAGGACTTGTGGAACAGAGGAAGGTCAGTTGGCTTGTTGTTGTTCAGTCACACAGTCGAGTCCGACTCTTTGAGACCCCATGGACCAAGTCACGCCAGGCTCTCCTGTCTTCCACCAGCTTCCAAAGTCTGCTCAAATTCATGTTAGTTACATTAGTAACCAGGGGTGGAATTCTAGCAGGAACTCCTTTGCATACTAGGCCACACACATCCTGATGTAACCAATCCTCCAAGAGCTTACAAAAAAGAGCCTTGTAAGCTCTTGGAAGATTGGCTATATCAGGAGTGTGTGGCCTAATATGCAGAGGAGCTCCTGCTAGAATTACACCCCTGTTAGTAACGCTGTCCAGCCATCTCATCTTTTGCCATCCCCGTCTTCTTTTGCCTTCTGTCTTTCCCAGCATCAGGATCTTCTCCAGCGAGTGCTCCCTTCTCATTTGGTGGCCAAAGGATTTGAGCTTCAGCTTCAGCATCTGACCTTCCAGGGAATAGTCAGGGTTGATTTCCGTTAGGACTGACTGATTTGATCTTCTTGCAGTCCAAGAGACTCTCAAGATTCTTCTCCAGCACCACAGCTCAAAAGCATCTATTCTCCTGCGCTCGGCCTTCTTTATGGTCCAACTCTCCCATCCATTACTACTGGGAATACCATCGCTTTGACTATATACTGGGTACAATGTCATTAAGTCCATCTTTCAAAGCTGCCATTTTCTCCAGGTGAATTCTCTGTTGCCAGGACATCAGTAGTAATAGGAGGAGATCTCCATCTACGACTTGGAGGTTGGCAACCTTACAAAGATATAACTAATTTCAGCCTACTATTATTATGACAAGGGCCGGCCCAAGGCTGTCAGACATCCTAGACAAGGCGAACTTCTGCCCCCCCCCCCTCAATAAATTTACCGAGTCAATTCCAATTTTAAGAACCTTTAATGGCATAATAATAGCTTACAGAAAGGAATGAGCATACAAGTTGCCCGTCTGTCAAGATAAAACAATGTAGATACATCGAATTGTAATGCCAATTGATAATTAATAATAATGATAAAAAAGACAATAATCTTAATCTTGAGTATCTCAGGCAATAAAAAAAATGAAATTTTTACAGTAAAAGGGGTTAACAGGGGACATGATTAAACATAAAAAAAACCCTTTAATGGGATAAAATTAAATTAAATTTGATTTAATTTTTAGATTGATATCCCGCCCTATCCCACAAGCGGGCTCAGGGCAGCTTACGATAAAACAACGGTTAAAATGATATCATAAAAAAACAGACATTGCAAAACATGAGCAGCACAGTAAACAATCCACTCAAAATATAGCATTTTGGTAAAGCACAGAGAGGATCCAAAATGGTTGAAACCGAGTAAAAAATTACACGAGCCAAAAAGGCAGTCAAGACACCACAAAAAGTCACCCAGTCACATGCGCACCCAATCCAGCACCCACAGAAGACCAGCGCTCTAGGAAAATGCTTAATTTGCCTAGTGGCATGGCCAGCCGTGATTATGACTTCTCTCATTTTTTTTCATATGTCTATGGACTATCAAGAGGTTATTGTTTTCTTCCATTTTAAGATTGCATGGGCATGGTTCTTATTCTTCATCCAATCCAATAATAACCGAAGGATATTGAAATGAGTTTGTACCTGATATCTCATCATATTGTCCTGTATGGCAGAGAGTCAGTTTGGTGTAGTGAACAATTGTGTGGACTCTTATCTGGGAGAACCAAGTTTGATTCCCTGCTCCCCAACTGGCAGCCGTGGAATGGCCTTGGGAGCCATAGCTCTCACAGAGCTGTCCTTGAAAGCCCCACCTCTCAGCCCCACCTACCTCACAGGATATCTGTTGTGGGGGTGGGGAGGTAAAGGAGATTGTGACTGCTCTGAGACTGAGATTCAGAGTATAGAGTGAGATATAAATTCAATATCTTCTTCTTATGTTCATTGTTCATTGATAACATTACTGTATTGCAAATAGATCTAGTGAATGTCCACTTGGTTTTGGTTCATGCTTCATTACTTCTTTTCACCTAGGATGTATGTAATCTAGATTAATTTTTTGTTTGAAAATGTCTGCCTTTGGGGTATTTGGGATGTTCCTGGTTTTGTTTCCTTGCACCCAAGCCCTGGGGTGGGGTGAGGTGGGAGAATGAAAGGGAAGGGAAAAAAATTCATATCTGTAAAACTCCATTCCACCTAAACTTCTTGCTGGAGATAAATCCTTAATTTTCTTTTTATTTACTGGGATGTTATACTACTTCTTTTAATACTTGGTTAAAAAGCAATTCACTACATAAATAAAAAGATAGCATTCTGGTAAAAAAAAAAATCTATGTAGCAATCTCATCAATGAATGATAACCGATGATAACAAACAAATGCAGCGGCCATATCGACAGATCTCTAGCAGTCAAAAAAGGACACTTCTCCTGGAGATCTGTCGGGGTGTGCGATGGACAGCAAGCAATTGCAGACTTTTGAGGAACGTTACTTGAGAAAGGGTAAGCTAACTGGAAAAATAATTGACAGTTCACGGAGCTCATTCTGATGGGGTGAAGGCAGCTTACTGCGGAATGGAACGGGGAGCTGTTTAAAAGAATTCCAGTGGGAAGGAGCCATCAGCCAGTGGGAGTGAAAACTGTTGCAGTCTGAGCTAGGGAGCAGAGGGAACAGAAAACTCCTAATAAGAGGCTCTGAAGAAAAAGGGTCTGTTAAGTCCTGTCTGTAGCAGAAGAGTGTGTTCTGATCAGGACTTTTTTGGTAGAAAAAGCCCAGCAGGAACTCATTTGCATATTAGGCTACAGCCCCTGATGTCACCATTGTTTCACATAGGAGCTTTTTTGTAGAAAAAGCCTGGTAGGGACTCATTTGCATATCAGGCCATACCCCCTGACGTCACCATTGTTTTGCACAGGGCTCTTTTGGTAGGAAAAGCCCAGCAGGAACGCATTTGCATATTAGGCCACACACCCCGATGTCACCGTTGTTTCACGCAGGAGCTTTTTTTGTAGAAAAAGCCCAGTAGGGACTCATTTGCATATTAGGCCACCCCCCCTGACAGCAAGCCAGCTGGAACTGCATTCCTGTGCATTCCAGCTCGAAAAAAGTCCCGTTTGTGACTTCTGCAACCAACAGACTGGGCTAGTGGGTCCAATTTGATGAGCCCCCAAAGGAGGTGACCCTATCCTCCATTATTTCCTACGGAAGGAGGGCATTTTAAAGGAGCACAGTCCATTTAAATGTGACGGCCAGAACTCCTTTTGGAATTCAACCATGCTTGTCACACGCTTGTTCCTGGCTCCGCCCCCAAAGTCTTCCGGCTCCGCCTGCAGATTTTTCTTGGGTTGAACTATGGCAAGTGTTATGCACAAATAGACCTGTAGGGTTAGGGTACTCCATGGCGTAGGGCCACCACTGAAAAGGACGGCAGCTAGCAGGCGGGGTCGCCAGCCTCCAAGGGGCACCTGGAGAACTCCCACTATTACATGTACTCTCCAGACAACCATGCTTCGTCCCTCTCAAGAAAATGGCTGCTTTGGAGGGTGGGCTTCATAGCATTAGACCCCCATGAGGTCCCCTCCTCTCTCCAAACCCTGCCCTCCCCAGGCCTCGGCCCCCAAAGATGCAATGGCAATCCTTGGAGCTCTCCTAAAAAGGGTGCGATGTGTTCCCATCTCACCCAGGGCTTTTAGTTATTTATTTATTTTGGTAGCAAGAACTCCTTTGCATCTTAGGCCACACACCCCTGATGTAGCCAATCCTCCAAGAGCTCACAGTAGGCTCTGTAAGAAGAGCCCTGTAAGCTCTTGAAGGGTTGGCTAAATCGGGGGGGGGGGGCGGGGGTGTAGCCTAATATGCAAAGGAGCTCCCGCTACAAAACCCAAAGATGAACAGCAATGTTTGGAATTTATTGACCTTTCCAGATAATCTTTAAAGATATCCTCACGGAGCACATCACTCACAATAGCGTTTATCTGGAAGTCACTAAGGTATAAATCACAGACGCTGTAACTTATCAGTGTGGGCACAGATGACATAGCATCAGATGTGAAATACCCCATGGCCACTGCTGGTTTCTATGATTCTAAAGAATGCTAGTGTTGGCAGAGTAATTAACAAACCCAGGGCTTTTTTTTGCAGGAAAAAGCCCAGCAGGAACTCATTTGCATATTAGGCCACACTCCCTGACATCACCATTGTTTCACAGAGGGCTTTTGGGGTAGAGAAAGTCCAGCAGGGACTCATTTGCATATTAGGCCAGACACCCTGACATCACCATTGTTTTTGGTAGAAAAAAGCCCAGCGGGAACTCATTTGCGTATTAGGCCACACCCCCTGGTGCCAAGCCAGCCAGAACTGTGTTCCTGTGTGTTTCTGCAAAAAAAGAAAAAAAGCCCTGAACACAGCAATAACGGACATCCTGATTAAAGTGTAAAAGTTTCTAAACCAAACTTTTATGCTTGCTGAAATTCAATTGGCTTCTTTGAACATATGAAGCTGCCTTCTACTGAATCAGACCCTCGGTCCATTGAAGTCAGTCTTGTCTACACAGACTGGCAGCGGCGCTCCAGGGTCTCAAGCTGAGGTTTTTCATGCCTATTTGCCTGGACCCTTTTTAGTTGCAGATGCTGGAGATTGAACCTGGGACCTTCTGTTTATCAAGCAGATGCTCTACCACTGAGCCACCGTCCCTCCTTTCCCCTTTCACCATCCACTTTCCCCCCAGCAAGCTCGGTACTCATTTGACCGACCTCGGAAGGATAGAAGGCTGAGTCAACCTTGAGCTGGCTTCCTTCCTTCCTTCCTTCCTTCCTTCCTTCCTTCCTTCCTTCCTTCCTTCCTTCCTTCCTTCCTTCCTTCCTTCCTTCCTTCCTTCCTTCCTTCCTTCCTTCCTTCCTTCCTTTCTTTCTTTCTTTCTTTCTCTCTTTCTTTCTTTCTCTCTTTCAACTTCAAATAATAAAAAAGGGTGCTGCCCCAAGCATGTGCTCAATCTGCCTGCTGGGGAATTAGGATTGCCAGATCTGAGTTGGGAAATACCTGGTGATTTGGGGGGTGGAGCCTGGGGAGGGACAGGAGGGATGTCAGCATGCTAACATGCCATAAAATCCACCCTACACAGCGGCCATTTTCTCCTTGGGTCAGCCATAGCTCTCATCTGGAGATCAATTGTAATAAAAGGAGATCTCTAGGTGCCCCCTGGAGGTTGACAACCAAAATCCTCAAAATTCAGCTTTAAGTCTCTTTGGTATCTTCCTCTCTTCCCCTCTAATTTCCTCTGTCTCCATCCAATTATATTTTGGCTTCACGAACTTTCAGGGGCTCGGGTAGATTGTTGTTGGTTTGGTTTTGAGACCGAGGAGTTCAGAGTCTGACTCTTCAAAGATGGATCCCTCACGCAGGCTTCTGGAATCCCAATCCATTCTGTCTCCTCAGCTTTATGAAGAAATTCGCTCTTGGTTGCCTGCCAGCCGCTGCAGCAGGGAAAGGCGGCATCTTTAGCACATACAAAGAACCAAGGAATCAAGGAAGTTTGCATCACCACTGGTAGGCCTGATAAATTACACGTCATGAAGTTACTGGAGGTGACCCTGCTTACAAGATCAGCTGTGGGAAATTATGCCAGGCAGTTCTCTGTGTCTTTCTGTTTAGCATTTGGCAGACAGAAGGTTATGGTGTTTATAGAACACACACAAATGCCACAAATAACACTGAATGTCAATATACAAGAGCAGGGAAACAGCTAGGGTTGCCAATCCCCAGGTGGGAACAGGGGATCCCCCGGTTTGGAGGCCCTCCCCCCGCTTCAGGGTCATCAGAAAGCGGGGGGGAGGGGAGGGAAATGTCTGCTTGGAACTCATGATTCCCTACGGAGGCTTATTCCCATAGAAAATAATGGAGAATTGATCAGCAGGTATCTGGGGCTCTGGGGGCCCTGTTTTTTGAGGTAGAGGCAAAAGATTTTCAGTATAGCATCCAGTGACTCTCCCCAATATACCCCCTAAGTTTCAAACGGATTGGACCAGGGGGTCCAGTTCTATGAGCCCCCAAAGACAGTGCCCCTATCCTTCATGGAAGGAAGGCATTTAAAAGGTGTGCGGTCCCTTAAAATGTGATGGCCAGAACTCCCTTTGGAGTTCAATTATGCTTGTCACACCCTTGCTCCTGGCTCTACCCCAATGTCTCCTGACTCCACCCCCAAAGTCTCCTGGCTCCACCCTCAAAGTCCCCAGATATTTCATGAATTGGACTTGGCAACCCTAGAAACAGCTTACGAACAGGAGGGCTTGTCGCCTTGAATAAAACAACATTTCCACGCGGGACATAATAAGCCCAGGGAAGAGAAAGGAAGGTTCATCTACTTTTATGAGAACTTTCTTTTTCACCTCCATTTTAGCTTTGGATAATAGGATCTTAAGACAGTGGGAATGTTGGCTCCATAAATAGTGGATGATATATAGCAGGGGTGGCCAAACTTGCTTAACGTAAGAGCCGCAAAGAAGAAGCATCAGATGTTTGAGAGCTGCAAGGCATGAATGTCAGATGTTTTAGAGCAGGGGTGTCGAACTCATTTGTTATGAGGGCCGGATCTGACATAAATGAGACCTTGCTGGGCGGGGCCATGTCGGGTTGGGCCAAGCCATGTCAGGCCAGGCCATGTGTATACCTATTTAAGATTAGGTAGCAGAGACATAGATTTTACAAAGAACACAAACATATTTATTTAAAAAAAAACATAAAACATGCTTAAAACATTCGCACTCATTGGTCTTAAAGATGCTTTCTTTGTATTTCTCCCATGGGATCCAGGGAACTGGGCAAAGGAAGCTCTGGCTCTTCCATTCCTTCGCCAGGGGACTGGTGTGGGGGGAGCCTCAGGCAATAGAAGGAAGAGAGGCTTGGCTCAGTAGCTCTGCTGTGCGATTGAGAAAGCCTGGCAAAGCAAACTCTCCCTCCCCTCTTCCTCCTCAAGGGAGGAGCCTCAGCCAATGGAGAAAAATAGAGGCTTTGCTCTGTAGTTCCTGTGCAACTGAGCAAGCCTTGCAAAGCAAGCTGTTGTGCAGAAGGAAGAGAGAGAGGGGAAGGAGAAAGCAGATGACAGCCAGTTGCTCAGGAGCCTGATTTTGATCCTGAGCTGCATATTTGAGAACCCTGTTTTAGAGGGAGGGAGGGAGGGAAGGAAGGAAGTTAGGAAGGAAGGTGGGGAGGGAGAGGTGGAAGTAAAGCAACTTTAACTTTTAAATGCACTCTCCAAACCCCTGGCTGGCTTGGAGAATTGATTTAGAGAGAGAAATACCTTCTTTCGCCAGGCAACGGGGCAGTGAGGGCTTCAAGAGCCACACCATATGTGTGAAGGTGCCCCAGTTTGGCCACACACTAGCGTTACCCTGCTCTCCCTCTCCTCTTCTCCGTGGGGCTTCCATCGGATTTTGCACAAGCTGCCCCGAGGCTGCAACTCATGCCGCCTCTTTCGCGCAGTAAGCAAGATCCTCTAAAAACCGGTTTCTCTTTGCCATTCAAAAGAGGCGGAGTGAGTTGCAGTCCCGGGGCAGCTTGTGCGAAATCCAACGGAAGCCCTGAGAAGAAGAGGATAAGGCAAGTGGGGAATTGATCAGAGTTATTGGGGTTGGGACTCAAACACTGCTCCTTTCACATACTGCCACCATTTATCCATTTTCTGATGTATAACAAACTATATTGTTTGTGTGTGTATGTGTGTGTGTTGTTTTTGCCTGAGACACACAGCCCATAGGGTTAAAGAAAAGAAGAAGTTATTTTTTATTTATGGCATTAACATCACGCTGAAAAAAAATATATAAGGTAGAAGCTGCAGTGTTTCACTTCTTTTGAACTGTGGTCCTATTTTGAACTGTGGTTCTGTTTCCACAACTGGGATTCTTTGGTTACAAACTGACTCTTTTCAGGCCGCTCTAAGCAGCTCTTCTCCACAGTTCCTCTAGGTCAGACATCTTCCTCTGCCCTCTCAGCTCCCTCACTGCCAATTCCCAGGGGTTGTCTGCCAACTGCTGTTTTCCAGTTGTTTCTACCTAACATTCTATCCGCTCCCATTGGTCACTCTAAGAGAGAGGCAGAACTTAAACTGAGAGCCAGTTAGGTGTAGTGGTTCAGAGTGGCGGGCTCTAATCGAACATAATTGTTTTAACTGAAAAATTTAATCTCGTTTTGATTGTTTTAAATCCTTGTTATAACCTGCCCTGAGCCTGTTTGCGGGAAGGGCAGGATATAAATAAATTAAAAAGAACTGGGTTTGATGTCCCACTTCTCCACGTATAACTGTTGGTGTGACCCTGGGCTAGTCACACATTCTCTCAGAGCTGTTCTCTCAGAAGCAGATCTCATAAGAGCTCTCTCTGCCCCGCCTGCTTCACAGGATCACTTTAATCAGGATGTCCCTTATTGCTGTGTTCGGGGCTTTTTTTTTTTTTTTTTTGGCAGAAACACACAGGAACAGTTTCAGCTGGCTTGGCATCCAGGGGTGTGGCCTAATATGCAAATGAGTTCCTGCTGGGCTTTTTCCTACAAAAAAGCCCTGCGTAATAATGGTGACATCATGGGATGTGGCCTAACATGCAAATGAGATCCTGCTGAGCTTTTTCTACGAAAAAAAGCCCAGTGTAATAATGATGACATCATGGGATGTGGTCTAACATACACATGAGTTCATGATGGGTGTTTTCTACAAAAAAGCCCTGTGTAATAATGGTGACATCATGGGGTGTGGCCTAATATGCAAATGAGTTCCTGCTGGGTTTTTCTACAAAAAAGCCCTGTGTAATAATGGTGACATCATGGGATGTGGCCTAACATGCAAATGAGTTCCTGCTGGGTTTTTCTACAAAAAAGCCCTGTGTAATGATGGTGACATCATGGGATGTGGCCTAACATGCAAATGAGTTCCTGCTGGTTTTTTCCTACAAAAAAAAGCCCTGTGTAATAATAATGACATCATGGGATGTGGCCTAACACACAAATGAGTTCCTGTTGGGCTTTTTCCTACAAAAAAAGCCCTGTGTAATGATGGTGACATCATGGGATGTGGCCTAACATGCAAATGAGTTCCTGTTGGGCTTTTTCTACAAAAAAAGTCCTGTGTGAAACAATGGTGATGTCAGGGGTGTGTGGTCTATTATGCAAATGAGATCCTGTTGGGCTTTTTCTACCATTTGTTTTGCCATCAAGTCACAGCTGACTTATAGCACCCCCTCATGTGCTTTTCAAGGCAAACTATGTCCAGATGTGGCTCACTTTTGCCCGCCTCTGCATCCTAACCCTGGACTTCCTTGGTGGACTCCCATCCAAAGACTACCCAGGGCCAACCGTGCTTAGGTTCCAAGTTCTGGCAAGACTGAGCTCACTTGGACAATGTGGGTCCGGGCTTCAAAGGTATACTAGGGGGGAAATATGCAAAGCAGTCAAGCAGAAGTTTACAGAGCCACTTTGGAGTAGTGGAGAAGTGTGCGGACCCTTATCTGGGAGAACCGGGTTTGATTCCCCACTCCTCCACTTGCACCTGCTAGAATGGCCTTGGGTCAGCCAGAGCTCTCTTATCTGGGAGAACCGGGTTTGATTCCCCACTCCTCCACTTGCACCTGCTGGGATGGCCTTGGGTCAGCCATAGCTCTCTCATCTGGGAGAACCGGGTTTGATTCCCCACTCCTACACTTGCAGCTGCTGGAATGGCCTTGGGTCAGCCAGAGCTCTCTTATCTGGGAGAACCAGGTTTGATTCCCCACTCCTCCACTTGCACCTGCTGGAATGGCCTCGGGTCAGCCATAGCTCTCTTATCTGGGAGAACCGGGTTTGATTCCCCACTCCTCCACTTGCACCTGCTGGAATGGCCTCGGGTCAGCCAGAGCTCTCTTATCTGGGAGAACCGGGTTTGATTCCCCACTCCTCCACTTGCAGCTGCTGGAATGGCCTCGGGTCAGCCAGAGCTCTCTTATCTGGGAGAACCGGGTTTGATTCCCCACTCCTCCACTTGCAGCTGCTGGAATGGCCTCGGGTCAGCCACAGCTCTTGCAGAGCTGTCCTTGAAAGGGCAGCTTCTGGGAGAGCTCTCCCAGCCCCACCTACCTGTCTGTTGTTGGAGAAGGAAGGTAAAGGAGATTGTGAGATGTTCTGAGACTCTGAGATTTAGGGTCTAAGGCGGGATACAAATCCAATGTCTTCTTCTCTAATAGCTCCTTTAAAAATAACTTCAGCTCTTAATTTGCTCACTTCTTTAATGGCTTTTAAACTACTGGAGTGGAGAAGAAAAAATTCATTTGCTTTAACTGATGTCAAAAAAAAAAGGAGCAAAGAAATCCTTAAATATATCTGCTCTAAATAATTAAATCTTGGAACTGTTAGAAACAAAAAAAAAGTATGTTTCGCTCAAATTGATTTTCATCTGGAGGCCAGAATGAATAGCTGGTTTGCACAAGCAAGCACTAAAGATTGCCTTAGATTGTACCGCTCCGGGCTCCAAGGGGGTGCGTGTTTTATTTTTGAAGGAAATGAAGCAAGTGTACAGAAAACTGGTATGCCAGCAAGAATAGTTGCAGGGAAGAATAGCTCAGGTTCTTCCCTGAGAAACTGCTGTGCATGTGAACTAAAGTATGGGTATCAGTGCTGTTCCTGCCTGGCTCATTGGAGCCTGGAGGACTGAGCTTGGGGACTCAGGGACAAGGGGCAGGAGGATCCAAATCCCTGCTGCCCTGCTCCAATCACGAGCCCCCTGCTGGTTTGAATGGTCCAATAACGTACTTGTGTGGGAACCTTGAACTGTATATAGCTGGCCCCGTTCGCCCAGCTCTCCAGTCTTAGAGTGCAACCCTATACTATGCTGTACTGCAATAAAGAGCTATGATCACTACCAGCTTGCCTCTTCCTTGCGTTGAACACACTCTATTATAGAAACATTTTGTCCCTTAAGGACAGGCAGGTTTGGGGGGAAGGAGCCTTGAAACCAGGGCTTTTTTTGGCTTTTTTTTTTGGAGCAGAAATGCACAGGAACATAATTCTGGCTGCCTTGGCATCAGGGGGTGTGGCCTAATATGCAAATGAGTTCCTGCTGGGCTTTTTCTAACCCAACCCCCCGCGCGAAACAATGGTGATGTGAGGGGGTGTGGCCTAATATGCAAACAAGATCCTGCTGGGCTTTTTCTACAAAAAGCCCAGTGTAAAACAATGGTGGCATCAGGGGGTGTGGCCTAGTATGCAAATGAGTTCCTTCTGTCTTACTACAGCATACAACCAAAAGTGTGACAGGGTGGTGGTGGTGGGGCCCAAATTTTATTATTTGACAGTTATAGTCACAGAAAGGCTAGAAAGCACAGACAAGTAACCTTTCTTACATAGAATCATAGTTGGAAGGGACCTCCAGGGTCATCTAGTCCAACTCCCTGCACAATGCAGGAAACTCACAAAAACCTCCCCCTAAATTCACAGGACCTTCATTGCTGTCAGATGGCCATCTAGCCTCTGTTGAAAAACCTCCAAGGAAGGAGAGCCCGCCACCTCCTCATATACACACACTGACAGATAGGACCACTTCATGCCAAGTCAAACCCATTCACCTAGTTCATACACTAGCAGGTCTGTCCATTGTGCCCATCCGAGAATCTGTTCAAACACCACAGTCCACACTGACAAAGGGAACTTATAGCACGGTGACTGCATTAGATGAGAAAGTCCTCTTGAGTTGAGAGGAGCAGCGGAGAGTCAGAGGTTGAGGAATCTGTAAGGAGAAGTTGAAAGGAATGGATGGACCTTGTTGCCTTGAAACCTTCCTTGTTGCATGCCGGAAAAACAGTAGGCAAGTGATACTTGGGAGATGTGTGGCTCCTTTTCACACAGGGTCTTGCTTCTTTTGTGCAAAGGATAAAAGATCCCTTGCCTTCAAAGTTAGCTGACAGTTAACAGGATGCACTGGTTCAGCAAACAGCATGGCTCCATGAGTGGATAGGGTTGCCGACACTAGGTGGGATATTTCCTGGGGATTGGGGGTAGAGCCTGAGGAAGCTGGTATTTGGGGAAGGGTGGGACTTCAGCAGGGTATAATTCCATAGATCCCACCCTCCAAAGCAACTGACTCCGCTTGAGGAGAGGGCGGGATAGAAATCTTAAGTAATAAATAAATAGACTGTCTTCTCTAGGGGACTAGGAGAGCGGGCAGCCAGCCAGCCATCAGGGGCTTTGCCACACCCCCAGCAGCCCTCATTAACCCCTGGAGAAGTCCCACACCACCCTTGCTCCACTTCTTATGTGATTTTGGGCAGTGGGTGGCTTGCTGGCTTTTTGAATGTGGTGGACGGAGGCCAAGGAGAGCCCCAGTTGAGTGAGGCCTGCTTGGGCTGGCTGGATCTCTAGCAAGCCCAAGCAGGCCTCTCTCACCTGGGGCTCTCCTTTCTCGTGTCGAGTTGCTTTTGGCTGTTGAGGGGCAGCATATGCTAATGAGTTATGCTAATGAGCTCCGCCACCTATTTTTTTCTGCAAAACAACCCCTGCAATTCACCCAAACTGTTTTCCCCTATTCACAGACCCTTTGTAAGTGGAATACAGCGTTATCGGGACAGGATTCTTCCGGCTAAAACAAGAGACGCTTCGAGCCCAACGGACCTTTCGCCGAAGTTGCCAATGATGAGCACTTGCTACTGCTTGTCGTTTCTGATTTGGACGTCTGTGCTCCAAGAGGTTCACCCATCGCCATCGCCAAAGAGGACTAACGTGTATTTCCAAGCAGAACGGGGAACGGGGACGCCTAAAGAGCACGGGAAGGCATTGCATCGAACCAAGCGGGGCTGGATGTGGAACCAGTTTTTTCTACTGGAGGAGTACACCGGTCCAGACACTCAATATGTGGGCAAGGTAAGTGCTGCGATCAGAAGACCATGTGATGAGATGACAGCATTCTTGTAGAGAGCCAGTTGTGGAGAGCCAGTTTGGTGGGAGAGCCAGTTTGGTGTAGCGGTTAAGTGTGCAGACTCTTATCTGTGAGAACCGGGTTTGATTCCCCACTCCTCCACTTGCACCTGCTAGCATGGCCTTGGGTCAGCCATAGCTCTGGCAGAGGTTGTCCTTGAAAAGGCAGCTGCTGTGAGAGCCCTCTCCAGCCCCACCCACCTCACAGGGTGTCTGTTGTGGGGGAGGAAGGTAAAGGAGATTGTGAGCCGCTCTGAGACTCTTCGGAGTGAAGGGCGGGATATAAATCCAATATCATCTTCTTCTTCTTCTATGCCAGGGGTGGCCGGATATACTTAACATAAGAGCCAGATAGAATAAATGTCAGATGCTTGAGAGCGGCAAGACCTCAACATCAAATGTTTGAGAGTCGCAAGACACGAACGTCAGATATTTGAGAGCTGGAAGGAAGGAAGGAATGATTGAAACAAAGGCAGAAAGAAAGCAAATAGGTGGGTGGGGGGATGGAAGGGGAGGTTGAAAGAAAGCAACTTTAACTTTCAATGCGTTCTCCAAGCCGCTGTCTGGCTTGGCAAAGCAATTCAAAGAGAGAAATGCCTTTTCCAAGTTGGCCAACGGGGCAGCGGGGACTTTGAGAGCCATACCATATGTGTGAAAGAGCCACATTTGGCTCCTGGGTCACAGTTTGGCCACCCCTGTTGTATACATGTAATAGATTTTGGTTTCTCAGCTGCACTGAAGCAAGGCAGACCAAAGGTAGCTTTCTCATGGGAAGAAATGAGCTATTTATGTATCTCACAAATTTCTGGACTACTGCTGCGTTGGGGAAAGCGATGGTCTTCTGACACCATGCTGTATGTATAGAGGAAAACATTGATTCTGGAGTCATTGAAATGTCCTGATTCATGATTAATAGAAGATTCCCCCTACACACACACACACACACAATGGATTGAAACTATTGATGAAAAAATCAAGGTATACCTGACATCTATATCGAAGGGGAATGCTTATATCTACGAGCAGGGCTTTTTTTGTTGCAGGAACTCCTTTGCATATTAGACCACACCTCCCCCGATGTAGCCAATCCTCCAATCCCTTGCAGTAGGCCCTGTAAGAAGAGCCTTGGAAGCTCTTGGTGGATTGGCTACATCAGGGGCGTGTGGCCTAATATGCAAAGGAGTTTCTGCTACAAAAACAGCCCTGACTATTAGTATTGTTCTGGGGAGAGAGATTTTATTAAAATACACTTTTTTAAAAGATAACCACTGATTCCTCTTATTCTGCTTTAAAATAGTTTTTAGATTTATCTTTGAAGCATCATTTTTTTTTAGATTTATCTTTGAAGCAAAGTCAATGGTCCCTTTTGTAACTTCAGTTCTTGCAGTTGCAGTATGCAACACACCACAGGACGGTTGCAGGAGGATAGGTAGGTCTAGCAGGAACTCCTTCGCATATTAGGCCACACCCCCTGACATAGCCAATCCTTCTGGAGCTTACAGTAGGCCCTGTACTAAAAGGCTTGTAAGCTCTTGGAGGATTGGCTGCATCAGAGGTGTGTGGCCTAATATGCAAAGGAGTTCCTGCTACCAAAAAAGCCCTGGTGGAATACTACTATTCCTTCCTGCCATTTCTCTTTTCAAAATTCTCTTTTCCAATATGGAATTTTGGGAATTCAGAGGGAAAGGGGGTAGACAGGGCCTAAGACAACTAGAATGATTAAAGGGCTGGAGCACTTTCCCTATGAAGAAAGGTTGAAACGCTTGGGACTCTTTAGCTTGGAGAAACGTCGACTGCGGGGTGACATGATAGAGGTTTACAAGATAATGCATGGAATGGAGAAAGTAGAGAAAGTAGAGAAAGAAGTACTTTTCTCCCTTTCTCACAATACAAGAACTCGTGGGCATTCGATGAAATTGCTGAGCAGACAGGTTAAGACGGATAAAAGGAAGTACTTCTTCACCCAAAGGGTGATTAACATGTGGAATTCACTGCCACAGGAGGTGGTGGCGGCCACAAGTATAGCCACCTTCAAGATGGGTTTAGATAAAAATATGGAGCACAGGTCCATCAGTGGCTATTAGCCACAGTGTATGTGTGTATATAACATTTTTTGCCACTGTGTGACACAGAGTGTTAGACTTGATGGGCCGCTGGCCTGATCCAACATGGCTTCTCTTATGTTCTTATGTTCTTATGTTCTTTCTTAACAACGCTAGTGCCCTTACTGACTTCAGTAGAGCTTAAATGTAAAGAATGCACAAAACGACACAAAGCGAGCCCTTATGCGATCTGCGCTGTAACGAAGGGACAGACTTGTTAATGAGAAAATTGAAATAGGTTTTTAGACAGCTGCTCCTTCTGAGAGCTCCAATAACACTTACAAGAAGCCCTGCAAAGCAGGTTGGGATAGCTACTCCGTGGGTTCCAGAATAACAGATCCGGTGTCACAGAAAGGCCACAATCAAGTGGAGGTTTCAAGCTGAGATGTCCAGACTCAAACTCATCCCCTTCATCGCTGGGCGATCGATTTCACCTCCTCTGCTGGGCAGCTCTCCTCTCCCTGATCTGCATGAATATTAAAGCCCCGTTTCTCACATTTATGAACTTATCCATTTAAATAGTCCCAGGCAGGCAGCCGTGTTGGTCTGAAGCAGTAGAACAAAGCAGGAGTCGAGTGTCGCCTTTAAGACCAGCAATTTTTTATTCAGAATGTCAGCTTTCATGTGCTGGAAGCACACTTCATCTAGCGCATGCAAGTTTACATTCTGAATAAAAACTTGGTTGGTCTTCGTTGACTCTTGCTTTGTGCTAGTCCATTTAAACCAGGGGTGTCAAACTCATTTGTGGTGAGGGCCGGATCCGACATAAATGAGACCTTGTCGGGCCGATCCATGAGCATCATAAAATGTAACGCCAGGTAGCAGAGATATAAACTTCACAAAGGATGCAAACATAAGCATGTTTAAAGCATTAGCACTTGTTGGCCTTGCTTTCTTTGTATCTTGAGAGCCAGTTTGGTGTGGTGGTTCAGTGCGTGGACTCTTATCTGGGAGAACCGGGTTTGATTCCCCGTTCCTCCACTTGCACCTGCTGGAATGGCCTTGGGTCAGCCATAGCTCTGGCAGAGGTTGTCCTTGAAAGGGCAGCTGCTGTGAGAGTCCTCTCAGCCCCACCCACCTCACAGGGTGTCTGTTGTGAGGGAGGAAGATAAAGGAGATTGTGAGCCACTCTGAGTGGAGGGCAGAATATAAATCCAATGTCTTCTTCTTCTTCTCTCCTGTGTGACCCAGGGAACTTGGCAATGGAAGCTCTGTCTCTTTCCTTCTTTCTCCAAGGGACCAGGAGGGTGGGGGAGCCTCAGCCAACAGATGGAAGAGAGGCTTGGCTTAGTAGCTCTGTTGTGCAAGTGAGAGAGCCTGGCAAAGCAAGCTCTCCCTCCCTCCAAGGGAGGAGCCTCAGCCAACGGAGAAAATAGAGACTTTATTCTGTAGCTCCTATGCAATTCAGCAAGCCTGGCGAAGCAAGCTGTGATGCAGAAGAAAGCAAGAGAGAGGGAGAAGGAGTGGATGACAGACGGATGACAGAGCATGACAGATGCTCAGGGGCCTGATGGGAGCCCTCCGGGGGCCTGTTTTGGCCCATGGGCCACATGTTTGACACCCCTAATTTAAACTATCACTGATAGGGTCCAAAGTTGTGAGCTTTCTTTCCACATTGGCCTTAACGAGAGATTAGTCAAGTAGGAGCTAGAGAGCACAATGAAGGGTTGGGTCCTACCAGCTGCTGGTCGAAGGAGAAGGGTTAACCTTCCTCAAACCCCTCAGTAATCCCATTTCACAAACCTCTTTGTCAGCACAGATCTCAAGTTCCCAAGATTTATGGTGGAAAGGAAAGGTCCCCTGCGCAAGCACCGGTCGTTTCCGACTCTGGGGTGACGTTGCTTTCACAACGTTTTCACAGCAGACTTTTTATGGGGTGGTTTGGCATTGCCTTCCCCAGTCATCTACACTTTCCCCCCAGGAGAGGGTCAAAATGCACTTCATTCTTCTTCTTGCTCCACTAGAAAAAGCCAGCAGGATCTCATTTGCATGTTTTGTGAAAATCCATTCTCTCTCCATTGAGGCACATGGATAGCTCTTACTGGTTTCACACTGGACATAAAATCAAGTTCTTTTTCTCACAAGACTCCGTAGCTTAGAGGAAACATTGCATACAGCGATTTTTTCTTGCTACATAGACATGGTGTGTAGGGTTGCCAAGTCCAATTCAAGAAATATCTGGGGACTTTGGGGGTGGAGCCAGGAGACTTTGGGGATGGAGCCAGGAGACATTAGGGGTGGAGCCAAGATCAAGGCTGTGACAAGCATAATTAAACTCCAAAGGGAGTTCTGGCCATCACATTTAAAGGGACGGCACACCTTCTCAATTCCTTCCTTCCATAGGAAATAATGAAGGATAGGGGCACCTTCTTTTGGGGCTTATAGAATTGGACCCCCTGGTCCAATCTTTTTGAAACTTGGGGGGAATTTTGGGGAGAGGCACTAGATGCTATACTGAAAATTTGGTGCCTCTACCCCAAAAAACGGTCCCCCCCCACAGCCCCAGATCAATTCTCCATGGGCGTTTTCGCACTCACCTTCAGCCGGCGCGACCCCCCTCTTCACCGCGCAGGATCTGCGCGGATTTCGCACTAAATGCCGCGGAGCAGCCAGAAGAGCCGGAAACTCCCGTTGCAAAAGCCGCGCAGACGGAAACTGCTTTTTGGCGGTTTACGTTTGAGCGGCTTTTGCGCCGGGAGCTTCCGGCTCTTCCGGCTGCTCCGCGGCATTTAGTGCGAAATCTGCGCAGATCCTGCGCGGTGAAGAGGGGGGTCGCGCCGGCTGAAGGTGAGTGCGAAAATGCCCCATGATTTTCTATAGGAATAAATCTCCATAGGGAATAACAGAGTTCCCAGCAGGCATTTCCCTCCCCTCCCCCCACACAGTGGCCAAAAAAAACCCAGGTGCCATCAGGAGGTCCATCAGTGGGGCCAGGACACTAGAAGTCCTCACACTGTGGCCCCCCAGTACCAAGAATACAGATCATCACTGCCTGAGACAGAGTTCCAACAATATGCTGTGGCTAATAGCGACCGATGGACCTCTGCTCCAAATGTTTATCCAATCCTCTCTTGAAGCTGGCAATGCTTCAGGCATAGTCGTGCATGGTTAATCACTGGGGAGAGTCAAACATGAGGAAAGGGGAGAATTAAACAAGGGATGCCACTGAATTTCTCAGCAGTAGAGATTTAACACCTCTGCAAGTATGCGTAGGGATAAACAACCATTTGGTATATGTAATTAAACTTATTATATGTATGCATTTTGGATCTGTTGCATTGGCACGGCTAAGTTTATGTTCCAAATGCTTCTCTAAGAATTCATAAATGAATTGATTGCTTTGTTGCATTTAGTTTTGGAGCATTAAGTACCTGAGGTGTATATTAGACTTAGTAGAAGTGCACCGATAATTCTGAGCAGTGCGTAACATATATACTGAGGGGGTGTACCAAATCCTGTAACAGGTGGGGACAGGGGATCCCTGGGTTTGGAGGCCCTCCCCCCACTTCAGGGACATCAGAGAGTGGGGGGTGGAAATGTCTGCTGGGCACTCCATTATTCCCTATGGAAACTGATCCCCATAGGGTATAATGGAGAATTGATCCACAGGTATCTGGGGCTCAGGGGGGCTGTTTTTCTTTAAGGTAGAGTGCAGCCCCTCCATTTGTTTTGCTTTCGTTTCAAACAAGTGAGTGTGTGCGTAAAAGAGCAGTTTTTCAGATCTTGTTGTGGAGGCACCAGAGACAGTTTAAGCGTGTGTGTGAGTGGGAGAAAGAAAGCGGGGGGAGGGGAGGGAACTCTATTATTCCCTATGGAGACTTATTCTCATAGGAAATAATGAAGAATTGATCCGCAGGTATCTGGGGCTCTGGGGGGCTGTGTTTTGAAGTAGAGGTACCAAATTTGCAGCATAGCATCCAGTACATCTCCCCAAAATATGCCCCAAGTTTCAAAAAGATTAGACCAGGAGGTCCAATTCTATGAGCCCCCAAAGAAGGTGCCCCTATCCTTCATTATTTTCTATGGAGGAAAGGGATTTAAAAGATGTGCGGTCCCTTTAAATGTGATGGCCAGAACTCCCTTTGGAGTTCAATTATGCTTGTCACACCCTTGCTCCTGGCTCCGCCCCCAATGTCCTGGCTCCACCCCCAAAGTCTCCTGGCTCCATCCCCAAAGTCCCCAGATATTTCTTGAATTGGACTTGGCAACCCTATTTCAAGGACAACCTCTGCCAGAGCGCTGGCTGACCCAAGGCCATTCCAGCAGGTGCAAGAGGAGGAGTGGGGAATCAAACCCGGTTCTCCCAAATAAGAGTCCACACACTTAACCACTACACCAAACTGGCTCTGACATGCAAAGCCCTGTTGGGGACCTCTGTAGTGACGGCTAGTTAAACTTCAGCTCACCTTAGTTTAACCACACAAAATTGTGGTTTATTTTCACTTTTGGGGAGGGACGGTGGCTCAGTGGTAGAGCATCTGTTTGGGAAGCAGAAGGTCCCAGGTTCAAACCCTGGCATCTCCAAAAAAGGGTCCAGGCAAATAGGTGTGAAAAGCCTCAGCTTGAGACCCTGGAGAGCCGCTGCCAGTCTGAGAAGACAATACTGACTTTGATGGACCAAAGGTCTGATTCAGTATAAGGCAGCTTCATATGTTCACTTAGGTTGATTTGGGAATCGATGATCCATCTTGCAGAGGTTTGCCCCAAATCGGGTTGCCTCAACAAACGTTGATTGAGTTACGATTCCTCCATAGCCTGGGAGGTTTCGTTTTGGTTTTTTTAACGAAAAAACCCAGGATTAAGCTTGCATGTCTGTGTTTGTACATCACACAAAACTACAGCTAACCCTAACCGTGGTTAATGTCCCCACCAAATCCTGGCTTCAACCCCTGGTTTGATCATGGAACTAAATTAGCCCTACTCGGAGTGGCCTGCATTCATGTAATGACACTAACCACAGCTAGCTTAACAAACCCATTGTACAGGCCTTTTTTTGGTAGCAGGAACTCCTTTGCAGATTAGGCCACCCACCCCTGGTGTAGCCAGTCCTCCTGGAGCTTGCAGTAGGCCCTGGAAGAAGAGCCCTGTAAGCTCTTGGAGGATTGGCTACATCAGGGCATGTGGCCTAATATGCAAAGGAGTTCCTGCTACACCCTGCTCCCAGTGTTGTGCAGCAAAGTTTCCTATTTCCCTACCAGCTAAGGTTGCCAGATCCATCCCTCAGGTATTGGTGGGGGGTGGAGTGTAGAGTTGCCAGATCCATCTCAGGAAATTCCTCGATATTTGGGGGTGGAACTTGGGGAGGAGAGACTTCAGCGGGGTACAATGGAGTCCACCCTCCAAAGCATCCATTTTTTCCAGGGGGGGGGGCTGATTGATGTAGTCTGGAGATGAGTTGTAATCCCAGGAGATCCCCAGGTCCCTCTTGGAGACTGGCATCCAGGACCAGCCCTAGTAAGGTTGCCAAGTCCAATTCAAGAAATATCTGGAGACTTTGGGGTGGAGCCAGGAGCAAGGGTGTGACAAGTATGAATGAACTCCAAAGTGAGTTCTGGCCATCACATTTAAAAGGACCACACACCTTTTTAAACACAACTAGGGTTGCCAAGTCTAATTCAGAAAATATCCGGGGACTTTGGGGGTGGAGCCAGGAGACTTTGAGGGCGGAGCCAGACTTTCCTATTTCCGAAATAAATGCATAAAAATACGGCAGTGCAGCTCACCTGAAGAGACATCATTTCCTCATCCCCCAATAGCTGCAATTCTAGTAGATGAAAGTGGAAACACTCACAAAGCAGCCAAAAATGCACAGAGTTTGCAAGCTCACATTTTTGTGATCTCCCTGGGGCTTTACTCACAGGAACTGCTGTTCTTCAGGCTAACACAGGCAAATAAAAAGAGAGAGAGGTGGCGTTTTCCTCCATCCCATAAACAGGCTCCTATACAAAGACTCTGAAAACAATGCAAAACAAGCACAGAGACAGACACACACTATTACTGCCTCCCCTACAAAGACTTCTGAAAAGTACACTCTCACTCTCTCTCTCTCTTACTGGGTCTGGTTCCTCCACAACGACATCTGAAAATTTCAGAGGCTATGCTTCTCTCTCTCTCTCTCTCTCTCTCTCTCACACACACACACACACAAACACACACACACTTACTTGCTCTGAAATGAAAGGAAAACAAACAGAGTGACTGTTCCCAGAGGCTGCTACTGACCCTTCCCCATGAAGTACTTCCTGCTTCCTGCTCTACTTTAAAGGTGCACATACACAGACATTTTAAAACTGGACTTGTTTCTAAATCTGCAGGAGATCTAGAGCAGGGGTCCCCAGCCCCCAGGCCGTGGACCAGTACCGGCCCGTGGTCTGTTAGCAACCTGGCCATGAGTTGTATAATTATTTCATTATATATTAAAATGTAATAATAAGAAGACGACGACATTGGGTTTATATCCTGCCCTCCACTCCGAATCTCAGAGTGGCTTACAATCTCCTTTATCTTCCTCCCCCACAACAGACACCCTGTGAGGTGGGTGGGGTTGAGAGACCTCTCCCAGAAGCTGCCCTTTCAAGGACAGCTCTGCAAGAGCTGTGGCTGATCCAAGGCCATTCCAACAGCTGCAAGTGGAGGAGTGAGGAATAAAACCCAGTTCTTCCAGATAAGAGTCGGCACACTTAACCACCAAACCAAAATAAAGTGCACAATTGTATCATCCCAAAACCATCCCACCCCCCACACCAATCCGTGGAAAAATTGTCTTCCACAAAACCGGTCCCTGGTGCCAATAAGGTTGGGGACCTCTGATCTAGAGGTACTGGTGGCTGTGGGGGTGGGGCTTTCCCCTGCCGGCCAGCTGGCTGGGGACAGGGGGAAGCCTGTAAAACCAGGGGATCCCCCACTGGGGATGGGGAAGCCTACCCCCAATAGTAGCTGGGGGCACAACTCAGAAGGAGGAGGACAGCAATCCAAGTTCACTTGCTGCCTTGGGTTTAAGTAACATTTAACTTGGTCCCCACTTTCTCGCCAGCACTATCTTGGGGGAGAGGCCAAACAGGGAAGCATAACCTCTATTTTGGAGCTGCCAATCTCTAACTAAAAGGGGAATGGAAAGCCTGGAAGAGCAAATCAATACCCATAACTACCTTAGCAGCACAATCTGGCTGTCTGCTTCAAATGGTGATTTTTTTGACATCTGGAGAGATTTTATGTGCCGTCACCTCGAAAGGGGAAAGAAGTGCTGTCAACAAGTTCAGGTGTCACCGGCTCCACGTTTCCCCCCCACACACACCTTTTCCTTGCACAAACCCAGCACTTCTGATATCACTCCTGTTCACCGAAAGATTTGCTTATTCCATTCTGCTGCAAACAACAACTGCAGTGCGTTCTCAAGGGCGTGAAGTATGGCACGGAATGTCACATTGTCGCCTTCTCTGATTTGTTCTCACAACAAGCCTGTGAGGTAAATTAGGTTGGCCCAAAGGTCCCTCAACAAGCTTCCGAAGGTCACCCAACGAAGCTTCCATTTGAACATGGGTTTCCCAGAACCTAGGCTGACACTCTACCCCAGTGGTTCCCAACTTTTAGGGCACCAGGGACCGCTTTTGTGGAAGACAATTTTTCCACAGACCGGTGGGAGGGGCAGTGGGGTTTTTGCCACCCCAGGCCGCACCCCCACTCGCCCCCCCATTCCTGCTTCCCCATGGGGGTCTTTAAATGGGGGTGTGTGGGGCTGCTTCTGTTGCCTCCCCGCTAGGTAGGCGAAGGGGTAGGCGGTCAATGCTGCGCTCCCCCTTCCACCTGCCTGGGGCCCAGCAGACGAAAGAGGTGGTGTGGCCTCCCTTTGTAGGGAGGCAGCTTCTGAGCAGGGCCATATTGCCTCCTTTGTCTGCCCAGGTCCCAGGCAGGCAAAAGGGCTTGCGGGGCTACACTACCTCACTCTGAAGCAGCCTCAGACAGAGGCTGCACTGTCTCTTTCATCTGCCCAGGTCCTGAGCGGATGAAAGGGGTGGTGTGGCACCTTTGCCTTGCTCTGAGGCCTGGTTGCTAACAGGCCACAAACCGCTATCGGTCCACAGCCCGGGGGTTGGGGACCTTTACTCTACTCACAACATCAGAATGTCAGAATCCATGCAATGTCTCCGGTTATGCCTCCCTACACGCTTGATTTTTACATTTAACTGCTACTGTACTTAGGCCTTATTTTGGGCAGTAGCTCATAGGAGTGGAGCTCTGAAACCTCTAAATTCCATTGTGCTCTTACTTTCTCCTCCCCACTCTTCAAATACTGGCATCTGGGCTCCATTGTTCAACCTCCCCCTGGGAAAATTTCGCTTAAACTGAAAGATTTGATGAACTTTCTAATAGCTTTCGCACACACACACACAAATGAGAAAATAACCAAAACATAGAAAGCAGACAGATGGAAATCTTCACAAAGCCACTGTGGCCATGTAGGAGAAAGTAATTTTTAAAGTATGAAACAGCAGAAATGGACATTTTGACAGATCTTCTGAGGGAAGAGAGTTAACAGGACTTTAAAAAGATTTATGGCAACCATTCTACAAAGGGATCGAAAACTGCAAAGTGAAAGAGTGATAGAGAAATTGTCTTAGAACAGATAATTGAGATGTTAATATATATGTGTGTGTGTGTGTGTGTGTGGAATTATAGTTTAAGCTTTGTGAAAGCAGATAACCTGTTGGAGAAACAAAAACTGAAATGTAAATTTTCATAACCCCATTTACCCTCTCCCTACCTATTTCTCCTTCCCTAATCTTTCCTAGAATTGAAATATAATAAAAATTGTTAAACCGATAAAAGTATGATGGGAGTAGGGTTTTATTATGACAATTCTAATTCCAGAAGCATTTTAAGGTAGATGCTGAGCTGATGTAATTTAATACATCTTTCGGTGATGTTATGCAAATGAGTTGTTCTAGTGAACTCCAGCCCTTCTTTTTTTTTTTACAAGATGACCCCTGACTGTAGTTATCTTGTTTCTCACAATGAAATGATGGTGGCTGCCTGGGAATGTGGGGCCCCTCCCCCCTCATTCTACTCCACCATCTGGAAACGGAGGCTGGGAATAGCCTTCATATCTCAAGAGATAAGGAGATGTGCTTCTTTTGAACTGCTATGTATGAGAGGGGCTTTGGGGAGGTGGGGAGAAAGCCCACACTTCTCTGAACTGTTTAATGATGTCTTGTGATTCTTGCTTTCACTTCTCGCAAGGCCTCCATGAGGAAAAAGTCTGAACTTGCAACATATCAGTAAAGCTTCACCTATGTTTGCATAACAGAAGTCTATCTGAGTGTTACTTGGCAAAGCCTCGCAAATGAGAGATTATGCAAGTTCGACAAGGCTGCATATTCTAGAAGGGACTGCTTGCCAATTGATCAAATAAAAATTTAGGGGTGCTCAGTCTGGTGTAGTGGTTCAAAGCAGTGGACACTAATCTGGAGGTTAGATTCCCCCACTTCTCCACATGATGCCTGCTGGACAACCTTTGGCCAGTCATAGGTGTCTCAGAACTGTCTCATCCCCACCTACCTCACAAGATGTCTGCAATGGGGAGAGGAAGGCAAAGCAATTCTAAGCTGCTTTTAGACTCCTTGAGTGGGAAAACCAACTCTTCTTCTGTTCTTCGCTAGAGGGAAAGAGTAAAGTAGGCAAAAAGACTATCTCCACAGAACACCTGGTCTCCAGGAGAGCAACGACTGTAGGGATGGACACAAACCAGCTCAAAAACTAAAATCCATGACAAAGTTTGTGCAGTTCATTTTTCACAGAGTGAAGTTTGTGACAGGTCAATCAGCACAAAAACATATTCTTCTTCTGGCTTCAACTTTGCTATCCAAGAAACAGGTTAACACAGTTATCTGGAGGTTTTTTTTTTTTGTTTTTTGAGGGGGTTTTGCCTCATTTCATTTTATGTGAAGGATCCTCCCCGCTCCCTTTCCGCTCAGCTGATGTACTGATCCATATTACCATAACCTCAAGATAGACTATTGTAGCACATTGTACATCAACAGGTGCCCTTAAAATTGACTCAGAAACTTCTGTTAGTGCAAATTGTGGCCACCAAGCTTTGGACTGCAGCAGATCTGGTCACTTCAAACCTATTTTAAAACAAATTCCTTGGTGTGTATTTGTTTCTGGGTTCAACGTGAACAAGCTGGTTTCTCTTGCTGCCCTCTGCCTTTATCTGTGGTCAGTGTTATCAGCTTTGGGTTTAGAAAATACCTGGCATTTTGGGGGGTAGAACCTAGGGAGGGAGGGATTTGAGGAGGGGACGGTCCTCAGGAGCATGCAGTGCCGTACAGCCCACCCTCCAAAGCAGCCATTTCCTTCATTGTCTGGAGATCAGTCACAATAGCAGGGGATCTCCGGGTCCCACCGGAAGAATGGCAACCACAGCTGTGACCCCCATTATTGACATTCTCTCTCAGTTGTCACTTCCATTATTTAGAATGGATTACCAGAAGAGGTAAGGAAAGTCTCCTGTGTGCTGGCTTTCAGAAGATGCTGTAAGAAGGCATTAAAAGCCTCCCTGAAATGTCAGCCTGATCTATGGGTAGTTGATATGATGGGCTGCTATGCTGACGTTTCTGTTTTTATGAAGCTGGTTACTGATTGAAGCCTGTTTTATAAGTTTGCATGTTTCTGCTTTTAAGAGAAAGGAAGGATGTAAATATTTTAAATGAAAATATACTACTGCTTAGCATTTGTATTGTTATTATCAGGTCATTACCAATATAATCATATATATATATATATATATAATTCCCCTATGATGATGGGAAAATGGAGCTCTCCCATTGGCTTATGGGTACATTCCATACACTCAACAAATAACTGGCTCATCACCACCTCTGGGCTCCCATTGGCTGACTCCCCTATCCCCTGCCTACTGCAGACTTGGGAACACTGAACAAACTGTTAAAACAGTCTTACTTCTCTGCTCTACTACAGCCTCACAAAGCATTTCCTCAAAGGCCATGGTGACCAACTCTTTCCTGTCACTCCCTCCTCCCTACTGGGAAGCTGCTAACCAGAGACTGTTGCTAGACAACTAATATTACACTCAGTTGAATATAAAGGTATAGAGCCCACCCTCCATAACAGTTATTTTCTCTGGTGGTAGAGAGATCTGATGTCTGGAGTTCAGTTGTGATCCCAGGAGATCTTCAGGCTGCATGTGGAGGTTGGCTACCCTAGGCCTGAAAGCATCCTCTGGGTGACTTGATGCCACCTGACTGGCATGACTTATCTAGGCCTGGCTGCTTGCTCCTGTTCAGCAGCAGCCCCCCATGACAGCCAGTGTGACTTAGGACTTGCCAACTCCAGGTTGGGAAATTCCTGGAGATTTGAGTTGTGGAGCCTGGAGAGGGTAAGGTTTGAGGAGGGATGAGACCTCAGACAGGTACAATGCCATAGATTTTACCCTCCAAATCAGCCATTTCATCCTGGGGAACCACTGTTGCCAATTTCCACATGAGGGCTGGATATCACTCAGAATTACAACTGCTCTCCAGATGACAGAGATCAGTTCCCCTTGAGGTAGGGGGAAGTGAATGCCTTTACTTGGGTGGGTGGGAAGACTCTTGGGTGGGTGGGTGGGTTCTCAGCATGCAGGCAGGCAGGAATCCAAAGCCAGTCCAAGGTCAAAGTCCAGAAAGTCAAGCAGGAGCCAAGTCACCAATGCAAAATCACAAACCGGAATCAGAAGTCAATGTCCAAAAGCCAAAAGGTCAGGGTGCCAAGGAAATCAAACAATTCAGAATCAGGAAGGAGCGTGGATACAAGCCAGAGAATAGACTTGTTTTGACTCTGCTAGAACTCAGGGCTGAGAGATCTGAAGCATCGGCGTGCCTCATGTCTTTGCTCTGAAAGTTCTTTCCAGAGCCTGCTTTGAAGCACATTGGCCTGGAGGGGCCCTGGAGGCACGTATAGGCGCCCACGGTGCAGGAGACCTTGGCGGGTAGAGAGGTCCCCGGCTGGGCCATCTTGCACTTACAGGAGGCATTGCTGAGCCCAGGGCTCTTGGGCCTGGCTGGCCTGGATGCCTGCAGCCAAGGTCAGACGAGTCGTGGTGGCAGTAAAGACCAAGGGTGCAAAGATGAGCCCAGCTGGGATCTCCTCTGTTAGAGGCACAGCGTACTCTGGGTTTCGGAAGAGGGCATCCGCTTTCCGGTTCTGGTTCTGTGGGATGTAGGTAATCTGGAAGTCAAACTGGGAAAAGAAGAGGGACCACCGGATCTGATGCTGGGTGAGGCATCAAGCAGTTTGTAGATGCTCCAGGTTCCGGTGGTCAGTCAGGACCTGGACGGGGTGGCAGGCCCTTTCAAGGTGATGCCTCCAAACCTCGAAGGTGGTCTTGTTGGCCAGGAGTTCCTGCTCCCAGATGGTGTAGTTGCACTCTGCGGGTGACAGCTGCCGCGAGTAGTATGCACAGGGTTGTAGCAGTTGGGAGGGGTCCTCCCACTGGGATAGCACTGTGCCGAGGGCCACACTGGAGGCGTCGGTCTCTACTGTGAACAGCAGCTGCGGGTCTGGGTAACGCAGGAGCTGCTAAGTGGTGAAGCAGGTTTTAAGGGTGGTGAAGGCATGGTCTGCCTCTGGAGTCCAGTGAAATGGCTCTTTGGGCCGGAGGAGCTGGGTCAAAGGCATGGTTACGTCGGCATAGGCAGGGATGAACTGGCAGTAATAATTGGAAAAGAGACCATGCTCGTGCAGGCATTGCAGGACCTGGCGGACGTGCCCTCCATACTGGGCGGGGCTTTGGGAATAAATTAAATTGTCATCTAAATAAATGATCACAAAGCGGTCGAGCAGGTCGCGGAAGATGTCGTTCATCAGCCTTTGGAAGACAGCGGGGGCGTTGGTCAGGCCGAAGGGTATCACAAGATACTTGTACTGGCCATAGCGGGTCCCGAAAGCCGTCTTCCATTCATCTCCTGCGCAAATCCGCACCAAGTTGTACGCGCCCCGGAGGCCCAGCTTGGTATAGACCTGGTCCCCCTTAAGGCAATCCAGTAGTTCTGGGATCAGTGGCAAAGGGTAGCGGTCCTGGATGGTGATTTTGTTCAGAGCCCAATAGTCATTGCAGGGCTGGAGCTCGCCGCCTTTCTTCTTGACGAAGAGAACAGGGGCCGGATGAAACCCCGTTCCAGGTTTTTGGCGAGGAAGTCCTGCAGGTCTGCTAGTTCTGGTTCGGACATGAGGTAGAGCTGCCCCATAGGCAGGGGTGCTCCTGGTACCAAAATGATTGCTCAGTCATAAGGGGTGTGTGAAGGGAGCTGGCCAGCCCCCTTTTTCTCAGACATTGGCAAAGTCTGAGTAGACCGGGGGGAGTAGAGGACCAGCAGCCAGAGTGGCCGACCGGGCCTCGTGAGGACAAGGGTCCTTGAAGCTCAGCTTTCCCTGTGCCCAGTACACTAGGGGGTTGTGCTTTACGAGCCAGGAGAGTCCCAGAATGAGGGGAAAGCGGGGCATGCAAGCAACATCGAATTGTATTTGCTTGTGATGGTGTTAGATCTGGAGTGTGACTGGGTGGGTCTCCTGGGTCAGCGGACCAGAGCGGAGGAGGCGCCCGTCGATGGCTTTAACCAGGGTATGTAACGTAGGGTTCAGGGGACCCAACTGGGTGCCCCAAGTTGGGGGGGTCCACTCAGACTTGGGGCTGGTCTTTTACTGGCGGCAGTAGCAACTGAGAGGGACGGGCACTGCTTTGCACTTGGAGGTGGCTTTCCAGGTGGCCATCGATGCAGAGACACAGCGTGATTAGGCCTTGCAGTTTGGCCGGTTGATCTACTCATGCCAGATCATCGAGGACTTCATCAGCCAGCCCCTCCATATACTGGTCCATGAGGGCAGCCTCCTTCCAGGCCAGGTCTTGGGCCAGAAGCTTGAACTTGGTGGAGTACTGGGAAACCAAATCCCTACCCTGCTTCAGGATCTGGATCTTCCGATTGGTGGTGGCTGCTTGCTGGGGGTTAGCAAAGGCTACCGCCATATGATCCAGAAAGTCCTGGTAATCAGTCAGCAGGGGCGATGGGGCTAGAAGCAAGGGGGTGGCCCATTTAGCTGCCTGCCCCTTTAAGAGACTGACAATGAAGCATACCTTGGTCTTGTTGTTGGGGAATTCTCTGGCACGTAATTCAAGTATACCGTCTGCACTGTGCCAGGAATGCAGGAAACTCCTCCACCTTCCCAGTGAACTTCTCTGGGGGAAGCACCGGGCACTTGGGCGGGGCGGGGCAGCGACAGTGGCTTGCTGCTGCTGTTGCAGGTGAGCCACCATTTGAGTGAGGTGCTGTACCTGAGTGAGCAAAGCTGCTAGCTGCCCAGAGCCTCCGCTTGCCTCCTCGTCCATCTTGTGGAGTGAGTGTGTGGGTGGAAGCAATCTGTCACATTCTCAGGGTGCAGGCAGGCAGGAGTCCAAAGCCAGTCCAAGGTCAAAGTCCAGGAAGTCAAGCAGGAGCCAGGTCACCAAAGCAGAATCACAAACCGGAATCAGAAGTCAATGTCCAAAAGCCAAAAGGTCAGGGTGCCAAGGAAATCAAGCAGGTCAGGATCAGGAAGGAGCGTGGATGCAAGCCAGAGAATAGACTTGTTGCTTCCACAAGGTTACCAGGTCCTGGGTGGGAGCTAAGTGGCTGAGGGAGACAAGAGTTATTGGAGAGTGAAACACATTCGAGGTGCCCAGGGGGAAAAATCTCGGTGTTGAAGTGGCTAGCTCAGTGAAAGGTTCAACCTTGTGTGCTGCAGTGGTGAAAGAGGCAAACTGTCTTTTAGGGATTATAAGGAAAAGAACTGAGAACAAAACAGCTATTATTGCAGTGCTCCTTTATAGATCTTTGGTACGGTCTCATTTGGAATACTGTATTCAAGTACTGCACAAGCCACCCAAACAGTCTTACTTCTCTGTGTCCTCTCCATCAATCCACCTCAGAAAGGGCTGCCGCTCTACTGTGGTCTTCTCATTTGGAATACCGTATTCAAGTACTGCAAAGCTCCCCCAATCAATACTCCTTCTTGTATGAAGGTGTTTATTGAATAAGAGAAGTTGTTACAGGCAAGCAGGTTCTTGCAGGAACTAAAGTGTATGACCCCTGCCCACATGGATATACCCTGGGTCGGTCCGTTACATACTTCAACAGCTAGGCGCCAAAGTCTACCCATAGCATCGCCCCTTACACATTCCGAGCCCCCCTAAGCATGAAGAAACAAAACCATGAAAGTCTCTGGGATTTCAATAACAGTGGTTGGCCTTGGAGCAACTTTGCGTCCGGTTCCCAGGGCTGAAAATGGATACTTGGTGTGTTGCAAAAACAACAGGCTAGTGAGTAAGAACAGGAAGATGACAGTCAAGCAAGGACCCAAAGGTTACCACAGGTTGCATATAGGCATAAATCTCATCTCACCAACATCATGGCAAGAGGCACTCTTGACATTGGTCACCATCAATGTTCCCTCCAGGGCCAGTGCATGGGAATAGGCAAAGTGGACAGTCGCCTAGGGCGCCACCTGGCCTTTGGGGGCACCACTGGGCGCCCCCTCCCTGATGCGTGACTCTGGCTCCTGGCCACTGTCCCCTTGTCCTCCCCCATCACCAAGCTACCCTCAACAAAGCCAAGCCACCCCCCTCTCCCCGATGTGTGCCTTGGCCTCCCACCTCACCCTATCCCGCCACCCTCCTTCCTGGCATGGCCGGCAAGCACAGATTCTCACAATTCTTTTTTTTTTTAATAACATCACTTTTTTTGAAAAAAAAATG
Source organism: Heteronotia binoei (assembly GCF_032191835.1). Lineage (NCBI taxonomy): Eukaryota > Metazoa > Chordata > Lepidosauria > Squamata > Gekkonidae > Heteronotia > Heteronotia binoei. The sequence continues at coordinate 124,604,650 of NC_083229.1, forward strand.
TAATTAAAAATCAGTAAATTAAAAATGTGAAAAGTTTCAAGTTTTGTGCTCTTGAATTTCCCTATATTTTTCAATCATGGGAGGGGGCCACTAGTGGGTGGTTCGCCTAGGGTGCCAGAAAGACCAGCACCGGCCCTGGTTCATTCTAAGCTGAAGAGTTTTGTGAGCAAAAATTGTACTTTGTGAGCTACTGGCATTACAGTTGTGAACTACTACAAAAATTATTGTGCTCTGGAGACATCCTTCCTGAGCTAAGACAAAACTGTGTGAGCTGGAGGCTAAAGATCTGTGAGCTAGCTCCCGCTAACTCAGCTTAGAGGGAACACTGGTCACCATATCTCTCCACATGTTCCCCAGAGAGCACTGCATTCAGGGACAAAAAAATCTATTGTCCATCCCTGGACCAAAGGAGGCTAGGTTGTGGCTGATGCAAGCTAGGGCCTTCTCGGTGGCAGCACCAGAATTGTGGAATGCTCTCCCAGAGGCCCTGCAGGATCTCTCCACTTTCCGCAGGGCCTGTAAGACCGAACTGTTTCGACAGGCCTTTGAGATCTAACCAGGAGAAAGCTGCCACCCTACATCATTATAGGGTACTATGTGATCACCGCTTATATTATATTGGAGTGACACAGCACCATGAAATGAATTTAAAAAAATAAATAAATTAAATTGTAATGATCTTTTATTGGTTTTAATCCGTAAAAATGAATGTTGTTAGCCGCCCTGAGTCCACTTGCGGAGAGGGCAGGATAGAAATGTAAAGTAATAAATAAATAAATATCTCAAAAATTGACATTCCAGAGTTGGAAAAACCACTGCACAAGGCAATCAAGATTATTAGAAGACTGAAGCGCCTTCCCCGTGAGGAAAGGCTGAAGAGTCTGGGACTGTTCAGTTTAAAAGAGAGACAACTAAAGGGGGAGGGGGGGAGATTTTTATATAATTATGCATGGGATGGAAAGAGATGACAAGAGAGAATTTTCTCTCTCTCTCTCTCTCAAAATACTAGAACTCAAAGGAACCCAATGAAGTTGATAGACAGTTGGTCCAGGGAGGACAAAAGGAAATACTACTTTACGTACAGAGGGATTAAAATGTGGGATTTGCTGCTGGAGAATGTAGGGGTGGCCACAGGAATAAACAGCTTGAAAAGGCCATCCAAGAGATTCATGGGAAAATCAGCAGGGGTGGAATTCTAGCAGGAGCTCCTTTGCATATTAGGCCACACGCCCTTGGTGTAGCCAGTCCTCCAAGAGCTTACAAAATAGAGCCTTGATTCATAGTTCACCTTTTTCAACCATGATGCACACCAGCTTTGATAAAGGCACGCAAAATATGAACATTTTTTTTTAAAAATAGCTGTTACAGAGAGAGAGAGAATCAAGTTAAGATAGTATCCTCAAGAGTTTGAGATCCTGATGACTCTTCCAATGAAAACTGAATACAGGGACAATTTCAAATATTTCATATATGAAAAAGTGACTTTTTTTTTTTGTTTAATGCTGCATTAATCCACATTTGTATTCGGCAATCTCAGCAAGCTGTCTTCTTTGATGCGGCTCCCGATGGTTCAGTCTTGAAGACTTTTATCAGTTAAAAGAATCCTCGATCCCATCTTCATCAGCGCAACTCGATTCGCATTGGAACCAGCCTGCGCCGCTACTAATGATGGTTTTTTTTCATCTACACAGAAGTCAGCCACCCAAAATGGCACCTTGCTGATATTTGAGTCCTTTGACACTTTGCAAAGGGATGGAGAATGTTTGGTTGTTGTTGCTTAAAAAAAAATTAGCATCTGTGATGGATCGATGCGATGAAACTGCCAAGCAGAAAAATGCCCTTAAAAGCTCCAATTTTCCCAGAGAAGAAACCTAAGATTGCAGGGGACAAATTAGCAAGTGAAAGAGAAATAAAATGTACGTGAATTAATCAAAGCATTTTTATCACGTCTTTGGGAAAATTAAAATGCTGGCACAGCTTAACAGAAGCCTTTAGGCACTGACTAACAGGAGATGGTGGCTTCCTCTCAGCCATGTAAGAACTACTCGTCAACAAATAGCTCCTACGCAGCTGAGATAACATTTAGACGATCCAAGCGCATGGATGGAAGCCACTCACATTAGTCTTCCCAACTGACGTGTGGCAGGTAGCACTCATCCTTTCACCAAATTAACATTTCCATGAGAATCACCATTATTTCTACTATACTTCTAAGTGAACAAAATGCTTTTTGGGAAAAAAAAAGAAATATCTCTTCTAAGAACATAAAAAAAAACATAAGGAGAGTTGGACTAGATGATCCTGAAGGTCCCTTCCAACTCTGTGATTCTATAAGAGAAGCCATGTTGGATCAGGCCAGTGGCTCATCCAGTCCAACACTCTGTGTCACATAAGAACATAAGAGAAGCCGTGTTGGATCAGGCCAATGGCCCATCCAGTCCAACACTCTGTGTCACATAAGAACATAAGAGAAGCCATGTTGGATCAGGCCAGTGGCCCATCCAGTCCAACATTCTGTGTCACATAAGAACATAAGAGAAGCCATGTTGGATCAGGCCAATGGCCCATCCAGTCCAACACTCTGTGTCACATGGGCCAAAAAAACCAGGCACCATCAGGAGGTCTACCAGTGGAGCCAGAAGCCCTCACCCTGTTGCCCCTCCCAAGCACCAAGAATACAGAGCATTACTGCCCCACACAGAACCTATCCACACCGAACCTCCCCATAGGGTTGCCAGGTCTTCTTGGCTGCTGGTGTGGGGTATAGGTTTGCCAGTTCCTGGTTGGGAAACTCCTGGAGATTTGAGGGTGTAGACTGGGGAGGACAAAGACCTCAGTAGGGTGCAACATCATAGACTCCACCCGCCAAAGCATCTGTTTTCTCCAGGGAACTGATCTCTGTTGTCTAGGGACGAGCTGCCAAATATTGACAGAAGCCTGAAGCTTTCCAGCCCTTTTTTTTTTAATGACCTTGAAAGATTTTGCTTTCTGAAAGAAAACACAAAGGTCTTCTAGCTTGAAATCAATGTCAAATGAGACGATAGAGACAGACAAAGAAGCAACTGCCCTCTGCCTTCTGCCCTCACACCCGCCATTTGCTCCTAGAAGCTATAATTTTACACGCTTCGAGGCCCAAGTGCGAAAGGACTGGAGTTTTAAGCAATTGGACTGGGTCACCTCCGGTGCGTCATCATACTTGACTCAAGTACCCTTGTCCTCGTTATCTGATGACGACGATCACAAGCTATTTTATCTTTGTCTGTTTCACTTTTCCAACAGAAAAAAAGGCTCCAACTATGGACTCTTGGCAGAAGTACTGAAGTCTATTGATTAATCTTCCAGTAAAAAAAAAACAAACACACACAAAAAAACCACTCATAACATGATGTGCTCAATCACTGAGTGTCAATAGCGCGCAGCAGTGCCATCGTGGTGCCGAGGGTGCAGAGTTTTTTCTTCAGTCGCGACCAGCTCCGCCAACCATATTATTATTTCAGGGAATGCGGGACTGAGCTGCCAGGAGTAGGACTGGCTTGGCCTAGCAGGCAGATTAATGAAGATGGATGGATTTTCCAAATCAAACTGGAAATCAAGGGGGAATGCTTCACTCTTGTATTTCTATCTTTACGCTTGTTTCCCACCCGCTGCGTTCAAAGCCTGCCCTAATCCTCAAAGCAATTTCTCATTGACAGTCGCCAAACCCATCAACATAGATGCTAGCCCCTCCCCCTAAAGAGCAAAACACCCAGCTTTGTTGTTGTGCCTTTATGAGCCACAACGCAGCTCGAAACTTCCCGATGGACCAGTAAACTAATCAGATTACCTACACTAGGCTCACCAAGTGGCTGCTTCCAGTGCGTAGTTGCTACTTGTATTGCACTACTGCTAGTGTTTGCATTGGGAGAGGGAGAAAAAAGGGGGATGTGTGCTTAGTGACCTGCAAATTTCATTGGTTGGTTGTTATGCTCTTGGAGTCGTCCTAATCCGTACAGATTTTACCACAGAGATTTGGGAAGATTCCTCGAGAGTCATCTGGAAGTGATGTCACTTCCAGCCTAAGATGGAACTCCCTCCAGGACCCATCCTAGAAATTTTCCAGAGGTTGCAGGCAGAGGATGACAGCCTACAGCCACGATATCGCACAAGTGTTTTTTGCACCTTCCCTCAGCATGTAAGCTGTACCATTCTTAGTGACCTCCCCAGGCCTGCCACCCCTAGGCTGAGGCCTATTCCCTCCTCTCCCAGTCTCTTCTCTTTCTCTGCCCCCAGAAGTGATGTCATTGGGCTACGCATGCTTCACACGATCGCTCAGCCCAGCCCTCCCTTTGAAGCAGGGGTGGGCCAGCCCGAGCATCATCGGACACGGGTGCTTTGGGTGCAGGGAGGTGGACAGCAGCAGGCGTGGGAAGGCAGACACCAGTGGGCATGGGGAGAAGGAGGGCAATGGGCGCAGGGAGGCGGATGGCAGCGGGTGCAGGGAGACGGAGGGCAACAGGCGTGGAGAGAGGGGGCACCTCATGGTGCCCCTAGGCCAAGTGGCGCCTGAGGCAGCCGCCTGCTTGGCCTACTCCCATGTGCCGGCCCTGGACCTCCCCCCAATGACTGACACATTTAATAGGCAGATTGCAGGGGCTCACTGGAGGATGTGTAAAAAGTGTCACAGTCGTGGGTGAAGATTCATGCTGTACCCTGCTGAGGCCCCACCCCTCCCCAAACCCTACCCTCTCCCAGATCCACTCGCCCCCAAAGTCTCCAGGCATTTTCCAACACAGACCTTACAGCGCTAAACCCTAGTGGGGAAACGCATCCAGCAAAAGTACTTCCAGGTCACGTGGGTGGAGTAGAAATGGCCCAGGAGGGGGTGGCATCCCACTGGTTGCTTAAAGAGCTCGGGGGTGTTGTAACGGATCCTACCCAGAGAACTAAGGAACAGAGGTCAATGAAGAAGAGGAGGATCATGGTGTTGAAACCTCTCTTCTCACTGAGACCTAGTGGGCCCTCTAATGGGAAGAGGTATTAGAGCAGAGGGCCCAGAAACGTGCCAAGGGCATGAAAATCCCCGTAGTTATCAAAACCTCTCATAGTGTAAGAGACCATCCCAGTGTAAGCATGAGAGGCTTAACATGCCTTCTCTTATGTTCTTATGTTCCTGTTTTTTGCTCCCACGTTTTGCTTGAAATAGTAACGGAGGGTTTTGGGGAGAATCATTAGTCTTAGCAAAACTCTGTTTTGCCTCCAGTCTGTCAGTGAATAAACCTGCCTTTGAAATGGACTGTGTGATTTACTGATCTGAAGGGGGGTGTCTTGACACTTTGTGGTCCAAAGATAAGCTGTAGTTCCAGATCTCCATGCTCCACTTCTAGGTTGGCAGCTCTGTCTGTATGGTAGGATTGCCAGCTCTGAGTTGGATAAAATAACCTGGAGATTTTGTGGGTGGAGTCTGAGAAGGGAAGGGCTTGTGGAAAGGGGAGGGACTTCAAAGGGGGATGCCAGACAGTTAGGGCTACCAAGCTCTTGGGCCAGGCAGGTTTTTCCCCACCCTGGATGTTCCCAACCTGCCAGCCCACATGGGGCCAACAGGGGGGATCCTCCCCCAACCTCGTTGGCGCGATGACATCACTTGCAGTGACATCACTCGCACCAGGGACGTTGCGTGCTGGCCTCTCTAGGAGCTTCTGAGAAATCTCTATGGTTTTCCCAGATGTTCTAGCAATTTGGGAGGGAAAACTCTATGTTACCTATTGTACCATAGAGTACGGAGACCACAGGGGACTTGGCAACCCTACAGACAGTCCACCTTCTGAAGTGGCCATATTCTCCAGTCAACCTGACATCTGTTGCTTCAAGATCAGTTGTTATCCCCGGAGATCTTCAGCCACCACCTGGAGGCTGGGATGGAAAAACCAGAGGACCACAGTGAAGGTTAATGGCAAACAGAGGGATAAATAACTATCACAAAAAGCAATAAATAGTAATTCCCACTACTTAAACCAAATTCAAAAAGCAGCTGCAATAATAATTTCATAGAAAAAAATAGTAAATATAAATTGGTTGAGAGTTTCTCCGTGCGTAGTGCGGTGAGGCTGTTACCTGGGCTTGTCAGACATTGTAACTTGACTGTTTAAATGTGCCTTACCTATCCATGTTTCCTTGCCCTAACTGACTTCATCTTGAATGGTATCAAGAGCTCTGAGAACAAAAGGTTGCATTTCAAACGCTTTTGGTAACAGCTACTAACTCCCTGAGGAATTCCTTGCATAGTACTAACAAAAGTAGCAAGCCTTTGAAGATAGCATGTCCCGAGGTAACCAGCAGGGTTCCTTCCTTGGGAAAGAGATAAGGAGTTATGGGAACCGGCAATTGCCTCCCAAATGTGTGAGAATGGTTTTATTGTTTAGCTTTTGATGTTAGAGGTTAAAATGATATGCTCCGCTGTCAACTGTATCAATCTCAACTTGCTTCTACCCCAGACCACGAGTTCTCAAATAAATGGATTTACTTTGCTACAAAAGATGGCCCGTTTTACTTTGAAGTTCCAAGTCTGACAGGGCTAGTTGATGAGTGGGAGAAGCCTCTTCGATAAAAGGCTGGGTCAGAAACGGTGATATATGCGCATCCCCGTCAGAGGTTTTCTGCGCACCCACTGGTTTATTTTTTCAAGAACCGAAGCCTTGATTTTGGCTGGATTGAAATTCTTATTGGGACACCTATCAACATATAAGATCGATATTGGCCCTAGGACTGTTGGAACGCACGAGCCCTTTAACCCACCACAAGAGAAGCGGCAGGATCGTCTTGCTAAACTTTTGGAAGTCGACCGGAGGGATGACGTACTTTAGGACTTGAACGAACTGTTTATAATGATTTATGAGTAATGTTATTAATTGCATTGTTGTGAGTATGATCTTATACAATCCCCGGCATCTCCAACTAAAAGGGTCCAGGCAAATAGGTGTGAAAAACCTTAGCTTGAGACCCTGGAGAGCCGCTGCCAGTCTGAGTAGACAATACTGACTTTGATGGACCGAGGGTCTGATTCAGTATAAGGCAGCTTCATATGTTCATTATAGATGCCGTAGTGGTTAGTATTTTGTATATTTACTAATTTTTCTATGAAATTATTATTGCTGCTGCTTTTTGAATTTTGTTTAAGTATCGGGAATTACTATTTATTGCTTTTCATGATCTTCCACAGTTATTTATGTTTGTCACCACCTGGAGGCCGACAATGGTATGGGGCCTGAAAACCAAGTGCTACAACCCCATACGCAGGGATTTTTAGCAGGAACTCGTTTACATATTAGGCCACACCCCCTGACACCACCATTGTTTTGCATAGGACTTTTTGTAGGGAAAAAAGCCCAGCAGGACCTCATTTGCATATTAGGCCACACACCCTGACAGCAAGCAAGCCGGAACTGCGCTCCTGTGCGTTCCTGCTCGGAAAAAAGCCCTGCCTATATGTAGAAACAAATGGCAGAGGGAAATCAAGATTGGCATCGGTTTATGACTCAAGGTTTCCTACACCACATCTTTGGCGCTGTTGTATTTCATTGTGTTGACTGGGGAAGGTTATCATCTGCTGCGTGTTTAATATACATAGATCAATCACTGTGCTAGATCAATATTGTGGCTGTGATACATTCAAATATGTCATTTCAATCTTTATATGCCACTACAGACACACTGAGATGCTGAGCTTTCTGGCACTGCCTAATTGATTTCAAAATTTGTTCATATAATTCATTTTTCGGTTGGTTTTATCCAAAGACTGCCACCAAAAAAACAAAGGAAAAGAAAACACATTTTTGCATCAAAAATCATAACATCAACTCCATACAAAAAGCAACTCTGAAAAAGCTCATTACTCAACTCTAAGAACTTCCCTTACAGACTTTCTCTCTTTCACACACACCCCTCTACAAGCAGTTCCGGAGAAGTTTCTCAATGGCTACCAGCCAGGCCTCGGATTCAGTGGGAGCTCACAGGAGCGCAGCTCCTGAACCTTTCTGAGAGTTCCACCTCCTCCTTCTGAGAGCTCCACCTCCTTGTCCATTGAATAGTAGGTGCAGCTGCATAACAATCCCTGGATGAGCTCCACCACCTATTTTTCTACAAAATGACCCCAGCTACTAGCCATGGTGACCGAGGGGAACCTTCACATTTAGAGGCACTAAACCTCTGAATTCCAGAGCCAGGAGACAACATCTGGAGAAGGCCTCAGCTGGAGGCTGGACTAGATGGACCCTCCCTGGTCTGATCCAACAGGGCTCTTCTGATGTTCTCCTGTTTTGTTCTCAGGAGAGCCAGTTTGGTGTAGTGGTTAAGTGTGCGGACTCTTATCTGGGAGAACCGGGTTTGATTCCCCACTCCTCCACTTGCACCTGCTAGCATGGCCTTGGGTCAGCCATAGCTCTGGCAGAGGTTGTCCTTGAAAGGGCAGCTGCTGGGAGAGCCCTCTCCAGCCCCACCCACCTCACAGGGTGTCTGTTGTGGGGGAGGAAGGTAAAGGAGATTGTGAGCCGCTCTGAGACTCTTCGGAGTGGAGGGCGGGATATAAATCCAATATCTTCTTCTTCTTCTTCTTCATCTGGTGGCCAGGAATAAAATGAACTGAGAAAAAGAATTAGCACTGAATTGAGTAGGATCTGGGAAATCCAAGTTGGCATCTTCACTCATGTCATGGAAGCTTGCTTGGTGACCTTTGGCCAGTTACACTCACTCAAAATGAAATGAAGAGAGGAGAAGGATCAAACTGGAGAGCCCGTTTGGTGTAGTGGTTAAGTGTGAGGATTCTTATCTGGGAGAACCAAGTTTGATTCTCCACTCCTCCACTTACAGCTTCTGGAATGGCCTTGGGTCAGCCATAGCTATCGCAGGAGTTGTCCTTGAAAGGGCAGCTTCTGTCAGAGCCCACTCAGCCCCACCCACCTCACAGGGTATCTGTTGTGGGGGGAGGAGATATAGGAGATTGTAAGCCGCTCTGAGTCTCTGATTCAAGGAGAAGGGCAGGGTATAAATCTGCAGTTGTCTTCTTCTAATATTTGGCTGGAAGACCTCCAAGTCACACCAGGGTCATGATGTGGTGGCAGGCAACGGGAAACGGTAGCATATACTGAACCCAACATATGGTTGGTGACAGCCAGTTTGGTGTAGTGGTTAAGTGTGCGGACTCTTATCTGGGAGAACCGGGTTTGATTCCCCACTCCTCCGCTTGCAGCTGCTGGAATAGCCTTGGGTCAGCCATAGCTATCGCAGGAGTCGTCCTTGAAAGGGCAGCTTCTGTCAGAGCCCTCTCAGCCCCACCCACCTCACAGGGTGTCTGTTGTGGGGGGAGGAGATATAGGAGATTGTAAGCCGCTCTGAGTCTCTGATTCAGAGAGAAGGGCAGGGTATAAATCTGCAGTTGTCTTCTTCTTCTGCGAAGTTGAATTGGGTCCCCACTGAAATGAAAAGAGGGATATAAATAAATGTAAATATCCATAATTTGGCTCCTGGAACCATTAATTCATCACAGTATCGATCAGAGGTGCTAAACTCATTTGTTATGAGGGCCAGATCTAACATAAATGAGACCTTGTTGGGCTGGGCTATGTTGAGTTGGACTGGGCCACCTTGGGCCAGCTCATGTGTGTACCTATTTAAAATTACGTAGCAGATATATAAACTTTATAAATGACACAGGCAAACACAATTAAATATATATTTTAAAAAACTTAAAACTTGCTTAAAACCTTAGCCCTCATTGGTCTTAAAGGTACTTCCTTTTTATTTCTCCCATGGGATCCAGGGAACTGGGCAAAGAACAGGGAACTGGCTCTTTCCTTACTTCCCCAGGGGACCAGGAGGGGGAGGAGCCACAGCTAATAGAAGGAAGAGAGACTTGGCTCAGTAGCTCTGCTGTGTGATTGAGAGACGTCAAACAATGCCGGGACCACGGAGGTTAACAATCAGGAAATGACAGAAAAGATACTCTCCGTGTTACAAAACAATATCCAAATATAATTATAATACTTTCCATTCACAACATAGTATTACAATGTAAATTTCAGTAACAAATTCAGTGACAAATACCATCCAAAGCGCACAACTTCACTACTGTTCATAAGACGATATCAGGTTCTTTTCAAACAGTACGATCCGATGATGCAAAACTGGTCTGTTCTTGTTTCGGATCCTTATGATCCTTCCTTTGGGACCGCCTTATTGATTTTGAATGCAGTAGTCTGATGGTGTCTTATTTCTTTACTATATACTGCTTGCCATCTTTCACCATTTCATTGAGCAATGAAATGTTGGAAGATGGAGAAAGAACAATAGCGTTCTAGTAACGAAATAAATTAGAGAAAACCTGGAAAACAGTGTATAGTAAAGAAATAAGGCACCATCAGACCCTGGTCCAATATTTTTGAAACTTGTGGGGTAGTTTGGGGAGAGGCACTAGATGCTGGAGAGCCAGTTTGGTGTAGTGGTGAAGTGTGCGGACTCTTTTCTGGGAGAACTGGGTTTGATTCCCCACTCCTCCACTTGTACCTGCTGGAATGGCCTTGGGTCAGCCATAGCTCTCGTAGGAGTTGTTCTTGAAAAAGCAGCTTCTGTGAGAGCCCTCTCAGCCCCACCCACCTCACAGGGTGTCTGTTGTGGGAGAGGAAGGTAAAGGAGATTGTGAGCTGCTGTGAGACTCTTTGGAGTGGAGGGCGGGATATAAATCCAATATCTTCATCTACCTCACAGGGTGTCTGTTGTGGGGGAGGAAGGGAAAGGAGATTGTGAGCCGCTCTGAGACTCTTCGGAGTGGTGGGAGGGATACAAATCCAATAACTTCAACTACCTCACAGGGTGTCTGTTGTAGGGGAGGAAGGGAAAGGAGATTGTGAGCCGCTCTGAGGCTCTTTGGAGTGGAGGGAGGCATACAAATCCAATATCTTCATCTACCTCACAGGGTGTCTGTTGTGGGGGAGGAAGGTAAAGGAGATTGTGAGCCACTCTGAGACTCTTCGGAGTGGAGGGCAGGATATAAATCCAAAATCCAATATCTTCTGTGCTGAGAATTTGGTGCCTCTACCTCAAAAACAGCCCGCCCCAGATACCCGTGGATCAATTCTCCATTATTTCCCATGGGGATAGGACTCCATAGGGAATAATAGAGTTCCTAGCAGACATTTCCCTCCCCTCCCCCTGCTTTCTGATGACCCTGAAGCAGGGGGAGAGCCTCCAAACCAGGGGATCCCCTGCCCCCAGCCTAGAAGGTGAACACCCTCCTCAGTTTAAGGAAATTGTACTCAGGAAGCTATTGTTCAAAATCATGCGCACAGCAGAATACTAGTGTGAGCATTAGAATTTCCTTCCAGAACTGACATTCACAATGAAAAAGCAGCATCAAGGATGGCTGGTTTTGTTTTTATTGAACCAATCTTTAAGGAGCATGCATTAGTGACCTCAGTGGCTCCGGCTAGCGCATTGAAGTCTGTAGGCAGACATTTGAAATCATGTCAGCATCTTCTTTCATTTGGAAGTCAAGGAAACCGCTACTAGTAAAGACAGGCTCACTGTAATTATTTTACAATACAGTCCACTGTGGCGTTACTCCAGATTATGTCCATTGCAATCAATAGTCATCCAGCGGAGTAACTCTGCGTACTATTGCAATAATTGATGCGCTAGGGCAGACAAAAACGGCAGGGACCCAACAGAAGCAGAAGAGATCAGAAAGAGGTGGCAAGAGTACACAGAAGAATTACACAAGAAGGATCTCAATGTCCTTGACAACCATGACAGTGAAATCGCTGACCTTGAGCCAGACATCCTGGAGTGTGAAATCAAATGAGCCTTAGAAAGCATTACTAACAACAAAGCGAGCGGAGATGACGGTATCCCAGTTGAGCTATTCCAAGTCCTAAAAGATGATGCTGTTAAAGTGATGCACATATTATGTCAACAAATTTGGAAAACGCAACAGTGGCCACAGGATTGGAAAAGGTCAGTTTATATTCCAATCCCAAAGAAGGATAATGCCAAAGAATGTTCAGATTATTGCACCATTGCACTCATTTCACATGCCAGCAAGGTCATGTTAAAGATCCTACATGCTAGGTTTCAGCAGTATGTAGATCAGGAACTACCAGAAGTTCAAGCTGGGTTTTGGAGAGGTAGAGAAACTACAGAACAAATTGCCAACATCCGATGAATTATGTAGAAAACACGGGAGTATCAGAAAAATGTCTATTTCTGTTTCATTGACTACGCTAAAGCCTTTGATTGTGTGGATCACAACAAACTGTGGCAAGTTCTTAAAGAGATGGGAGTACCAGACCATCTCACATGTCTCCTGAGAAACCTGTATAAGGGTCAAGAAGCAACTGTCACAACGGGATATGGAACAACTGATTGGTTTAGAATAGGAAAAGGAATTCAATAAGGATGTATACTGTCACCCTGCTTATTTAATTTATATTCAGAATATCTCATGCGGAATGCTGGCCTGGATGAAGCAGAAACCGGAATTAACATTGCCGGGGAAAACATCAACAACCTCAGATATGCAGATGACACCAGTCTAATGGCAGAAAGTGAGGAGGACCTAAAGAACCTCTTGTTAAGGGTGAAAGAGGAGAGCACAAAAGTAGGCTTGAAACTCAACATCAAAAAAACTAAGATCATGGCATCTGGCCCCATCTCGCCTTGGCTAATAGAAGGGGAAGACATGGAAGTAGTGACAGACTTCACATTTCTGGGTGTTAACCTTCGTGGTTAAGGGTTTTAGCCCAAATTTGCAAGAGGGTATTGTTAACTAAGCCTCCGGGAACACTCCTTAGAAACAGAGAAACAATGGACTCAAGAGTCCTTAAATACATGGCCATTTATTCAGAAATACTTGCTAATATATAGTTCTAAGATCAGAATCCAATTACAATTCAGAAATTTCATGAAACAGTTACAATGAATACATAGCTATCAAGCTAAGGTCCCATAATGTCTTGCCTATTGTCTTTAGGAAAGCAAAGCTTAAACAAAGTTTACTTGTTCATTTCTTGCAACGCATGGTAGCATCTCACCTTCCTGATGTCTGCCTTCAAAGGATGAGGTGGGGATTCAAGACCTCGGTCAGGCTTGTTCCGATTTACTGGTCTACTACCTCCTACTTTTATCCCAATCTTTGAGTGGCCTGACCATCCAATTCAGCCAGTCTCATGTAAGGGGTCAACTCTGTTGGCTCTGAAACCCATTACTCATCATACCAAAAGTTCCTTCCATGTCAAAACTAGATGATAAATGTCATCTTGACTTGCCCTAACAAATGTCATCATAACATTCTTTCCTCATTCTTACTTTGACATGCCTCCATATTGCTAGAGACTCCATCTTGTATCAAAGAATCCATCTTGAACATGACAATTCTGGCCATTTCCTAAGCTTAGAACACATTCATCTATCAAAAATACTACACATGAATGAATAAGCTGTTCTCATTCCTATTAAAAGCTTAAGATCCCTTTTAAATGGATAAGGTGAGATAGAAAACATCATTTAAGTACCAAAAATCATGAACCAATGTTATAAATCTATGCCTATATCGTGAATATGTATATACCCTTCTTAATACTCAAGAATCTACCATTGAAATATATTGAAACTAAAAGTTCTCCTTAAAAATCCAATTCTCAGTGCTTTGGCATCTCTCCCAATCCTTTCTAATCCCCACCCCTTGCAGTCAGTCACATATACCCCTTCCAGCACCATCTTCCAACCCCTGAACCCTAGGCATAAAACACTCTTTTTTTGTAAGCTCTTGGAGGGTGTGGTCTGTGAGCACGAGACCCCTAATTTCCGTTATATACGGAACCCATTTGGTTGCCAGGGTGCCTGGAGATTCAACCCACACACATCTGCTGTAAAACGTGGGCTTTGGAGAGCCAGTTTGGTGTAGTGGTTAAGTGTGAGGACTCTTATCTGGGAGAACCGGGTTTGATTCCCCACTCCTCCACTTGCACCTGCTGGCATGGCCTTGGGTCAGCCATAGCTCTGGCAGAGGTTGTCCTTGAAAGGGCAGCTGCTGTGAGAGCCCTCTCTAGCCCTACCCACCTAAAAGGTGTCTGTTGTGGGGGAGGAAGGTAAAGGAGATTGTGAACCGCTCTGAGACTCTTCGGAGTGGAGGGCGGGATATAAATCCAATATCTTCTTCTTCTTCTTCTTCTTCTTTATCTACCATTTTATAAGAGACTTATGTGAGTACTAACAGCCTCAGTATTACAACAGCGCTCTATATCTCTGGAAGAATGCTAGCCAGAAATACAGATGGGTTTCCAGCCACTCCATGCATGCAACCATCTCATCCGTTGCAGTGGAAGAAGTTAAGCCACCAGGAACTGTCCAGGCAAGTGGTTCCCAGCCTTGACCATGAAAGCCATGTTGGTGGGCGAACATCATCAGTGATCATCTTCCTGCAGTGCCATACTCCATGACAGAGAAGCCAGAGGCTCCCGTACTCAGCAGCTGTTACTTCTGCATAAGGCAATCAAGCTTATCTTAGGCGTGGATCCTGCCAGACTGCCTAAACTTTTGTCCAATGGAATCCAAGACAAAAGATGGTGCCAGCAGAGGAGTAGAGAAGAGGACGAACAGCTTCACTCAGAGCCATAGTTATTGTATAAATCGGGTGTCACCTTAGGTACCAATTTGGCCCTCTATTGTCACTTTTAGATAAGTTTGGATGGCTTGTTTAATCACCTCCACCCAATACCTCCACTCATGCCTTGCCCTAACTGTCACACTGGAGCCTTCCCCTTGCCCATTGTTATCTGGAAACCCAATTTGGTAACTAGGGCCAGATACGGTCATTGGCTGGATATGGGCATCCAGTCAGGTACCCAGAATAGACTGACCACTGCCCACCACACAAGTCCAGCCCCTACAGTCACTTTGGAGCCTCCCCTTCTCTGAGGTAACATACCATGTGGTACAGCGTCATGTCCCACCTGACCTCCTACCCCCTAAGGGTTCAACGTAGTCCTTATAACCTCTGACCCAACTCCCCACACGTGTGTATCTGACAGTACCACGTACCCCACTGTTAGATACGCCCCCGATACCAGATCAGTTGAGGGTCTGTTCCCCCATCTCCTTTTTTGTCGCCATTGGAGCCTTCCTTGAAGACTACAATAGGTAATTATTACCCTGTTTGTCAATCCTTGTGTTTACCCCTGTCTATTTCAACCCTATTTTTATTAGGACTGTACGTGTGTTGTGTGACATTATACCCTTGTATGTTTGCCTTTATTCTATAATAAAACTCCTTAATTATTATATTATATTGCCTCGTTATTGGGTAACTTCCAAAGCAGACACCTTCTGTATAAATAGGTTTTAGATCTCGCTGAAAGGCTGATTGCCCTCTGCTCTAAATTCCCCCAAATCCTATATTGAGGGCAATTGGCTTAACAGGCCTAACATGCAAAGGAGCTCCTGCTAGAATTCCACCTCTGCCTAGGAGACACCATCGATGCTGGCGATGCCTAGCAGATGCCTAACCCAGAGCTACCGATCCTCCATGGCCACCCATGCTGACTGGCAGATTTGGAGTCAGTAATATATATTTATATTGATTTCCTATCTGGACATGAAAACTGCGTTTGTAAAAAAAAAAATGGCAAAAAGTAAACTAATTCTAACGCCTCGGTTGCACTGCGAATGCGTAAGAGTCCTTCTTTGTGTGACTGATTCACGCTTTATGAAAATGAATACGGTCAGTTTAGTAAGCAGCTGTCTACAAAAAACACACCAAAAACCGCCCTACTTATTGACCAAGTCAACTGAAAGAAAACAAACAGGGCCGTCAATACAGAACGGCCTAACTCTATAATTAATTCACCTAGAATTGGAGACTCTTGTTGCTTCTTGGGTCTTCCTTGTTTCCATAACAGCACTAAGCCTAGCTAAGGTTGTCAGCACTGGGTGAGGAAATACCTGGAGACTGTGAGGGTGGGGCCTGGGGAGGGGAGGGACCTCAGCAGATACAATGCCATAAAGTCCACCCTCCAAAACACCCATTTTCTCCTGGGGAGCTGATCTCTATGGCCTGGGGATCAATGGTAATTAGGGTTCCCAAGTCTAATTCAGAAAATATCTGGGGACTTTGGGGGTGGAGCCAGGAGACTTGGGGGTGGGGCCAGACTTTCCCATTCCCAAAATAAATACATAAAAATACAGCAGTGCAGTTCATCTGAATAGTTGTCATTTCCTCATCACCCAATAGCTGCAATTCTAGTAAATGAAAGTAAGTCGGCCCCCTCCCAGCTGAGCGGCATCGCCACTTAGGCTGGGGGGCGGTTTTTGCCCTCCCGGAAGGAGGGAGGATGACGCAGCTCCCCGACATACGGGAGCTCAGTGGGGCGTGGCATCGGGGCTATAAAGCCCAGGCCCCACCCCGAGCAAAGCAGTTCGTCGGCAAGTTTTGGCCTGCCCGCCCTCCCTCCCTTGCAGTACAGGTTTCGTCGGTCGCCTTATTAGGGGCCAGGTAGGAATTTTTTCATTTTCACTGATTGGCTGAAGTGAATTTGTTTTTCGCCTACCTTGTACTGCTGGTTAGTGTAGAGCTTGGGGAGGAGTTGTTAGTTGGCCGCCCGGCTGAGGTATTGGCTACAGCATTTGTCTGGGGAGCACCTATGGCTCGGCACCAGTTGGTGCAGGTGGTCTGTACGAACTGCAGATGGGCTTCATGGCTCAGTGCGGGGAGTGCAGATCACAACAAAACCTCACAGCGGCGGATCCTTCCAGTGGGTTGGATGCCGGCCTAGGTGGAGGTGGCATTGAGCCTGGCTGCTCAGCACCAGCCGGAGGATATGCGGCTTGGGCTGGGGGCAGGGTGGCTCACCCTCCCAGGACAAGGCGGGGTCCGGAGTTTGACCCTAGGGCTTGTCCTGTTAGGCCTAGACCTCTTGCCATTCCTGCTCGTTCAAGTTGTGTTTAATAAAGCGGCCCGTTTTCATCCAACTTTGTGTCTGCCTCTTCTTCCGACTGGGGGGGGGGGGGCAAATACACACAAAGCAGCCAAAATGCAGAGTTTGCAAGCTCACTTTTCACTGGGGCTTTACTCACAGGAACTGCTGTTCTTCAGGCTAACACTGGCAAACAAAAAGAGAAAGAGGTGGAGTTTTCCTCCATCCCATAAACAAGTTCCTATACAAAGACTCTGAAAGCAATGCAAAACAAGCACAGAGACACACACCCTTTTACTGGCTCTACAAAGACTTATGAAAAGTACAGGGGGCTGTGCTGTTTTCTTTCTTTCTCTATCACACACACTTAACTGGTTCTGGTTCCTCCACAACGAGGTCTGAAAAGTACAGTGGCTATGCTGCTCCCTCTCTCCCTCCCTCTGAAATGAAAGCAAAACAAACTGAGGGATTGTGCTCTGACAAGGCACTGCTGCTGACCCTTCCCCATGAAGTACTTTCTGCTTCCTGCTCTTATTTAAAGGCAGACACACACATTTTAAAACAGAACCTGTTTGCAGGTTTCTAAACCTGCCAGAGATCTAGAGGTACTGGTGGCTGTGGGGGGGCGGGGCTTCCCCCCACCGGCCAGCTGACTGGGGTGGGGTGAAGCCTGTAAAACCGGGGGATCCCCCACTGGGACCTGGGGATTGGGAAACCTAATGGTAATAGCAGGATATCTTCAGGCCAAAATAAGTCTACAGCATCACTACCATTTCACCTTAAGCAACCTCAAGATGAACTAGGAGGGCTTTATGATGACCTAGCCTTGTTACCTAACTTGCACACAGGATTTTCTCTCTGTTTTTTTTTTCCCTTCCTTTTTGGCTGAGCAGCCCCTTTTATCTATTTTCTTCTTTTTTAAGATCTGTGGCTGTCCCCACCTTGTCACTAAATTGTATTTTTATGCTTGGTTCAGCCCAGGAACTTGAATGAAGAGACAAGATCACCTCTTTAACTTAAACTTCAGAAAATGGCACACAAGAAGCTTTAGAACATACAAAAATAAACAAAGATACTTTATTCAATGTAGATGGGGGGAGTCACTGAAATCAGGGGTAAAATGTCTGAGGTAAATGAATAATGTACCCTGAGGTAACTTTGTAATTTCACATTCATATGTTCCAAGAATGTGAACATTTTTTTAACTTTTCACAGACTTAGAATCTTAGAAGTGAGAGGCCTAAGCTTCGATGTTTCCTAAACAATCCCATTCACTTTCTGGAGTTTAACTGACTCTTCAGATTTCAGAAGATAGGGGTACACTATCAAGTACACAGATTCCTCCTATCTAAGCACACCAAGAATCACTCCAATCTTTGAGCTATCTCCCTTATCAACTGAGCAGGGAATCACTTATCTACAGGGCTGGATTAACAAATAGGCCAAATAGGCACTGGCCTATAGGTCCCTACACCTTTATTGGCCCCAGGTCAGTTTGCCGCTCTCTGCCTCTCCCCTGCAGCTTTGTCAAAGGGGCTTCTGAGAAAGTGCATGCAGGAGATACTAGGAGATAATTTGCAAGGGGCCCCTCTGAGATTTCAACTGTCTAGGTGCCTCCACAGGTTTTAATCTGGCACTGCTTCTCTAACTAGATTATCTATCCCCTTTCTGGCCTGGATGGGGGTCTTCTCTTCATCAGTCCTCCCATTCCTCCTTGCCAACCTTCCCAGTCCTCTCTCAGTGTTAAACTGTTCTCGGTCAGTTCTAAACTCTTCTCAGTTGGGGTTAAACTGTTCCAGTTCACAGTCAGTGCTATACTCAAACTAAGTTCACCTCAGCAGTGAGTTCCTGAGTGTTTCTGCTCAACTGACACTAACTGATCAAATTCATTTGAGCATTCTGTCACTCAAGACTCTCTGACTTTGTGAGGCATGAATCCTTCACAGTCTATTGCATATTTATACGACAATTATGAGCTTTTGAAGTGCGGTCTGTCACAGCTTTTATTTGCTGAAACATCATGACAATTTTGAGGAAAGCCAAGAGTGCTGATGGGATTAGGAGGGTTCATCAGACACCTGAAAAAAGGTGAGCTACTTGTGCTATTGTTACCCTTTGAGATAGAATTATGTAAAGTAAGATGCAACTAGAAATGGAAATTCCCTCTCATTAGGCACAACAGGAGAAATGCAGCCATACAGAAAATGCTACTCTAGGTTGGCTGTGAAATAAATGGAAAACTATTTATCTGATCACATTGAAGTTCAGTATGGCTCAGCATTTTCATTTTCTCCCAAAGTGCATATAAAATGAAACAGGTAAAGCCGTACGATTGTCTAGAATTGAAACTATTCAAATGTTGGTCATAAATATGAATGTTTCTTCTTCTTTTACTACGGCTGCTTCGTATTAACATTATTAGTGAGGGGAAAAATGCTTCTTACAGAGATATCATAAAGCCCACACAGAGAGACTGCATTCATATGTATATACCTTCCTGCATCTATATATCTCTGTCCGTCTCTTGTCACTTCCTGCATCTATATATCTCTGTCTGTCTCTCTTTCTATCTCTTATAGCCACAGTTCTATGAGAGAAGCTAGCATGACATGATTGTGCCATGTATATTAAAAGGATGAGTTACTATGCCTTAAATTATGAAGCCACTTCCCAACACATTGCTCCCTTGGAGCCAACTAAACACCAGAGGTGGTTAATTTGCAGTCAGTTATGCTTCAGCAGATGCTGACAACTGCAGAACCATGGAGATGACTCAGGATCCTCATTTGCCCTGTAGAGAATTTAAGTTATTGCTACACATGCAGCAGAAGAATTCATAGCCTCAGACTTCAGGCTCAACCGGGGGAGTTGGCCAAGTCTGAAAGCCGTAATATCACAAGGAAACGTCATTCAATGGGAGCCACGCTTGCTACATGTTTCCTGCAATACGGAACCATGGTCCAAAAGAAGGTTTATAGAAGCAGAATTTTTTTTTTAAAAAAAGGTAATGGTAGTCCCCTGCGCAAGCACCTGTTGTTTCCGACTCTGGGGTGACGTCGCATCACGACGTTTTCACAGCAGACTTTTTTACAGGGTGGTTTGCCATTGCCTTCCCCAGTCATCTACGCTTCCCCCCCCCCCCCCCAGCAAGCTGGGTACTCATTTTACTGACTTCGGAAGGATGGAAGGCTGAGTCAACCTAGAGCCGGCTACCTGAACCCAGCTTCCACCGGGATCGAAAGCAGGTCGTGAACAGAGAGCTCGGACTGCAGTACTGCAGCTTTACCACTCTGCACCACGGGGCTCTTAGAAGCAGAATGGATTTCAGTATAAATGTAGATGCTCTCTTTTGTTATCTCTCCTTTGTAGGAGAGTGGCGGTTTATGGGAAGACTACATACTATCGAGCTAGGTTCCTCAATTTTCAAGAGTTCTTCTAAGCTCCATGATAAAGGAAATGTACGTTTCCCTGCTGGGTTTGATATAACGCTATTTATAAATAAACTCGGGATTGTAATTGTCTCCTTCTTAAAAAAAAAAGAATCCAAAAAAGTCATGCAATACTTTTAATATTAAAATTAATGATCTTTGGGGTTAATTATATTTATTTAATTGGGATTAATTTAGTCATTGAGATTAATTGGATTTCTTCAGGAAAATGCTATGCTCAAGAAGGCTCAAAATTAAAACAGGAAGTTAACAATATAGCAGCAATAGACCATTGAAATCTGCCGAGGGGCATCAAGAGGGGAAAAAATTCGTGGTGAAGCAGACTCTAATCTGGAGAACCAGGATTGATTCCTTACTTCTCTTCTCCTACATCTGCTGGGTGACCTTGAGCCAATCACAGTTCTCTCAAAACTAGGGTTAACTCCAAGTCCTGCCCCCCCCCCCGGCTGTTGACCAGCTGTCCAGCGGAGGGAGAGCTGATCTTACCTGGAGAAAGAGAAAGGCCCAGGCCTCATCACCAGCATTCCACAGGAAGTGACGTCATCACACCAGAGACATCCAGGTGACACCCTGGTGCAAAAACTCTATGGCATAAGCCAGTTTTACTACAGCGTTTTTGTTTTGGTTTTTTGCTCCAATACCAGAATATCGCCTTGGACATCACTGGTCTGATGATGGCATTTCCTGTGTAACACCGGCAACAAGGCCTGGGCCTTTCTCTTTCTCCAGGTAAATCCATCCCCATATCCCACTAGTTGCCAGAAAGGAACTGGCAACCCTACTCAGAACTCCCTCAGCGGCACCTACATTTTGTTTGTTGTTGTTCAGTCGCACATTTGAGTCCGAACTCTTTGCTTTCTGGATGACTTTGTACCAGTCAGTCTCCTTCCTCTTCGTTGTTCTTGTTGTTCAGTTGCACAGTCAAGTCTGACTTTTTGCAACCCCGTGGACAAAGTCATGCCAGGCCCTCCTGTCTTCCACCATCCTCCAAAGTCTGCTCAAATTCATGTTTGTTACATCAGTAACTCTGTGCAGCCATCTCATCTTTTGCCGTCCCCTTCTTCTTTTGCCTTCTGTCTTTCCTAGCATCAGGATCTTCTCCAGGGAGTGCTCCGTTCTCATTTGGTGGCCAAAGTATTTCAGCTTCAGCATCTGACTTCCCAGTGAACAGTCAGGGTTGATTTCCCTTAGGACTGACTGATTGGATTTTCTTGCAGTCCAAGGGACTCTCAAGAGTCTTCTCCAGCACCATATCTCAAAAGCATCTATTCTTCTGCGCTCAGCCTTCCTTATGGTCCAGCTCTCACAGCCATACATTACTATTGGGAATACCACCACTTTGACTATACGGACTTTTGTTGGCAGAGTGATGTCTCTATTATTTATTATACTGCCCAGGTTCACCATTCCTCTACAGTCATCATCTGCAGTGATTTTGGATCCCAGAAATGTGAAGTCTGTCACTACTTCCATGTCTTCCCCTTCTATTTGCCAAGGAGTGATGAGGCCGGATGCCATGATCTTAGTTTTTTTGATGTTGAGTTTCAAGCCTACTTTTGTGCTCTCCTCTTTCACCCTCAACAAGAGGTTCTTTAGGTCCTCCTCACTTTCTGCCATTAGAGTGGTGTCATCTGCATATCTGAGGTTGTTGATGCTTTCCCTGGCAATCTTAATTTCTGCTTCTGCTTCATCCCGGCCATCATTCCGCATGATGTACTCTGCATATAAATTAAATAAGCAGGGTGACAATATACATCCTTGTTGAACTCCTTTTCCTATTCTAAACTAATCAGTTGTTCCATATCCGTACTGACCGTTGCTTCTTGACCCTTATACAGGTTTCTCAGGAGACATGTGAGGTGGTCTGGTACTCCCATCTCTTTAAGAACTTGCCACAGTTCGTTGTGATCCACACAATCAAAGGCTTTAGCGTAGTCAAAGAAACAGAAATAGACATTTTTCTGATACTCCTGTGCTTTCTTCATAATCCAGCGAATGCTGGCAATTTGATCTCTAGTTCCTCTACCTCTCCAAAACCCAGCTTGAACCGATCTACGTACTGCTAAAGTCTAGCTTGTAGGATCTTTAACATGACCTTGCTGGGATGTGAAATGACTGCAATGGTGTGATAGTTTGAACATTCCTTGGCATTACCCTTCTTTGGGATTGGAATATAAACTGACCTTTCCCAATCCTGTGGCCACTGTTGCGTTTTCCAAATTTGTTGACCTAATGTGTGCATCACTTTAACAGCATCATCTTTTAGGACTTTGAATAGCTCAACTGGGATACCGTAATCTCCGCTAGCTTTGTTGTTAGTAATGCTTTCTAAGGCCCATTTGACTTCACACTCCAGGATGAGCCATAGTTTGCTAAAGACATAGTTTGCTGAAGGTCAGTGATTTCACTGTCATGGTTGTCAAGGACATTGAGGTCCTTCTTGTATAATTCTTCTGTGTATTCTTGCCACCTCTTCCTGATACCTTCTGCTTCTGTTCGGTCCCTACCGTTTTTGTCCTTTATCATGGGCATCTTTGCACGAAACGTTCCCTTGATTTCTCCAATTTTCTTGAAAAGATCTCTCGTCCTTCCCATTCTATCATTTTCCTCTGTTGCTTTGCATTGTTCTTTCAAGGGGGCCTCCTTATCTCTCCTTGCTGTTCTCTGAAAATCTGCATTCAGTACAAGATGCCCATTGCGGGGAGAGGAAGGAAAGGCAATTGTAAGACACTTTGGGATTCATTAGGGTGGGGAATCAGGGTACAAATCAACTCTTCCAAAAGTATCCATAAAACAAACCTGAGACCATAATTGGTCCGTTTTTAAAAAGTTGTAAAGAAAAAAGCCCTCTAACTAAAAGTGTAGCTAACAAGATGTATATTAGCCTGGTGCCTAAAAGAACGTAAAGTAGATCCCAGGAAGAGCATTCCAAAGGTGAAGTGCCACCACTGAAAATGACCTCTTTCTAGTTGCCACTCATCTGTCCTCTGAAGGCAGGGCACAGAGAATATGGCTTCAGAAGCAAGTCTTTACGGTGGGTTGGATAGTACAAGAGAAGATGGTTCTTCATGTACCCTGCCCTTAAGCAATTTAGGACCATAAAGGTAAGAACCAGCACCTTAAATTGTGCCTAAAAATAGATGGGTAGCCAGTCCAGATCTTTTACCACAGGATTATATGACCCTTGTGATCAGGCCGAAGATTCAGTGGGAGCTCATAGGAGCTCAGCTCCTGAACCTTTCTGAGAGTCCCACCTCCTCCTTCTGAGAGTCCCACCTCCTTGTCCATTGAATAGTAGGTGCAGCTGCATAACAATCCCTGGATGAGCTCTACTACCTATTTTTTTTCTACAAAATGACCCCTGCTTGTGACTAACCTCGGATAATAGGCTGTCTGCTGCACTTTTGACCAATGGAAGTTTCCAAACCGTTTTCAAAGGCAGATCCACTTAGTGTGTATTGCTCTAATCCAGGGGTGGGGAACCTTTGTCCTGAGGGTCGTATACAGCCCTCGAGGTAACTTGGTGTGGCCCTCGGGGATTGCTGGACCAAACTGAGCCCCGTGGCAGCCTCTCTGGAACCTGGCTGGCCAGTGAGGATCGTGGGGCTCAGCTGCACTGTGCAACAGCCTCCCCAGGGCCAGGCAGGGATCACAGGGCCCAGATGTACTGTGCGGCAGCCTCCCTGGGGCCTGGCTGGCCGGCCAGAATTGCTGCAAGGCCTGGAAAAGTTACTGTCACAGTTCAGTTTGCATTTGATTATCCCAGAGGGTGTGGCCTAATATGCTAATGAGTGTGTGACCTGATATGCTAATATTAGGGGATGTGGTCTAATATACTACTGAGTTCCTGCTGGGCTTTTTCTACAAAAAAGCCCTGGACCTAAGTGTTTGCCTAGGGCGGCGGGCTGGGTGTTTGTGTGTGCAAGATTAGGCTCTCCCCACATGACTTCAAATAAAAAAAACAATTATTTGCATTAATTTTGCTGGCCTAATCATTCTCCCTCAGCGGAGCACTGTTTTTTAAGTTGATAATTTTTTTATGGCCCACGAATGATGTTATAAATATCCAGTTTGGTGTAGTGGTTAAGTGTGCGGACTCTTATCTGGGAGAACCGGGTTTGATTCCCCACTCCTCCACTTGCACCTGCTGGAATGGCCTTGGGTCAGCCATAGCTCTGGCAAAGGTTGTCCTTGAAAGGGCAGCAGCTGTGAGAGCCCTCTCCAGCCCCACCCACCTCACAGGGTGTCTGTTGTGGGGGAGGAAGATAAAGGAGATTGTGAGCCGCTCTGAGACTCTTTGGAGTGGAGGGCGGGATATAAATCCAATATCTTCTTCTTCTTCTTCTTCTTCTTCTTCTTCTTCTTCTTCTTCTTCTTCTTCTTCTTCTTCTTCTTCTTCTTCTTCTTCTTCTTCTTCTTCTTCTTCTTCTTCATATGGCTTCTTCTTCACCCTTGGCAGAAAAAAGGTTCCCCACCCCTGCTCTAATCTAACTAGGATGTGATATATATCTCCCCTGTATCAGTCTTCTCACTCACTGAGATCATCATGTGAGGCTGTGAGCCTTGTACCAGGGAGGGCTTTCTTTTTAAACTCATGTCAGGTCCTTTGATATCCTCTTCAAGAGAGAGCTGTCTCAGAAGCACCAAGAAAAGTCTAATTGTTTCAGATAGGTTTATGTCAGCGTTGCATTCTTTGTAGCATTATTGTTATATTAGAAACAAGGCCCATTGTTTGCAAAAAAAAAAACCACCACGGGATCTAGAAAGAGGCTCTGGGCAAGAGACCCAGCCTTGGGCACTCAGGGTCAATTTGCTGTGGCATCAAACCATGACAACAATCATGCAGGTGCTGAAGCTCAGCATTCCTTTCACCTGCAGTACATTGTTGCCACCTTTTCCTGTTATATTCAGCATTGCAGCTTTTAGCATCAGAGTGTGCTTGTGGTGTGATCTGTCTTTTTTTTTGCCTGACATAGTTGAGTTATAGTATACCATAGAGTATGCACTTCAAGGCAACCATTTTCCAGCAACACAATTTTTATTTTGCAGTATCTTGAAAAGTATTCTACTATCAAACTCTAAATATAGTTCATCGGTACGTTACACAAGTTCCCACCCATCCCACCTTCCAAATTGTGACCTCCGCCGGTATACAAAACAAATTAAAAACCTTTTAAGAGTAAAAATTCACATATATAGAATCTTAACTAAAAGTTATCATTCATTTAACTTTATCTTAACTCCAATATGACTACTATTCTTGTTCCTTAGTACTTACTGCTTAATCATCAATATTACACATTTAATCAGATAACCATAATCTATTCTTCTTTGCACTTTAAAAATTCAGTTATTACTTATTAAACATACATTTCATAGTCATTAAATCATCACTAAAAATTACTCAAATCTTAATCTTATCTTAACTCACATAAACTTATTATATGAACTCAACTACTTTATTTCACTATTAAAACAATACTCAGTAATCACAGTCCTTTTTCTTTTAAAATTCAGGTAATATTATCAAAAACCACTAGATGGCTCTTCACCTTCCATTGTATCTTAACATAGTTTTGGAATTTATTCCAATCTTCTTTAAATTCCTCCAAATTACAGTCTTTTAAGATTCTAGCAAGTTTGTCCATTTCACTCCAATTAAGAACCTTTAAGTTCCAGTCCCATTTTTCTGGTATTTTATCTTGCTTCCACATTTGCGCATACAATGTCCTTGCAGCTGAAAGCAAATACCGCAACAATGTCCTGTCTTGCTTTAGAAAGCTTTCCATTTGTAATCCCACCAGAAAGACAACCGGTGCTTTCTTAATATTACTATATCCCAAGATTTTTGAAATCTCTTGTTGAATCATAAGCCAAAATTGTTTTGCCCTTTCACAAGTCCACCACATATGGTAGAAAGAACCTTCATGTTTTTTACATTTCCAACACCTATCTGAAGCTTGATTGTTCATTTTTGCTAGTTTTTTAGGTGTCATATACCACCTATACAGCATTTTAAAACAGTTCTCTTTTATATTATAACACGTTGAAATTTTCATAGAATTCTTCCATAGGTGTTCCCACGTCTCCATTTGTATTTCTTTGTTAAAGTTTATTGCCCATTTAATCATTTGAGGTTTCACAACCTCCTCTTCTGTGGACCATTTCAATAGCAACTTGTAAGTTCTTGAAATCAATTTTTCATTTTCACCCAACAGCATTTTTCCATTTCCATTTTTTTCATGTCTTATACCTGTACTTCTGATAACTTTTTCCACCAAACTTTTAATTTGAAGCAATTGAAACCAATTAAATTTTCTCTGCAATTCTTCAGCCGATTTCATTTCTACTTTACCTCCCTGAAATTTTAGCAGTTGTTCATATGATCCATATTTCTCTTCTTGTGGACTTTGAGACAATTTTATAACTTCAGCCGGCACTATCCAAAGTGGTTTTTTCTCATCACCATATTTATTATATTTTTTACCATGTATTCAACAAGTTCCTCCTTATATAATGGTGTGAGAAAAGACCATCCATCTTCTCTTTCCCATAATAAAAATATGCATGCCAACCAAAAATATTTCCCTGACCTTCTAAAGCCAGTAATTTTTTATTAATCAAAGTCATCCAGTCCTTAATCCACACCAAACATACTGCATCATGATATAGCATTAAATCAGGTAACTGAAAGCGATCTCTTTCTTTTGCATCCGTCAGGATTTTCATCTTGATTCTTGGTTTCTTGCTTGCCCATATAAATTCTGAGATCTTTCTTTGCCAACAATTAAATTGTTTCTTATCTCTTACAATTGGAATGGTTTGAAAAAGAAACATAATTCTTGGTAGAACGTTTATTTTAATTGCAGATATCCTCCCCAACATAGATAAGTTCAATTTATTCTGTTTTAGCATGTCTTTTTCAATCTTATGCCAAAGCTTTTCATAATTATTCTTATATAAATCAATATTTCTCATCGTAATTTCTACACCTAAGTATTTTACTTTAGAAGCAACTTCACAACCTTTAACATTTTGTAGTTCTTTGTTTGCCTGATGACAAATCAGTAAGAATTTTCGATTTTTCTTATTTTTTGGTTAAAACAATTTTATTTGGTAACATATGGTAACAAATTATATTTCTTGCATCATTAATAACTTCTTTTATCTATCCCATATATTACTTTCTACCGACCCCTCCCCCCGTTACTTGACCCCCACCGGTCTTATTTACTTAAAGTACTAAAGTTTAAAGGTACCCTTAACTAATAAAAACAAAAATTAACATTCTTCTTTTTTCTAAGACTTAATCATTATCAAAAATTGTCCAATGCCCTTTTATTTTCCACTCTTTTTCTACATATCTTCTGAACTTTTTCCACTCCATCTTAAAAACTTCTAAATCATAGTCTCTTAAAATTCTTGTTAATTTGTCCATTTCACTCCATGTCATAACTTTTACAATCCAATCCCATTTCTCTGGTATTTTTTCTTGCTTCCACAACTGCGCATATAATGTCCTAGCAGCTGAAAGCAAGTACCAAATTATAGTTCTACCTTCTTTTGGAAATTTTTCCATTTGTAATCCCAACAGAAAAGTCTCTGCAACTTTCTTAAATTCATATCCCAAGATCCTAGAAATTTCTTGTTGAATCATCTGCCAATACTTTTTTTGCTCTTTCACAAGTCCACCACATACGGTAGAAAGAACCTTCATGTTTTTTACATTTCCAACATCTGTCTGGCATCTTATTATTCATCTTTGCCAATTTCTTAGGAGTCATATACCATCTATACATCATTTTAAAACAGTTCTCTTTAATACTATGACACGTCGAAAGCTTCATAGAGTTCTTCCACAAATATTCCCAAGTTTCCATCTGTATTTCTTTATTTACATTAATTGAGATTTCACTACTTCCGTAGACCATTTTAAAAGTAATTTATATAATTTTGAAATTAATTTTTCATTGTCTCCAAGCAGAACTTTTTCCATTTCTGTTTGCTCTTTTCTTATTCCTTCAGGTTTTTTTTTTTTAGGGTTTTCAGGTTTTATTCAACATAAAAAACACATGGAAGAAATAAGCACACACAAAAAAAAAATCAAACATACAAACAAATCCAACACATAGTTACAAAATCACAAAAACAACATCATGAACATAACAACAAATACTACACCAAAGGCGTGGAGAGGTTTTTAAATAAAAGATAAGTTTCCATTACTCCACAAGGAAACCTTTGCTTTTAACCCAAGTATAAATGGGGTCCCATTCCTCCTGACACTTTTGTATATTACCGTCTTTCAATCTTGTGGACAATAAATCTGATTCAGCAGCTTCTAACAATTTAGATACAAATTCTTCTCTATTGGGTATCTTGTCAGTCTTCCAGTATTTTGCATATAGTATTCTAGCTACAGTGACTATATGCAGCAATAGCTTTAGCCTTATTTTGGGAATATTTTGTCTGCATATGCTTAAAAGATATAACTCAGGTGTGTGACTAATTTTTATTTGGGCCCAAGTTAATATATGGATACAAAATCTTATTCCTTCAGTTTTAATGTCATTCTCCACCAAGCTCTTTATTTGTTGCATTTGAAACCAATCATATTTATTATTCAGCTCTTCAGAAGTTTTCAATTCTATTTTGCCACTTTGTATTTTTAATAGTTGATTATATGGCAACCACTTTTCTTCATCTGTCTCAGCTGTTATTTTTATGACTTCTGCTGGCACTATCCATAACGGTTTTCTCTCATCTCCATATTTCTTATATTTCATCCGTGTATTTAGCAAGCTGTTTCTTATATAATGGTGAGAGAAAAAGCCATCTATCTTTTTTCCCCCATAATACATATAAGCATGCCAGCCAAATTTATTTCCATGACCTTCCAACACTAAGATTTTTTTGTTTAACAACATTATCCATTCTTTTATCCATACTAAGCAAACTGCTTCATGATATAATTTTAAGTCTGGTAATTGAAATCCGCCTCTCTCTTTTGCATCTGTTAAAATTTTAATTTTAATTCTTGGTTTCTTCCCTGCCCACACAAACTCTGAAATTTTTCTTTGCAATCTATTAAATTGTTTACTGTCTTTCACAATTGGAACAGTTTGAAACAAATACATTATTCTTGGTAGAATAGTCATTTTAATTGCGGCTATTCTACCCAACAGTGACAAATTAAGTTTATTCCACTTTAACATATCTTCATCCATTTTACGCCATAGCTTCTCAAAATTATTTTTGAACAAATCAATATTCTTCATTGTTATCTCCACACCCAAATATTTTACCTTGGAGGTAACTTCACAGCCCGTTAGTCTCTGCAATTCTTGTTGCTTATTTATTTGCATATTTTTACATAGAAGTTTTGATTTTTCTTTACTAATACAAAGTCCCACCAACTCCCCATATTCTTGTATTTTGGCTAACAACAAAGGTGTACTTGTATGGGGTTTTCATTTATAAACATTATATCATCAGCAAATGCTCTGTATTTGTAAGTAAATCCTTTTACTTTTAATCCTTCTATTTCTTTATCTTCTTGAATTTGCATCAGTAATATTTCAAGAGTCATTATAAACAACAGTGGGGAAAGTGTCTTGTATCTTTACTAATTATCATGTCTTCTGTAAGATCTGCATTTATACATAGCCTTGCACGTTGTTCAGTATATATTGCTTTTATCATTCTTATAAAGCTTTCTCCCAGCTCCATTTTCTCCATTACTGTGAACATAAAATCCCAATTCATATTATCAAATGCTTTCTCTGTGCCCGCAAAGAATAATGCTACTTCCTTTTCTGGATGTCTTTCATAATATTCTACAATATTTACAACAGTTCTGATATTGTCTCTTATTTGCCTTTTGGGAAGAAACTGTGCTTGATCTTCCTTTATAAAATGTATCAAATATTGTTTAAACCATTCTGCCAAGCTTCTTGTATATATATTTATAGTCATTATTTAATAATTAAATTGGTCTATAATTTTTTACATTCGTGACATCTATCTTCCTTCAGAATCAATGAAGTAGAAGCTTCCTTCCACGTATTTGGTATTTTCCCTTTTGTTCTTATCATATTCATCAATTTCTGAAGTTTCGAGATTAACTCCTCTTTGATGGTTTTAAAAAATTTAGCTGTATATCCATCTGGCCCGGGTGCTTTTCTATTTTTCATTGCATTAATTGCTGCTTCAATTTCTATTTTTTCAATTGGATCGTTCAAAACTTTTTGCATATTTTCTGCTAAGGGTTCTATTTTTATCTTTTGTAAGTACTCATCCATCTTTTCCTTCTTTATTTTAACAACTTTAGATAACTTGGCATAATACTTAAAGAATTCTCTTTTTATTCCTTCTTGATCTACCACCTCTCTTCCATCCACCACAATCTTATTAATAATTTTACTTTCTCTCTTTTTCTTCAGTTGCCAGGCCAAATATTTTCCGGGTTTGTTTGCTCCCTCGAAAGATTTCTGCTGCAATCTTTTCAGATTCCATTCCAGTTCTTTATTTAACAAATGTCTCATTTGTGTTTGTAATATTGTAATCTCCCTTATAATTTTATTTTTCCCTGGCCTTTTTCTCAGTTCCCCTTCTTTTTTTCTTTTTTTCATTTTTAATGTCCAACATCTGTTTTTCTTTTGCCTTCTTATCTTTGTTATTCAATGTGATCAATATTCCTCTCATTACTGCTTTATAAGCATCCCAGACTGTCGGAAATTCTATATCCTCTTCATCGTTTATTTGGAAGAAAGCTTTAGTTTCATTTTTTAGAGATGTCACTATTTCTTTATTTCTTTATTTCACTATTTCACTATTTCTATTTCTTTCATCTACCTACCTACCTATCTACCTACCTACCAACCATCCATCTATCTACCTACCTATCATACATCTCTCTCACACACACATACACCCCTATCATCCATCCATCCATTATCTATCTATCTATCTATCTATCTATCTATCTATCTATCTATCTATCTATCTATCTATCTATCTATCTATCTATCTATCTATCTATCTATCTATCATCTATCTATCTATCATCTATCTATCTATCTATCTATCTATCTATCTATCTATCTATCTATCTATCTATCTATCTATCTATCTATCTATCTATCTGTATTACAGATGCTTCAGTTACTGAGTTTTGAATGCCATTTTTCTCATCTTTGTTTTTTTGATACTATAATTTTTTAAGGTTTTTAGATAACCTTTTTGATTAAACTACTTTGACTTATTTGGTAGAGAACAGGCAGCATGATGTAGTAGTCAAGAGTGCTGGACTAGTATCTGGAAATACTGAAAAAAAATATCTGACAAAAGTCCTTTTCTCCCTTTCTCACAACACAAGAACTTGTGGGTACTCAATGAAATTAATCAGCAGTAGACTTAGAACAGATCAAAGGAAGTACTTCTTTACCCAAGGCGTAATAAACATATTAGATATACTGCTGCAGGAAGTGGTGGCAGCTACAAGTATAAACAGCTTCAAGAGGGGATTGAATAAACATATAGAGCAGAGGTCCATCAGTGGTTATTAGCTATAAGGTATAGATGGAACACAATGTCTGTGGCAGTGATATTTTTTATCCTTGGTGCTTGGGGGCACTGCAATGGGAGGGCTTCTGGAGTTATGTCCCTGCTGGTGGACCTCCTGATGGCTCCAGGGTATGGGCCACCATGTGGCACAGAGTGTTGGGTTAGATGGACCATTGGCCTGATTCAATGTGGCTTCTCTTTGTTCTTAGTTTTGGGTTCAAATTATATTCACTTATTTTTAAAACAGTCATTTGAGGCAAGTTAGGTTGACAGTAACCCATTTCAATCAATTTTGTAATCTTTAGTTGTTGTCAATCTGTATGGCTGTGATCTTGGCATAGTAGTAGCTGACATTTTGCCAGCAGCTGTGACCATCATCCTCAGAGGTATAACACAGATGAGAATGCCGGTCACAGCTGCTGGTGAAACGTCAGGTACTACTTTGCCAAGACCACAGCCGTACAGCCAGGAAAATCTACAACAACTAATGAACTCCGGCAGTGAAAACCTTTGACAACAAAATTTTGTAATCCTTTGTAATTCAATTTAGCACCTTTGTAATCCATATTAGTAGCGGGTTTCTAATGGATTTTTGTGTCATTTCAAACACAGCTCTTTTAGCAATCGGCTGCTAACAGATTTTATTTACCTTTTTACACAAAGCCATTTGTGTCCCATTGGCAAAGCGAGTTTGAGCTGTTCTTAAGAGAAACTGCTTTTTTTCCATTTTCCTATCTTCTTTGTGCTTCTGGATTGCTGTGGTCTGCCGGTAAAAAATGTCTGCAGCACTTCCAACAGCACCGTTTTTTTTTTTTCTCCTGCCCTTTTTCATGGCACAATCTCTCTTGAACATTTTTTTTTAATATTTTAAGTTGAACACCATAGCCCTAGACCAATACAGCACTTCAGTGTTGCAGGGGCACCACCACTGAGATGTCTTGACACTATTGATATACATTGAAATCATGGCTGCTGTTATGTGGATACAGGAAGAGAGAAGTAGAACATTGGGCAATGGTGCTCAGGGAATCAGTCACTGACAGGCCTCAGATTCAGCAGGAACTCACAGGAGCACAGTTCCTGAACCTTTCTGAGGGTTCCCCCTCATCCTCCCCACCTACCTTGTCCATTGAATATTAAGTCCAGCTGCATAAGAATCCCTGGATTAGGAGAGCGGGCAGCCAGCCAGCCACCTGTCAGACCTTGCAGCTTACTACTTTAAAATGCTCTGTACTGTTCATGTTCCCTTGCCCTAACTAACTCCATCTTGAAAGGCTCTACTAACCCTTGTGCTTAGAAGTTTACATTTCAAACACTGTTGCAACAATAAACAGCTCCCATGGGAAATTCCTCACATAGCCCTAACAAATGCAGACGGGCTTTGAAGATAGCTCTGCGCCTCAAGGTAACCAGCAGGGGCCTTTCCTTGGGAAGGAGATAAGGGAGCATGAGAACCATCTATTGCCTCCCAAATGTGTGAGAATGAGTTTATTGTTTACTTTTGATGTTAGAAGTTAAAATGGCATGTAACGCTTTGAAATGTATCAGTTCCAATTCGTCTTTGCTACAGACAACTAGTTCTCAAATAAAATGGATTAAGCTGCTGCAAACTATGGTCCGTTTACTTTTAAGTTCCCGGTCTGACACCACCAGGAGCTTTGCCACGCCCCCAGCAGCCCTCATTAACCCCTGGAGAAGCCCACACCACCCTTTCTCCACTTCTTATGTGATTTTGGGTGGCAGGTGGCTTGCTGGCCTTTTGACTGGGGGGGGGGCAGCCTAAGAGAACCCCAGACGAGTGAGGCCTGCTTGGACTGGCTGGATCTCAGCCAGCCCAAGCAGGCCTCACTTGCCTGGGGTTCTCCTTTCTTGCATCGGGTTGCTTTTGGCTGGGAGGGGGAGCTTATGCTAATGAGTTATGCTAATGAGCTCCGACACCTATTTTTCTACAAAAAGACCCCTGGTCACTGTGTTACAAAAGTTGCTAACCTAAGGTGTCCCTAGCAAACGTCCTGATGGTCAACCATCTATGCTTCTTCTACAACTCCTGTTTCCATGAGACAATAGTACTCAACTTAGAGCATTTTTTAAAAAGTTTTAGGAAGATCACACCATGAAAAAGGGTGGATGGGTGGGGAAACAGCACTGCTTGAAATTATAGTGCTTCAGTAGGGTTGCCAATCTCCAGGTGGGGGAAGGGGATCCCCCGGTTTGGAGGCCCTCCCCCCGCTTCAGGGTCGTCAGAAAGCGGGGGGGTGGGGAGGAGAGGGAAATGTCTGCTGAGAACTCTATTATGCCCTATGGAGATTTATTCCCATAGAAAATATTTATTCCCATAGAAAATCATGGAGAATTGATTTGCAGGTATCTGGGGCTCTGGGGGGGGGCTGTTTTTTGGGGTAGAGGGACCAAATTTACAGTATAGCATCTAGTGCCTCTCTCCAAAATACCACCCAAGTTTCAAAAAGATTGGACCAGGGGGTCCAATTCTATGAGCCCCAAAAGAAGGCACCCCTATCCTTCACTATTTCCTATGGAAGGAAGGAATTGAAAAGGTGTGCCGTCCCTTTAAATGTGATGGCCAGAACTTCCTTTGGAGTTCAATTATGCTTGTCACAGCCTTGATCTTGGCTCCACCCCTAATGTCTCCTGGCTCCACCCCCAAAGTCTCCTGGCTCCACCCCCAAAGTCCCCAGATATTTCTTGAATTGGACTTGGCAACCCTATGCTTCAGTGATCGGTCATTAATGGAAGGAGACTCGCTGTATCAAACCCCCTTCTCTGTATAGCTTTACTCAGAATCGGGCCAACAACGGATAACATCCAGTTTAGAATGGTAATGTGAAAGGAGCTAGTGTGTGTGTAGGGCTGCCAATACTGGAGAACCTGGAAATCTATTAGATATTTCTTGAACCTTGTTGGTCTTCTATTAATGTATTGTAAGAGATTTTCCAGTGGAAAATAAGCCTCCAAACTGACGAAAGACGGATGAAAGGTCCTGATATCCAGATGTCTTTGGAAGGGCTTCCTTTAGCTCTATGAGCTAAACACTGGAATGTGGATATTCCTTTGTGATTGGAAAGTTTATTGAACTGCTTTTGAACTGATTTTGTGGGAATATCCTTTTGAAGCATGCTTTTGTTCATTGGAAGTTCTATGCGCAAGCCTGATCAGAACGCCACTGACCTTCATATTGCGTTGTTTTGTCATTTAAAATATATGGTGTCTTAGCGGTTTTTTATTTTTACGTTTGTACCCTAAGATCCTATCGTTTCGCTAAACCCCAGGTGGGGGCAGAAGATTCCCTGGTTTGGAGGCCCTCCCCCTGCTTCAAGGCTATCAAAAAGTGTTGCGGGGTAGGGAAATGTCTGCTGGGCACTCCATTGATCTACAGGTATCTAGGGATGTAGGGGGCAGTGTTCCCTCTAAGCTGAGTTAGCGTGAGCTAACTCACAGATTTTTAGTCTCCAGCTCCCAGATTGTCGTCTTCGCTCAGGAAGGATGACCCCAGAGCCCAATAATTTCTGCAGTAGCTCCCCACTTTAATGCCAGCAGCCCAGAAAGTAGAATTTTTGCTCACAAGATTCTGCAGCTTAGAGGGAACGTTGGTGTGTGTGTGTGGGGTGGGGGGCTGTTTTTTTGAGATAAAGGCACCAGATTTTCAGCACAGTATCTGGTGCCTCACCTCAAAACACCACCCTCAAAAGTTTCAAAAAGATTGGACCAGGGGGTTCAATTCTATGAGCCCCAAAAGACGGTGCCCCTATCCTTCATTATTTCCAAAGGAGCGAAGGCATTTAAAAAGAGTGTAGTCCCTTTAAATGTGATGGCTAGGACTCCCTTTAGAGTTCAATCATGTTTGCCACACCCTTGCCCCTGGCTCCACCTCCAAAGTCCCCAGATGTTTCTTGAGTCAGACCTGCCAACCCTATGTGTGCGTCACCTTAATAAAAACTTTTTTGGGGGGGGCCTTGCAAATTATCTCCGAGTTGGAGCACCCGCCCCACCGCCCATGCCCCCCACTGTAGCCTGCAGGCCCATTTTCAAAAGCCCCTTTGACAAAGCTGCGGGGGAGAGGCAGAGAGAGGCAAACTCGGTGACAATGCCAGCAGCTGCACCAAAAAAGTCAGGCAAAGAGCGGCTCAGTTGCTGGCTGCGCGTTTAGGCTCTGAGGGCTGCGAGCAGGGGGGAAACTGTGGGGGGGGGGAGTCAGCCTGGGGCCCCTAAAGGCATGGGGGCCCATAGGCCACTTCCTACTTGGCCTAATTGTTAATCTGGCCCCGGCTGTTACCGTTTGTAAGAATTGCTACAGCTTCCAGACAGGGAATAAAGAACAACAAGGGCTTTTGACCCCTCCCTTCGGGGGATGTTGTGACTGCTCTCCAAAGTTGCAGCAGTGTTATTGATTGTTCCATGGTAGATGTTCCTAGGATTTTCCAGGAGTATGTGCAGCATCCCCGAATGCTGCACAATATAGAGCCGGAGCTTCACTGCTGATGCAGATTACTGTGAAACAAATAAAGATGCAATAGTCAGTGCTGCAAATTCAGGCCTGATGTGCACCATAGCCTTTTGCAAATGCACAGTAATTCTGCTTAAACATCCACACAGATGCGAAATTTGCCACCCTTGGTGGCAGAGCCGCAGTGAGGTAGATGCAAAATCTGGCCATTTATTTTCTTCAGGCATGAAGTCAACATCAGATGACAGTTTCCTAACCAGGGGCGGAATTCTAGCAGGAGCTCCTTTGCATATTAGGCCACATCCCCTGGATGTAGCCAATCCTCCAAGATCTTACAGGGCTCCTTTTTGTAAGCTCTTGGAGGATTGGCTACACCAGGGGTGTGTGGCCTAATTCCTAACCATGCAGTAACATGGTTCTGAGTGTAGATACAATTTTTTTTTTTTGCAAATCTAGAGATGTTGCTTACTTCCATAAGAACAAAAGAGAAGCCATGTTGGATCAGGCCAATGAGCTATCCAGCTCAATATTCTGTGTCACACAGTGGTCAAACCCCAGGTGCCTTCAGGAGGTCCACCAGTGGGGCCAGAACTCCTGAAGCTCTCTCCCGGTTGCCCCTGTAGATATAGACTCTGTAGACTCTGTATCCCATCTGTGCTTTGCAGCTAATAGCTACTGATGGATCTCTGCTCCATAAGTTTATCCAGTCCCCTCTTGAAGCTGTCTATGCTTGCAGCCGCCACCACTTTCTGCCGCATCGAATTGCACATGTTATTTACTCTTTCTTTGTTGGCCTCTAAGTTTTAAGATTCGGCAAGACTGGATAGCATGCCACATTACACACCACCTGAATGCCTTTAATATACAAGAGCAGTGGTCAAGGCTTCACTGGATATGAATTGGCTAGAGCAGGGGTGGCCAACGGTAGCTCTCCAGATGCTTTTTTTGCCTACAACT
Organism: Heteronotia binoei; assembly: GCF_032191835.1. Lineage (NCBI taxonomy): Eukaryota > Metazoa > Chordata > Lepidosauria > Squamata > Gekkonidae > Heteronotia > Heteronotia binoei. The sequence continues at coordinate 124,642,017 of NC_083229.1, forward strand.
CCCATCAGCCCCAGCCTTTGGCCATGCTGGCTGGGGCTGATGGGAGTTGTAGGCAAAAACACATCTGGAGAGCTACCTTTGGCCACCCCTGGGCTAGAGAACTACTTGTCGGTTTCAAAGTGGTCTTTTCAATCAAGGTGCTTGGGGAGAGCAAGGGCAACTCCAGCTGCCTTTGTGTTCTTCTTGAGCCTTCAATAGGCTTCCATGCCAGGTTTTGAAATTGAAACTGATTAGCTGTACAGGCTGATGGCTTTCACCTAGAGAAAGACATGGGGATTGCGTTCTCTTAGAAGAGCAGACTTGGAAGAGGTCATGCAGAGCATCACTCTAACCCTCCATTCAGTGCAGAATTAGCCTAGAGCAGGGGTGGTCAACGGCAGCTCTCCAGATGTTTTGCCTACAACTCCCATCAGCCCCAGCCATCAGCCATGCTGGCTGGGGCTGATGGGAGTTGTAGGCAAAAAAAATCTGGAGAGCTACCGTTGGCCACCCCCGGCCTATAGCATCCCTGATAAGTGCTTGTCCAGCTGCTGCTTGAAGACTGCCAGTGACAGGGAGCTCACCATCTACCTAGGTAGCTCCTTACACCGCTGGACTAAAAGGGCAAAGGTAGTCCCCTGTCCAAGCACCGAGTTGTTACTGACGCATGGGGTGACATCACATCATGACGCTTTCTTGGCAGACTTTTTAAGGAGTGGTTTCCCATTGCCTTCCCCAGTCATCTACACTCCCCCCCCTCCCAGCATTTTACCGACCTCGGAAGGATGGAAGGCTGAGTCAACCTCAAACCGGCTACCTGAAGCCAGTTTCTGCCGGGATCGAACTCAGATGAGCAGAGCTTGGATTGCAGTACTGCAGCTTACCACTCTGTACCACAGGGCTCTAGTGATGGACTACCCTTCCTGTAAAAAATCCTAACCTAATAACTTCTTGGTATCTTTCCATTATCTTCAGGCTTATTGTTTGCTGCCAACAGGAAGAGATCCCTGTCCTCTTCTAAGTGACACTTTCAAATGCTTAAAGAGAGCAATCATTTCTCCCCTTCAATCTCCTCTTCTCCAGACTAAATTTTCCCAGATCCCTCAACCTTTCTTTGTAAGGCTTGGCTTCCAGGCCCCTAATTGTCTTTGTCACTCACTTCTCCACCTGCGCCATTCTGCCCACATCCTTTTTGAAGTGAGGCCTCCAGGTGCAGCCTGACCAATGCCATGTATAGCAGGTCTACACCATCTTGCAATTTAGATTCTGTGCCTCTCTTGACCATCTCAGTGGCTTTTGATACTATCAGCCATATCTGGCAGCTATCCTATCAATAACTATGAGTCAATGAATGCCACTGGGGTATCATGCATGCTCACCGTTCTGCAGTAGTTGCAATGCTTGAGGGAAGAAAGGCGTCAGAAGACAGTGCTGGGAGAGTATTGTTCTTCTCCAAGGAGTTAAATCAAGATGGATAGCCAGTTTGGTGTAGTGGTTAAGTGTGTGGACTCTTATCTGGGAGAACCGGGTTTGATTCTCCACTCCTCCACTTGCACCTGCTGGAATGGCCTTGGGTCAGCCATAGCTCTCATAGGAGTTGTCCTTGAAAGGGCAGCTGCTGTGAGAGTCCTCTCAGCCCCACCCACCTCACAGAGTGTCTATTGTGGGGGGAGAAGATATAGGAGATTGTAAGCCACTCTGAGTCCCTGATTCAGAGAGAAGGGTGGGGTATAAATCTGCAATTCTTCTTCTACTTCTTTCTGTGGTAGTCGAAAAGAGCAAGAGTCCAGTAGCACCTTAAAGATTAACAAAGGGCGTTTTTGCACTTACCTTAATCGGGAGCGACGTCCCTCTTCACTGCGCAGCGTCTGCGCGGATTTCGCACCAATTGCTGCAGAGCACCTGGAAGAGCCGCAAAGTTCTGCGGCTTTTGCATCGCAAATGGTTTTCGCCGAAAACCAACTTTACATTTGCGATGCAAAAGCCGCAGGACTTTGCGGCTCTTCCGGGTGCTCCGCAGTAATTGGTGCGAAATCCACGCAGATGCTGCGCGGTGAAGAGGGACGTCGCTCCTGATTAAGGTAAGTGCGAAAACGCCCAGAGTTTATGGCCGAGTATGAGCTTTGGTGAAAAGAATCTGAAAAAGAGAACAGTGGCTCACAAATGTTCATACCCTGCCACAAAATATGTTAGTCTTTTTCCTCCCACAATAAAATTTTATTTAGAAGAAAAAAAAGAAAGAAAGCAGCACATAACATACATAGATACAATAAACATTCTTAGAAATATCAAAGATTTCAGGTTTTCACGGCTGGCATCATCATTAGGGCCTGTAGAATCTTTCGGGCTCAAGTGCCGTGTTCTACTGGAGAAAGTTTTTCTTCCAGAAAGTTTTTCTTCCAGGAAGCCCGACCAAACAATGGGTACATTCACAAACCAATTGCCCTCTCACCACACCCCCTCCAGCCTAGAAATAGCAGCTCTCCAGCAGTCCTGGCCTCACTCAATGCACAGCAGCCAAGAAGGTCGGAGCGCCTGCTCCGGCTGCAATGCCACTGAGGATGTTCTCCGCAGCTGAGAATGAAATGTCTGGAAGAAAAAACTTTCTCCAGTAGAACACGGCACTTGAGCCTGAAAGATTCTACAGACCCTAATCCTTAGAAACAGATTAGACATGAATATGCAGGATTTGTCGGTAAAACATTTTCCTTCATAAGATAGGAGACCACAGGAAACCATGGTACTACCACTTTTTTCCCATACATTTGAGGAGTGATCAGTGGGGAGGAATAGGCCAATTTGGTTAAGATGAAATTGTCCCAAATCTTGTGTTTCCATTGTTGCAGTAGTGGAGGCCGTTCATCTTTCCATTTGGATGCTAACTCAGTCTTTGCAATAGATAATAGTATAGATATTGTCTTTCTTCCTAGTATCAGCACCAGATCCAGATCAATAATCCAACAAAATTGTCGCAGGATCAATTGATAAATCAATATTCAACATTTGGTTTATCTCAGCAATCACTTGTATCCAAAATTTCTTAATAAGCAGACATGATCACCAAGAATGTAGGTAAGAGGCAATCAAACCACAATTTTTAGGACAGAATGGAATGGCAATATATTAGTCTTTAAGGTACTATTAGACTCTTGCTCTTTTGTTCTTCTTGAGATCCAGTTTGGTGTAGTGGTTATCCGGAAGAACCAGGTTTGATTCCCCACTCCTCCACTTGCACCTGCTGGAATGGCCTTGGGACAGCCATAGCTCTCTTATCTGGGAGAACCGGGTTTGATACCCCACTGCTTCACTTGCAGCTGCTGTAATGGCCTTGGGTTAGCCATAACTCTCTTATCTGGGAGAACCGGGTTTGATTCCCCACTCCTCCATTGCAACTGCTGGAATGGCCTTGGGACAGCCATAGCTCTGGCAGAGGTTATCCTTGAAAGGGCAGCCCCACCTACCTCACAGGGTGTTTGCTGTGGGGGAGGAAGATAAAGGAGATTGTGAGCCGCTCTGAGACTCCGAGTGGAGGGCGGAATATACATTGGCGTAAATCCAATGTCATCATCATTGTCTTCTTCTTCATCATCATCTAGTGAAGTCCCTCAGTGCTTTCTCTATTTCTGCTATATATTTGAAACAAGTGAAGTGTTTGCTGTTCTGAATAAGTATTTGCAGAGGGTTTTTTTTTTTTTTTTTTTTTAGCAGGAACGCACAGGGGGTGTCAGGGGGTGCAGCCTAATATGCAAATGTGTTCCTGCTGGACTTTTTCTACAAAAAAAAGTGCCAAGTATCGATATGGTAATAGATTTGTTGAGCAAGATGAAGCTGAATGCAGACAAGATTCAGATGTCATTAGGAGGAAGATGATCTACTAGAAGAGGATATGTCTACCTTGGTTGGGAGCACTTACTTTATGAAAGATCAGGTTCATAGCTTGTGATTCTACTGGTCTCAGCATCACTCCTAGAACCCTTGGTAATAGTTACAGACCTACAGACAAGCAGTACTGACAGAACAAAAGGATGGTGCCCCCATCATTCATCCCTTGGTGTTTTCCATATTTGACTACTCAGAACAATGATATGGAAATTGCAGCTTGCCCCAAATACTGCTGCTTATCTATTACTAGATATAAGAAAAAGAGGGTGCAATACATCAGCTCCCAAATAATTAAATTGGCCTTCAATATGTTTTAGGTCCAGTTAAAATGGTGCTGATTTTGACCTTTAAAATCATAAATGGTTTATATCCATGGGGAGCTTCAACTCCCAACTGAACAATCCAGCTAAAATCTGCTATTAAGCCTCTGTTTAAAGTGCCATTTTGACAGAGGTCTTTTCACTTTATGGCGTACATATTCATCCCTTGTGATTAGATAGATAGATAGATAGATAGATAGATAGATAGATAGATAGATAGATAGATAGATAGATAGATAATAGATAGATAGATAGATAGATAGATAGATAGATAGATAGATAGATAGATAGATAGATAATAGATAGATAGATAGATAGATAGATAGATAGATAGATAGATAGATAGATAGATAGATAGATAGATAGATGATAGATGATAGATGATAGATGATAGATAGATAGATAGATAGATAGATAGATAGATAGATAGATAGATAGATAGATAGATAGATAGATAGATAGATAGATAGATAGATAGATAGATAATGGATGGATGATAGGGGTGTATGTGTGTGTGAGAGAGATGTATGATAGGTGATGTCACCGAGAGTCATGGAGTAAAAGGACAGGTCCTCTTGTGGATCAAAAACTGGCTAATTAATAGGAAGCAGAGAGTGAGTATAAATGGGCACTTTGTGACAGAGTGTTGGACTGGATGGGCCATTGGCCTGATCCAACATGGCTTCTCTTATGTTCTTATTCTGATACGCTGTTCTAAAAGAGAAATACATTCTAGTTTTCCATTAGAAAAAAAAGGGTACCTTAAAATATAGTGGGAAGTGGGTTAGTAAATGTAATGAGGTTAAAAAGCCCATATCCCTTATTTGAGTACATCAACACAAAAAACATCAACATTATACTGATACACTGTTCTAAAAGAGAAATACATTGGAATACTGTGGATGCACAGCTATGCTCAGAGAGAGTGGGTTTAGCACATGTAATGAGATAAAAATCCAATATCCCTGTTCGGTCCTGTGAAGGTGTCTGTTGTGGGGGAGGAAGGTAAATGAGATTGTAAACTGCTTTGAGACTCGATTCAGAGAGAAGGGCAGGGTATAAATCTGCGGTCTTCTCTGTGTTGGGAAGTACCCGGAGAATTTAGAGATGGAGCTCAAGGACGGCGGTGTTTGGTGAAGGAAGGGACTTCACTCAGGTATCCAGAGTCAACCCTCTGAAGCAGGGGTGGCCACGGGTAGCTCTCCAGATGTTTTTTTTTTTGCCTACAACTCCCATCAACCCCAGGCAGCATGGCCAATGGCTGGGGCTGATGGGAGTTGTAGGCAAAAAAGATCTGGAGAGCTACCCTTGGCCACCCCTGCCCTAAAGCAGCCATTTTCTCAGGGGAACTGATCTCTGTTGTCTGGAGATCAACAGTAATGCTGGGAGATCTTCAGGGCCCCAGCTAGAGGTTGGCAGTAGAGTTGTCAAGTCCAAATCAAGAAATATCTGGGGACTTTGGGAATGGAGCCAGGAGATTTTGGGGGTGGAGCCAGGAGGATTTGGGGTGGAGCCAGGAGCAAGGTTGTTAAAAGCATAATTGAACTCCAAAGGGAGTTCTGGCCATCACATTTAAAGGGACCACACACCTTTTAAATGCCTTCCCTCCACTGGAAATAATGAAGGACAGGGGCACCTACTTTTGGGGCTCATAGAATTGGACCTCCTGCTCCAATCATTTTGAAACCTGGAGGGTATTTTGAGGAGAGGCAGTGGATGCTATGCTGAAAATTTATTTATTTATATTTCTATTCCGCCCATTTCCCGTAGGGCTCGGGTCGGAGCACAACTTATGATAAAACAATAAAGTACAATAAAAACATTTTAAAAATAGACAACTCAACAGCACTCAGAGAAATTTACCATATCATCACATATTGCCCAGCCTGGTGCCTCTACCTCAAAAAAAAACAGCTCCGCCCCCCAGAGGTCCAGATACCCACGGATCAATTCTTCATTATACCCCATGGGAATCGGTCTCCATAGAGAACAATGGAGGGTGCAGCAGGCATCCCCCCCCCCCACTTTCTGACCGGAAGCGAGGGGAGGGTCTCCAAACAGGGGTCCCCCTGCCCCCACCTGGGGATTGGCAACCCTAGTTGGCAGCCCTACCCATACCTCCACAGGCACATCCAGGAAGAGGTCAGCATGAGCTCTTATCTTATCCTGCTTTCCATCAAGACTACAGAACATTCCGAAGGGCCCTGGGAGAGCCTGAGGCTAGTGGAAGGGGGAATACTCTGCTAGTGGTAGAATAAAGAAATTATTGTACAAGGATTCTTCCTATACCCAAAGAGCCACAAGACTCTGACCTTGGGATTTTCCAATAGCAGCCCCCCCACCAAACCACACAGCAAACCCAAATTGACTGATGGAGGTTCAGAAGTCTCGTGGTATGCCTAAAGTAGCTCTTTGGATCCTAATCTATGTCTTAAAAAAAAAAACCTTACTCAAAACAAGTCGATAGACCAGCTGTCTCCAGGACAAGAGTGAACACTTTATGAAAGAATGCTTTAAAAAAAAAAAACCAAAAAACCCTGATTATCACGTTTTGACATCGTACTCTCCATTTTAAATGCTACTTCCTTATCTTCTGCATTCTTTATCAGTTTGTTTAGAGTTAGTTTGCATGGGAGACCAAAGTCTCTGATTTGTAATTTCTTCCCCCAATAGTGAGACAGAAGATAACCAACGGTGACCCCAATTACAGACAAGATTCGTAAAGACTTACTCGGATGTGCGGAAAGATTGGGTTGTTAATGGCAATGCATATATTTATAGTATTCTTTTTTTTTTCTTTCTCTCTCTCTCCCTGAAGCTACACACTGACCAAGATAAAGGAGATGGAAATTTAAAATACATATTAACAGGAGATGGAGCTGGCAATCTATTCATTATAGATGAAAATACAGGAGATATTCATGCAGCAAAGAGACTGGATAGAGAAGAAAAGTCCCTGTATATACTACGTGCCAAGGCTATAGACCGAAAGACTGGAAGACAAGTGGAGCCAGAATCGGAATTTATTATTAAAATCCATGACATCAATGACAATGAACCTAAATTTACCAAGGACATTTACTCAGCCAGCGTCCCTGAAAAGTCTAGGGTTGGTAAGTGTAATTTATTATTACATGCAATATAGAAAGGTTGTTATAACCTTCATATCTTCTTCCTCTTTTAAAAAAGTAAATTCTCAATGGAGGTTATTCTCCGTATTTAAGCTACAATAAAAGCTTCCATAAATATCAATTCACCAGCTCCCGTTTTGCGCACGATATCTTTTACTAGCAAATGGGTTTCATAGTCATCCGCCGGTTTCCACCCCATTGGTTGCCATACGGCTTACACCAGTGGCAGTCGAATGGAAACATGCCATTTACTGTATGTACTTGATGGTTATTGTCATTTGGCACTGAAACTCTGAAAACAATGCTTAACAGGCTGACGGTGGCGTACATAATGAAACGGTCAGTGACAGCAATTTGTTTGACATTTCTGCGCCGTTACGTCCATCCAAAGTGTTTTAACTGCAAATATTGTTTTTTCCCCCTTCTAGCAAAAAGGCTTGAAAATGCACTATTGAAAAAAACTTTAAATATTTGCTTCAGGGCTTTTTTGGTAGCAGGAACTCCTTTGTATGTTAGGCCACACACCCCTGATGTAGCCAATCTTCCAAGACCTTACAGTAGGCCCCATACTAAGAGCTCTGTAAGCTCTTAGAGGATTGGCTACATGCAAAGGAGTTCCTGCTACCAAAAAAGAAAAGAAAAGAAAAAAAAGCCCTGATTTGTTTTATACAACTCAAGATATATTTAGTAATGTCTCCCTTCTCTTGATTACGATAAAGATTACTATCCGAAGGGATTAAAAATTCATTGAGTGAGCACATCTGTCTGTTTATCAAGAAGAACTCTCCTTGCAAATGCAGCTTTCCAAAACCATTTAGCAATGGAGCATGCACAGAGTTTTCCCATGGCTTATTTAAACTTGTTTCCCTCTACCTGATCTTCGTCTTCTCCCACCCTCTCTTCCCTCTTCCCTTCTGCCTTTTTCACCATAAAGTAATATTACACCTATTTTTCACTATCTAGCATTAGGTCTAACCAAGGCTGGTTAGTTTTCATTTCCGAACCTGTTGTGTAATGGTTGTTTTGACTGCTGGCTTGTTATGTCTGTAGGTTGACCTTGAAGCAGACTTCATTGCCCTCCGGGATCCTGGAGAGACCAATAGGGTGGATTGCTGCCCACAAAGGGGGTGTGGTTAACTCAGGCCAAATGGATATAAGGAGTGGTGTTCCCTGTTTGTGTTCAGTTCTGCTCTTGTTCAGTTAATGTTCTTGCTTACCTCAAGCTGGCTGAACTCACTATATAATACTTATGGTTGTAGAATGTGTTGGAGGTCAGGAGAGCTCCTGGACTTTTGTGATTCTGTCTATCAGAAGGCATCTTTATGAAGGGATCAGAGTTGCAGTATAATGGAACAGTCCAGAAGGGCACTTTTATAAGGGAATAGGATTGTAGTCTGTGCAATGTTTAGTGCAGGGGTCTCTGAGACTCTGAGGGAAGGGCCGGGTATAAATCCATTATCCTCCTCCTCTTCCACCACCTCCTCCTTCTTCCCTGGCACTGGCCAAGTATTTTGAGAAAGCTTGTTTGTTTATTTGTTTATTTATATTTCGATTTATATCCCGCCCTTCCCACCAAAGTGGCTCAGGGCGGCTTACAACATATAAAACTTACATAGGTTTGGCTTAAAAACAATTACATAGCGACAATTAAAACAATAAATTAATAAAACATAGGACATAAAAACCAGCGGTCTCTCAGAATGCATTCTTGCTCCATCCAAAAATTCTCAGTGTCAATTAGTTGTAGGCCAGCCGGAAGAGGACTGTCTTGCAGGCCCTGCGGAACTGCCCTAGGTCCCGCAGGGCCCTCACCTCTTCCGGCAGCTGGTTCCACCAGTAAGGCGCTGTTACCAAGAAGGCCTGATCCCTGGTGGATTTCAGATGGGCTTCCTTTGGCCCGGGGATTACTAGCAGGTTTTGCGAACCCGATCTCAGTACTCTCTGGGGAACGTGTGGGGAGAGACGGTCCCTAAGGTAGGCAGGTCCTAGGCCATATAGGGCTTTAAAGGTAATGACCAGCACCTTGTACCGGACTCGGAATATTATTGGCAGTCAGTGCAGATCCCGAAGCCCTGGCCGAATGTGCTCCCATCTTGGGAGCCCTAGTAACAGCCGGGCAGCGGCATTCTGCACTAGTTAGTGAGTCCAGCGAGGCTTCTGATTGACCACTGGAAATTTTTTAAAAAACTAACATTTTATTGAATGCTAAGAAAACATAGCACAGCACGCAGAGTCAAGATAAAGTAATACATGCAAAAGTCACCATACGCACATAGAAGAAGGGAAGAGCCCGAAACAGATAATAAATAAATTTAAATAGTCCAATCAGCAAGCAAAGAATTCATTAGAATGCCACCATAAATGCAATTGGTTTACTATACTTAGAGTTTCACCTTGTTCTGTGGGTGTTTTTTAAATTTGCTTTTGCAGCAGCTGCCCCCACAGCAAAAAAATCTCCGGTGTGTGACTGGACGTAAGTTGTGGCAGCTGTTTTGTGGCGACCTCTGCCTCCTGCAGCTACTATTTTATAGCCGCTGTTTTGTGTGCTCAGAAGCTCCAGAAGATTTGGGACTCCTGGTTTATGTGTATGGGCCTCCTTGCTTTTACTGCACTGTCTTCTCCATTTATGATACTCCACTGTTTGCATAGTAAATATGTTTGGCCTTGGACAGTGTTCTGCATGCATTATTTCCTAACTTCTGTGATCTTCATCCTGTTGCATTATCCTATTGCATTATGCTGCCTGATTGACCGGACAGATAGATGAACGGATGGATAGACAGATGGATAGATGTATGGATGGAGAGAGAGAGATAGAGACAAAGATCTGCTTGGAGCCTGAGCAGAAAAGTTGAGTTATAGGTGTAGTAAATAACAGTAATGACAAAACACACACACAGAGGCAAAATTCAACAGCAAGGCAAACCAAAGAACAGGAAGGGGTGGTTTATAGGAAAGGAAAGAGAGCCAGAGGTAGAACAGAGCATATTGGTAGCAAACATTATGGGTTGGGACTAGGGCTTCCAAATTCCCAGGCTGGGCGGAGGCTCTCCTGCCCTGGAGGTTCCAAACCCACCAGCCCACATTTAGCTGCAGGGGGATCCTCCCCCGATGTTGCCAGTGTGATGACATCACTCAGAAGCGACCTCATTGCACCGGCGGCGTTGCGTTCCGGCAGCTCTAGGAACATTCGGGAAAACTCTATGGTTTCCCCGGACACTCTAGCAATTTGGGAGGAAAACTCTATGGTTTTGGGAGGGAAACTCTACAGAGACCGCGGCGGACTTGACAACCCTAGTTGGGACTGATCATGGTTGATCCTGGGCTGACTCCTCTGAGCCAAACAATCCATTAGATGATTAGAGAATGAAAAGGTGGTATAAACAGAGCTGTTCCTGACCACGATACACTCCTCTTTCCCCACAGTATTCTTGTCATCAGATGTGACATGTTTTGGAAGTGCTGTGCAATTTGTACACCACTGGCATAGCAGTTGCCCTCAAAGATCAATGGGTAGGGTGAGAAACCACAGGAGAGGAAAGAAGCACCACTCATCAGATATGTTTGGCTCGCTGCTGAATTTCAAGAGGAAGCACAGATGTCACTTGAAATATCCATGTCGAGGCTACCCAATTTTGGCACATCAGAGCTGAAATTAAGCTTGACAGTTTGAGCCTCCGCAACGGAACAAAGTATGAGACTATTTAAATAATCAAACAAGTCCAGACTTTTACATTTCACTATCTTTTTTTATAAAGCTTTCCACATCGGGCGTCCTCGATCTTTTTGGGCTAGTCGGCCTCTTTACAATTCTATGCATTCAAAAAGACGGCATGTTTTATGTCTAAAGCAGTCTCGCACATCATGAGAACCGTGGCCACAGAGCATAAGAGCCCGGTTGGATAGGATCCGGGGTCATGTAGTCCACCACCCAATTTCCCCAACAGTGCTCGGATAAATTATTCCAGGAGGCCAGAAGTCTGGAGAAAATACAGAAGCTTAATGGAATATTATTTGCCAGATGATATTTACCTCCATGCTATGAAAGGCTTCAGCTATCCATTTCCACACAGCAAGCCTCAATTAAAGGGGCAAAGCACTTCTTCTGTAAGCTGCTGGCAACTCTAAGGCTAGAGTTGCCAGTAACGTTGCCAGGTTGACTTACGTGGCTAGCAGGGGTCTCCCAACATCCTTCTGAGAGACCAGAAGTGATGTTGGGCATCTTCGGGTCTACTTCTGGTTGAGGGTGGCACTCTGTTTTTTTGGGGTAAAACGCTATAGTAAATTCAGCTTCAAACCACAGAGTCCCCCCCCCCCCCAAAAAAAGAGTGTCTCTCCTAACTGGAAGTAGGCCTAAAACCGGAAGTAGGCCTGAAACTGGAAGTAGACCCAAACTGGTCAGTTAGGGGTGGGATTTTCCCCACTGGCCAGCTGACCAGTGGCAAGCAAGAACCTGCAAAGGCAGAAGTTCCCGTGCTCCTGTTGGGGAAGCTGGTGAGCCCAGATAGACTTGGAAGTCTCCGCTATTACAATTGATCTCCAAACTACAGAGATCAGTTCCCTTGGGAGAAAATGGCTGCTTGGGAGCTAGGATTGCCAAGTACAATTCAAGGAATATCTGGGGACTTTGGGGGTGGAGCCAGGAGACATTGGGGGCAGAACCAGGAACAAGGGTGTGACAAGCATAATTGAACTCCAAGGGAGTTCTGGCCATCACATTTAAAGGGACTGTGAACCTTTTAAATGCCTTCCTTCCTTTGGAAATAATGAAGAATAGGGGTACCTTAGGGTTGCCAAGTCCAATTCAAGAAATATCTGGGGACTTTGGGGGTTGACCAGAAGACTTTTGGGGTGGAGCCAGGAGACATTGGGGGCGGAACCAGGAACAAGGGTGTGACAAGCATATTTGAACTCCAAGGGAGTTCTGGGCATCACATTTTAAAGGGACAGCACACCTTTTCGAATGTCTTCCTTCCATAGGAAATAATGAAGGATAGGGATACCTTCTTTTGAGGCTCATAGAATTGGACCCCCTGGTACGATCGTTTTGAAACTTGGGGGGTACTTTGGGGAGAAGCACTAGATACTATACTGAAAATTTGGTGCATCTACCTCAAAAAACAGCTCCCCCAGGGCCCCCGAAACCTCCAGATCAATTCCCCATTATACCCTATGAGAATCGATCTCCACATAGGGAATAATTAAGTGTTCAGCAGATGTTCCCCCCCACCACCCCGTTTCTGGCAACTCTGAAGCGAGGGATTGGCCACTCTACTCATGAGTTGCTGCCAACTTTTTCAAAGCACACACAGACACACCATCCCAAGAGGAAGTCTTTCAATCGGAGACTGGAGCCTCCGGAGGTGGAAAGGCACATGGTCCTCTGGGGGCAGGGCTTTCCCCCCCGCTGGCCAGCTGACTGGAGGCAGGAAGGAGCCTGGTCAAGCGGAAGAACCCCCATTGGGTCCTGGGGTTGGCAAGCCTAGGGTACCTTTTGGAGGGGCTCATAGAATTGGACCTCCTGGTCCAAACATTTTGAAACTTGGAGAGTGTTTTGAGGAGAGGCAGCGGATGTTAGGCAGAAAAATTGGTGGCTCTACCTCAAAAAACAGGCCCCACAGCGCCCAGATGCCTACAGATCAATTCTCCATTATACCCTATGGGAATTGATCTCCATAGAGTATAATAGAGTGCCCAGCAGACATCCCCCCACCACTTTCTGATGATCCTGAAGTGGGGGGAGGGTCTCCAGCTGCAACCTCTTTAAAGTTTAAAGGGACTGCAGAAGCCTGACAAACAGGCAAGAGGTGGGAGCAATCTGTTCCTACCTCTTCCTGTGTTCAGATCAACCAATAATTCCCAAATATATCTGGGATTTTCCCAGGATTATTTTATCTGGTTTTCCTGAGAAAACCCAGATGCATATGGGATTCCAAAATATAACCCAAAATAACAATTTTCCAGGTGTATTTTTTGGGGGGCTGAGGTAGATCCGAAGTCATAGCCCTAGTATCAAGGCTAACAGATCTGTGTCCTAAACTGTGTGAAGCGTGATCTCTGTCCGGGCACATCTCCTTCCCATCAATTAACGGATTATCATTGGCCCGACTATTTCTCATTTTTATATCACCATAACTGCTAATGTCCGAAATGGAGAACTGCCACAGCTGACTAGTTCAAACTACAGGTGACCTTTAAATCAACACTAAAAGTTTTTTTTTCCCCCCATCACGCTTGTACTTGAAAATTATTTGACAGATCCATTTTCCTTCCCAGTTTTATTAGAGTACTTTCTCCCCTCCCTCAACGACAGTGTTCTAATCGCTGGACAAAAAAAAAAAAGAAGAAGCATTAAGGACTCCAAGTCTCCACCTCAGCACATTTTGCTCATCCCTAATGCTGACGCTGCAGTGCAATATGAAGGGACGTGTTCTGCACAGTTAGAGATGCTGTCCTTCAGATAAGGCATTGTCAAGGTCCCTTCCCGTCTGATCCAATGTGGGCAAGTAGGACAAAAAAACTAAAAATCTAAGGGATGTTCTGGTTTCTTTTTTTTTTAAAGTCTAAAATTGCACTGAAATAGCATAGGGAACACCCTGACCTAGAGAGCCCAGGCAAGCGTGATCTCATCAGATCTCAGACGCTAAGCAGGGTCAGCTGGCTAAGAATTTGGTTAGGAGACCTCCGAGGAATACCAGGGTCGTGTCACACAGGCAGGAGATGGCAAGCCACCTCTTACCATCTCCTGTCTACAAACTCTATGGTACAATAGTGTTTTTACTGCAATTCCTAGGGTGTCGGCTGGGACGCTCTAGGATTCATGATAAAACGCTATGGCGCCATAGAGTTTTACCATGATTCCTAGAGTGCCCCCAGCACAATGTGCCCAGCATGATGACCTCACTTCCAGGTGACATCATTGCACCACACATGCTTGGTGTGTGCGACCGGAGTCCCCTGCTACAGTGGCAGAAAGACTTGTGAACCCTAACAATATTACAATTTTTTTTTAGAAGTAGCATGCATCAGCACAAAATTCCAGTTGTGAAAAGGATAAAATGCAAAAATGTTTGGGGGTTCTTTTCTAGAAAAACAGCTTACGCTCCTTTTGCACCGTTACCTTAGTATGGGCTGCAAATATTAAACGCCAACAACCCATACTTTTCTGCAGAGCCTTTTTTTTTTGGTAGAAAAAGGCCAGCGGGAACTCATTTGCATATTAGACCACACACCCCTGATGTCACCATTGTTCCACGCATGGCTTTTTGTTGGGAAAAGCCCAGCAGGAATTCATTTGAATATCAGGCCACACCCCCTGACACCAAGCCAGCCGGAACTGCGTTCCTGCTCAAAAAAGCCCTGCTTTTCTTCCACCCTTTCCGACACGACACTGTGCTCGTAAGACCTATTTCCCCTGTTGTTATCTGTGACACACAGAAATTTCAAAAAAATTCTCCTTGATGCCCACTGATTTGCGGTTATCAAAGAGAGGGGGCGCGTGTACCATTACAGTGGGCAATTTGTCCCTTGGTATCTTAGTGACAGCATGGCATCCATCAGCATAAAGTAATAAAGCTGCCATTTCCCCCTTTACTGCAGTGTGACATTTGCAAAGTGAGGGAGGGGGGAGCCACAATTATTTCACAGCAGCCGCTCTCATTATTTTCCACCAGCGGCTCTCATTGGTTGGCAAATGACCCCCTGAACCCAAGCCTGGTACTACCCAGTTCCTACATACATTAATTTGGAAGCATGTCAAAACAAGTTCAAAGGGGCTTACTTCCTGAGTAAGTGTGCACAATACCGAAGCCTTTAAACAGGTGCCTCCTTAGAAGCATTTCCACACGCTTTTGCTGTTTTTGTTACCTAACGTTTGGTGAAAGGAGGAAGATACTTTGTGCTTCCTGTTGAGTCAAAATATAGGTTACGTCGAAGCAAAAGCAAACTTCTCAGACTTCAGAGAATGGGAAACAAAACATCTGGCTGTTTATATCTCCCGTTTTATGTATTCCATTAGCTGGCTTTGTTCGGCCTTAGCGGAAAAACTTCAATCGTATTGCTTAATGCATGTGGACAATTCAGGTGAAAGAAAAGGAGACATTTTGAAAGAACAACGAAAAGACAATCTACTTTACAAGGATATCTTTGACAAGCACACAGCATTTCTGAAATAAGCAAAAAGGGCTTAAACACAGAATTAAATAAACTAGCCAGTTGGGTATAATGGTTAAGTGTGTGTACTCTAATTTGGGAGAACCGGGTCTGATTCCCCTTCCTCCACTTGCAGCTGCTGGAATGGCCTTGGGTCAGACATAGCTCTTGCAGAGCTGTCTTTGAAAGCGCAGCTTCTGTGAGAGCTCTCTTAGCTCCACCTACCTCACAGGGTGTCTGTTGTGGGAGAGGAAGATTGCAAGCCACTCTGAGTGAAGGGCAGGGTTTAAATCCAGTATCATCATCATCATCATCATCATCATCATCATCATCATCATCATCATCTTCTTCTTCTTCTTCTTCTGCATTGAGAAATGGCATCATCATGCCAGCAACTTCAGAAAGAGCCAGTTTGGTGTAGTGGTTAAGTGCTCAGACTCTTATTGGGAGAACTGGCATTGATTCCCCACTCCAACACTTGCAGCTGCTGGAATGGCCTTGGGTCAGCCATAGCTCTCGCAGAGGTGTCCTTGAAAGGGCAGTTTCTGGGAGAACTCTCTCAGCCCCACCTACCTCACAGGGTGTCTGTTGTAGGGGAGGAAGGTAAAGGAGATTGTAAGCTGCTGTGAGACTCTGAGATTCAGAGTGAAGGTTGGTTATCAATGCAAAATATTATTTTATTGTTGTTATTATTGTTATTATTATTGTTATTATTAGCCCAGTTCTAAAATATTATTGACCACAGAGAATAGCACCTGTATATCTTGAGACCTCTTCGGGTTCTGTTGATCACATTTTGCTGTGAAATGTAAATTTAAAAATCTTTGCCCGTGACCCTCTTCCCCAGGAGGGACGGTGGCTCAGTGGTTGAGCATCTGCTTGATAAGCAGAAGGTCCCAGATTCAATCCCTGGCATCTCCAACTAAAAAGGGTCCAGGCAAGTAGGCATGAAAAACCTCAGCTTGAGACCCTGGAAAGCCAGTCTGAGTAGACAATAGTGACTTTGATGGACCGAGGGTCTGATTTAGTAGAAGGCAGCTTCATATGTTCATATATCCTGTTCATATGTTGGGAAATGTCATCAGGTTGTGGCCAGCTTATGCCAACCCTGTAGGTATCTCAAGGCAAGAGTCTTCAAAAGTGGCTTGCTATTGCCTGCCTATGCGTAGCCACCATGGATGTCCTTGGTGGCCTGTCGGCGTATAAACCATGGCCAACTCCAGTTAGCTTCTGAGATCTGACAAGATTAGACGAATCTGGCTCATCCCGTTTAAAGCCTTTTCCCTCACTGCACGCACGTAAATGCTGTTAAGTTATAGCCAATGTGTGGCCACTCGAGGAAGGAGCTTTCAAAACAAGTGAAAAACAGAGGAGGTTTCCTATTGACTACCTCTACAGAGTATTCCTTGATGGACTCCCTTCCAAGTACTGAACTTGCATGTGTGTGTGTGTGTTGTGCAAGTCAATCAATCAATCAATCAATCACCTTTTATTTGTATCCCGCCCTCCCCGCCGAAGCAGGCTCAGGGCGGCTAACAACAAAATTCAATCTACATTGTACAGTACAACATTTTAAACTACAATTAATTCAAATCTATTAAAATTCTAAAAACAGTAACATTAATATTTTGTGCTATTCCCTAGATGGCGAACTTACTTAGCAGTTCTAGTCAGTGAAGGCCATTCGAAACAAGATGGTCTTGCAGGCCCTGCGGAATTGTTCAAAGTCCCGCAGGGCCCGCATTTCTTCTGGAAGTTGGTTCCATAACTGTGGAGCCATAACAGAGAAAGCCCGGGTACGGGTACTTCGAAGTTTTACCTCTTTTGGCCTGGGGATAGTCAGCAGGTTCTTCCCTGCTGACCTCAGTGCTCTCTGGGGTTCATGTGGGGAGAGACGGTCCCTAAGGTAGGCAGGTCCTCGGCCATATAGGGCTTTAAAGCTAATGACCAGCACTTTGTAATGAATCCGGTAAATAACTGGTAGCCCGTGCAGTTCACGCAGCCCCGGCTGTATGTGCTCCCATAGCACAAGTGAAATTGCGCTAAGACTTTTTTATGTTTCCATTTGTGCATCACAGGATCAAAGCCATCCTACACTACCTATCTTCATTTACTCTTGAATTAACCCATCCTAAATCTGAAGCGGCGTGTGGTTATACACCATTACCATGGTGTAACGGACATTGAATGATAAATATGTTATACTGGTCTGCAGGGGTGGAATTCTAGCATCAGCTCCTTTGCATGTGAGGCCACACACCCCTGATGTAGCCAATTCTCCAAGAGCTTTCAAGGCTCTTTTTTGTAAGCTCTTGCAGGATTGGCTACATCGGGGGGGGGTGGCCTAATATGCAAAGGAGCTCCTGCTAGAATTCCCCCCCCCCCTGCTGGTCTTGATTGATAGGGGTTCAAATTGAAGTCTATGGTTGAAAGAGGCAGTTAAGCTTGGCGGTTGAGAGTAATAACTCAGTTGAAGTTCAATTAAAAAGAGTAAAGGATCGAGAGAGAATCCTAAATAAGGAAGAGGGGCAAGTAGTCTTTCCTTGAGGGAAATAGCTCCTGGTAAATGGGTGTGATTCCCTATCAAGTGTTTTAGTAGGAAAATTGGAATTTTTGTGTATGTTCCTTCACAAACTTAAGTATTTTTAAGACTTTATTTAAACAGAAACTGTCAAGAATTCTCTTGCCACAGTTTTAAAGACCTGTCTAGAACCAAACAGCTACTTCATGGTGACAAATGATCTCTTGCGTATAATTATACAAAGTTATCTCATTCCTGTTGTCTGTTAGCAAGTTCCCGACCTGATGCTTACTGGACGATTCCCCATAGAAGTGAAATGAAATTCTTCCTTAGTTTTGAATTATCACCAGCCTGTTGTTTGCCATTATCAAAGACAAAAGGATTTGAGGTGGTCCCTCAGTTTCCTAGAGAGCCCCGGGGCACAGAGTGTTAAAGCTGGAGTACTGCAGTCCTAAGCTCTGCTCAAATGACCTGAGTTTGAGCCCAGTGGAAGCTGGGTTTTCAGGTAGCCGGTTCGAGTTTGACTCAGCCTTCCATTCTTCCGAGGTCAGTAAAATGAGTACCCAGCTTGCTGGGGGGGGGGGGGGGATTGTAGATGACTGGGGAAGGCAGTGGCAAACCACCCCATAAAAAGTCTGCCGTGAAAGCGTTGTGAAAGCAACATCACCCCAGAGTCGGAAAGGACTGGTGCTTGTACAGGGGACCTTTCCTTTTCCTTTCCTCAGTTTCCTAGGCTGGGTCAGCATGTATTTACACACATGTAAAAAACTGAGGGGGACAGGAAAAAGGAAAGGAAAGGTCCCCTGTGCAAGCACCATTAGTTTCTGACTCTGGGGTGGCCTTGGTTTCACAACATTTTCACAGCAGACTTTTCACGGGGTGGTTTACCATTGCCTTCCCCAGTCTTTTATACTTTCCCCCCAGCAAGCTGGGTACTCATTTTACCGACCTCGTAAGGATGGAAGGCTGAGTCAACCTTGGGCTGGCTACCTGAACCCAGCTTCTGTTGGAATCGAACCCAGGTCGTGAGCAGGGAGTTCAGACCCCAGTACTGAAGTACGGCTGCTTTACCACTCTGCACCACAAAAACAAAGAACAAGAAAAGAGGCTGCCCCATCAAGGAAAAGTTGGGCTGCCAAGTTTCCGGGCCGGGCACGGGCTCCCCCACCCTGGAGGCTCCCAACCCACTGGTCCACATTGGGCCGGCAGGGGGAATCCTCCCCTGACATTGCCGGCATGATGACATCACTTGCAGTGACGTCATTGCACCGGTGACATTGCGCGCCGGCCACTCTAGGAGCTCCCGGGAAAACTCTATGGTTTTCCCAGACGCTCTAGCAATTTTTGGGGGGGAACTCTGTGGTACAATAGGTACCATAGAGTTTTCCCTCCCAAATCACTACAGCCTCTGGGAAAACCATAGAGTTCTCTCGGAAGCTCCTAGAGCGTCTGGCGTGCGACATTGCTGCCGTGATGATGTAATAATAATAATAATAAAATTTTATTTATACCCTGCCCTCCCCGCTGAGGCAGGCTCAGGGCGGCTTATGATGTCACTTGCAAGTGATGTCATCGCGCCGCTTGTGCTCTGCACATGCAAAAACAGAGGACTTGGCAACCCTAAGAAAAAGAAAAAGGCAAGTTAAGGGGAATCACTATACATGACGGCTTCTGAGAATGGGGGACGGGGGGGATACAGTCTTAGATTTAATAGAATATTTTACCTCGTGATGGATATTATTCTACTCACCGGATTTATTTTTATTTATACCTTTCTCCTCCACTATTCTCCCCTGCAGAGCCTCAAAGTAGCTTACAAAAGAAATACAATTTCACGAAACAAATTGGGCAGAAAGGCATGCAACACAACTCTGGGCTGTCTCTTGCTAATAGGTATAAGTGGAGTGTAGGGGGATGGGGGGGGGAATGGCCAGCTGCAAACTAATATTTATCATCCTTCACCCATTCTCAGATTGGCTCCCTGCTCTCCGTCCCTGCCATCCTACGTATACCAACCTTGTTCTTTCAAAGTATTTTAACGGAAGCGTAATCGTCTGCTTCAGCACAGTGAGTGTCCTCTGCAAACTTCAAATCACCGATTTCGCCAGGAAGAACGCCCACTCCTGCCTGCCATCGGGTGATTTCAAAAGGCACATCTCATTTCTTCCTTGACTGTGTATTAGTCATACCTACCAACAACTTTTGACAGAGAAAAATAGACCTTTTATGCGAACAGAACAAATAGGTTAGCCAGCTAAGGACTAATGACAGGCATTAATATTTTTTAATACACAGTGATGACGATTTTGAAGGGCTCATGGGAGCTTCCTTTGCCCATGGGAGAAATACAAAGAAAGCACCTTTAAGACCAACAAGTGCTAATGTTTTAAGCATGTTCCAGTTTAAATTAAAAATAACAATAATAATTGTGTTTGTCTGTCAACCACTTAATCTTAAATAGGAGTACACATGGCCCAGCTCAACATGACCTAGCCCAACAAGGTCTCATTTATGTCAGCTCCAGCCCTGCAAACTCCACAAATGAGTTTGACACCTCTGGGCTAGCATCTGTATCAGGGCTTTTTTGGCAGAAAAAGCCCAGCAGGAACTCATTTGCATGTTAGGCCACACCCCCAGACATCACCATTATTTCACGCAGAGCTTTTTTGTCAAAAAAGCCCAGCAGGGACTCATTTGCATGTTAGGCCACACTCCCAGACATCACCATTATTTCACGCAGAGCTTTTTTGTCAAAAAAGCCCAGCAGGGACTCATTTGCATGTTAGGCCACACTCCCAGACATCACAATTGTTTCACACAGAGCTTTTTTTGTTGAAAAAGCACAGCAGGGACTCATTTGCATGTTAGGCCACACTCCCAGACATCACAATTGTTTCACACAGAGCTTTTTTTGTTGAAAAAGCACAGCAGGGACTCATTTGCATGTTAGGCCACACTCCCAGACATCACAATTGTTTCACACAGAGCTTTTTTTGTTGAAAAAGCACAGCAGGGACTCATTTGCATATTAGGCCACACCCCCAGACATCACTATTGTTTCACACAGGGTTATTTGTGTAGAAAAAGCCCATCAAGGAACTGACATGGGTATGAAGCCGCAGCCCCTGACACCAAGCCAGCCGGAACTGCGTTCCTGCACGTTCATGCTACAAAAAGAAAAAAGCCCTGATCTGTATCATTACGAATCTTTAACCTCTCCCCCTTCCATAGTTCTCTTTCTGTAATATTTTGGTCATCATCACCCAAGGCATTTTTATGCCACTGGATGGGAAGGATTTTTGGCCTTCTAACTTTTGGGATGTGGTGCTGGAGAAGACTCTTGAGAGTCCCTTGGACTGCAAGAAGATCCGATCAGTCAGTCCTAAGGGAAATCAACCCAGACTGTTCCCTGGAAGGTCAGATGCTGAAGCTGAAGCTCAAATACTTTGGCCACCAAATGAGAAGGGAGCACTCCCCGGAGAAGCCCCTGATGCTGGTAAAGACAGAAGGCAAAGGAAGAAGAGGATGGCAAAAGATGAGATGGCTGGACAGCGTTACTGATGTAATAAACATGAATTTGAGCAGACTTCAGAGGATGGTGGAAGACAAGAGGGCCTGGCGTGACTTTGTCCATGTGGTCGCAAAGAGTTGGGCTCGACTGTGTGACTGAACAACAACGACAACTCCAAAATCCCAACCAGCCCACACCCCATCTCTACATTTTAGGCATTATTTCATTATCTATTTGCCAGATTATGAAAAAAGCATCTGGGGCTTGCTTGATGGAACTGAAAACCCTGTGTATGAATGCTAGTAAGCAGTACTATGTACAAATTCAGTGCATAACCAAAATGAGGACTGATGAATGGGAAAACAGTACAGTTCAAGGGAATGTGGCTATATTGAGACCCAGGGCTTTTTTTGTAGCAGGAACTCTTTTGCATATTAGGCCACACACCCCTGATGTTGCCAGTCCTCCTGGAGCTTACAGTAGGCCCTATACTAAGAGCCCTGTAAACTCTTGGAGGATTGGCCACATCAGGGGTGTGTGGCCTAATATGCAAAGGAGTTCCTGCTACAAAAACAGCCCTGTTGAAACCTGTGTCAAATCAAAGGCCAGCCATCTAGTTGAACTGTAGCAGATGTTATGTTGTCCCTGAAATATAACCTTAACTTTTGTCTTAATATGTGGACGTGAAATTTCTAGATAATTTCAATGTATCTGAGTCATCACCACACTCTTGCTCACTAGTAGGAATTTTATTTCCCCTCTTGGGGGATTCCCTACCACCAATGGGCACTTCTCTACCACTGCTTAGCTGGCCAGAAGGGGAATAATTAATAATTATCATATGGCAGTGTGTGTAGTACAGCTAGGTGATCCTAAGATTGCTTGGCAGCCAGATGTTCTTGTTCTTAAGAAGAAGAAGAAGAAGAAGAAGAAGAAGAAGAAGATGATGATGATGATGATGATGATGATGATGAAGATATTGAATTTATATCCCACCCTATACTCTGAATCTCAGAGTTTCAGAGCGGCCACAATCTCCTCCCCCCCCCCCACAACAAACACCCTGTGAAGTAGGTGGGTCCAAGAGAGTTCTCACAGCAGCTGCCTTTTCGAGGACAACTCCTACAGGAGCTATGGCTGGCCCAAGGCCATTCCAGCAGCTGCAAGTGGAGGAGTGGGGAATCAAACCTGGTTCTCCCAGATAAGAGTCCTTGCACTTAACCACTACACCAAGCTGGCTTTTGGTGTTATGAACCACTCGGTGGTGAGCTAGACATTTTTTTTTTGAAGGCAAGAGATATTTCAAAGGTGGGTTGCCATTGCGTGGCTCTGTGTCATAACCTTGGCATTCCTTGATGGTCTCCCATCCTTGGTGGTCTCCCAGGGCTGACATTGCTTAGCCTCCAAGATCTGACGAAATTGGACTAGCCTGGGCTATCTTTGTGAGGGCCCTGAGAGCAAAATATGGCAAGAAACAGAGGGAATATCATTGCATCCTGACACGCTGATGTCACTCCCCATGAACTCAGAAGCAATGGCAGTATGACACTGGAAACCCCTGGCAATGCACTGATGTGGATGCACATGGAGTGACATCAGTACATTGTTAGTAATGTTCTTGTGTAATTGTCTAAGGACCAACACCACAACCTCCAAATTTTGGAGGGGGGAAAAAAACAACAAACCTCATGCACAAGGTGTGTGTGTGCGGGGGCGGGGGGGGGGAGAAGACAGTCAGTTTGGCAGAATTGGAGAAGCACATACTACCTGCCGCAAGGTGTAACAAGCCCCTCAGCAACCCAGAAAGAAGCTCCAATGGTTAGCAAAAGTTCCATCTAGCAGCTTTGGTGGTAGCAGACAACATCCTAAACCGACATATAGGAACGGTTATGAAGAAAGAAGTGCAGAATGTGCCTATAGCATGGACGTAGAAGAAGAAGATCGTAGATTTATACCCCACCTTTCTCTCTGAAGTCTCAGAGCGGCTTATAATCTCCTTTATCTCCTTCCCCCACGACAAACACCCTGTGAAGTAGGTGGGGCTGAGAGCTCTCCCAGAAGCTGCCCTTTCAAGGACGGCCCCTGAGATAGCTACGGCTAACCCAAGGCCATTCCAGCAGCTGCAAGGGGAGATGTGGGGAATCAAACACTGTTTTCCCAGATAAGAGTCTGCACACTTAGTCACTATACCAAACTGGCTCTGTATATTGACTGTATAACAGTGTAACCATCCTGGCTTTCTCCAGAGAATCCTGGAAACCATCAGTCACTTTGTGCACTAAAAATTCCCCCTTGATCCTTAGCCCCTTTTACATAATCACTGTTTATAGAGGAAATGGAATGTCTCTTATACCAGTTTAAATGCAAGCACTGTCGGGGCGGTGCGTAGGAGTAGGTCAGGTAGGTGGCCACCGAGGGCCACCTGGCTTACAGGAGCATCACCAAGTGCCCCCTCCCTACTGCTCTCACCTTCCTGGGGCTTCACAGACCCAGAAGGCAAGAGCAGCTGGGCAGTGTGTGCTCTCTTCCAAGCCTGCCTTCCCTTGCAAGGGAAGGTGGGCTCTGAGGAGAGCGCCTGCTGCCCTGCTGCTCTCTCCTTCCCAGGTCTGCACAGATCCAGGAAGGTGAGAGTGGCAGGGTTGGGCAGTGTGGGGTGGGGTGGTGGCCTGTGTGCTCCTTGGAACCTACCAAAGGTGAGCTCCAAGGGGTGCAGAGTCCACTGCGCCCCAACCCACCCTCGCCTTCCTGGGTCTGCCCGGGACAGGAGCGGGGTCTAGGGCACTAGAAACTTTGGTGCTAGCCCTGCCAACCATAATGGTCCAGTTAGGGTTGCCAAGTCCCCTGCAGCCTCCGGCCATAGAGTTTTATTTATTTATTTAATTCCATTTATAACCTCCCTGCCAAAGTGGGCTCAGGGCAGCTTACATATTCATGCTTATGCATGGGTATAACATATAATAAATAAGACAAAAACCATAAAACAATTTAACAACCGTAAGACATACAAATTTACATTTCTACATTTCAGTGCCATGATCTTACAATCAGATTTATGTTTTCTATACACGAGCCTTAGATGATCCTTTCTGCTGTTTTCCCTCCCAAATTGCTAGAGGATCCGGGGGAAACCATAGAGTTTCCCCGAAAGCTCCTAGGGCGGTCGGTACGCAATGTTGCCGGTGCGATGACATCACTGCGAGTGATGTCACTGTGCTGGCAACATCCGGGAAGGATCCCCCTGCCGGCCCAATGCAGGCTGGTGGGTTGGGAACCTCCGGGGCAGGGGGATCCCTACCTGGCCCAAGAACTTGGCAGCCCTAGATCCTGTAACCAAGATTTTGATTTTTCTGACTACTTCTTAAGGACCAGAAAAGTGTGTGTGTGGTTGGTTCCAAATCAAGCATTGCATTAGTGTCTGGGAAGGACTATATCCTAATTCTGCATTGTTCTGAGATTGCTCCACAACATGTAGTGGTTCAGAACATAAGAAGAGCCCTGCTGGATGAGAACAATATGTCATCTAGTCCAGCATTCTATTGCATACAGAAATGAACCAGTTCATCTGGACAGCCAATACTGAGGCGAAGAGGCCGAGGCTTTCCCTTGATGTTGCCTCCTGGCTCTGGGATTTGGAGGATTAGTGCCTCTGAATGTGGAGTTTCCCCTTAGTCACCATGGCTAATAGGCATTGATAGACTGATCCCCCATTAATCTATCTAATCCCCTTTTAATGCCGCTTATGCCTTTGGCCATCACTACATCCTCTGACCCTGAAGTCCACATTTTAATCACCCTCTGTATAAAGCAGTGCTTCCTTTCAAGCCACAAATTGTTTTTTCTGGCATTAAGACAATACTATGGCATGCTCCTGTGTTTCTCAGATGCTTAGAGACCTAACAGCTCCTCTTGAAAAAAACATGAAAATGTAGTTTGAAAAGAGACGGTTAAGATGTAGCCAGAACATATAAGACCAAAGAACACACACACAAATTGCCTCATAATAGATAAGCCAGAATCTCTGAATTGTTGCATGAATTCCATAACTACACACAAGTGATGCCCAGACTGGGATCACACACCCTAAATAATACACTTTCAATCCATTTTCAGTTCACTTTCCATCTGGATTTTACTGTGTGAACTGGCAAAATCCAGTTGGAAAGTAGATTGAAAGTGGATTGTTTAGTGTGTGTGATCATAGCCTAAGACATGCCCCCCCCCCAAACTAAGATTGCCAACCCCGGGTTGGGAAATACTTGGAAATTTGGGGGATGGAGACGGGAGATGACTGGTTTTGGGGAGGGGACAGAGTACAATGTCAAAGTGTCCATCTTCCAAAGCAGCTATTTTATCCAGGATAACTGAACTCTGTAGTCTGGCGATTAATTGTAATAGCAAGAGTTCTCCAGCCACAACCTGGAGGTTGGCATCCTTACCTTTAACTGCCACACTACATGAATCTACTGGGTAGCTGCAACTGTTGTGGTCTGAAAACCTCCAGCACACTTCTAACCACTGTGCTGAGAAAAAAAAAGTCATGTTTTCAAACTTAAAGTTTAGAAGCAGAAAAGAAATAAATTCTCAACATCTACAATGAGGATAAGGCGAAAACTGGCTTCACTTCAGACTTCATTGAACCGATGCTTCTTTGTTCTGCTTTCCACAAACCAAAGGCCATAAAATATCTAAATTCGGCAGCAACCAGATGTTTCCATGACTTGCATGTTAAATTAATTGAGGAGGGGGGGGGGAATCCCCGTTTAGAAATCATATCTTAATTTACTCCCTTCAGGAGTATTTGCAACAGTCACAGTAATGCTTTATCAACAGACATGCAGGAGTCCCCTTGGCTGACTAAACACACCTCTGAATCTAATGCATTCCACAGCAAGGGCATCCCAGAGTAATAATAGCAGTGTGTTCTACCCACATCACCATGTCAGATCCAATTTAAGAAATTAGCTTCTGGTAAAGGAGTAGACAAAGCGCTAGAAGACTGCAAATATTATTTGTATTGTGCTGCCTGCTTTCCTCATACAGAATGAGGAACAGCCATGATTGGTTCTTCACAGGCCAGGCAGACAGAGGTCAGAGGGGCCTCGGAAGCAAAATTACTTGTTCTGAACCAAATAGGAGGTTAGCAAGAGAACACGAAAAGGAAGATGGAGCTTGAATAACTCACAGTCAGGTGTTTTCTCCTTTTCTCAAGAGCACATAGAGTTCAGGCCATACCATCTCAGATGGGATATCTAAGAATTGGAAAAGGTACATAGACCAGGCCTTTTTTTGTAGCAGGAACTCCATTGCATATTAGGCTACACCTCCCTGATGTAGCCAATCCTCCAAGAGCTTATGGGGCTCTTCTTAGAGGGCCTACTGTAAGCTCTTGGAGGATTGACTACATCAGGGGGGTGTAGCCTAATATGCAAAGGAGTTCCTGCTACAAAAAAAGCCCTGACATAGATAGGGCTGCCAAGCCCCAGGTCCGGGTGGGGGTTCTTCTGCCCGGGAGGTTCCCAACCTGCCAGCCCACATTAGGCCGGCAGGGGGAACCTACCTCAACGTCACTGGTGTGATGACATCACCCGGAAGTGATGTCATAAAAATGGCGGCACCCATGCAGGGTCGCTCTAGGTGTTTCTGGGAAAACTATGGTTTTCTTGGATGCTCTAGCTATTTTGGAGGTAAGAACTCTATGGCGCATAGGTACCATAGAGCTTTTACCTCCCAAATGGCTAGATCGTCTGGGAAAACTATAGAGTTTTCCCGGAAATGCCTAGAGTGGCCCCACATGGGTGCCACCATTTTGATGACATCATTTCCGGGTGACGTCATCACATCGCGCACTCCACATGTGAGAGAGAGTCCCCTGCTGTGGGAAGCTGGGGACTTGGTTTTCCTGGATGCTCTAGCTATTTTGGAGGTAAAAACTCTATGGCACATAGGTACCATATAGCTTTTACCTCCCAAATGGCTAGATCATCTGGGAAAACTATAGAGTTTTCCCGGAAACGCCTAGAGTGGCCCCGCATGGGTGCCACCATTTTGATGACATCACTTCTGGGTGACGTCATCACATCGCGCACTCCGCGTGTGAGAGAGAGTCCCCTGCTGCGGGAAGCTGGGGACTTGGCAACCCTAGACATAGACAAAAAAAAAAAATCATGAAAAGGTTAAGGCAATTTTTTCTGAGTGTAAAGGCTAAAGCAGTGGTCCCCAGCCTCTCCAAGATGGCGGGCACGTTTGGAATTCAGACAGGGCATGGCAGGGGCAGCAACAAAATGGCTGCCACAGGAGGCGGAACCAGTCACAAAATTATTGTTGCAGCTTAACTTTGGTAACATAGGATCTTGTACTATGGTGGCAATTGCTGTCAAAGCAGCATGTAAAAAAAACCCTGCACAGCCAATTGAATCTCCTACCTAGCCCCATTTGCACATATAGTTCACATATAGTTCAGGTCACCACATCTCAGGTGGGATATCTTAGAACTGGAAAAGGCACATAGACCAAAAAAATAAATCACGAAAGAGTTAAGGCCATTTTTTATGACTGTAAAGGCTAAAGCAGTGGTCCCTCAGCCTCTCCAAGATGGCGGGCACATTTGGAATTCAGACAGGGCATGGCAGGGGCAGCAACAAAATGGCAACCACAAGAGGTGGAGCCAGACACAAAATTATTGCCGCAATTTTACTCCGGTAACACAGGGTCTTGCGCTGTGGTGGCAGCTGCTGCCAAAACAACATGTAAAAAAAGAATCTGCACAGCCAATTGAATCTCCTACCTAGCCCCATTTGTACATATAGTTCAGGCCACCACATCTCAGGTGGGAAATCTAAGAATTGGAAAAAGTACATAGACCAAAAAAAAAAAAATGTGAAAAAGTTAAGGCCATTTTTTTCTGAGCGTAAAGGCTAAAGCAGTGGTCCCCGGCCACTCTGAGGTGGTGGGCACATTTGGAATTCAGACAGTGCATGGCAAGGGCAGCAACAAAATGGCTGCCACAAAATGGTGGCCACCGGGGGCAGAGCCAGCCATAAAATTATTGCTGCAAAACTTCGGTAACACTGAAGTAGCCTCTTGTGCTGCGGTGGCAGCTGCTGCCGAAGCAAAATGCAAAAAAAAAAAAAAAAATGTCCAGCCAATTGAATCCCCTACCTAGCTCCATTTGCTTTCTAAAGACATTTGAGAGGTACCAGAAATAGTGTCAATGTGCACCATGGCGCCCATGGGCACTACACTGGGGTCCTTTGGGCTAAAGCAGGGGTGTCAAACTCATTTGCTATGAGAGCTGGATCTGACATAAATGAGACCTTGTTGGGCTGAGCCATGTCGGGCCAGGCCATATGTGTACCTATTTAAGATTAGGTAGCGGAGATATAAACTTTCTAAAAGACACAGACAAACACAATTAAAGATTAAAAAAGAAACTTAAAACATTAAAACTTAAAACATGCTTAAAACATTAGCACTCGTTGGTCTTAAATGTGCTTTCTTTGTATCTCTCCCATGGGATCCAGGAATCCGGACAAAGGAAGCTCTGGCTCTTTCCTTCCTTCCCCTGGGGACCAGGAGGGGGAGGAGCCTCAGCCAATAGAAGGAAGAGAACTTGCTCAGTAGCTGTGCTGTGCAACTGAGAGAGCTTGGCAAAGCAAGCTCTCTCTCCTCCCTTCCTCCTCAAGGGAGGAGCCTCAGCCAACGGAGAAAATAGAGACTTCTCTCTGTAGCTCCTGTGCTATTGAGCAAGCCTCGGAGGGCCTGATTCAGCCCCCAGGCCGCATGTTTGACACCCCCTGGGCTAAAGCATTTGGAGCTTTCTCTGGGGAAGAAAAAGTCTCTGAAACTGACCTCCTAGAAGTTAATAACATGACGAATTATGGAAGAGAGGGAGGTTTTGTCCCTTTCCCATATTATTCCGAAGAGGTAGTGTCGAGGTCAAATCTGCTATGAGAACCTAGGCTCCAGAGCCTGCCGGTTATCCTTCTTGCTGTCACTGCTTGCCTTCTCCGAGGAAACAATGACAGGAGTGAGGGGAAAGAGTAGGTGACCTTGGCTTCTCCCTCTGGGTGGCAGCATCAGCTGGAACAAGAGGAAAAGTGAACAGGCAGTGCCAGCAGAAGCAAGGACCCAAATAAATTGAAGGTTTCTTGCTCCTCAAAGCCTGGAGAAGACAAGTGCGAAGGAGGCCACGACTCTGTACTCTTAGTTGTTGTTATCATTGTTGCTGTCAGGGCTTTTTTTTTGTAGCAGGAACACCTTTGCAGATTAGGCCACACATCCCTGATGTAGCCAATCCTCCAAAAGCTCACAGGGCTCTTAGTACAGGGCCCTGTAAGCTCCAGGAGGATTGGCTACATCGGGGGGGGGGGGTGGCCTAATATGCAAAGGCGTTCCTGCTACAAAAAAAGCCCTGTTTGCCATCGTTGTCCTCCTACTATTATATTTATGAATCCCCTGATTCATGCCACAGCAGGGCTCCGGGTGATGTACACTCTCCATAAAAATAGCAAAGAGATAAAATCAATTAAAACATTAATAAAATATTCCAATGATCCATTGAAAAATAAGGAGCCAATTCCCATTTCCAACTGCCAGCTGCTTTGCAGGCACGGGGGAAGAGAGTGAGGTCGATGTAAATAGCAGAGAAGTTTGCCAGCCGTGATGGGACAGTTGTTGTCCTCAGCCAAAGGTCTGGAGGAACATCTCCACCTTGCAGGCCCTGCAGAATCACGTCAGATCCTGCAGGGCCCTGGTGGTGTTTGGCAGGGAGTTTCACCAGGTTGGGGCCAGAACTAAAAAGGCTCTGGCTGAGGACAGTCTTTGGGGGTGGGATCCATCAGGAGAGCTCTATCTAAGGAATACAATGATCTCCTGGGGAAATAATGGAAGAGACAGTCCCGTAGGTATGTTAGTCCCTGACTTTTCAAGGTTTTATAGGCCACAAACTGACCCAACAAACTGATACCAACCTGGAGGATGATTTGCGAACCAGTCCAGTTCGTATCAGCTTACGAGTCATTTAAAGTTTAACCCCTGCTTTCTGCTCCCTGTTGCCTTCTGCTTCCCATGAAAAGCCATGAGGAAAAGAAAACAGGAGACCATTTAAACCAAGCAGCTAAGCAGCAAGGCTCTGAGCCATTTCACCCCTGCCTTCTGCTCACTGCTGCTGTTTATCATGAAAAGCAGAAAGCAGGGGCTTAAACTCCTGCTTTCTGCTCTTTACGAGCCACCACAAACTGCACTGAAATTTGTGAAAGTCCATAGTGGTTCTTCAGTTCATGAACATTGTTCCGCGAATCGTGAACTGGACAAAATTCATGACGAACTTTAGTTCGTCAGCTGGTTCACGGCCATCCCTATCCTCAGTGTCAACTACCAGCCCTAAACCAACCAGTCCTCCTCTGTGAAGAGCAGTCCAAAATATACAAGGTGGAGGAGAGCAACATTACTAGGGCTTTTTTTGCAGCGGGAACTCCTTTGCATATTAGACCACACACCCCTGATGTAGCCAATCCTCCTGCAGCTTACAGTACACCCTGTACTAAGAGCCCTATAAGCTCTTGGAGGATTGGCTACATCAGGGGTGTGTGGCTTAATATGCAAAGGAGCTCCCGCTGCAACAAAAGCCGCGAACAGCAAACACAACAATTATTCTAAAAAAGAAAACGCACTTTCCATATTTTAAGAAAATCTGGAAAACCTGCTTAAAATATTGCTATTTGCAGTGCAACCCAAACAGTAGTTTGTATGCAGTGATAGCTGTCTGGGGAGGGGTGTTAAAAGCAATAGTAGCCCCCTTCCACGTTTCAATTTGTGCGCCAAGGGAAGAGTTTATAAGCTGCTGACTCCGGCTGCCTGCCTCATTAGGCAGCCTCCATTGTTTATTTACTGGCTGTTGGAATCTCTCTAAGGATGTGCATTTTTAAGACAACCAAATACTTACCTGAGTGGTACCAAGATACTGTATGGGGGGAAAAAACACCCCTTCCCTCGCCCAGAGCACAGAGAACCATTACAGATAAGAGAGCAAACTGTGTACGGTTCAGCTTGCTGCTTTGTAGCTTAACCTGTTGCATGCCAGACCTTCTCTGTTGCTAGAAATACACACCTCATGATCTAATGACTGCTCTTAAAGCCCTGAGTGATCGCTGGCTTCTACCTCTGTTTCCCATCAGCGGCACGACCGTACAGTTAACTGCAGTGTGTAACAAAAGGAGAAAAAAAGCTTATTGCAGACTTGTCAATAGCACTCGCTTGTAGAAAATAACCAGGAACTGATACAAATGTAGGTAATTTGGTTTTGTTTTCTTGTGGGCTCCAAGGGGTAAGATATAAGTACATGGAAGCTAACAATTTTTGGCTGGGGTGTGCGTATGTGTGCCGGATTGAGCAGTTTTATAAACCGGACTGCATAGAACCAGTTCCTCACCTGCTATTTTGTTTTCAATAGTCATGGCTCTGAGTATCCTGCTACGTTTCAGAGCAGGTGCAATATCTGAAATAGGCCCCATCATGGGGACCTTGAGAACGATAGGGCCCATTAGGGTTGTCAAGTCCAATTCAAGAAATATCTGGGGACTTTGGGGGTGGAGTCAGGAGACATTGGGGGTGGAGCCTGGAGACATGGAGGTGGGGCCATGATCAAGATTGTGACAAGCATAATGGAACTCCAGAGAGACTTTGGGCCATCACACTTGAAGGGACAGCACACCTTCCCTCCATTGGAAATAATGAAGGATAGGGGCACCTTCTTGGGGGGCTCATAGAAGTGGACCCACTAATCCAATCCTTTTGAAACTTGGTGGGTGTTTTGAAGAGAGGTGCAGGAAGGCATGCTGCAAATTTGGTGTCTCTACCTCAGAAACCATCCCCCAGAGCCCCAGATACACATGGATTATACCCTATAGGAATTGGTCTCCATAGGGAATAATGGAGTGCTCAGCAGATATTTCCCTTCCCCCCCCCCCCCGCTTTCTGTTGACCCTGAAGTGGGGGGAGAGCCTCCAAACCGGGGGATCCCCTGCTGCTACCTGGGGACTGGAAACCCTCATGCCCATTGACACCTCTTCTGGTTCCTACCAAGTGTTTTTAGGAAGTGATTGGGATCAGGTAGGGCTTTTACCCAGCAACAGGCCTCGGATTCAGTAGGAGCTCACAGGAGCACAGCTCCTGAACCTTTCTGAGGGTTCCCCCTCCTTCTCTGCTTTTCTGCAGCTGCACCTACTATTCAATGGGCATGGTGGGGAGGAAGAAGAAAAAGAATTGCAGTTTTATACCCCACCCTTCTCTCTGAATCAGAGAGAGCCAGTTTGGTGTAGTGGCTAAATGTGTGGACTCTTATCTGGGAGAACCGGGTTTGATTCCCCACTCCTCCACTTGCAGCTGCTGGAATGGCCTTGGGTCAGCCATAGCTCTCTTATCTGGGAGAACCAGGTTTGATTCCCCACTCCTCCACTTGCAGCTGCTGGAATGGCCTTGGGACAGCCAGAGCTCTCTTATCTGGGAGAACCAGGTTTGATTCCCCACTCCTCCACTTGCAGCTGCTGGAATGGCCTTGGGACAGCCAGAGCTCTCTTATCTGGGAGAACCAGGTTTGATTCCCCACTCCTCTACTTGCAGCTGCTGGAATGGCCTTGGGTCAGCCATAGTGGTGAAGTGTGCGGACTCTTATCTGGGAGAACCGGGTTTGATTCCCCACTCCTCCACTTGCAGCTGCTGGAATGGCCTTGGGTCAGCCATAGTGGTGAAGTGTGCGGACTCTTATCTGGGAGAACTGGGTTTGATTCCTCACTCCTCCACTTGCACCTGCTGGAATGGCCTTGGGTCAGCCATAGCTCTGGCAGAGGTTGTCCTTGAAAGGGCAGCTGCTGGGAGAGCCCCCATAGCCCCTCCCATAGATGGATACAGGCCTGCTCAGGTCAAAGTTATCCACTTCCCCCTCCCCTTTGTAGCTGGCAGAAATTGAACAAATGAAAAACATCCTGAATGAGGGAGAAAGGGTTGAAATTCTACCTGCCTTAGCTATTGAAGGCAACCGTCTGTCTGCACAAAACCTGTTGTTGTTTTTTTTATCAGAAACACCAGAGAAGCTTGATAATTGTCCTATATTATAAAAAA
Organism: Heteronotia binoei; assembly: GCF_032191835.1. NCBI lineage: Eukaryota > Metazoa > Chordata > Lepidosauria > Squamata > Gekkonidae > Heteronotia > Heteronotia binoei. Next base: position 124,675,629 of record NC_083229.1, read on the forward strand.
GACTTTGCATTTTTAGCAGAGCCTAAAGATTACAATTGGCTCTAAAGTAAATAAGACCTTAAATTAGAATTTTAATTAAGGCTTCAATCCTGAACGCGTTTATTTGGTTGTAAATCTTATGCACAACTGTAATTTACTTCTGAATTCAAAAGTTCTTAAATGGAGAGTTTGGCTGATTTCGCAGTAACTTTGCTCCATGCCAGGCTTCCGTTTTTCTCTGGAGCAAGCTAGCAATTTCGCACCAGCTGCTCCGAGCTGCCATTTTGTACCGTGCCCCAAATTGCCAGTTGCCCCAGCACAAAATGGTGGAACGGAGCAGCTGGTGCAAAATCATTAGCTTGCTCTGGAGAGAAACTGAAGCCTGGGGCAGAGCAATGTTAGCGCAGAATCACCCCTAGTATGGAATAGAAAGAAGTTTCTGTTTGAGAAATGTATACTGTGAGACAAGGCTTTATATACTCTGCCCCTAATATTTTTGTATGATACTGAGGAGTGTAGCTATGGAGGGAGAGACTGTATCAGACACCCCCCCCCCCCCATATTGCAGACCTCTTCCCAGGTGCAAGAAAGACACTGGGATAACTGGAAACCACTGGATGCTTTGTTTTATATTAAAATTAAAAAGTTTTATATCCATAGTAACACAGTCCAATCATTTTAAGATATTTGCATTTATGTTTGAACAGTTCTGCACTGATTCTATCCCCTGCTGAGTACTCTTAAGCTGTCTCACCACAACATTTCTGATTGGGATACACAACTGTGGATAAAAGCGGGGGGGGGGGGAAACCTAAGTGTGTTGGCACTAAATATAAGGTAGCCAGTAGTCAGACCCCCCAAGAGTCTGGCAGGGACCTATACGAGAATGCATCTTGCCCCCAGTGAGTCTTAAATTTAAGACTCCCTTTCTGAATCTCCAGAATCTGTAATTCAGAGGTATATTGGCTCTGAACATAGAGGTTTGCCCACTTTGGAAAGGCTTTCTCCCACCAATAGGGCTCCTCTAACCACCCTTGACTTTGATGGAAGAAACAGCGAGGACTGAAGTTCTGTGACAAGCTGACATCAAATGCAGGCAAAAATCCAAATGTGACATTGACAAGTAGCTCACCGTCATCTCTTAGGACTGACAAGTCCCCTCTGGCCACCAGCCACCTCGCACAGGAACTCTTCAGTGCTCTCCTAAACCTCCTGAACCAGTTCTTGACAGGTTCCGGAGTGTGCAGAGAGGATCTTCTGACACCAAGCGCGGACATCACGTAGAGGAGAGTCAGCTAGAGATCCCCTGTGAGATTGATATCTTTAGCTCGAACAGGATCCATTTTATACACTCCTGAACCTCCAAAACCTGTCAAAATGATTGCCTGGGCAGTCACATGGGATCTCCCTGAATGCTCCTCTACATGCCCTCCAAGTTCTGCTCCCTCTGTTGCTTTGAAGTTCAGTAAACATTTAGAATAAGCAGAAACATTCTGTCAGAAAATATATCCGTTCATGAAGCAGCACAAACCTCTCTGGACAGCTTGAAAGTTCATGGAAAACGCATGCTGGATGATCTGCCATGAATTCTGCTTTGCAAACCATGATCCGGCCAAAATTCATCATGGGCTTTAGTTTGTGAGTTGGTTTGTGCCCATCCCTACTTTCAGACATTCAGTGTTTGGCACTCCAGCTGTGTGTATCACAAGCTTTGGCTTTTTGAAGGTATATGTTTGTGTGTATTCTATCGTAGGATGCATTGGTGTAGCTTGAATTGTACACAACCTGGAAAAATGCAACTTTTAATCACCCAGTGTTTTAACGAGTGGATTTTCAAATCTCGGTTACGAAGCCAAACAAGTAATAGATTAATAAATCAACAACAACAACAACAAAACCTAGTGCTGAGAAGATTTCCTCAGTCCTTGTTCTGAAGTTTATTGCACTAGTCCTTCATTCATTCAATTTAATTGTGTGTGTGTTTTTAAAGTCTGGAATTGTAGCATGTGCAATGTCAAGCATGGTAAAATTCCAATGTTAATTGATTGTTTTAGGGCCCTGCCTAAACCAGATCTGGGAAGTGTCATGGAGGGACCCATTTTGTTAGTTTGTTATTCTTTCCCTTCCCCCTTTCCCTGCTTTATGGTTTGCAAATAGAAGTAGTGAGAACTGAAACGAAATAATTAGCACCTTCCCAGACATTCTGTTGAGGGAGTACGGGACATCTGGAGAAAGCAAGGACGAGGTCCTGATAATGCTATGGGAATGTAGACATTTATGATGCTTTATGTGTGAATCCTACCCCGCAACCCCCTCCCTTGGAATCCCGTTGAAGTAGGCCTTAAAAGTATTGTATCAATGTATCAGTTTCATTACTCCCAAGCAATGGCTATGCCAAAAGTATCGGTCTATCAATAAACGTAGTCTTTGTATCAACTTCGACTCGTCATTGAACCCGCATGCTTGATATGCAAGTTGCCACAGCTTTCAGTTTGCCCCTCCATACATTATCAATGTAAACACTGCCCAAAAAGATCTAAAATAATAATAATCCTGATGTATCTATAATAGTAACATCCTGACATCTACTCTACGGTTTTAGATTGTCGTGATGAAGTGCCAGGTTTGTTGTTGCAGTCAAATGAGAGCAGAAGTTGTTTTGCAAGCACCGGTTCACTTCGGCGCGTTTGGAATCCCAGGTTATTATTGCGCTGACAAATGCAGTTCATTCATACGTGGGCAGGATAGAGCAGGCCAGCCAGTAAATATTTATGTTCCAGCACCGCTCGCCTCTAAGACTTCACCTCATTTCATATTGTGGATTTCTTGTCAATGCCGCTGTCTTTCTCCGATGCAGGCACTTCTGTCATCCAAGTGACAGCGACCGATGCCGATGATTCAAACTACGGCAACAGCGCCAAAATTGTTTACAGTATCCTCCAGGGCCAGCCGTATTTTTCAGTGGATCCAGAAACAGGTCAGAAAGTCTTTGCTTTCTCCTAATTACACTGGCTTTGCTTTCTTCCAATCGTGTTCAGGCACTGACAGCTGTTTTCAATTCCATCTTCCCTCCCAAAGAAAAAACATTTCCACCCTATGTTTCACCCCCTAAAAGAGAGGTTTTCATTAACCTGTTAAGAATATAAGAACATAAGAGAAGGTATGTTGGATCAGGCCAATGGCCCATCCAGTCCAACACTCTGTGTCTCATAAGAACAGAAGAGAAGCCCTGTTGGATCAGGCCAATGGCCCCTCCAGTCCAACACCCTGTGTCACATAAGAACATAAGAGAAGCCCTGTTGGATCAGGCCAATGGCCCCTCCAGTCCAACACCCTGTGTCTCATAAGAACAGAAGAGAAGCCCTGTTGGATCAGGCCAATGGCCCATCCAGTCCAACACTCTGTGTCTCATAAGAACAGAAGAGAAGCCCTGTTGGATCAGGCCAATGGCCCATCCAGTCCAACACTCTGTGTCTCATAAGAACAGAAGAGAAGCCCTGTTGGATCAGGCCAATGACCCATCCAGTCCAACACTCTGTGTCTCATAAGAACATAAGAGAAGCCATGTTGGATCAGGCCAATGGCCCATCCAGTCCAACACTCTGTGTCTCATAAGAACATAAGAGAAGCCATGTTGGATCAGGCCAATGGCCCATCCAGTACAACACTCTGTGTCTCATAAGAACATAAGAGAAGCCCTGTTGGATCAGGCCAATGGCCCATCCAGTCCAACACTCTGTGTCTCATAAGAACAGAAGAGAAGCCCTGTTGGATCAGGCCAATGGCCCATCCAGTCCAACACTCTGTGTCTCATAAGAACAGAAGAGAAGCCCTGCTGGATCAGGCCAATGGCCCATCCAGTCCAACACTTTGTGTCTCATAAGAACAGAAGAGAAGCCCTGTTGGATCAGGCCAATGGCCCCTCCAGTCCAACACCCTGTGTCTCATAAGAACAGAAGAGAAGCCCTGTTGGATCAGGCCAATGGCCCATCCAGTCCAACACTCTGTGTCTCATAAGAACAGAAGAGAAGCCCTGTTGGATCAGGCCAATGGCCCATCCAGTCCAACACTCTGTGTCTCATAAGAACAGAAGAGAAGCCCTGTTGGATCAGGCCAATGACCCATCCAGTCCAACACTCTGTGTCTCATAAGAACATAAGAGAAGCCATGTTGGATCAGGCCAATGGCCCATCCAGTCCAACACTCTGTGTCTCATAAGAACATAAGAGAAGCCATGTTGGATCAGGCCAGTGGCCCATCCAGTACAACACTCTGTGTCTCATAAGAACATAAGAGAAGCCATGTTGGATCAGGCCAATGGCCCATCCAGTCCAACACTCTGTGTCTCATAAGAACATAAGAGAAGCCATGTTGGATCAGGCCAATGGCTCATCCAGTCCAACACTCTGTGTCACATAGTGGCCATAAAAAACCAAGTGCCATCAGAAGGTCCATCAGTGGGGCCAGGACAATAGAAGCCTTCCCGCTGTTCTTTGCAAATCATGATCTGGCCATTCAAATAACTCAAGATGGGTAGCCATGTCCGGGGTGGAATACTAGCAGGAGTTCCTTTGCATATTAGGCCACACACAATTCTGATGTAGCCAATCCTCCAAGAGTTTACACGGCTCTTTTTTATAAGCTCTTGGAGGATTGGCTACATCAGGGGTGCGTAGCCTAATATGCAAAGGAGCACCTGCTAGAATGCCACCCCTGGCCATGTTAGTCTGTCTGTAGCAGTAGAAAATAGCAAGAATTCAGTAACACCTTACAGACTAGCACCATTTGTGGCAGGGTGGGAGCTTTCCTGGTACCTGAAGAGATGAGTGGCTCATGAAAGCTCATACCCTGCGACAAATTGTGATAGTCTTTAAGGTCCTCCTGAACTCTTACTCTTTTCTATTCAAATAGCTGCTTATCCTTGTGTGTTCGTTTGGCACACTCGTGGCTAGCACCATGATTTTGGGCCAAGGCTCTCCCCGACATAGGAGTCCAGGGGATTGCCTTACAGTGGTTCTCCTCCTTTCTCCATGGTTGGGGACAAAGGATGGCCTTTGGCGAGCAGACCTCTTTGCGGCACCCACTTGAGCGTGGTGTACCGCAAGGAGCTATTCTCTTGCCAATGATGTTTAACATCTATATGCGCCCCCTTGCCCAGATTGCTCGAGGTTTTGGGCCGGGCTGTCACCAATACACAGATGACACCCAGCTCTATCTGTTGATGGATGGCCATTCAGACACTACTCTGGATCATTGGACCGGGGCTTTGGAAGCTGTGGCTGAATGGTTGCGACAAAGCCAGCTGAAGCTCAATCCAACCAAGACGGAGGTCCTATATCTGAACCGTGGGGGACTAGAATTGGGTCTCCGACTCCCAACCCCGGACAGTGCATCTCTTGCACCAGTTCAGAAGGTGAGGAGTCTGGGAGTGATACCGGATGTCTCACTTACCATAGAGGCCCAGGTCACAGCAATTGCTCAATCTGCTTTTCACCATCTTCGGCAGGCCAGGCAGCTGGCGCCTTACCTATCCCCCCAGGATTTAGCTACTGTGATCCATGCAACGGTCACTTCCAGGTTGGATTACTGTAACTCGGTCTATGCAGGCTTACCCTTGTGGCTGATCCGGAAACTCCAGCTAGTGCAGAATGCTGCAGCATGGCTGTTAACTACATTGCCTTTACAGGCAAGCATTCAGCCAGCGCTGTGCCAGCTGCACTGGCTACCTATTGAGTACCGGATTCGCATCAAGGTTTTGGTACTGACACTTAAAGCCTTACGCGGTCTGGGACCAACATACCTGAGGGACCGCCTTTCCCCATATATGCCCCAGAGGTCGTTGCGATCAGCTACGCAACATCTCCTGACCACCCCTGGCCCTAAGGACGTCCAACTTGCCTCAACCAGGGCCAGGGCCTTTTCAGCCCTGGCCCCTGCCTGGTGGAATCAGCTCCCTGTGGAGATCCAGGCCCTACCCGAACTACTGCCATTTCATAGGGCCTGTTCTGCCAGGCCTATGGTTGAGGCAGCAGGCATCCCATTATTCCATTATTTGACCTCCCTTGTGGTGACATTGTGCCTTACTGAAGTGCTATCCTATTGCTATTACCATTGTTCAATGTGAGCCTATAACTGCTTACTTGATATGCCAGGAGTGGCCAATGGTAACTCTCCAGACGTTTTTTGCCTTCAACTCCCATCACTCCCAGCCATTGGCCATGCTGGCTGGGGCTGATGGGAGTTGTAGGCAAAAAGCATCTGGAGAGCTACCATTGGCCACCCCTGCTCTATAGCATGGTAACCATGCTGAGGCCCTCCCCTTCCCAAGCTCCGCCCTCAAAGTCTCCAGGTATCTCCCAACCTGGAGTTGGCAACCCTATAGGTATAGAGCAGGGGTGGCCAATGGTAGCTCTCCAGATGTTTTTTGCCTGCAGCTCCCATCAGCCCCAGCCATTGGCCATGCTGGCTGGGGCTGATGGGAGTTGTAGGCAACAAACATCTGGAGAGCTACTGTTGGCTACCCCATGATGTGCTGTGCCATGTCCGCCGGTGGTGCATTTTATTTATTGTTTTTTACTGTTTAATTTTGTGGTGTTTTAACTTTGATCCGTAGGTTTTTATCGTTATTTTATACGTTGCGATCCGCCTGGAGCCCGTTTATGGGAAAGGGCGGAATATAAGCCTACTAAATAAATCAAGAAATAGTCTCTCCTAACCTGGAAGGGGCTCAGGGAGCAAGACAAGAATGGCCTCAGGGTTCTCTGACCTTTGTAGGCACGTCATGCAACTGAAGAATGCCAGTTCTGGTGGGAAGAGGGTGGGATTGGCTATTCTGTCACTCCTTCAAATGCTAGACTGGGCACAAAGGTCCACAGTTGCAGTTGTGCATTGGGGACAGTGTTTACTTATGCTCCGATGACCATGTCGTAAGAGGGTAAAGTTGTAGAGCCATTAGTCGATGCCAGGGGTGGCCAACGGCAGCTCGCCAGATGTTTTCTTTTTGCCTACAACTCCCATCAGCCCCAGCCAGAACGGTCAACGGCTGGGGCTGATGGGAGTTGTAGGCAAAAAGAAAACATCTGGAGAGCTACCGTTGGCCGCCCCTGGTCTATGCACTGGGTGAAAACGTGTAACCAAGTTGGAATTTATCCTGGAAGATAAACATTAATAGAATTCCAGGGCTGCCTTCCGTGCCAAGTTCTTTTCTCTATGCAGAAAGAAAACTGTCAAGCGGCTATTATTTGAGGACATTGCCTCCTGATGGGCAAGGGACAGTGTCTTGCAATGGGAAAGTTGCACGGCAACTTTTATGCCCCCCCCCAGTTGTTTCCAAAAGATAAAACCGCTTCTTGAGTAGACATCCTAACTGAGGATAGCCATGCAGAAAACCTACATAAACTACAGATGAGCAGCTGATTCATAGACCCAGTCATTTCACATCTTTTTTGCTTGGGAACGGGAGCGGCTTAGGCATCATACCATAGAGTCCCCCCCATCCAAAGCAGCTGTTTTCTTCAGTTGAACGGATCTCTATCACCTGAAGATCAGTTGCCATCCCAGGAGATCTCCAGCCGCCACCTGGAGGCTGGCAACTCTGATTCCCATAAACATAAACCCTGTGTGAAGATGGCTACCGCGCAGTCTTCCAGTGCTGAAATAGACAGTATCACTTGAGATCGTAGGTTGGGGATATTGATTTTGAATACTCTCCAGTGTAAAAAAAAAATAAAATAAACTCCATAGATACAGTAAATGACCAGATAAAGGAGTTTAGTGTAGCCTTTTATGTGGCGGAGTAGTTCAAAAATGCAGTCCCCTCTCCGCTGTCTGATGTAGCACAGTGCATTTTGCCTTCTCTGAACTTCACCACCTCATTTCCCTTGCAGCTGCAGCCTCTATTTTGCTTCTGGAAAGAGTTGTAAACACTCCTTGATGCTAGCTTTTCAAAAGCTGGTATCAAAAGATTCCCCCCCCCCCCAAAAAAAAAAGCTTTCGCTGCAACTCCTGCTACCGTGTTTGATGTCAGGGTTTGCAGTGGGTTTCTCTCCCCCCCCCCAAAAAAAGGATAATTAAATTGATTTGGTGCTAGCCTAAAAACCCCGAGTGATAGAAGCTTCCTAATTCTCTTTTCCTTGTTCCGAAATTAAAGTGGCCCCAGACTGAAAGCTTCATTTCCACCCATCCCACGTTTCGATTTGATTTATTTGCTGTAGAGTAAGCGGGAAAATAGATCTGACACAAATCCACTGTAATTCTCTCTTTCATTCCACCCCGCCTTCCTTAGTACGTCTCTCATGCGTTTCTCAGACTTCTTTCTTCTTCTTTTTTTTCTTTTTAACAAGGCATCATCAAAACTGCATTACCGGACATGAGCCGAGAAAACCGAGAACAATACCAGGTGGTCATCCAAGCCAAGGACATGGGAGGCCAGATGGGTGGACTTTCAGGAACCACCACGGTGAATATCACGCTGACTGACGTCAACGACAATCCGCCTCGATTCCCCCAGAGTACGAAGCATTTCATAGTTTGGTTGCATTAAAAAAAAAAAAAAGCTCCTTTAACTTCATTAGTTCTACATTCGCCATCTGGGCTATGCAGGGCTTTTTTTTGTAGCAGGAGCTCCTTTGCATATTAGGCCACACACCCCTGATGTAGCCAGTCCTCCAAGAGCTTACAGGGCTCTTCGTACAGGGCCTGCTGTAAGCTCCAGGAGGATTGGCTACATCAGGGGTGTGTGGCCTAATAGGCAAAGGAGGTCCTGCTAGAATTCCTTACAGGGCTCTTCTTATAGGGCCTGCTGTAAGCTCCAGGAGGATTGGCTACATCAGGGGTGTGTGGCCTAATAGGCAAAGGAGGTCCTGCTAGAATTCCTTACAGGGCTCTTTGTACAGGGCCTACTGTAAGTTCCAGGAGGATTGGCTACATCAGGGATGTGTGGCCTAATAGGCAAAGGAGGTCCTGCTAGAATTCCTTACAGGGCTCTTCTTACAGGGCCTACTGTAAGCTCTTGGAGGATTGGCTACATCAGGGGCGTGTGGCCTAATAGGCAAAGGAGGTCCTGCTAGAATTCCTTACAGGGCTCTTTGTACAGGGCCTACTGTAAGTTCCAGGAGGATTGGCTACATCAGGGATGTGTGGCCTAATAGGCAAAGGAGGTCCTGCTAGAATTCCTTACAGGGCTCTTCGTAAAGGGCCTGCTGTAAGTTCCAGGAGGATTTGCTACATCAGGGGTGTGTGGCCTAATAAGCAAAGGAGGTCCTGCTAGAATTCCTTACAGGGTTCTTCGTACAGGGCCTACTGGAAGCTCCAGGAGGATTAGCTACATCAGGGGTGTGTGGCCTAATAGGCAAAGGAGGTCCTGTTAGAATTCCTTACAGGGCTCTTCGTACAGGGCCTGCTGTAAGCTCCAGGAGGATTGGCTACATCAGGGATGTGTGGCCTAATATGTAGAGGAGTTCCTGCTATAAAAAAAAAGCAGCAGCTCTGGAGATACAAATACAGACACAGGTCTGTTTACTCTGCAGTTGTGTAAGGTCACAAGGTGTCTATGCATTCCACCTTGGCCAGCGAGGGTTGTCAGGTGATCCTGGCCACCAATGGGGGATGGGGGGTAGGGTTGCCAGAATCTAGGTCAGGAAACTCCTGGAGATTTGGGTATAGAGCCATCTCAGAAGGGGTCATTTCGTAGAGAAAGAGGTGCTGGAGCTCATTAGCACAGCTCATTTGCATAACTCATTTGCATCTGCCACATACTCCTGAAATCACCAGAAGGTGTACTACATTATATCAGCTCAGCATCTACCTTAATATGTTTCTTGAATGAGAATTGTCATAAGAAAACCTTACTGCCATCGCATTTTTCAAATTATGTTTTCCTATGTGGCCACAGTGACACGAGGAAGATTTCCATCGATCTGTTTTATATGTTTCAATCTTTTTTCTGAGGGAAAAAAAAAAAAGAATTAGAAAGTTGGTCAAATCTTAGAGTTCAGCAAAATTCTCCCAGGGGGTTTGAACGTTGGAGCCCAGAAATGAGTATTTTTTTTGTGGGAGGGGTAAGAAACAAAGAGCACAATAAAATTTAGAGCTTCCAAAGCTTCACTCCTGTGAGCGCCTGACCAAAATGAGGCCTGAACCTCAGCATGATAGAATGAGATGCTAAACAAGACGCCGATTGCAAAACAAGGAAATTTATTCAGCCCCTAATAGACCACTGGATATGCTTGGTGGCCAGTCATCTTCTTGTGAATGGCAAGTTGTGGAAGCTTGCCTTAAAGCGTAATCCACAGAGCAGCTGTCACCACAGGCCTATACCACAGATGGCTAGAGGGCCATCTGACAGCAATGAAGATCCTGTGAATTGAGGGGGAGGTGTTTGTGAGTTCCCTGCATTGTGCAGGGGGTTGGACTAGATGACCCTGGAAGTCCCTTCCAGCTCTATGATTCCTGACGGTTAGAGCGGTTCTTCAGTGGAACAGGCTTCCTCGGGAGGTGGTGGGCTCTCCTTCCTTGGAGGTTTTTAAACAGAGGCTAGATGGCCATCTGACAGCAATGAAGATCCTGTGAATTTAGGGGGAGGTGTTTGTGAGTTCCCTGCATTGTGCTGGGGGTTGGACTAGATGACCCTGGATGTCCCTTCCAACTCTATGGTTCCATGAGATGAGCTGTGATGCCAGGGGATCCACAGGACCCACTTGGAGGCTGACATCCCTAATTGGACCTACCAGCCTTACTGATCAGTCAAGCAGTAACTTTAGGGGCATATTTAACTGCTCATAACACACCAAACCAAATAGCCGCCAGATACCTGTAATGGACTGGCAGGTGCTTAATATGTCCCCCCCGCTCCCAAAAGGATGTGGGTTTCCAGTAGGGTTGCCAGATACAGGTTAGGAAACTCCTGGAGATTTGGGGATGGAGACTGGGGAGAACAGAGACCACAGTGGGCTAGAATGTCATAGAGTCCACCCTCCACAGCAACCATTTTCTCCAGAGGAATTGATCTTTGTAGCTTGGAGATGAGTTGTAATTCTGGGGGGTTCCTGGGTCCCACTAGGAGACTAGCATCTTTAGTTTCCAGGCAGATGGCAAAACAAGGAAATTTATTCAGCCCCTAATAGATCACTGGATATGCTTGGTGGCCAGTCATCTTCTTGTGAATGGCAAGTTGTGAAAGCATAATCCACAGAGCAGCTATCACCACAGGCCTAATCTACCTCAAGGAATGATCAAGCCTACCAGAGCGGGTTGCCAGATCTGAGTTCGGAAATACTGGAGATTTGAGGGGATGGTGTCTGCGGAAGGGAGGGGCCTCAGCAGGGTAAAGTGCCGTAGAGTCCACCCTCTTTGGGAGGGACGGTGGCTCAGTGGTAGAACATCTGCTTGGTAAGCAGAAAGTCCCAGGTTCAATCCCCGGCATCTCCAATTCAAAAGGGTCCAGTCAAATAGGCGTGAAAAATCTCAGCTTGAGACCCTGGAGAGCTGCTGCCAATCTGAGTACTGACTTTGATGGACTGAGGGTCTGATTCAGTAAGAGGCAGCTTCAAATGTTCCTCCCAAACAGCCTTTTCTCCAGAGGAGCTGGCCTTGGTCATCTAGAAATCAGTTGTAATAGTTGCCACCAGGGGTTATTTTGTAGAAAAAATAGGTGACGGAGCTCATCTAGGGATTGTTATGCACCTGCACTTACTATTCAATGGGCAAGGGAGATAGGTGGGGAGGAAGAGGGGGAACCCTCAGAAAGGTTCAGGAGCTGTGCTCCTATGAACTCCTGCTGAATTCAATGCCTGGCTGCCACGAAAGAAGACCCCAATTGAAAAAGTGCTGCAATATCAATTTTAGTATATACTCCTATTTACAGAAGAAGACCTTGCAGGAGGCAGTAAGAAGACAATTAGATAGGATAGTGAGGTCCTTCTCTCCTATGAAGGGTTATTCCTTGTCTGTCTCCAGATCGCTGCTCTTATGGCAATATCTGGATTTACTCTGCCAACAAAAGGAGCCAGGTTGGGAACCAGGAGACGTTGTTGGCCGTCTAGAGGAACTGGTTGGCCACTTGTGAGAGAGGATGCTGGACCAGATGTACCACTGACCTGATCCAGCAAAGCTCTTCTTATGTTCTGATACTCTTAATGGTCAACTAATTTGACCTAAAGTGTTTAGTCAAGCCACACTAAATTACCTATTTATTTGATGGTGGTGGTGGTGGTAGTATACATTTCTATATATTTTAAACCTTACTTTATTTTGAAATTTGGAAAACTTTTTAAAGAGGTTTCTTGGCCTTTTCAGATCAAATGTAGTATGTCGACCATTTTGAGAGAAAGTTATCCTGTTCCAGTTTGATGAGAGACACTGTTTCCATCCATGGTTGTCCTTTTCCAGTCCAGGTAAACTAGCTGGACTTCCTCCAACTCTAGCGCAAGTGCCTGTGAGCATTGGCAGCCAGAGGGCTTGTAAGCAGGGCAGGGAGAGACGTGCAGGCAGAAAGTGGGGCGCATGGATGAGGTGGGAAGGGGGCTATGACTTCCCTCCCTCAGAGGCAAGATTTTTCCTCCATTTTTCTCTCCCTTTCTGAGTGGCTCTATCCATTTTTGTCTTTTCTGAAGAACAATGACTGTCCCCCCCTGTCAGAGCATGACATTTGCTGTGGGCTCATCCCTGGAGCCTGAGGGAAGGGATGAGTTCACCCATTTAACTTAAACTACTGAAATGACACTCAAGTGACTTTTTAAAAGTTCAAAAATAACAAATATTTTATTCAACATAGAGGGGGAAAGGTCAGGTGAAATCAGGAGTAAAAGGTCTGAGATGGAATCAATAAAGAACTCTGAGGTAAATCTGTATAGGCACAGATTACAGTTCATATATTTTAAATAATTGGAAGTTTAAGCTTTTCACAGTGACTTGAAATCTTTAGGATGAGAGGTTTTTGTTCCAGTGTTTCTTAAACACACGTTTCTGGATACTTTCTTGAACATATATGGCTCTTTTGGATTCCAGAAGGCAGGGATACTTTTTTCCAGTGCCTGAACTCTTTCACTAAACACACCAGTACTCTTTTTGAGGTGTTTTTTTTTTTAAACTGAGATTTAAAAGGCAGCTTCTATGCAGACGAGAGATCTCCGTTCTTCAGATAAAATCTCCCTGCTTGAAATGGATAGGGAAATTCTTCTCTCACTAATTGATCTATCTTTTTTTTTGCCTGAATGGGAGTCTTCACAAAACTACCCACTCCTCCTGCCGACTTTTCCGGTAATCTATGTTAAACTGCTCTCAGTTAGGGCTACGCAAAACCCTGTCAGGAGCACTAAACCCTTCTCAGTCAGGGCTAGGCTCAGACTCTTCTCAGTCAGAGCAGAATTTGGATGCTTTCAGCATTCAGCTCTCAAGTCTTTCTCTGCTCAACTGGTGCTAACCGATCAGATCTCTTGGGGTAGCCTGTCACTCCAGACTCTCTGGCTCTGTGAGGAATTATCCCTTCACAACCCATTACCTGTTTACATAGCGCTTACAAGACTTTGAAGTGCAGTCCATCACAGGGAGTCTGGGAGCTCTCTGCCCACCCACATCTGGAACTGGCCCTGTCTGAGAGGTTTGCAATTTCAAGTGGAGCAGCTGAGGTAGGAATTAAGGTTGCCAGCTCCGGGTTGAGAAATACTTGGAGATTTTGGAATGGAGCCTTGATGAGACAGAAGAAGAAGAAGACTGCAGATTTATACCCCGCCCTTCTCTCTGACTCAGAGCGGCTTACAATCTCCTATATCTTTTCCTCCCATAACAGACACCCTGTGAGGTGGGTGGGGCTGAGAGAGCTCTGACAGAAGCTGCCCTTTCAAGGACAACCTCTGCCAGAGCTATGGCTGACCCAAGGCCATTCCAGCAGCTGCAAGTGGAGGAGTGGGGAATCAAACTCGGTTCTCCCAGATAAGAGTCCGCACACTTAACCACTACACCAAACTGGCTCTCACAGAAGCTGCCCTTTCAAGGATAATGTGAGGGCTATGGCTGACCCAAGGCCATTCCAGCAGCTGCAAGTGGAGGAGTGGGGAATCAAACCCGGTTCTCCCAGATAAGGGAGCTATGGCTGACCCAAGGCCATTCCAGCAGCTGCAAGTGGAGGAGAGGGGAATCAAACCCGGTTCTCCCAGATGAGAGTCGGCACACTTAACCACTACACCAAACTGGTTTTAAACACAGCAGTGTTTAGAGAGGGGAAGAACCTCAGCAGGATATATTGCCATAGAATCTACCCTCCAGAGCAGCCATTTTCTCCAGGGAAACTGATCTTGTACATCTGGAGATCAATTGTAATAGCTGGTGATCTCCATGTGCCACCTGGAGGCTGGGAGCTCTGTTGGGGATCAAATGGAGAAAAATTAAGGCTTCTAACATGGAAGCAAATCTTCTTCCTTTCTAATGTAAATGTCTTTTTCCACTCCAAAGGGAACAGCATCATCGAATGTTCTGTTCGGGAGCACATCATTCATTCAGGAGCAGGAAGTACAGCTGTTCTGAAAGAAGAAAAAATAGGCAGCTAGCTATCATTTAAAAAAAAAAAACTACTCTTTCTTCTAATAAAATTTCCCCACAGTGTGGGGTTTATGTCTCAAGTTATTTACTCTATATATGTCATGGTGGCAATATGCAATTAAATTAGCAGATGAGTTAAATGCTGGTTCATCTTTGTAGACATTCCCCTTCCTTTCCAGCTATGATTGCATGTTCACAAGTTGTTTCCTCAGCTTAGGAAATATTGGGAAGTGGATTTCCCCTCTGCTTCACCACATGATCTTGGTGGTTTTGTATGCCTCCCAGCCCCTCCCCCGCTCTCGTGGCCTTTCCCAATAGGATTGCCAAGTCCAATTCAAGAATTATCTGGGGACTTTGGGGATAGAGCCAGGAGACTTTGGAGGCAAAGCCAGGAGGCTATGGGGGCGAAGCCAAGAGACATTGGGGGGTGGAGCCAGGAGCAAGGGTGTGACAAGCATAATTGAACTCCAAAGGGAGTTCTGGCCATCACATTTAAAGGGACCGTGCACCTTTTAAATGCCTTCCCTCCATTGGAAATAACGAAGGATAGGGGCACCTTCTTTGGGGGCTCATAGAATTGGACTCCCCCCCCCCCCGTCCAAGCTTTTTGAAACTTGGAGGGTATTTTGAGGAGAGACATTGGATGCTACACTGAAAATTGGGTGCTTCTACCTCAAAAAACAGCCCCCCCCCGAGCCCCAGATAACAGCAGATCAATTCTCCATTATACTCTATGGGAATCGGTCTCCATACGGAAGAATAGAGTGCCCGGCAGACATTTCCCTCCCCCCTCCGCACTTTCTGATGGCCCTGAAGTGGGGGGAGGGTCTCCAAACTGGGGGATCCCCTGCCCCCACCTGGGGATTGGCAACCCTATTTCCCAAACATACTTTGCTGCAATGTTTTGGGAATGATAATGACAAAACCAGGGTGGTACTGACGCTGACAGGAAAGTCTGGTTCTTCCCAGCCGTTCTTCCCACATTTGTGCCATTTTCTCTGCCCTACTATTAGGAACACCAGCTTCCAGGTGAGACCTGGAGATCCCCCGAACTTACAGCTCATCTCTAGACTGCAGAGATCAGTTTCTCTGGAGAAAATGGATGCTTTGGAGGGGGGGGGACTCTATGGCGCTGTACCCCCCCCCCCCCCGAAGTTCCTGTCCTCTCCAGGCTCCACCTCATTGTTCCCTATGGTAGGAACGAGTACCCCAGTGCTAAGTGCCCAGTAGAACAAGGTCAGCGTTAAAGGATTCCCCATAGGTATTTGTTCTGTAGGGCTGCGCAACGGCTTTGCGTGCAGGAAATCCATGCTCCTTCTCTGCTGCTTGGCACTAGGGCATTCAATGCTCTGGTTCGGTGCTGCAGGCCCTGCAGAAAGCCCCCAACCCAATTTTGGGAACCAGAGAGATTCTCTAATTTGAACGGAGGCCCTGTGTATTGCACCGCTACTGCCGCAGCGGCGCTTGTTCTGCCGGGCACATAGCACTGCTAGGCTCCTTGCAAGCAAGCACCCTCACCACGGCTGACTTCCCACTGCAGAGATTCTCTAGGATAAACTGACTGCAGCCTGGGGTGGTTCTTTTTTTCCACCATAGGAAACAATGACCCACTTCGAGTGCCCCTAATATAGGAAACCTGGCCCAATTTTTCTTGAACATTCCGGTTCCGGTGGGGAGAGGCACCTGAAGCTGCCCTGCAAATTTGGTGCCTCTCCCTCAAACCCCCTCCCCTTAGAGTCTTTCCCCATAGTTATTACAGGGTTTTTTTTCTCCCGCCATAGGGGGAAAGGGCCTTCTTTGGGTGCTCCTAGAAATTGGACCCCCCACTTCCAATCTTTCTGGAACTTGGGGGTTCTGTGAGGGAGAGAGTCCTGCAGCTGCCCTGCATTCTTGGGGCTTCTCCCTCAACCCCCCTCCCCACCAGCCACTATTCATTCTCCACTATTCATTACCCTATTTTGCCGTTGACTTCAATGGCCCATTGGGAATAGCACACTCTTTGGGTGTCCCTAGATTGGACCTGGTCCAATATTTTTTGAAAATTAGAGGTTCTGTGGCAGATAGGTCCCTGCAGCTGCCCTGTGATTTTGGGGCTACTACCTCAAACCCTCTGCCCCCCCCAGCCACCATTCGTTATACCCTCTTTTGCCATTAACTACAATGGCCTATAGGACGTAATGGAGCTGAATACTGATTCAGCGGTATTCAGATAGCTGTATTCGGCCCCCAAATAACATTAGAAAATCTGATTCAGTTGTATTCAGGGCCGAATACAGCTGAATCAGCTGTTGTTCAGGGTTTTATTTGGTTTGGCTGAACTGAATGCACACCCCTACCTGACAACTCTAGATGAGATGTCCCTCACAGGTCCTTGTGGCACTTATAATGTTACAATGCTACAATAATATATCAACTGCTGATAAAAGAAGGGCCTTCTGATGACCAGGATAGGGACCATGCAAGTCAACTTTCCCCTGTGCTATGGGCATCCGTAGCAGCAACAGAGAATCTAAGGAAGGCAAGGCAGTTGGCCCCCTTCCTAGAGCGCCAGGACCTAGCAACAGTGATTCATGCAACGGTCACCTCGAGATTGGATTACTGTAATGCCCTCTACATGGGGCTGCCTCTGTGTCGAACCCAGAAGCTGCAGTTGGTGCAGAACGCGGTGGCTAGGCTGTTATTGGGGCTCCCGAAGTGGGAGCACATACAGCCAGGGCTGCGCGGACTCCACTGGTTGCCAGTTACATTCCGGATTCATTACAAAGTGTTGGTTATTACCTTTAAAGCCCTATATGGCTAAGGACCTGCCTACCTGAGGGACCGTCTTTCCCCGTATGAACCCCAAAGAGCACTGAGGTCAGCAGGGAAGAACCAACTGACCATCCCCGGGCCGAAAGAGGCAAAACTGCAGAGCACTCATATGCGGGCCTTCTCTATCGTAGCTCCACACCTATGGAACCAGTTCCCGGAAGAAGTGCGGGCCCTGCGGAACCTTGAACAGTTCCGCAGGGCCTGCAAGACCATCCTTTTTGGGATGGCCTTCACCGATTAAAATGACAGAGGGACTCGTCTAAGTGATTTTCACCATCATGCTGAAATAGCACCAGAATGTTAATTTTAGAAAATTTTAAATTAGACTGTTTAAAATTACCTACTGTTTTTAAATACTTATTGTATAATTTCTTGCATTAGATGTTGTTAGCCGCCCTGAGCCTGCTTCGGCGGGGAGGGCGGGATACAAATAAAATGTTGATTGATTGATTGATTGAGAAACCATACAACTATGCAAGCTCCTTTCTGTGTGGAAATCATTATTGCTTAGCATGTTATGTACAGGGTGCATATCCTGCCTGCTTTAAAAGCAGGCAGGATATGCACCCTGTACACTAACTTAACTGGAGTTCTGCATCTCCCCCTAAAGGGCTGTTTTGTCAAATTCTCTGCATTGGAGCAATTGCTTGTATAAAACTGGTTCTGTGCAAGTTACATCAAATAGCTTGTTTTAACTTGCAAAAAGCTCACATGCCTCAAAAAAAAAAAATCAAAAATGTATGTTTTTTTTTTTTTTTACATTGACATTTTATCAGATTTCTTTTGCGTTGGCATGTATTTGCCAACATTGATTTAAAGCCATTTCAGCTTTGTTTCCCACCGATTGAAATCCAGGCTCAAATGCCGAGTTGTGATTACACGGTATTGCTTTTGTTTATTGACTGCGGGAGCACAACTTTAATTAGCTTCTTGGTCCAAATGCAAGTAGGAAAAAAAGCTACATTTAAAATTCCTTTTCTGCGGAGCTCAGGAAATTCTTTGTGCCGTCTTTGAAAGGATGCTACGGCCCAGCTCATACACACCGGTGAATGAGTTGATAGAATGCTAACCTGGGAAGATGGACAGCAGCACCACTTCCGAATTTTGGAATACTAACTAATGCTTAAATTCCCTCTTAGTATAAAAACAGGGCAATGAAGAGAAAATGCAGGGCCTTCCTTCCTGAGCTCTGGTTTTTGTTTGCTTGTTTTGCTTTGTACATGAAGGGATACGCAAAGCTGGACTCCGCTGTCTGAAGGTAGAGGTTTCGTCCTATCACCTCATCCATCTCATCCTACAGCATGTGTGATCTGAATTAACATCATTCAGTTTCAGTTTTCAGTTTATTTCAGTTTATATCCCGCCCTTCCCGCCGAAGTGGCTCAGGGCGGCTCACAACATAAGATCTAACATTTTGGTTTTAAAAAATACATCGATTTACAACAATTAAAACAGTAAAATAATAAAACAAATAAAACAGCGATCTGTCAGAATACTACACTACAACCTTCCATAAAGCTTCCAATGTCAGTTAGTTATAAGCCAGCCGGAAGAGGGCTGTCTTACAGGCCCTGCGGAACTGCCCAAGGTCCTGCAGGGCCCTCACCTCTTCCGGCAGCTGGTTCCACCGGCAAGGAGCCATTACTGAAAAGGCCCTGTCCCTGGTGGATTTCTAACCGGCCTCTTTTGGCCCGGGGATTACAAACAGGTTTTGAGAGCTCGATCTCAGTACTCTCTGGGAACATGTGGGGAGAGACGGTCCCTAAGGTAGGCAGGTCCTAGGCCATATAGGGCTTTCTGTACATGAAAGACACTGGGATGGTGCAAACCAGGGGCAGGATTCTACTTCCATTTCTGCAGGGTTGCTGACTTCCAGGTGGGGCTTGGAGATTTCACGTTTTGACAGCTGATCTCCAGACTGCTGAGATCAGTTCTCCTGAAGAAAATGGTTGCTTTGGAAGGTGAACTCTGTCTAGGATTGCCAAGTCCAATTCATGAAAAATCTGGGGACTTTGGGGATGGAGCCAGGAGACATTGGGGTGGAGCCAGGAGCAAGGGTGTGACGAGTATAATTGAACTCCTAAGGGAATTATAGCATTCACAATGAAAGAGACTGCACATCTTGAAAATGCTTTCCCTCTGAGGGATATAATGAAGGATAAGGGCATCTTCTTTGTGGACTCATAAAACTGGACCCCCTGGCCCAATCTTTTTGAAATGTGGAGGGCATTTTGGGGAGAGGAACCTGATGCTATGCAGAAAAATTGGCGCTTCTGCCTAAAAAACAGCCCCCTCAGAGCCCTAGATACTTGCAGATCAATTCACCATTATACTCAGGGGTCGTTTTGTAGAAAAAGAGGTGGTGGAGCTCATCCAGGGATTGCTATGCAGCTGCAATACTATCCAATGGACAAGGAGGTGGAACTCTCAGAAGGAGGAGATGGAACTCTCAGAAAGGTTCCTGTGACCTCCCACTGAATCTGAGGCCTGATTATACCTTATGGGAATTGGTCTTCATAGGGAATAATGGAGGGCCCAGCAGACGTTCCCCCCCCCCGCACTTTCTGATGACCCTGAAGTGGGGGGAAGGCCTCCAAACCAGGGGATCCCCTGCCCCAATTGGGGATTGACAACCCTAACTCTGTCTCTTCCCTCCTTTCCTTAAACTCTACCTTCTCCAGGCTCCACCCCAAAATCTTCAGGTATTTCCCAGCCCTGCGCTTCTGACTTCTCAGGGGACCAACAATCATATATAGGCAGAGTGGAGTTGCCAATTGTTAAGTGGGGATTGGACATCTCCCAGAATAAACATATGGAGCAGAGGTCCATCAGTGACTATTAGCCATAAGCAGGTCTTTTTTTTTAGCAGGAACACAGGAACGCTGGCTGGCTTGGCATCAGGGGTGTGGCTTAATATGCAAATGAGTTCCTGCTGGGCTGCTTCTACAAAAAAAGCCCCCTGGCCACCAATTATAGATGGGATACAACGGGCAACCATGGGAGGGCTTCTGGACTTTGGTCCTGCTGGTGGAACTCCTGAGGGCACCTGGGTTTTGACTACTCTGTGACTGAGAGTGTTGGACTGGATGGGCCATTGGCCTGATCCAACATGGCTTTTCTTATGTGACACAGAGTGTTGGACTGGATGGGCCATTGGCTTGATCCAACTTAGCTTCTCTTACGTTCTTACTTACAACTGATCTCCAGACTAGATAGAAAGCTTGCTTATTTGTTTGTTTGGTTAAAACATTTATTTAACTTCTCCTGAAGAAAATGGCTGCTTGGAAAGGCGGACTGTATGGCATAATACCCTACCAAGGTCCCTTCCACACTAACCCCCACTCTCCCAGGCTCCACCTTCAGATCTCCAGATAATTCCAAACTCTTAGTTAGCAGCCTTAAGGAAGAAGCCAGGGCCAACCTGCTACTCCCCCCTCTACATATGTTTATCTGGGATATGCAGGGCTTTTTTTGTAGGAAGAATTCCTTTGCATATTAGGTCACACACCCCTGATGTAGCCAGTCCAAGAGCTTAAAAAAAAGGCCTTGTAAACTCTTGGAGGATTGGCTACATCATGGATGTGTGGCCTAATATGCAAAGGAGCTCCTGCTAGAATTCCACCCTTGTGTATATATATATATGTATGTGTGCAGGGCTTTATTTGTAGCAGGAACTCCTTTGCATATTAGGCCACATCACCTTGATGTAGCCAATCCTCCAAGAGCTTACAGTAGGCTCTGTAAGAAGAGCCATGTCAGCTCTTGGAGGATTGGCTTCATCAGGGGTGTGTGGCCTAATATGCAAAGGAGTTCCTTCTACAAAAAAAATGCCCTGGGGATATGTCATCCAAAGACTAACTTGCCTGGAGTAAATGGAAAAGCCTTTGCAGTCAAAGCAGCAGAGAGTTCAGATTAAGACGGTGGCTTGGAGTAGAGCATCTGCTTGGTACGCAGAAGGTCCCAGGTTCAATCCCCGGCATCTCCGACTAAAAAGGGTCCAGGTAGGAAAAACCTCAGCTTGAGACCCTGGAGAGCCACTGCCAGTCTGAGTAGACAATACTGACTGAGAGACAGAGATATAACAAGATAGAGATGGGGGGGAGGGGCAGTGGCTCAGTGGTAGAACATCTGCTTGGTAAGCAGAAGGTCCCAGGTTCAATCTCCAGCATCTCCAACTAAAAAGGGTTCAGGTAATAAGTGTGAAAAGCCTCAGCTTGAGACCCTGGAGAGCCACTGCCAGTCTGAGTAGACAATACTGACTGAGAGACAGAGATATAACAAGATAGAGATGGGGGGGGAGGGGCAGCGGCTCAGTGGTAGAACATCTGCTTGGTAAGCAGAAGGTCCCAGGTTCAATCTCCAGCATCTCCAACTAAAAAGGGTTCAGGTAATAAGTGTGAAAAACCTCAGCTTGAGACCCTGGAGAGCCGCTGCCAGTCTGAGTAGACAAGACTGACTTTGATGGGCTGAGGGCCTGATTCGGTAGAAGGCAGCTTCACATGTTCATATATCTTCATATGTATGGAGAAATGCGGTCAAGACAACAGGCAAAAAAGTTTCAGGCTATTTAAAAATTAAAATGTTATACTCCAGATTCTAATTGAAGCTCACAAAGCAAATTGTTCAGTTTAGTTGTGTCCCATTGCTCGCACATAGGTCACCCTCTTGTGTTAAGCTGTAACAGCCACACACTCAGTGCCCAAAAAGACCTGATCACACCGGCCAGGTACAGATATGGCCCCTTGCTGAGAAAATCAGCTGACCTTTAACTTCCAATGAAAATCCCCACAGTAGTTACGAGAAACCTCAACTGAGGGGGTGACATGATTGAGGTTTACAAGATTCTGCATGGGATAGAGAAGGGAGAGAAAGAAGCGATTTCTCCCTTTCTCACAATACTTGTGGACATTCAATGAAATTGCTGAGCAGTCGGGTTAGAAGGGTGATTAATCCATGGAAGTCACTGCCACAGGAGGTGGTAGCAGCAGCAAGCATAGCCAGCTTCAAGAGGGGATTGGATCAACATATGGAGCAGAGGTCCATCAGGGGCTATTAGCCACAGAGTATTGTTGGAACTCTGTCTGGGACAGTGATGCTCTGTATTTTTGGTGCCTGGGGGGCACAGTGGGAGAACTTCTGGTGTCCTGGCCCTGCTGATGGTCCTCCTGATGGCACCTGGGGTTTTTTTGGCCACTGTGTGACACAGCGTGTTGGACTGGATGGGCCATTGGCCTGATCTAGCATGGCTTCTCTTATGTTCTTATGTGTGACACAGAGTGTTGGACTGGATGGGCCATTGGCTTGATCCAACAGGGCTTCTCTTATGTGACACAGCGTGTTGGACTGGATGGGCCATTGGCCTGATCTAGCATGGCTTCTCTTATGTTCTTATGTGTGACACAGAGTGTTGGACTGGATGGGCCATTGGCCTGATCCAACAGGGCTTCTCTTATGTTCTTCTGTGACCCAGAGTGTTGGACTGGATGGGCCATTGGCCTGATCCAACAGGGCTTCTCTTATGTTCTTCTGTGACCCAGAGTGTTGGACTGGATGGGCCATTGGCCTGATCCAACAGGGCTTCTCTTATGTTCTTATGTGACACAGAGTGTTGGACTGGATGGGCCATTGGCCTGATCCAACATGGCTTCTCTTATGTTCTTATGTGACACAGAGTGTTGGACGGGATGGGCCATTGGCCTGATCCAGCATGGCTTCTCTTATGTTCTTATGGCCCAAACAGAGGTCTCCCAAGTGATCTGCAATGTCGCTCAGGATGAAATTCAGTGGCAATTCTAATGTTCAGATCCATCCCATTTTCAAAGTCGCCCAAACCAAAGCTGATTTTTTTTTGTGTAAAAAAAGAGAAAAACACCTAACTTTCAAGTATTAAAATAAATAAAATAAATGCTGCTTGATAGTTAAGGCAGAAATCACTGCAGGATTGCTGTCGCTTATATCTGGAGCACTACAGAGTTGATAAGAACTGCAGTTCTAAGAGTTGTTTGAATTCCCTTTTCTTTGACAAGAAGCTCTTACTACATCTTGTTTTCAAGTGTATTGGTGGCTAATGGTGCTTTTCTTTCCATGCCTGGGATCCTAAGGGAAAATGCTCTTTGCTGTTGTCGTCCCTCCCTCCCCTCTTTATTATTTATAGAGATGAAATACTTGCATACAAATAAGGATACATGCACACACAACCACATACACACAATTCTTGTGTTGTTGTTTTTTTGTTTGTTTCCCAGGCACATACCAGATCAGTTCTCTGGAGTCCGCACCGCTTGGGACTTCGCTTGGTAGAATAAAAGCCAACGACCCCGACGTGGGTGAAAACGCTGAGATAGAGTACAGCATTGCTGACGGAGACGGATCGGACACGTTTGATATCATCACTGACAAGAACACACAGGAAGGGATCATAACTGTCAAAAAGGTTTATTTCTCTTCCTTCTCTCTCTCTTTTTTTTATTGAACTTAGCACGCCAGGTCTTAGGTTTCTTTCAGAGGGTGGAGAGAAAAGAAGGTGTCTTGAGGGGTCAGCTGTAGAGAAACTAACAGATTTGGCCGGCTCTTCTTCTGTTTCTTCTCTGGGTAGCTGTTAAACTTGAAACCTTATGGGGTTCATGGGGGAGGAGAGTTTTTTAGCATGTCAGCACACTTAAAAGGGCATTTTCGATGGCTCCGTCCTGTCAGGTGTGCTCAAATATTTCTGCATGATAGATATTGAAAGATGTCTATGGAAACGCTGTTGAGGGAACAGTCTTCAAGTTGAAATCTGTATAGTTTGGTTCGTAAGAAAGCATTCTATGTTGTCCTAAAGGAAGGGATTTGAGGGATTTGTCTCAAATAATCAGGTCATGCGGACAACCCTTGGATTACTCATAAGGTAGTCCTTCTAAAAGGAACTCTGACAGCAGCAGTTGGGAAATTCTAAGGCAGTGCGGCCAATCTCCAGATAGCCTGCTGCTTGAAGGGGACTTGGTGTAATTAGTAGACTGATCAAAGCCACCAAGTAATACACGGTCTTTCAGTTTGCGAAAATATCTATTACAAGAGTCACGTACAACACAAATTAAACAATACAATAATGATAAAGGTCGGCGGTGCGAAGACCTTTTAAAGTGCTAGAAACTCCAAAGGGGCCAAAAATCCTTGTCTCCAAATGAATACATACAAGTCCAAACTTGGAAACAGTCCAAATGGGATTCACAAAGTGGGTGCTCCTGAGGAACGTCGCTTCAACGTAGTCACTTTCTTCAAAGACGTCTCTCTAGATTTTGGTGACGTTTCGATTCTTCCTTCAGTTTAACGGCTCAATTATTTAAGAACCCCGTTCTACATTCTCTAACCACCGCATCGAACTTCTCATTTCAGTGTAAACATCGGGCTCTTTCATTAATTTCACACTGTTCTAGTGAGCTACATACAGGTCCGTTACGGACATAAAAACAAAACCATTAAACTCCTTACGGTCAGTAGGACTGAACAGAGGTCACTCAATCCACTAATGATGCAATCTTCAGCAGAGTTACACTTTTCTAAACCTTTCGACTTCAAGAGTCCAACTCTGCTTGGAACTGCCCAACGAATTAAATAAAGCAAAAGGAAATCAATAGTTATGAACTGAGTCCTTTTTGCTAATTGTTAATGAAGCCGGTATTTATTCATTCAAAGCACCTTTATTAAACAGCCGGAATAGTTCTGAGTAGCCTGAGTTTAGCAGAGCTTGGATGCTTAGCAGGGGTGGTCATGGTTAATACCTGTATGGGAGATTACCAAGAAAGCTAGGCTGCGGTCACGCACACTAAATAACTCACGTTCAATTCACTTTCAATGCACTTTCCAACTGGATTTTGCTTGTGTGAACTGGCAAAATCCAGTTGGAAAGTGAAGAAGAAGGAGAATTGCAGATTTATACCCCGCCCTTCTCCCTGAATCAGAGACTCAGAGCGGCTTACAATCTCCTGTGTCTTCTCCCCCCACAACAGACACCCTGTGAGGTGGGTGGGGCTGAGAGAGCTCTCACAGCAGCTGCCCTTTCAAGGACAACTCCTGTGATAGTTATGGCTGACCCAAGGCCATTCCAGCAGGTGCAAGTGGAGGAGTGGGGAATCAAACCCGGTTCTCCCACATAAGAGTCCACACACTTAACCACTACACCAAACTGGCTCTCAAGTGCATTGAAAAGTGGATTGAAAGTGCATTATTTAGCATGGGTGATCGCAGCCTTAAAATCCAGTTGGGAAGCGCATCGAAAGTGGATCGAAAGTGCATTATTTAGTGTGTGTGATCACTTAGGATCACTATGCGTACGGAAGCAACCGCAAACCATCTCTGCTTACCTCTTGCCTTGAAAACCCCATGGTACCCAGACTTCTTTAAACTCGTTTGTAGATAATCTGAATTTTATTTGAAATCTAAAGTTGATTTAAAAAAAAAAAAATCTTCATATCTCAAACACTAACCGAAATTGGGATACTTAAAAAAAAAAAAAAAGCTTGCGAAATGTCCTGCCTTTTATCAGAACAGCCTTTGTATTGCCTTTGCGAATGTTTCAGAGTTGAGATGCATCAAAAATAATCCTTCCAAACTTGGAAAGCTCGCTCTCAAATGAGAAGAATTTCTGGCTGACCTACATTTAGCACTAATTGTTGCAGGGGGAGTCATTCTGAATGGGCCTGCTTCTGATTCACTCGGATCAACCACAATTTCGCCATTGATTTCGTTGGGATGCAGCTTGTGCCTAATTGCGCATGCAAAATGGTAGCAGGTTTCAGCTCTTCCCAGAGAGATGAAAGAATGATTAGTATTGATTAAGGGACAGCAACAACAGCAAACCACCACCACCACCCCCAGCGTAACAAAGCTATACACGATATTAAATGAATAGGGAATTGGCTTCAGAGTCATTATTGTTTCAGAGCTCCTTATTTGAGCAGTTAAAGTCGCAGTTCTCAGCCCACTCGTTTGGAAGTAAGCCTCATTGATTTCAGTGCCACATCCTAGCAAATAAACGTATTTTTTTTGGAATTTGAGGGACATGGAACATTGGCATTAGGGTTACCAACCTTAGGCTGGCAACTCCCAGGGGCTTTTGGTGGCGGAGCATGGTGACATTGTGGCACACGATGCCACTTCTAATTACATACCAGGAAGAAGGGCTGCCAGCCTCCAGAAGGAAGTGATATTGCAGGGTCAGAGAGGTGCTGTGATGTCACTTCCGGATATATGGCAGGAAGTGAAGTTGGCATGTTACAGCGACGCCGCTTAATCTATCGTTTTGTTCCCGCTGCTCCACCGAGCAGCAGTTGAAACAGACTCCATGGGGTAGGAGCTCTCCTGCCAGACTGGGAGACCTGCCCTCCCTAGCTGGCAAAGGGAGCCACTGAGAATGATGAGGACTGGAAGTAGAGGTTGCTTAATTAGACAATGCCGCAGAATATGAACATGGACATATGAAGCTGCCTTCTACTGAATCAGACCCTTGGTCCATCAAAGTCAGTATTGTCTTCTCAGACCGGCAGTGGCTCTCCAGGGTCTCAAGCTGAGGTTTTTCACACCTATTTGCCTGGACCCTTTTTTGGAGATGCCAGGGATGGAACCTGGGACCTTCTGCTTCCCAAGCAGATGCTCTACCACTGAGCCACCGTCCCTCCCCTTCTTCCCTCCTTAAATACAGCCTGTTCTTCAGCCAATAAGTTTTCTTGGTCTATCCAGATTTTAAATTTGTCTAGAAGGTGGGCTGCATAAAGTTTTCCAATTTTGCTGAGCAAGCTGATTGGTCTGTAATTGGATGGATCGTCCCTCTTCCCTTTTTTTGCAGTGCAGACGAAGCTTCCTGCACAAGGTTTGTTGCTGCTGCCTGCAAAGTCCGTAAGGGTATTTTATGTAGCACTTTAGTTTCTTGTCTATTTTAATTTGGTTTTTTTTATGCCCAGTTTAATTGATGGACCATTTTTAAATCTCTGAGCAATGTGCATAACGATCGGCGCTGGTCATAGACCAGGGGTAGGGAATGTTGGCTCTCCAGATGTTTTTTTTTGCCTACAACTCCCATCAGCCTCAGCCGTTGGCCATGCTGGGCAGGGCTGATGGGAGTTGTAGGCAAAAAAAACATCTGGAGAGCCAACGTTCCCTATCCCTGTAAGAAATAAATTGAGGGACGGTGGCTCAGTGGTAGAGCATCTGCTTGGGAAGCAGAAGGTCCCAGGTTCAATCCCTGGCATCTCCAAAAAAGGGTCCAGGCAAATAGGTGTGAAAAAAGCTCAGCTTGAGACCCTGGAGAGCCGCTGCCAGTCTGAGAAGACAATACTGACTTTGATGGACCAAAGGTCTGATTCAGGATAAGGCAGCTTCATATGTTCATATGATTGATTGACTGGAGGTAGAAAATTCACTTGGCCAGGGATATTCTGGGATTCCCAAGAAGTTAGTCTGTGTTGTGTATGTGGACTATATTCCTTTACCAGTCTCCCTGCCTGGCTCATCGGAGCCTTGAGGACTGAGTTTGGGGACTCAAGAACATTGGGCGGTAGGATCCAAATTCCTGCTGCCCTGGTCCAATCAGAAGCCCCCCTGCTGGTTCAAATGATCCAATGGCATTCTAGCATGAGAACGCAGGACTGTATAAAGTGGGCCCCATTCAGCAGTCTTCTAGCTTACTAGTTACCATGCTGTAACTCAATAAAGAGCGCTGGTCACTGCAACCGCGTCTCCTCCATGCACTGAACCCACTATATTATAGTCTGCCTCACTGCGTGCCCACACACTCACACAACATCAGTCAGCGGCCCTTCTAGGAATTCAGAGGGTCATTTGCTCTGTTTCGCAGTTATGCAAAGGGTTAAATGAGTAACTCTGAATCCCTACAGAGAATTCTCATTCTGTTTTTGATTGATCAGGTACCTCTCTCATAATTCCTTCTTATTTAAGGTGGGGGGGGGTAGTGGTGTTGTTTGCAGTCCTAGATGTACAGAGGGTTGAAAAATATTCAAAGATATTTAGATTTCATACGTTCACACTGATGTTTGTATCAGAGGTGTAAATGTATTTTTCCAGCAGTGAGAAACTTGAAACTTGGAACGTATGCAGTCTGACACGCTTCCTAATAAGAAAAGTTAGAAAATGGGGGAAATGTTTTAATTAGCTAGCTCATTGCTATCTGGACACAGGCCCATGGCGCAGAGTGGTAAGCTGCAGTACTGCAGTCCAAGCTCTCTGCTCACGACCTGAGTTTGATCCCGGCAGAAGCTGGGTTCAGGTAGCCGGCTCAAGCTTGACTCAGCCTTCCATCCTTCCAAGGTCAATAAAATGAGTCCCCAGCTTGCTTGGGGGAAAGTGTAGATGACTGGGGAAGGCAATGGCAAATCACCCCGTAAAAAGTCTGCCGTGAAAACGTGATGATGCGACATCACCCCGGTGCTTGACCTTTTTGCTAACTGGGACACAAAGTCTTCTTCAGCCAGCTTTTCATTTCTGTATAGAATATGTAAAGTACTGGGGTCGGCGCAGTAAGAGACCAGAGTCGGAGAGTGATTTCAGCAAGCTTTACTTCAGGAACACCAACACAGACTGAGCTCTATTCAAACCTCCCGCTCCTTTATACAATTCTTGCCCCCTTCTGATTGGACCTTAACTATGTGCATGGATTGGCTATTTACAGAGGCCTAAGGGCCTATCAGGGTACAGTATGAGCCTAGATGTTGATTGGCTACTTATGTTTCAATCCTTCCCCTGATTGGGCACGCTTAGGCCTTCTCTGGAACCCTGGTGTGGAGTACAAGCTTGGCTTGTTCAGCTTCCCTCCAAAAGTAACAGTTCTCCATTTGAACCTAGGACACAACAGAATAAAACAAGCGTCATTTTGCAGTAGGCTTCCCAATCCCCAGGTCCCAGAGGGGGATCCCCTGGTTTTACAGGCTACCCCCCTCCCCCAGCCAGCTGGCCGGCGGGGGAAGCCCCGCCCCCAGAGCCATCATGCACCTCCATGAATGATTCCCATAGGGAATGATGGGGAATTGAACTGCGGGTATCAGGGGCTCTGGGGGGGGGCTGTATTTTGAGATAGAGGCACCAAATTTTCAGTATAGCATCTAGTGCCTCTCCCCAAAATACATACCAAGTTTCAAAAAGATTGGACCAGGGGGTCCAATACCATGAGCCCCAAAAGAAGGTGCCCCTATCCTTCATTATTTCCTTTGGAAGGAATGCATTTAAAAATGTGTGCAGTCTCTTTAAATGTGATGGCCAGAACTCCCTTGAAGTTCAATTATGCTTGTCACACCCTTGCTCTTGGCTTTGCCCCAAAGTCTCCTGGCTCCACCCCCAAAGTCCCCAGATATTTCTTAAATTGGACTTGGCAACCCTATTTTGCAGGGGGGGGGGGAAGGTGCAAGATATCAGTAGCATACGGTGTCTCATTTGCAAAATCCCCAGGATCTGTGTGCAGGGGGAAGAAAACTCCCCATTGCATGCAGACCTTGGCTGGAGGTTCAGGAGCCGTGTGCCTGTGAGCTCCTGCTGAATTCAAGCCTTGGAATAGCACAAGGTACATGGGGAGTGGTATGTTCATAAATCTGAGACATACTAGAGGAGCAGAGCAGTGGCAGCCAAGAATGTATATCTGCCATGGTATCGGCCAAGTCAGATTTCACTTTTTGGCAATGGCTTGGAGAGGGAGCTTGGTAGAGACAGCTAAGGAATGTAATGATGCTTACAGAATGCCCACAGCGTTTAAAGCACGGTGGAAAAGCACATTCGTAATCATTTGTTAGAACTGTACTATCATTTTTAAACTCAAGTAGCACATTAATGGAATGTACCGTGCATAAACGCAGAACATATATGTAAACGCGGACTATATCTTACGCCCTTCCATGAAGTACATATTGAAATAGAAAAATCCTGCATTTTCTCCGACAAACATTAGAACGGAGGTCTCCCACCTTTTTTGAGCCCGCAAGCCCCTATAGAGTTCTGACACTGCACAGTGGGTGCAGCCACAAAATGGCTGCCACAGTATGGCTGCCACAGGAGGCGGCGTTAGTCATGAAATGGCTGCTGCAGCTTACCATCAGTCACACTGTGAAGACCCTTTTGCTGCGGTGGCAGCTGTTGCCAAAACATTTTTTTCTAAAACAAAAGTTTTATATATATATATTTAAATGCGCAGCCAATCAAATCTCCAGTGGCCGACTGGAAGCTCCACTGGGCAAAAGACCTACCTGGCCCTGCCCACTTTCTAAAAAAATACTTGGCAGGTGTCAGGAAACATGTCTGCATGTGCCATGGTACCTACAGGAACAGTGTCAGGAATCCCTGAATTAGAATTTAATTGAAGGAAGGGAGTTCTGATGCCAGAGATAAATCACAGAGAACTTCTCTCTGGTTGTTTTCGCACTCACCTCCAGCCGGCGCGACCCCCTCTTCACCGCTCAGGATCTGCACGGATTTCGCACTAAATGCCGCGGAGCAGCCTTTTGCGCCGGAAACTCCCGTCGCAAAAGCTGCGCAAACACCAAACTGCTTTTTGGCGATTTACGTTTCAGCGGCTTTTGCGACGGGAGTTTCCGGCGCAAAAGGCTGCTCCGCGGCATTTAGTGCGAAATTCACGCAGATCCTGCGCGGTGAAGAGGGGGGTCGCGCCGGCTGGAGGTGAGTGCGAAAACGACCTCTGTATTCTTTCACTGTTCATATACAACAGAGGGCACAATCAAGAAACCACTCACAGTGGCTGATACAAGGTTTTTCTTTTTTTTTGTAGCAGGATCTCCTTCGTGTATTAGGCCACACACCCCTGATGTAGCCAATCCTCCAAGAGCTTACAGGCAGGCCTCAGATTCAGCAGGAGCTCACAGGAGTGCAGCTCCTGAACCTTTCTGAGGGTTCCCCTTCTCTTCCCCACCTACCTTGTCCATTGAATAGGAGGTGCAACCATATAACAATCCCTGGATTAGGAGGGCAGGCAGGCAGCCAACCACCAGGAGCTTTGTAATACCTCCAGCAGCCATGACTAACCCCTAGCGAAGCCCACACCACCCTTTCTCCACTTCTTACATGATTTTTGGGCAGCGGGTGGCCTGCTGGCCTTTTGACTAGGGGGGACAGCCCAGGAGACCCCCAGGCGAGCGAGGCCAGCTTGGGTTGACTGGATCTCTAGCCAATCCGAGCAGGCCTCGCTTGCAAAAGGCTCTCCTTTCTTGCATCGGGTTGCTTTTGGCTGGGGGGTGGTGGTGGTGGTGGCATATGCGAATGAGTTATGCTAATGAGCTCCACCACCTATTTTTTCCCTACAAAATAACCCCTGCTTACAGGGTTCTTAGTACAGGGCTTACTGTAAGCTCCTGGAGGACTGGCTACATCAGGGGTGTGTGGCCTAATATTAGACTTCCCAATCCCCAGGTCCCAGCGGGGGATCCCCTGGTTTTACAGGCTTCCCCCCTCCCCCAGCCAGCTGGCCGGCGGGGGAAGCTCCACCCCCATAGCTATTATGCACCTCCAGGAACGATTCCCATAGGGAATGATGGGAATTGATCCGTGGGTGTCAGGGGCTCTGGGGGGGGGCTGTCTTTTGAGGTAGAGGCGCCAAATTTTCAGTATAGCATCTAGTGCCTCTCCCCAAAATACCTCCCAAGTTTCAAAAAGATTGGACCAGGGGGTTCAATTCTATGAGCCCCAAAAGAAGGTGCCCCTATCCTTCATTATTTTCTATGGAAGGAAGGCATTCTAAAAGGTGTGCTGTCCCTTTAAATATGATGGCCAGAACTCCCTTGGAGTTCAATTATGCTTGTCACACCCTGGCTCCTGGCTCCGCCCCCAGTGTCTCCTGGCCCCACCCCCAAAGTCTCCTGACTCCACCCCCAATGTCCCCAGATATTTCTTGAATTGGACTTGGCAACCCTACCTAATATGCAAATGAGTTCCTGCAAAAAAAAAAAAAGTGCTGGGCTGATATATTTGACAAACTATACCTGGGAGAAATAATCAATAGCCAGGAAAAAAAAAAGGCTTCAGTCCATAATTACTGGTTTCCTAAAGTACTGTTGATTGATTCCTCTAAAATAGGTTTGTTTGTTGTTTCCCTCCCTGTTTATGTGGCGTGCACTTCTTTCTCCCACATTTCCATGCAAGCAATTAGATTACGAAAAGAAGAATCTCTACACCCTCAAGGTGGAGGCAACCAACACACATCTGGATCCACGTTTTTTCCACCTGGGCCCATTTAAGGACTCGGCGTTTGTCAAAGTCTTTGTGGAAGACGTCGACGAGCCGCCGGTGTTTACCATGCCCTCTAATTTGATCGAAGTGGATGAAGACGCCAGGGAAGGCAGTGTCGTTGGCCAAGTGGTAGCTCAAGACCCGGATGTAGTCAAGAACGCAATCAAGTAAGTCTCCTTCCACCCAGGACACAAAAAGAAAACGTACCAAATGTTTCTACCTCTCTTACGCCCCCAAATATCTCTAAGAAAAGAAGGACAGCATCAAAGTCTAACACTGATGCCTATGTACTTCGAACAGCGCAACTGTGTTTGGGAGGGCCTTGTTAAGCATATCTAAGCAGCTGATGTGAGAGCAGCTGGGAGAGCCGGTTTGGTGTAGTGGTTAAGTGTGTGGACTCTTATCTGGGAGAACTGGGTTTGATTCCCCAGTCCTCCACTTGCAGCTGCTGGAATAGTCTTGGGTCAGCCATAGCTCTGGCAGAGGTTGTCCTTGAAAGGGTGGTTGAAAGAGCCAGTTTGGTGTAGTGGTTAAGTGTTCGGACTCTTATCTGGGAGAACCGGGTTTGATTCCCCACTCCTCCACTTGCACCTGCTGGCATGGCCTTGGGTCAGCCACAGCTCTGGCAGAGGTTGTCCTTGAAAGGGCAGCTGCTGTGAGAGCCCTCTCCAGCCCCACCCACCTCACAGGGTGTCTATTGTCGGGGGGAAGGTAAAGGAGATTGTGAGCCGCTCTGAGACTCTTCGGAGTGGAGGGCGGGATATAAATCCAATATCTTCATCTTCTTCTTCTTGATGTTGAAATCCTGCCATTTATAAAGGCGAATGGTAAGACAGATTCACATTCCTATTGTAGCGATCGTTGTTAGTAGAATATTATTATTAGCATATTAATATTTGAAAACTGTTACAACCCCGCACTTCCTTTGAGAAGGTCAGAGGAGCCAGTGTGATGTAGTGGTTAAGTGCACGGATTCTTATCTGGGAGAACTGGGTTTGATTCCCCACTCCTCCACTTGCAGCTGCTGGAATGGCCTTGGGTCAGCCATCGCTCTCGCAGAGCTGTCCTTGAAAGGGCAGCTGCTGTGAGAGTTCTCTCAGCCCCACCCACCTCACAGGGTGTTTGTTGTGGGGAGGAAGATAAAGGAGACTGTGAGTCGCTCTGAGACTCTAACTGGAGGGCAGAAAGAAATCCAGTGTCTTCTTCTACATATAATTTCTAAAAGGTGTACGCAGCAGGTGTCTCTAGAGGAATCTATTAGCATATCCAGAGCTTTTTTTCTGGGGGAACACAGTGGAACAGAGTTCTAGAACCTTTAATGGACACAAAATTCTCAAAAAAAAGTGTAAAGGTTCATGAGGGGCACCCATGTGTTTCTCCTCCATTTCCTGTCTCTCTTTACATCTCATGGCAATGTCATTCTATGCTGATGATCTCCTGCCCTTATTTTGTTTGAATGCAGCACTGATTTTTTTTTTTGGGGGGGGGGCTTTGGGGAGATTGCCATTTGCCTTCTCTCCAATCCCCCTTTCAAGTCAATGCCGGCAGGAAACTAAACCTCGTGCAGCTCCTTTTAAACCTTCCCCCGCCATTTTGTCTTAAATTCTGCACTCCGAAACTAGCAATAGTCTCATATTGCTAGACTCATGCCACTTGTCAATTAAAAAAAATAAAATAAAATGAGTGTTACACCAATGAAGAGGGGAGGGTGGCAGATGCTAAAAAAGTGGCGTTTGCATATGCCACGCACCCTTGATACTGTAATGTCCAAATCATTAATAAAGTCAACTTCTTGTTTGTTTAACCCTGTGGTCTGGTTGTCTCAGAGAAAGATGCCCACCCGCATACATTGCTGGGCTAATGTATCTGCTGATATCTCCGTGACTGACAGAGGACCTGAGAGGTGAAATGGCTCTCTCCTTGCCCATACACAAGGCAAGAAAGGTAGCGATGTGTGATGGCTTGAGCTAATTGCAACCTTAACCCTAATTCTGTGGGAAAGAAGGTGTGCAGGGTGGTAGACTTTCTGACTGATTTCCCACTAGCCTTACCACACTCTCGCTCTCCTCTTCCCAGCGGGGCTTCCATTGGATTTCACCCTCTCTGCCCCAGGGCTGCAACTAGCTTCGCCTTTTTCATGCAGCAAACAGAAGCCGGTTTTTTGGAAGATCTTGTTTGCTGTGCGAGAGAGGTGGAGTGAGTTGCAACCTCGGGGCAGCTTGTGTGAAAACTGGCAGGAGCCCCGCTGAGAAGAGGAGAGCGAGAGTGAGGTACGGCTAGTGGGGAATTGGTCTCCGTACAAGTAAGAAAGGGGCATTGCAATGAGATTATTTGAAAATTACTATGAAAGAAAGGACAATAAAATTGAAATATTTGTTCACATTGTTTTTTTAAAAAAACCTTGACTGATTTCCCACTCGCCTTACGCCGCTCTCACGTACCTCTTCTCAGCTTGGCTTCCTTCCGATTTCACACTATCTGCCCCGGGGCTGCAGCTAGTGATGGCGTTTTTGCGCGGTAAACAGACACTGGCTTTTAGTGGTGTCCTGCCTTGGCCAAGAAGGGACTTGGCCAGGGAGGGGGTCCCCCCCCACTGCCGCCCGCCCAGCCAAGCACCACCAGCAAGGAGGCCCCCCCTGACAGATACCGGGACTACCCCAGGCCCCCCTACTCACCCCAAAGCTGCAGGAGCGGCTCGGGGAACCAGGCGATGGCCACCCCAGGTCCCGCGGCCACCTGACATGGCAGAGACCCGCCCATTGTGGCAGAGGACCAAGGCCAGGGCAGCAGTGAGCTGAGGAGAGCCCCCCCCAAGCCGCGGCAGCCAGCGCCACTGCGCCCTGCCACACAGCCCTCCGGGAAGCCGACTCAGGAGCAGAGAGCGGGAAACGCCCCAAGATGCCACGAGTCGGCATTGGGGCTTATAAGGAGGGGCGGGGCCAACCCAGAGGGAGGAGGAAGCAGGTGGATGCAAGGAGAGGGCTGCCTACCCAGAGAGAGAGAAATGACGAGGAGCCCAAAGCGCCACTGGGGATAGGAGGATTTGGGTGGTGTAACCCAGCCCCTTCTCAGTTCTGAGACCTCCACAGCTGGTCTCCAGAAGCCCTTGGGGGAGGCTGGAAGTGAGGAGGCCTCCAAGGGGGCGGCAGGGGCATGACAAGTGGTTTCTGTTTGCTGCGCAAAAAAAGCCGACACTAGCTGCAGCCCCGGGGCAGAGAGTGTGAAATCGGAAGGAAGCCTCGCTGAGAGGAGGAACCTGAGAGCGGCGTAAGGTGAGTGGGAAATCAGTCCTTATCATTCACGGGGGTGGGGGGGTTAAATTGAATTAATGGAGGGTTGTAAAAGGTGTGAGTTCCCAATTGGAATAAAATGCTAACTTTGTACATTGTTTTAAACCTTTGTCAAATATATAGAACTTTAAACTTCCATTAAAAAAAAAATAAATAACAGTCCAAGATCATGATGGAAGTGCTGTAATTTCACAGATACTCTCTGAATCGGCACACGGATTTGGACAGAATCTTCAGCATCCATTCTGGAAATGGATCCATATTCATCTCAAAGACACTTGATCGGGAATCAACCCCATGGCACAACCTCACAGTCATAGCCACTGAAATCAGTAAGTCACAGAGGTGTCGCGCTTTTAAGTGTTTCTAAAGTTTCTGCATATTGCACAAATGGGCAAAAGTTGTACTTGTGATGAAACAAAAATAACCCACCGTCACTTACACAGAGGACTCGCAATCCAGCTGCTTAAATGTAAAAAAAAAAAAAAAAATGTGAGCAGAAGCTCATCTGCATATTAGGCTACACCTCCCTGATGTAGCCAGTCCTCCAAGAGTTTACAGGGCTCTTCTTACAGGGCCTACTGTAAGCTCTTAGAGAACTGGCTACATCAGGGGTGTGTGGCCTAATAGGCAAAGGAGGTCCTGCTAGAATTCCTTACAGGGCTCTTCTTACAGGGCCTACTGTAAGCTCTTAGAGGACTGGCTACATCAGGGGCGTGTGGCCTAATAGGCAAAGGAGGTCCTGCTAGAATTCCTTACAGGGCTCTTCTTACAGGGCCTACTGTAAGCTCTTAGAGAACTGGCTACATCAGGGGCGTGTGGCCTAATAGGCAAAGGAGGTCCTGCTAGAATTCCTTACAGGGCTCTTCTTACAGGGCCTACTGTAAGCTCTTAGAGGACTGGCTACATCAGGGGCGTGTGGCCTAATAGGCAAAGGAGTTCTTGCTCCAAGAAAAGCTCTGAATGCGATCATAGAGGTGCGAGTTGGTAAAAAAAAAAAAGACTTATAAATGATAACTGTATTGCAACATTGCATTTGTTTTGTGCCATTTTGATTAATTACCTTCCCGCACATACTCAAATTCTTGGAATAATAACTCTGTGTGGATTCTGGAAGAGGTTTCTAGCAGCTCCTCATGAAATAAAGGGTAAAATCCTATGGTTTAATTCTGCGAGCAGTGATAGTGTGAAGAATCATAGAATCATATAGTTGGAAGGGACCTCCAGGGTCATCCAGCCCAACCCCCTGCACAACGCGGGAAACTCTCAAATACCTCCCCCTAGATTCCCAGGATCTCCATTGCTGTCAGATGGCCATCTAGCCTCTGTTTAAAAACCTCCAAGGAAGGAGAGCCCACCACCTCCTGAGGAAGCCTGTTCCACTGAGGAACTGCTCTAATGGTCAGGAAGTTCCTGTTAATGTTGAGTCAGAAACTCTTTTGACTTAATTTCAACCCACTGGTTCTGGTCCTGCCTTTTGGGGCCACAAAAAACAATTCCATACCATCCTCTATACAGTGGTCCCCAACCTTTTTGGCCCCAGGGACCAGCCCCAGGGCTGGCCTGTTGACCACGGCCCCAGGGCCAGAAAGGTGGGGGGACCCAATTCGGCCTCCCCACAGTGGTATTTCCTCCGCCCTCCTCTGCCCCCTGTGCAGCCTCGCCACCTCCTCCTCCCCCCATTTTCCTTCCCCGTTTGGTGTAGTGGTTAAGTTTGGTGTAGTGGTTAAGTGTGCAAACTCTTATCTGGGAGAACCGGGTTTGATTCCCCACTCCTCCACTTGCACCTGCTGGAATGGCGTTGGGTCAGCCATAGCTCTGGCAGAGGTTGTCCTTGAAAGGGCAGCTGCTGTGAGAGCCCTCTCCAGCCCCACCCACCTCACAGGGTGTCTGTTGTGCGGGAGAAAAGTAAAGGAGATTGTGAGCTGCTCTGAGACTCTTCGGAGTGGAGGGCGGGATATAAATCCAATATATTCTTCTTCTCCTTCGCCACCACCATCCACACAGCCTCGCTGCCTCCCCTCTCTGTTTCCTCCTTCGCCTCCGCCATTGGCGCAGACTCACCGCCTCCTCCTCCCCCCATTTTCCTCTTTCCTCCTTTGCCGCCACTGTCCGTGCAGGCTCACCACCTTCCCCCCTCCATTTCCCTCCTTCCTCCTTCGCCACCGCCGTTGGCACAGCCTCGCTGTCTCCTCCTTCCCCCGTTTTCACCATTTTAAGGCTGGGGAAGGGAAGGCCTTAAAATGGTGAAAATGGGGGAAGAGGAGGTGCCACGAGGCTGCGGGGGGGAGGGGTGGCGAGGCTGTGCGGCCCATCTCAAACAGGCAACAGCCCTGTACCAGTCCCCGGCCCGGGGGTTGGGGACTCCTGCTCTATATGACAGCCCTTCAAGTACTTGATGGTGATCATATCACCTCTCAGCTGCCTCCTCTCCAAGCTAAACATGCCCAGCTCCCTCAACCTTTCTTTGTAGGACTTGGTCTTTAGACCCCTCACCATCTTTGTCACCCTCAAGAGGCTTATCCTGATGCAAGAGGCTTCCTGCCACGAGGGGAGAAATCACCTTGTACTAGAAGAAAGCACTACTGCTAACTGAACATAATTGCTTAGATATTATCACTCCTAAAATTAAGTCAAATATTAAACAAAATCAAATTCCTCCCCCTCTCCCCCCACCTTGAAAACCACTAGCCATGCTAACACTTCACTTAAGGAAACAGAAGAAGGCCGAAAAGAATTTTACTCTGCAACTTCCATCTCTGACCAGGTACTGGGTATGTTAATCGGTGGAGCACTGTGGTTATGTTGTATGTATTGTCTCTCTTCAATTCCAGGCAACCCCAAACAAAGCACCCAGGCACCCATCTTCATTAGGATTTTGGACATAAATGATCATGCACCAGAATTTGCCAAGTACTACGAAACGTTTGTTTGTGAAAATGCAAAAGCCGGACAGGTAAACATACACTCGGTGTATTAAGACACTCGTGTCTGGTTTCTGTTGCTTCCTCTTTCCCATTAACTTGTACATTTATTTAGCAAACTTATTGCAGCATCCTTATCCTTTTTTGCTTAGTACAGTGTGAACAAATATTCAGAAATCCCTAATATTCTCTACTTTAGCACATGTTTTCACCAACAGTTCTCAATGGGAGAGAACATACTTGTTTCCTTCCTTAAACCATTCCTCCCCCTCCATCCAAAACGTTCGAGGTGGCTTAGAAAAAGAGAAACGTACATTGAAGTTGAAGAACTGCTGTATTAATAAGGGACACCTACAAAAACATGGCAATAAAAAACTCTTAAAAGACTTGGGCAAACCAGAAGGTTTTTAACTGGAATGTGAAAGAGAGAGATGCAAAAAGAAAAAAAACATAGCCCATCCCATTAATGAGACCCCACACCTAAAAGCGATCCATCTCTGTTCTCACAACCCTAATCTCAGAAAGAGGAAAAACCAAGAGCACAGCCTCAGCGCATGATGTCAATGAATCTGAAATGTTTTCCCAGTACAACAACCTTCTTAGAGGTTGTAGGTTTCGTAAGATCCACTCCTTTTAGTGGCATAGACAACCTCATTGTTTAAAATAGTAGGGGGGGGATGAATTTTGGCCATAATCCACTTTCCATAGAATCATTCCAGACAGCAATTATCAGCAGCAATTCCTGTGATCATGATAACACTTTACCAGAACACCACCACGGTGAGAGAAGTTAGTAAAGGTTGATGCTCATAAGCATCTGAACATATGAAGCTGCCTTCTACTGAATCAGACCCTGGGTCCATCAAAGTCAGTATTGTCTTCTCAGACTGGCAGCGGCTCTCCAGGATCTCAAGCTGAGGTTTTTCACACCTATTTGCCTGGACCCTTTTTTGGAGATGCCAGGGATTGAACCTGGGACCTTCTGCTTCCCAAGCAGATGCTCTACCACTGAGCCACCGTCCCTCCCCTCTGTGTTTATTTCTCACATTGGGTTGCTCTGTACAAATGGGTTGCCAGTTGAAGGCTTGGTCCAGATGGCCGATTTGAGGTGACACAGGGATGGCCCGCAGACAAATTAAAAAAAAAACGTTCAGAAGCGCACATCTGGCAACTGTCCTGCTCTCGTACTCACCCTGTTCTCTGGCATCACTGAAGCAGCTTAAAAAGCGACGACTTCCTCAGTGGTAGCAAAGTGTATTAATGTGCTCCTCCTTTGGATTTATGAAAGGTAAATCTTATCTAGAGTGAAGTTTGCTATTGAACAAAAACTCTATGGTGGAAGCCAAGTTTATCATAGAGCTTTTGTCCAAATACCAATGTCACCTCTATGTCCTGGAAGTGATAGAATCACTTCTAGGTCACATGGTCAATGACATAGACATGTCACTGCATGTTGGATGGACTTCCCTACTGCTCCTGGTAAGTCCCCTCCTCATCACCCACCATTAGCCAGGGACCTGGCAACTCTATATATACTGCCCTCCAGAGTAGGGTGTGTTGTAACAGCCCCATACCAGTGTAAATTTTTTCCCTTGATAATAATTTGTTCCATAATTCATCTAAGAAGCTTGGAGTCGAAGCTTCTGGTCTCTGTTCTCCTTTTGTCTTAATGACAAGCCTGTGAGATAGTTTACACTGAAAGACATTAATTGACCCAAGGCCAACCTGGAAGTTGTGTGGCTCTCGGATTCGCTACACCACACAGGTTCTCTTACTTCTTCCATTTATCTCTCACCTAGGATGACAGATGTTACCCTGAGGTAGCTTAACCATCTCTATGTTACTTGCTCATGCACTCACTATGCCTGCTGATATATCATTCCTGATTATGGATGCCAGCCTCCGAGTAGAACCTGGAGATCCCCTGGAATTACAGCTCCTCTCTAGACTACAGAGAGAAAATGGATGCTTTGGAGGGTGAGCTCTATGGCATTGTACCCCACTGAGATCCCTGTCCTTCACAGGATCCATCCCCGAATCTCCAGGAGTGTCCCAATTTGGATCTGGCAGCCCTACCCCCCCATCCTCCACCAATGGCCAAGGGGACCGGACAAACTTACCCCTAATCAAGATAGGTATGAATGAGATCCAAGTTTGTATCCACCGACAAAGCATCAAAGTTATACGAACACAAAGGGAACCACATTTACATTCCACCAAGAAGGGACATGTCAGACAGGTTGCCGTGTATGCCATCATCCAGTTATCCAGAAGTGACTGATGGAGAAGAGAAAGAGGTGATTGATGGAGGAGAGAAGAGTATGCCCGTTCCACAGCACAGGAAAAGACTCCATGAAATACTGATCAGCAATCCATGTTTAAGAACCTCAGGATTATTTGCTAGATTTCCTGCTCCGCCCCCAGTTGCCGGGATATTTTCTCCTCGTGTTTTTCAGGACTGTAATTGCGGAACTCTAATTAGACACCTTGTTTAAATTAACTCACTTATCTTGGCTGCTGTAGCCCTTCCTTCTTTTGAAGGCCTCAACAAAGGGGAGGTTTCTATCCAGTTGATTTGATGCCTGCATGGAAGAACTTCTCCGGCATACTTGAAGCAGAATGTCTGGCTTGATTGTGACTCAGAGGATGAAACTGACCTTTCCCTAATCTCCCGTACCAACAATTGCTACTGCAGGAAGAACAGAATCTTCAGTTGCAGCAGAGGCTGGTTTTCTAAAGCATGGCGGGGAGGTTTTTTGAAATACACCCAAACGCACGTTGCCTGGTAGTTCTTCTTGGCCCGGCCTCAGCTACGTTATGTGGGAGGATGACTCAGAAAGATTTTTTTTCCTTTTATCAATGACTACAAGGAAGTTTGAGATTACCCACA
Organism: Heteronotia binoei; assembly: GCF_032191835.1. Taxonomy (NCBI): domain Eukaryota; kingdom Metazoa; phylum Chordata; class Lepidosauria; order Squamata; family Gekkonidae; genus Heteronotia; species Heteronotia binoei. The sequence goes on from NC_083229.1 coordinate 124,717,274, forward strand.
GGAATTAAAGTTACACTGCAAACAGGAAAGAACGAGTTCTGGTGACTTTATATGATGATGATTTAAGGAAGCAAATCCGGCTGGCTGCTACACCAACGCAATGGGCTTTTCACGGGAATTGGTCATTTCTTCCAGAAGTGTGTGTTTTTAATGCCTCTGTGGGGACAGAAAGCTAGACTCAGAGGTAGGAAGTGGTCAGCGGGGATTTAGAAGGTAAAGAAATACGTACAATCTGAATAGACAGTTGGAGGCCGCACAAGGCCTGGGAAGACCAGCCTCCATCAGCAAAATATGTCGCTGTGACAAACGCATCAGCGACCAGCTTCACAGGTTCCAAAGATGAGTCCTGTCAAACACAAACGTGAAGGCTAAAACCAGTCGGTTCATAGCTCAGAATTAATATCTGTCCATCAGTGTGTCACGTTATCCGATCTAAACAGATCTACTGCAAATCTGAAGCAAGGTCATCCAAATTCAGCATCAAAATAAGGTCTGTACGGAGGGAAGGCAGCATTGTATAGACCAGTGTTTCCCATTTGCAGGGTTGTGACCCAGTACCGGGCCATGGAAGCCTCACTACCAGGTCACAAGAAAAGCCAAAGCTAGCCCCGCCCCCAGCAAAGCATGACCTCTGCTCTGCTTCCTTCCTTCCCCTGTCTCTATGTTGTGCACAGAGGATCTGGGCTGCCTCTCCTTCCTTCTTCTCCCTTCCCAGTGTTTAAGACAAAAGCTGGAGTCCACTGGCAATTTAGACCCATGAAGTGTTCTTCAAGGTATGAGCTTTCATGTGCCTTGCAATATGCTCTTTTGGGGAGATTTCCCCAGGAGGCCTGGTTGGCAAAGAAGGGTGTGTGTGTGTGTTTTCAGCTGGGAGGGGTGGGAAGTAGGCATTCCAGTGGGTATGTTTTTTTTTTAACAAATGACCCCTGGGAAGAATTGTTGCTGGCTGGGGTCATCTGATGGTGAGAAAGGCTTTTTTTCCCTCCCTCCCCCCCTTCCTTCCTTCCTTCCTTCCTTCCTTCCTTCCTTTCTTTCTTTCTTTCTTTCTTTCTTTCTTTCTTTCTTTCTTTCTTTCTTTCTTTCTTTCTTTCTTTCTTTCTTTCTTTCTTTCTTTCTTTCTTTCTTTCTTTCTTTCTTCCTTCCTTCCTTCCTTCCTTCCTTCCTTCCTTCCTTCCTTTCTTTCTTTCTTTCTTTCTTTCTTTCTTTCTTTCTCCCTCCCTCCCTCCCTCCCTCCCTCCCTCCCTCCCTCCCTTCCTTCCTTCCTTCCTTCCTTCCTTCCTTCCTTCCTTCCTTCCTTCCTTCCTTCCTTCCTTCCTTCCTTCCTTCCTTCCTTCCTTCCTTCCCTGCAAGTGATGCTCTGTCTGCATTCTTGGTGCTGAGAGCAGGGGGAGCAACAGTAGAAGGGCTTCTAGTGCCCTGGCCCCACTGGTGGACATTCTGGTGCTTTTGGGGCATTGTATGAGAGAATTTTGGACCGGATAGTCCACTGGCCTGATCCAACATAGCTCCTCTTATGTTCTTTTTTCTATGTCTTCTTTTCCTCTCCTTCCATTTCATTCTTTCCCTTTCTTTCTTTCCTTCCATTTTTACTGGATGAAACTTTTCTGTTCATCATACTGTTGTTGCAGACATAGAAGCTCTGCCAATGAAAAGTTGGCTCCCCCAGTTGTAGCCAGCTGGCCTTTCTATGAGATTTCTGTGTGAGTGAGTGAGAGTAAGAGGTTTGGGGCAGAAATAGATTATTGGAGATTACTGCAGTATATCTCAACAGCACTGGAAGTGATGGTACTATGAACTTGGCACCATTTTACTGGTCCTGCTTTTAACAGCTGTCTGACACCAAAATTAAACTCCTCCTGTAGATATTAAAAAGGATGAAAAGTTCACTGACTAAATATCTGCAAAACAGGTTGCTTTTAAAAGCATGGGAAACAGCCAGTAAAAAGCTGCAGGCCTCTCATAAATATCCTTTTTGGAATAACTACAAAAAAGCTTGTATGAACTTCATATAACTGGAAATTAATTTATTAATTGCAGTACAATTCTCTGCTACCTTTCACAGCAATTTTCCAGTGTTTCAACCAAATAAAAGTATGAAAAATAGCTGTCGAAAGATTTTCTTGAAACCAAGCAAGCTTGATTGTAGCTTGAATCAGGGTTCCAGTAGTAGCAGCTGAAGGAAGGGCCTACTAAATGTTTCAGGATATTTTGAGGTAGAGCAGTTGCCAGGGCCCAGTGTGGGTGATACACAGTGCTGTCATTCCTGATGGCAATGGCAACAGCACTCCTAACTGCATACACTGGCCAGTGCTGTTGAGGAAGGTGTGTGTAGGTGGTGCAGGCAATTGAACAAGGGCATTAGGAGTGCTTGCAAACTGGAGAAGAACACACGAACAGATAGGTGCATGCAGTTTTGGGAGTGGAAAGAGAGGACCGCCCACTTTCCACTCCCATTTTGGCTCAGCATGAGTTTCAGAGAGATTTTTTTCTGAAAATGAAGTTACTTCAGAAGAAGTGGCAGGCTTGGGGGAGTGCCCTGGAAGTGACATCACAGGAAAAGGTGGAGTTTTGGTTCAGTGTGCCCCGGAAGTGACATCACTTGGCCCTTGACACCACAGGAAATGACATAATTCCTGTCTCCCAGCTCCACCCCCAAAGCCTCTTGGCTCCATCCCCAAATTTTAGTGGGCCATGAAGGAGAAGTGTAAAAATAACTGGGCCGCAGGAAAGAAAAGTTTGGGAAACCCAGGTATAGACCATTCTCATTAGCTCTCAGAAGCTAAGAGGAGTAAATGCTTAGAAAAGAAACCACAAAGGAAGACTCTGCAGAGGAAGGCAATGGCCAATCACCTTGGCTTCTCACTTGTCTTGAAATCCCCCTTGCCAAATGTAGTTTGCAACCTGAGAGAACTTTATACACACACATAAGATCTGTGCTGCGTTGGGCCAAATGGCTCATCTGAATGCAGCTGTAGATTTTCACACTTAGAGTGATTTTTTTTTAAAAAAAAGGGTAAAGGTAGTCCCCTGTGCAAGCACCAGTCATTTTCAACTCTGGGGTGACGTTGCTTTCACAACGTTTTCACGGCAGGTTTTTTACGGGGTGGTTTGCCATTGCCTTCCCCAGTCAGGTACACTCCCCCCCCCCACCCCAGCAAGCTAGGTACTCATTTTACTGACCTCAGAAGGATGGAAGGCTGAGTCAATCTGGAGCTGGCTACCTGAACCAGCTTTTGTTGGGATCGAACTCAGGTCATGAGCCGAGGGCTCTGACTGCAGTACAGCAGCTTTACCGCTCTGCGCCACGAGCACCTCCTAATGTCCAGGCACGCTGAGTCACTCACTCCAATAATTCTAATATTTCCCCCACCGCAGCTGCATCTGAGAATTCCATTTCATCCCTGAGATCTGAGTGGGGAGTTGAACCCCACTTGACAACACGGGCAGAGTAGTTGTAATTTGAGGCATTAGAAAAGGCTGGAGATTTCCAAAGGTTGCTCTTCAGCTTGCTGAATGAGGCACTCAGAATTGTTTCGAGCACTGAGCTTGCCTGCTGTTGGATGGAGCAAGCCCTTGCTGATGGGCTTCTAGGTGAACGCAAAATTATGAAACCAGAAGCTGTGTGCGGATGTCACGTAGAAACAAATCTGTTTTTTCTTGCCTCTGGTTCAGTGGAAAGCTCATCAGCAGTGGGAAGTAGAAAGCAGGGATTAGGGATGTGCAACGACAAAAAAATTCGGCAAAATTCAGATTCAGTGATAGTTGGGGCCAATGTTCCTTCTAAGCTGCAGAATCTTGTGAGCAAAAATTCTACTTTGTGAGCTCCTGGCATTAAAGTTGTGAGCTCCTGCATCAATTAATGTTCTCTGGGGTCATCCTTCCTCAGCTAAGACCAAAATGTGTAAGCTGGAGGCTAAAACCTGTGAGCTAGCTCACGCTAACTCAGCTTAGAGGGGACATTGTTTGGGGCCAACGTATTCAGCATAGCCGAATACCTCTGGATAACATATCCAGCAATAAGCCAAATATACGGGAGATATTCAGCTATTGCCAAATATACGGCCCTAATATATCTTATGGACCATTGAAGTCAATGGCAAAATAGAATACAGTGAAAGGCAGCTGGAGGGGAGGGGGTCTGAGGGAGAGGCCCCAAAATTGCAGGGCAGCTGCAAGGACCTCTCCTCTACGGAATCTCCAAGTTCCAAAAAGACTGGACTGGGGGTTGTCAAGCAAAAAAAAAAATAAGAGTAGGAGGTCTGAAGTTAGAATATCTGAGACAAAACCTGAGGGAGAGAAGGGTGTTCCCAGAAAAGGACTGGAAGCACCATGTTAAATTTACCTGAAAGTTAGAACAACTCTAAATGTTAGATTACTCCACACGTAAGGCTGTATGCAAAAAGTTTACTACCTTACCAGAAGTTAAAGTTAGCAGAATGGGTTTGAACATATGAAGCTGCCTTCTACTGAATCAGACCCTTGGTCCATCAAAGTCAGTATTGTCTTCTCAGACTGGCAGCGGCTCTCCAGGCTCTCCAGCTGAGGTTTTTCACACCTATTTGCCTGGACCCTTTTTTGGAGATGCCAGGGATTGAACCTGGGACCTTCTGCTTCCCAAGCAGATGCTCTACCACTGAGCCACCGTCCCTCCCCAGAGTCCCAAAATTATGGAATTAACCTCCAGATCAAGGTTCAATTATCTACTGCCCTGGCCTTCAGGAAAAGGTTTGAAGTCAAGCAGTTCGTTTGGGAAGGTGGAGAGTTTAGCTTGCGCTGATTTTCTGGGTATGCTTTTCAATTGGCTTCAAGCCTGTGCTGTTCTGTTGATGCAGGTGTTGTATTTTGGGAAGTTTTGTGTTTTAATTTTCCCAAGCCACCTTGAGCATTTGCAGAAGCGGGGTAAAATGTCTAATCAATTAAGCCAACCATTAAACCAATACGTGCCCCGCGAATCAATAAGGCAAGAGATGATGATGAGAAGAATTGCAAACTAAGAATGAACTATAACAAATAATAATTGTGTGTATCTAACCCCTACCTGCATTGTCTTAATGGCACTTATGCCTTTTTTAAGACTGGACAGCACTTTCTTCCATCAGTTTCTTCTCACACTGCTGGCTTTCTAGGGCTGCGATTTTGTGACAACTCTTCCAGTGAAAACCCAAAAAGTGATAGCATGCCTCTCTAGGAATTGCTGGTAAAAACCATAGAGTTTCAGAACGTAAGCTTTTGCGCCCATAGACAATGATGAAGTGTGCATGCGCACAAAAGCTGACATTCTGAATGAAACTTCGTTAGTCTTAAAGGTGCTACTGGACTCCAACTTTGTTCTTTTGCTTCGGACCCACGTGGCTGCCCACCTGGATCTACCTATGAATTGATGTCCATCAAAACATCCTATCCTTAACAGCCTTGCTCTGGTCTTGCAAATGGAGGACTGTGGCTTTCTTGAGTGGGCCAATCCATCTTGCGTTGGGTCTTCCTCTTTTCTCGCTGCCTTCAGCTTTTCCTTACGCCATTGTCTTTTCCACTGAATCTTGTCTTCTTCGAATGTCACCTAAGTAATAGCCTCAGTGTGATCTTTTTTAGCTCCTAAGGAGAGATCACGTTTGATTTGATTGAGAACCCAGTTCTTTGCCCTTTTTTATGGTGGTCCACAGTATTCATAACATTCTCCTCCAATTAGATATATCAGCTCAATTATATGAATCAATTAGCTGTATTAGTGCTACACGACAAGTGCAAAAGTCTACTGGCTTGCTTCTCCATAAGCCCTTTCAGCCACGTTGTCAAGCATGCATGTTTCTAAGTGCCATGATGGTTTCTTAGACAGAGAACAGGCCACTAGTATCTACCACCCCCCTCCTCTTTACAACGGTTGGGCAAGCAGTAAATCTATCTAGCCCAAGGATGTTTACGCTACCGCCTAGCTGGTAAAGCTGTGAGGTGCCTCTCCCCCAGATTCACACAAACAGTTCTTATCAGGTCTCGGAGAAGTGTGAGAAAGGGAGATGGTTTTAATAGCCTAAATTTCTTAGTAATAAAATAGATACTGTGTAGGAACCTTTGAACCCATTACTCAAATTGCATCTTTATGCTATCCTTTGAAGTAATCCTATATAGTAACTATGTAACCATGTATACGTCATTACTTCCAAGGATTATGTCCTTGGTAAAGCTTCCGAGTTTCTACAATAAAGCAACTTTTAATTCAACAATTATTGAGAAATATCGATGCTTGACACACGTCTCAGAGCAGACGGTTTATCAGAGAATTTGAAAAAGGGAAGTTTATTTTAATCCTTTCTAACGACGATTTCCCATTGTATTTTGGCAGCTCATACAAACTGTGAGCGCAGTGGACAAAGACGACCCCCCTCGTGGACACAAATTCTTCTTTGAACTGGTGCCTGAATACACCATCCATCCCAACTTCTCTATCATAGACAACAAAGGTGGGTTTGGCATCCTCGTCCCCGAATGCCCTTTCTTAGGGTGTTTTTACACTGACAGTTTGTGACTCTCTATCACCGCATTGGAAACTCACCTTTTACATTACGTAACGTTCTCGCAACTGTTTTGCATCGTTGCTGCCCGAAGCATCTACATTTGTTTCGGTGAGATGCGTTTCAGAGCTGCTGCTGCAACATTTTTCTCTCCACCCTAGTTTTGATCTGGTCTTTTCTCTACAGGCGTTTCAAACTTGTATTGTAGAAGTTTTCATGCATTTTAAGAGACTCCTCCAAAAGCCACCACAAGGTGCAGTAATTTGCATGAGAACTGACAGCGCTTGAAATTTTTACATATCATTGCTTGCCTCATCTAGCAATTTAAATTTGTATTGTTTTTGCCATGTTGACACCATTTCCAAGCAATCGTATACATTTAGCTAAGCACTGGTATTCCGGCTGCCCTCTGATCAGAGATACCTCGCCCCCCCACCCAAACAGAAACACTTAAATGTAAAAGGAAAATAATTAAAGCAGAACAGTGGCAGGCAATTTGAAGACTCTAAAACTCTGGATCAAACTGAATGTAAAAACACCCTTAGTCTTTTCCCTGAAAGCTCCTGAATGTCATTTTGCTTTTCTCTCATCCTTCCGGCCCAGATAACACAGCAGGAGTGATAACCCGAAGGAATGGATACAGCCGCCATAAAATGAATACCTATCTCCTGCCGGTGGTCATATTCGATAACGACTACCCCATCCAGAGTAGCACCGGCACGCTGACCATCAGGGTGTGCGCCTGTGACAGCCGGGGAAACATGCAGTCCTGCAACGCCGAAGCTCTGCTCCTTCCAGCCGGCCTCAGCACGGGAGCTCTCATCGCCATTTTGCTCTGCATCATTATTCTGCTGGGTAAGCAACTCCTTCCCCTTTTCCTCCTCTGCTTTTGTGATTTTTAAAATAGGTTATTTGAGACTGGTACAGGCACACAGGGGTGGAATGCTAGCAGGAGCTCCTTGGCATATTAGGCCCACACCCCTGATGTAGCCAATCCTCCAAGAGTTTACAGGGCTCTTATTTGTAAGCTCTTGGAGGATTGGCTACATCAGGGGTGTGTGGCCTAATATGCAAAGGAGCTCCTGCTAGAATTCCACCCCTGCATGCACATATAGTTTGACTTGCCAGCTCTGGGTTGGGAACAGTGTTCCCTCTAAGCCAGTTTGGTGTAGTGGTTAAGTGCATGGACTCTTATGTGGGAGAACCGGGTTTGATTCCCCACTCCTCCACTTGCAGCTGTTGGAATGGCCTTGGGTCAGCCATAGATCTCGCAGAGTTGTCCTTGAAAGGGCAGCTTCCATGAGAGCTCCCTCAACCCCACCTACCTCACAGGGTGTGTGTTTTGTGTGTGGGGGGGAGATAAAGGAGATGGTAAGCCACTCTGAGATTCAGAGTATAGGGCAGAATATAAATCCAATAATATCATCATCATCATCATCATCATCATCATCATCATCATCATCATCATCATCAGAGTCGAAAACGACTGGTGCTTGCAGAGGGGACTACCTTTACCTTTTACAGTGCTGTTGTAGATTTTCCAGGAAGTATGGCCATGGTCTTGGCATTGTAGAACCCGACATTTTGCCAGCAGCTGTAACCAATATTCTCAGAGGCATAACACAGAAGGTTATACCCAGCATTCGCTTTGTAAAACAAAAGAAGGAGGTGGTGCTCATTAGCATAACTCATTAGCATATGCCGTCCCCCCAGCCAAAAGCAACTCGATGAAAGAAAGGAAAGCCCAAGCGTGCAAGGCTTTCCTGGGCCACTCCCCGCCCAATCAAAAGGCCAGCAAGCCATCTGCCACTCAAAATCACATAAGAAGTGAAGAAAGGGTGGTGTGGGCTATTCCAGGGATTCATGAGGGCTGCCGAGGGCATAGCAAAGACCCTAGTGGCTGGCTGGCTGCCCATTCTCCTAATCCAGGGGTTGCTATGCAGCTGAATCTACTATTCAATAGGCAAGGTAGGTGGGGAGGAAGAGGGGGAACCATCAGGAAGGTTCAGGAGCTGTGCTCCTATAAGCTCCTGCTGAATCTGAGGCCTGGTTAGACCTCTGCTATATAGAGCACGGGTGGCCAACGGTAGCTCTCCAGATGTTTTTTGCCTACAACTCCCATCAGCCCCAGCCATTGGCCATGCTGCCTGGGGCTGATGGGAGTTGTAGGCAAAAAAAAAAATCTGGAGAGCTACCGTTGGCCACCCCTGATATAGAGGTATAGTGTTATACCATTTTTGCCAGCAGCTTTAACTGGCATCCTCAGAGGTATAATACTATACTTCTATATAACAGAGGTATAGCCTTCTCTTTTATACCTCTGAGGATGCCAGTCACAGCTGCTGGTGAAATGTCAGGTTCTACAGTGCCAAGACCATGACCATACAGCCCGGAAAATCTACAACAACTAATGAACTCTGGCCATGAAAGCCTTCAACAGCCTTTATAGTGTGTTTCTTTCCACTTTCCCATATGAGATGCACTGTCGCTACAGTGCAGCTCCATCAAGAAAGTGGAAAGGAGGAGAAATGGGAGTTCAAAGTTGCATGAGGGGGTAGTGTGATTATTGGTGCTTGTGCACTAATATGATGTGGTTGAAAGAGGAAGGGCAGGAGCAGGGGCAGGGCATGGAGACACATTCCCTAGGCTTTTCCTCAGTCGTTCTCATTTGTGTGTTCCTCTTCCTTCAAGGGGTGGCTTCTGTTCCACACATGATTTACTCCCTCTAGTGGTCGAGTCGATATTACATTGTTTTACGTCCAGCCTAAAAACCTGCAGTTTAATTCTGCAGGAAGATATTCCAGACATAAAGCAGTGTAATGTTGAATTGACCACTAGAGGGAGCAAAAAGCATGCAGAACAGAAAAGAAAACTCTGAAGAAGCAAGAACACTAAAGTGAGAGCAATGAATAGAACACAGTCCAGTAGCACCTTTATGACCAACAACGTTTTATTGAGAATGCAAGCTTTGAGGAAAATAAAAATGTGGGGAAGTCCCCTGTCTTCTTCCATGCTACTTGCTGCTCCTATTGCAGCAGAACGAGCATATTTTGCATTCCTGTGAGGTGTCAAGCTTCCAGCAGGTTACCAGGGCTTTGGATCTAATTCCATATGTTGGATCAACAGCCCCAAAGCTCTCTGCTGATGCAGTTCAACTAAACTGTAGCCCGGGGATGTTGAACTCATTTGTTATGAGGGCCGGATCTGACATAAGTGAGACCTCGTTGGACCGGGCCATGTGTGTACCTATTTAAGATTAGGTAGCAGAGATATAAACTTTTTTTAAAAGAACACAGACAAACATGACTATATTTTTTAAAAAAAAACCACCCTATAATAAAACATGCTTAAATCATTAGCACTTGTTGGTCTTAAAGGTGCTTTCTTTGTATCTCTCCTGTGTGATGCAGGGAACTGGGCAAAGGAAGCTCTGACTTTTCCCCTCCCTCCCCAGGAGACCATGAGGGGGAGGTGCCTCAAACATTAGCACTTGTTGATCTTAAAGGTGCTTTCTTTGTATTTCTCCCATGGGATCCAGGGAACTGGGCAAAAGAAGCTCTGACTATTTTCTTCCTTCCCCAGGGGACCAGGATGGGGAGGAGCCTCAGCCAATAGAAGGAAGAGAGGCTTGGCTCAGTAGCTCTGCTGTGTGATTAAGAGAGAGCCTGTCAAAGCAAGCTCTGCCTCTCCCCCTTCCTCCCCAAATGAGGAGCCTCAGTCAATGGTGAAAACAGAGGTTTTGCTCTGTAGCTCCTGTGTGATTGAGTAAGCCTGGCAAAGCAAGCTGTGATGCAGAAGGGAACAAGAGAGAGGGAGAAGGAAGCAGATGACAGCCAGTTGCTCAGGGGCCTGATAGGAGCCCTCTGGGGACCTGATTCAGCCCCCGCGCCGCATGTTTGACACCCCAGGCTTAGATTGTAATACTCTACTGAGAAAAACAGAGGGAGGAGGAGGCCTGGGAACAGAGCACTCATCCAGTTCCAGGCCTGCACCTCCCAAGGTCAGTCTGCCTGCCAGCTGCTTTGTTATATTACGGAAGGGGAAAAAAAGGGTTCTCTGCTAACTCAACATTAAAAAGTCTATCAATTAACTTGCTACAAAAAGCCCTGTATGAAACAATGGTGACATCAGGGAGTGTGACCTAATATGCAAATTAGTTCCTGTTAGGCTTTTTCTACAACAAAAAAACCCTGAAGAGGGCTAAAACTTGTTTTAATTAGAGATTATCACTACATCCCCGATGCCTCTCTATAAATAGGGAACGGTTCGTCTTTATAAGACCTAAAGTATCTGGGACATACATAGAGTAGCAATAAGGGAGACTGGGACATACATATTGTAGAAAAAAGGGAGACCACCCTGGACTCCTGGGAACATCTATCCTAGAAGTAGGGGGCTCTATTTTACACATATTTCCTAATATACATCATGAGGCCACCAATGGGTATTAGCAGGGAGGGAATTCTAGCAGGAGCTCCTTTGCATATTAGGCCACACCCCTGTTGTAGCTCTTTTTTGTAAGCTCTTGGAGGATTGGCTACATCAGGGGTGTGCGGCGTAATATGCAAAAGAGCTCCTGCTAGAATTTCACCCCTGGGGATTAGATACATGAAAAAAGTAGTCCAAAAGTAACAACGATTTAGACAGCCATAACAATAATGTTAGCACCATACCTGGGAAGGAAACAGTAACAACAAAGCACCTAAATACTGCAGTGGACTTGATGAGAGAGTCTTACTCATTCATAAAATGTCCCTAACACCAGGGCTTTTTTTGTAGCAGGAACTCCTTTGCATATTAGGCCACACCACCTGATGTAGCCAATCCTCCAGGAGCTTACAGTAGGCCCTGTAAGAAGAGTCCTGTAAGCTTTTGGAAGATTGGCTACATAAGGGGTGTGGCCTAATATGCAAAGGAGTTCCTGCTGCAAAAAAAAAAAAAAGAAACCCTGCCTAACACAGAGATTTCCAAGAGGAAATAACACTTTGCGTCCCTTAAAACGGCAGCAACTTCTCTGAAGAGCAAGCTGTTAAGGGCCAATCTGTAAGTCTGGAGTGAAGCATTGTTGCTTACAGTAAGCTGAAGAGTGCTGAAGGCAGCTCACTTTGCATCGTCTGAAGAGCCAGTGAAGGCACTCTCTGTCGACAAGGGGGGGGAAAAATAACCCCCCAAAATGAGAAAGCAGTCCTCGTTCCTCACAGACAATGAGAGAAACAGCTTCTCAGCGCTATCCGAGCTTTGTGTAAGCAACGTAAACAGAAAAAGAAGAAGAAGAAAAAATCCTCAGCAGACTGTAGGCAAGATCCAACAAGGTCCGCTGCGCCGTGGCGACAAATAAACAGGGCTTTTTTTGTAGCAGGAACTCCTTTGCATATTAGGCCACACCCCTCTGATGTAGCCAATCCTCCTGGAGCTGACAGCAGGCCCTGTACTAAGAGCCCTGTAAGGAATTCTAGCAGGACCTCCTTTGCATATTAGGCCACACACCCCTGATGTAGCCAATCCTCCTGGAGCTTACAGCAGGCCCTGTACGAAGAGCCCTGTAAGGAATTCTAGCAGGACCTCCTTTGCCTATTAGGCCACACACCCCTGATGTAGCCAATCCTCCTGGAGCTTACAGCAGGCCCTGTGAGAAGAGCCCTGTAAGGAATTCTAGCAGGACCTCCTTTGCCTATTAGGCCACACACCCCTGATGTAGCCAGTCCTCCTGGAGCTGACAGCAGGCCCTGTACAAAGAGCCCTGTAAGGAATTCTAGCAGGACCTTTTTTGCCTATTAGGCCACACACCCCTGATGTAGCCAGTCCTCCTGGAGCTTGCAGGAAGCCCCCTACTAAGAGCTCTGTAAGCTCTTGGAGGATTGGCTACTTTGGAGTAAAAAAAAAAAAGGTAAAGATAGTCCCTTGTGCAAGCTCTGGAGGAGAGCTGTGGCTGGTCCGACCCACCATGTGTCAGCCACATGTTCCCAGGCCAGGTGGTGTGGCCTAATATGCAAATGAGCTCCTGCTCGGCTTTTCCGACACAAAAAGTGCATTGCTTAGGCACATGTAGAGTGATGTACTGACCACCCCCTCAATGCACACTGCGTCTCTCACTTTGGTGTAAATCCTGGTCAAAATTTTACCTTACTTTTAGAACTTGCTTTTTTGTTTGGTCATGTGCTTGGCTAACCCACTCATCAGCTCTTTTTTTTTTGCACTTCCAGTTTTAGTCGTGCTATTTGCAGCCATGAAACGGCAGAGGAAGAAAGAGCCTTTGATTGTTTCCAAAGATGATGTCCGGGACAATATCGTGACCTACAACGATGAGGGAGGCGGGGAAGAAGACACCCAAGCCTTTGATATCGGAACACTACGAAACCCAGAAGCCAGAGAAGAAAGCAAAATCAGAAGAGACGTGATGCCCGAAACGATCTTCCAAATCAGGAGGACTGCACCGCTGTGGGAAAACATTGATGTCCAAGATTTTATCCACCGAAGGCTAAAGGAGAACGATTTGGATCCGACTGCGCCTCCGTACGATTCCTTAGCGACTTACGCATATGAAGGGAATGATTCGGTGGCCAATTCACTTAGCTCTTTGGAATCGCTCACTACAGAGAGCAACCAAGATTACGATTACCTCAGCGACTGGGGGCCTAGGTTTAAAAAGTTAGCAGACATGTACGGCGGAGATGAGAGTGACCAAGACTGAAACACCTTTCCAGCGGTTCCAGTGTGCATAGAGATTTCCGTGTCAGAGGGGCTGCCCATTTTTTTAAAATGAGATGGCTCTATGTATACAGACTCAAAATGTATACATAGTGCTCTTGGACACAGGAGAGACAAAAGGCAGTCCGATGTGGAGGAAATTTCCGCATATATATGGAAGACCATGAAGTACTGGATCATATCCTGAGAATCGAACTGTGTTTCTTGGTCTGTGTTCATGGGATTAATGCCTCTGTAACTAGCTAAAAGTGACCTACATCCTCTTACTTGGAAAAATGCAAATAGGTGTTTGTCTTAGTAAGGGTTTGCTTAATTAATAACTCAACGTGAATGGAAATGGTTAGGTTTTCTAAAAGAAGGGGGGGGGGAAGCTATATTTCACACTTTTGGCCTAAGATTTGGAAAGAAGTTATTCAGCACTTAGTACCTAAAAAGGCTTTTTGTGCCTTTATTATTAAAATGTACATTTTCTCACTCTTTTTTTTTCTTAAAAAAGAACTTCTCGTTTTACTTTTACTACTATGTGGGTCAAGTACCCATGTTATAATTTGACTATACGTTATAAAGATAAGAATGACTATTACTGCCATATTTATTGAATAAAAGAATGTCTGTGTGTGGATTCATGATATTTTTATATATGTATATTTCTATTTTTGTATTTTTATTAAATAAATTAGTATTTATCAATGAAACGCTATTGTATTTATTCGGCATGCCATCCTTTAGACAAGAAGAGGGAAAACTATATATTGTAACTACTGGGGTTTGTGATTTTGTTTTGTTTTTAAAGATGAAATGTTTAGATCACAACAGAGACTGGGGATCACGCAATCCCAGCACGAATGGCTGTGGCGCTACAAGGTCAGATGACAACACAGTGGAGATACATTAAGGTGGCTGACTTTTTATGGTTCTGGAGCAATGGCGATGGCTCCGGTTCAGATCTCATAAGAACATAAGAGAAGCCATGTTGGATCAGGCCAATGGCCCATGCAGTTCAACACTCTGTGTCACATAAGAACATAAGAGAAGCCATGTTGGATCAGGCCAATGGCCCATGCAGTCCAACACTCTGTGTCACATAAGAACATAAGAGAAGCCCTGTTGGATCAGGCCAGTGGCCCCTCCAGTCCAACACTCTGTGTCACATAAGAACATAAGAGAAGCCATGTTGGATCAGGCCAATGGCCCCTCCAGTCCAACACTCCGTGTCACATAAGAACATAAGAGAAGCCATGTTGGATCAGGCCAATGGCTCATGCAGTTCAACACTCTGTGTCACATAAGAACATAAGAGAAGCCATGTTGGATCAGCCTAATGGCCCATCCAGTCCAACACTCTGTGTCACATAAGAACATAAGAGAAGCCATGTTGGATCAGGCCAATGGCTCATGCAGTTCAACACTCTGTGTCACATAAGAACATAAGAGAAGCCATGTTGGATCAGCCTAATGGCTCATGCAGTTCAACACTGTGTCACATAAGAACATAAGAGAAGCCATGTTGGATCAGGCCAATGGCCCATGCAGTTCAACACTCTGTGTCACATAAGAACATAAGAGAAGCCATGTTGGATCAGGCCAATGGCCCATGCAGTTCAACACTCTGTGTCACATAAGAACATAAGAGAAGCCATGTTGGATCAGGCCAATGGCCCATGCAGTTCAACACTCTGTGTCACACAGTGGCCAAAAAAACTCAGGTGCCATCAGGAGGTCCAACAGTGGGGCCAGGACACCAGAAGCCCTCCCACTGTGACGACCCCCCCCCACAAGCACCAAGAATATAGAGCATCATTGCTCCAGACAGAGAGTTCCATCAATACACTGTGGCTAACAGCCACTGATGGACCTCTGCTCCATATGCTTATCCAATCCCCTCTTGAAGCCATCTATGCTTGTAGCTGCCACCACCTCCTGTGGCAGTGAATTTTAATCTCATTATTCTCTAGTGCAGGGGTGTCAAAATCATTTGCTACGAAGGCCGGATCTGACATAAATGAGGCCTTAAACTACAAAGAAGTGACACCGCAAGTAAGGTTGAACAATCACCCAATACTGTGTTGCAAGGTAAGTATATCAACAGGTGTAACCGTATATGATAAACAATATAAATCTTACCAGCACACAAGGCTGTAATACAAATTCGACTGGATGGACTATGGAAGGTTGATCCTGCTTCTCCATTTCCAACACTCTACTTCAGGTTCAGAGCTGATTAATATCACTGACCGGGGTGGAATTCTAGCAGGAGCTCCTTTGCATATTAGGCCATACCCTGATGTAGCCAATCCTCCAAGAGCTTACAAAAAAGAGCCTTGTAAGCTCTTGGAGAATTGGCTACATCAGGGCTGTGCGGCCTAATATGCAAAGGAGCTCCTGCTAGAAGAAGAAGAAGATATTAGATTTATATCCCGCCCTCCACTCCAAAGAGTCTCAGAGCTGCTCACAATCTCCTTTACCTTCCTCCCCCACAACAGACACCCTGTGAGGTGGGTGTGGCTGAGAGGGCTCTCACAGCAGCTGTCCTTTCAAGGACAACCTCCGCCAGAGCTCTGGCTGACCCAAGGCCATTCCAGCAGCTGCAAGTGGAGGAGTGGGGAATCAAACCCGGTTCTCCCAGATAAGAGTCTGCACACTTAACCACTACACCAAACCGGCTCTCTTCCCCTGTCACCGACAAATTCTGCCCCGTCATTGACAAATGTTTACATCCTCATATAGTGGTCAAACCTGACTGTATCATTCACAGGTAAAGACATTTCCAAAGATGATGTTTCCATACTTCAGGAACTTCTCTTAAATGTCCATGTAGCAGCAGTTTATGAGTCAGCGTTTCATAAATTTGGAATTCAGCCTTTTTGAAATTAGCCTTTCATAAATATTGGAAACAGAAAAGCATCCCGCTGAATGTCTACTTAAACCTTGTGTGCTGGTAATGTTTATATTGTTTATCGGCTATGGTTTCACGTTGTTACTATTTATTATATATTTATCTTGCAACGTAGTATTGGGTGATAGTTCAACCGTACTTGTGGCGTCACTTCTTTGTGGTTTACTCTCCATGCTGCAGTGGTTGGTTTGTTTTTAATAAATGAGACCTTGGCAAGCCAGGCTATGCGTGTGTCAGAAAATGTAATGCTAGGTAAAGGAGATATAAGTTAGGGGTAGGACATACTTTCCTTTTCTGCTATGCTTTTAGTCAGGTTACTCACACAAACACCATTCCCGATTACGACATGTTGAGTCCCTAAACCTAAATAGAGGTGTTCCACTCGCTTCCTAATCCTGTATCCATCCCAGAATGTATATTCCTCCCAAAGAATTGCACCTTCGTAATGGAGCAGAAGAGCCCCATGGCACAGAATGGTAAAGCTGCAGTACTGCAGTCTGAGCTCTCTGCTCACGACCTGAGTTTGATCCCGGCGAAAGCTGGTTCAGGTAGCCGGCTCAGGTTGACTCAGCCTTCCATCCTTCCGAGGTCGGAAAAATGAGTACCCAGCTTTCTGGGGGGGGGGGGGAGTGTAGATGACTGGGGAAGGCAAAGGCGAACCACCCCGTAAAAAGTCTGCCGTGAAAACGTTGTGAAAGCAACGTCACCCCAGAGTTGGAAACGACTGGTGCTTGCACAGGGGACTACCTTGACCTTTTAACAGAGCAGAAGCATCTTAAAGAATTATGTTAGTGGATTTTTCATTCACTAGGTACAGTCCTCTGCTTTTAACTGCAGCCTGCAGTGTAGACATTTGGAAGGGACAATTTCTCCTGATATGAAGATAGGAAGGGCGAACTCGCCCCCCCCCAGGTAATTTCTGTACAACTAACCTTACACACACCCCCCCCCCCCAAAAAATGACTATGCTAATCGTCACTAAAATAAGTGCGGCTAATGAGAGTCTCTTTCTCTTTTGTTCACTCAGCTGTCTCTGTTTTTGATTTTTCCTCCCCCGTATTCTGAGGCAATAAGTTTATGTCAACAATCCAAAAAAAAAAAAAGTCTGCAGAAACCCAGTATAAAACACTTTTAAAGACAATTAGGCAATTAAAGATTTGTCACTAATGTATTAGAAAATGAAGGGGAAGTTAACAGGAAACAAAGGAAGCTTAAGACTCTAAAAATAGATTACAAAAGTATACCCCTTCAAACCAAATGCCTTCATTTACCCCCCCAAAAAACCACATTTGTTGTCATATTTTCAAAGATTAAAAGCTAATGAGGGATGATTTTTAAAAAAGAAAAGATTAAAATGTATTATTACGCCGTGTAAAAATAATAACAGCAGCGATTGGAAGCTCAAGCGTATTTCTGCCAGTCGGATACTTCGCCAAGCTGAGCGGATTGTCTCCCTTCCCGCTAGCAGGCCTTTAAGGCCAGATGTGGCCTAGGCTTGCCAACTTCCAGGTGTTGGCTGGAGATCTCCTGGGATTACAACTGATCCAGGTGACAGAGATCCGTTCACTTGGAGAAAATGGCCATTTTGGAAGGTGGACTCTGTGGCATTTAGGGGTGGAATTCTAGCAGGAGCTCCTTTGCATATTAGGCCACACTCCCCTGATGTAGCCAATCCTCCAAGAGCTTACAAAAAAGAGCCTTGTAAGCTCTTGGAGGATTGGCTACATCAGGGAAGTGTGGCCCAATATGCAAAGGAGCTCCTGCTAGAATTCCACCCCTGGTGGCGTTATACCTCATCAAAGCCCTTCCCCTCCTGAAATCCTACCCTGCGTTCTCAAAATCTCCAGGTATTTTTGTATGGTCAGAGGCATGAGCTGAAGGGCTCCTTGCCCTGTGGATGGCAACCTCTCATTGCAATCCAGCTGATCTAGGACTAGCTCAGGAGTTTGCATTGTGGCTTTTTATTTTGTCTTCTTCACTGGAAGGAAGGAATAAGGTTGCCAAGTCCAATTCGAGAAATATCTGGGGACTTTGGGGGTGGAGCCAGGAGATATTGGGGTGGAGCCAGGACCAAGGTTGTGACAAGCACGACTGAATGCCAAAGGGAGTTCCGGCCATCACATTTCAAGGGACTGCATGACTTTTAAATGCCTCCCCTTCATTTGGAATAATGAAAGACAGAGGCACCTTCTTTGGGGCTCATAGAATTGAACCCCCTGGCCCAATCTTTTTTAAACAGGGTGTGTGTGTTTTGAAGAGAGAGACCAGATGCTAAGCTGAAACTGTGGTGCCTCTACATCAAAACACAGCCCCGCCCCCCAGAGCCTCAGATACTCACAGATCAATTCTCCATTATACTCTATGGGAATTGGTATCCCTTGTGAATAATGGAGTGTCCAGCAGACATCCCCCACTCGCTTTCTGATGACCCTGAAATGGGGAGAGGGCCTCCAAACCAAGAGATCCCCTGCCCCCACCTAGGGAATGGCTACCGTATGTTTAGCTGTTGGCCCCCTTTTCTATAATAGGTGATACCTTTCTATTGCATGCCAGTCTGGCAAGAGCAGGACTAGGGAACGCCTTGCCATGCAATGTTTGCTTGAAGTCTCCTCATCAAAACCGTCCGTGCAGACTGATAAGATATGGCTGCGAGCTGTCACCTAAGCACGGGTTCCGGATTGTAAAGATAGCGGCCAGAGGAAGTGTAAAGGAAACACGAACTCGAACCTAGGACTCGTGTCGCTGCTACTACACCTGTTGAATTACTCTTCAAAGAGGAGCAGCCAGGCTACCTGCGCCTCTCCACAGAAATACAAGAAGACAGCAGATTTTCATTCCCGGCAACATTTAAAGTTTGAGTTTCTACTAAGGACTGCTTATTTGCTTTGAAGGACATTTAAGAACGACAGTTACAAAGCGAATGAGTAGAGGAGTGCTTTGCACTTACGTTGCAACAGTTGGTACGCGGTGTTTTTCTTGCTTTGCCCACCTGGGGAATGTCAACCCAATGAATAGTTGTTGGCCCCCTTTTCTATAATAGGTGATAACTTTCTATTGCACCCCAGGCTGGCAAGCCCTGGACTAGGGAATGATGCTTGCTTGAAGTCTCATCATTAAAACGTCTTTTGATCCCACTCAAAAAGTCTCGTGGTTGAACCTGGGCAAAACCTCACACTCCATTGGCAATAGTGGGATTAAGTTTTACGCAATAGCCTAAAGCAGGGGCTCCCAGTAGGGTTGCCTAGTCCAATTGAAGAAATATCTGGGGACTTTGGGGGTGGAGCCAGGAGACTTTGGGATACAGCCAGGAGACATTGGGGGCGGAGCCATAAGTGAAGTTGTGACAAGCACGGTTGAACTCCAAAGGGAGTTCTGACCATCACATTTAAAGAGAACACACCCCTTTTAAATGCCTTCCCTACCTTAGAAATAATGAAGGATAGGGACACCTTCTTTCAGGGCTCATAGAATTGGACCCCCTGGTCCAATCTTTTTGAAAACTTGGAGGGGATTTTAAAGAGGGTCAATAGATGCTATGCTGAAAATTTGGTGCCTCTACCTCAAAACGCAGCCCCTCCAGAGCCCCAGATACCCCCAGATCAATTATCCATTACACCGTATGAGAATCGATCTCCATAGGGAATAATGAAGTGCCCAGCAGATATCCCACTCCCCTCCCGTTTCTGACAACTCTGAAGTGAGGAATTGGCATCTCTATTCACGAGTTGCTGAACTTCCGACTTCTTCAAAGTAACACAGAGCAACCAAAGGTTCAAGTTTACCTTTCCCATGCAAACGCCCTCTGGAAAGATTGTGCAACCGACGAAGGGTCTGGGCTGCTTTCACAGCCACTGGGAACAGCCATGTTGTTCTGCCTGCTCCCCTTAAGCCTTAAAGACACTGACACCCCATCCCAAGAGGAAGCCTTTCCACGTGGAATCTGAAGCCTATGGAGGTGGAAAGGCACATGGGGGCTGTGGGGGCGGGACTTCCCCCTGCTGGCCAGCTGACTGGGAGTGGAAAGGCGCCTGGGAAAGCAGGAGGACCCCTGCTGGGACCTGGGCATTGGCAAGTTTAGCTCCCAGCCACCAGGCCACAGAACAGTCTGTGGCCTATTAGCAAGCAGGCCACGGAGTGAGGCAGAGGCCACCCCCACCTGCCGGGACCCAGGCAGACAAAAGGGGCAGCGTGGCCTTGCTCTGAGGCTTGCCTCCCCTTGCAGGGAAAGCAGCCTTGGAGTGAGGCAGAGCAGTCCCACCACCCCTTTTGCCCCAGTGCCACCCCTACCACCAGTCCATGAAAAAAATTGTCTTCCATGAAACTGGTCCCTGGTGCCAAAACGGTTGGAAGCCACTGGCCTAAAGGGAAGGGAAAGCCCAGGACTGGCCGTAGCCCTTCTGGCACCCTAGGCAGCAGAGCTCCACCCCCGCCCTGAGTCACCAGGTCTGCCACCTACTCGCAAGTTGCCCCGCGGCTGCCGCCTACTCGCAAGTAGGTGCAGAGCTACTTGTGAGTATCCCCATGCCTACTTGCAAGTAGGCGGCAGCCACGGGGATATGCCGGAAGGGCTTGGGCCAGCCCAGAGGGAAGGAAAGGTGCGGTGGTGGTGATTGGGAGGGGGTAGGGCAGAAAGGGAGGGAAGGGAAGGTACAGAGGTGATGGGGGGACTGGGAAGAAAGGGAGTGAAGGGAAGGAAAAGTGCAGTGGTGGCAGTTGGGGGGTGGGCAGAAAGGGGGGGAAGGGAAGGGAAAGTGTGGTGGTGATCCGTGGGGGGGGGTCGGGAAGAAAGGGAGGGGAGGGAAGGAAAGGTGCAGTGGTGGTGATTGGGAGGGGGTAGGGCAGAAAGGGGGGAAGGGCAGAAAGGGGGGGAAGGGAAGGGAAAGTGTGGTGGTGATCCGGGGGGGGGGTCGGGAAGAAAGGGAGGGGAGGGGAGGAAAAGTGCAGGGGTGGCAATTGAGGGGGCAGGCAGAAAGGGAGGGAAAGAAAAGTGTGGTGGCAATGGGAAGGGTCGGGCAGAAAGGGAGGGAAGGGAAGGGGCCGGGGCAGTGGCGATGGGAAGGGTTGAGCAGAAGGGAAGGGAAGGTGCTGCGGCGGAGGGGAGAGTGGCAGGCAGGCAAACTGTCAGGCTCTGTTCATTTATGATATTAAGAAATGCTGTTACAAACCATATTCAATGCTGCTTAGAAATGCTAACTAACCTAAAAGCTGGGAACAACCAGGAGGGAGGGGGGAAGAGTAGAGGCCGCTTCCCATGAATATCAAAGGTTGCCAAGATCCCTTTGAAGCATACTGTATGTGCCAACTTCTCACCTCCTCTCCGGAGGCCCAAGGACATTGCCTCTGGGAATTGTAACCACCAATGGATGAGATAAGGGGGGGGGGAGCATTGGGAAAAGTCTCACATGCAAAGCAACCTTTTGATTTGGGAATCAGAGGGTAGAAACAATTGCTTTGATGTAGAAGGTTAAATGCCAATAGTTCGAGCTGATCCCCATCAGTTCCAATAACTGCCATGCTGAAGTAACTCTGAAGTATCCAATAAAGACAACTTTGTTTCAAAATCCCAAAGACTACTTTCTTGTGAGCTTCAATGAACCTACGCCTGACACAAACTAGCCGTTTGTCATGGGCTGAGGGGGAGCCCCAATTTGGCGCTCCCTCCCTCCCGGCACCCTAGGCTAGTGCCTCATTGACTAGTGGGTGAGCCAGCCCTGGGAAGGCCACATGGCACAGCCCCATCTCATCAGATCTCGGTAGCTAAGCAGGGTTGGTATGTGAAAGGAAGACCACCAAGGAAGGCTGTGCAGGGAAAGGCAATGGCAGACCGCCCCAGCTTCTCACTTGCCTTGAAAGCTCCTTGCTGAGGAAGTCATAAATCAGTTGCGACGGGATCGCCCAACAACCTGAAAACCTTCCAAAGTCCCTTATTCTCCAGTATTTAGCACATTGTGTTATAATTTCAGATCTCTTGATTTAGAAGGCTGGTCTTGCTCAATTTTCGCCCGACTAGAGCCCAAGTGGAACAATTAACCATGAAAGCCTGCAAGGTTCACTTCAAGCTGCCTCTTTCTTCAAATCACCGGGGCAGCAGAGTGAATTTGGTGGAATTCCACCAGCGCCTGAATGGAGAATAATGAACTTCAAGAAATATTAAATGAAAAGACCCCGTAGCATCAAAAGGTGGCCTTTGTATCCGGACTTAGCTATGCGCTACTGATCACCACGTTGGCTGCATAATTGAGTGATGCTTAGCCTGTGGCTTCAAAGGCTCTGCCTGCTCTTTCAAGCTCCTTGTGGAAGTCTTGTGAAGTCACCGGGGTCTGATCATTGCAAGCCGACAGGTGATCGTTGCATGATAAGGGGGGGATGCAGCTCGCGAGTCACTTTGCTGACCCGAGAACCTCTTGTAGCAAGTGGACAGGAGAGATTTGGCCACCACAAAGGAAACGCTAAAGCGAATCTCGGGAAAAAAACACGATGGCTTATGGCATGACAAGAAGCCTTTCTTGAAATATTATTATCAGTTATACCGCAACCTTTCTTAGAAATGAATGTAAAATCCCCCGGATGAGAAAACCTTTCCAAGCCATTTAGCCAGACCTTATTGTATTGGATACAGAATTTGGCAAAGCAAATGCCTGCCAAATTTGAATAGCTACAAACGTTTAAATGACACTTAACATAAGAACATAAGAGAAGCCATGTTGGATCAGGCCAACGGCCCATCAAGTCCAACACTCTGTGTCACACAGTGGCAAAAAATGTTATATACACACATACACTGTGGCTAATAGCCACTGGTGGACCTGTGCTCCATACACTGTGGCTAATAGCCACTGATGGACCTGTGCTCCATATTTTTATCTAAACCCCTCTTGAAGGTGGCTATACTTGTGGCCGCCACCACCTCCTGTGGCAGTGAATTCCACATGTTAATCACCCTTTGGGTGAAGAAGTACTTCCCTTTATCCGTCTTAACCTGTCTGCTCAGCAATTTCATCGAATGCCCACGAGTTCTTGTATTGTGAGAAAGGGAGAAAAGTACTTCTTTCTCTACTTTCTCCATTCCATGCATTATCTTGTAAACCTCTATCATGTCACCCCGCAGTCGACGTTTCTCCAAGCTAAAGAGTCCCAAGCGTTTCAACCTTTCTTCATAGGGAAAGTGCTCCAGCCCTTTAATCATTCTAGTTGCCCTTCTCTGCACCTTCTCTAAAGCTATAATATCCTTTTTGAGGTGCGGCGACCAGAACTGCACACAGTACTCCAAATGAGACCGCACCATCGATTTATACAGGGGCATTATGATACTGGCTGATTTGTTTTCAATTCCCTTCCTAATAATTCCCAGCATGGCATTGGCCTTTTTTATTGCAAACGCACACTGTCTTGACACTTTCAGTGAGTTATCTATCATGACCCCAAGATCTCTCTCTTGATCAGTCTCTGCCAGTTCACACCCCATCAACTTGTATTTGTAGCTGGGATTCTTAGCCCCAATGTGCATTACTTTGCACTTGGCCACATTGAACCGCATCTGCCACGTTGACGCCCACTCACCCAGCCTCAACAGATCCCTTTGGAGTTCCTCACAATCCTCTCTGGTTCTCACCACCCTGAACAATTTAGTGTCATCCGCAAACTTGGCCACTTCACTGCTCACTCCGAACTCTAAATCATTTATGAACAAGTTAAAAAGCATGGGACCCAGTACCGAGCCCTGCGGCACCCCACTGCTTACCGTCCTCCACTGCGAAGACTGCCCATTTATACTCACTCTCTGCTTCCTATTACTCAGCCAGTTTTTGATCCACAAGAGGACCTGTCCTTTTACTCCATGATTCTCAAGCTTTCTAAGGAGCCTTTGATGAGGAACTTTATCAAAAGCTTTCTGGAAGACACTTGTTCTGAGGTAACTTTAACGGTTGCTAGATCTCTTCAACAGGCCATGGAAATACGACAGAGAATGGTTCTGGAATGACCACATTTTATTTGTTTTAATTATTTAACTGGGCTAAACTTGACTCATATATATTTTACTTATTTTATGTATTTTAGCTCCCTATGTACTCTATGATCTAGGATTTTATATTATTTGTATTGCTATTTTACTGCTAAATCTGTTTTATGCCAATAAAGGCTTGCTGCTGCTGCTAAATATTATAAATTATTATTATTATTATTATTATTATTATTATTATTATTATTATTATTATTATTATTATTATTATTATTATTATTATTATTATTATTATTGAGCCAGTTGGTGCAGTGGTTAAGTGTGCGGACTCTTATCTGGGAGAACCGGGTTTGATTCCCCACTCCTCCACTTGCACCTGCTAGCATGGCCTTGGATGAGCCATAGCCCTGGCAGAGGTTGTCCTTGAAAGGGCAGCTGCTGTGAGAGCCCTCTCCAGCCCCACCCACCTCACAGGGTGTCTGTTGTGGGGGAGGAAGGTAAAGGAGATTGTGAGCCGCTCTGAGACTCTTCGGAGTGGAGGGCGGGATATAAATCCAATATTTCCATCTACCTCACAGGGTGTCTATTGTGGGGGAGGAAGGGAAAGGAGATTGTGAGCTGCTCTGAGACTCTTCGGAGTGGAGGGCGGGATATAAATCCAGTATCTTCATCTACCTCACAGGGTGTCTGTTGTGGGGGGGGAAGGGAAAGGAGATTGTGAGCTGCTCTGAGACTCTTCGGAGTGGAGGGCGGGATATAAATCCAATATCTTCATCTACCTCACAGGGTGTCTGTTGTGGGGGAGGAAGGTAAAGGAGATTGTGAGCCGCTCTGAGACTCTTCGGAGTGGAGGGCGGGATATAAATCCAATATCTTCATCTACCTCACAGGGTGTCTGTTGTGGGGGAGGAAGGTAAAGGAGATTGTGAGCCGCTCTGAGACTCTTCGGAGTGGAGGGCGGGATATAAATCCAATATCTCCATCTACCTCACAGGGTGTCTGTTGTGGGGGAGGAAGGGAAAGGAGATTGTGAGCCGCTCTGAGACTCTTCGGAGTGGAGGGCGGGATATAAATCCAGTATCTTCATCTACCTCACAGGGTGTCTGTTGTGGGGGGGAAGGGAAAGGAGATTGTGAGCCGCTCTAAGACTCTTCGGAGTGGAGGGCGGGATATAAATCCAATATCTCCATCTACCTCACAGGGTGTCTGTTGTGGGGGGGGAAGGGAAAGGAGATTGTGAGCCGCTCTGAGACTCTTCGGAGTGGAGGGCGGGATATAAATCCAATATCTCCATCTACCTCACAGGGTGTCTGTTGTGGGGGGGGAAGGGAAAGGAGATTGTGAGCCACTCTGAGACTCTTTGGAGTGGAGGGCGGGATATAAATCCAATATCTTCATCTTCTTCTTCTTATATTTCACCCATTCCCCCATTTTATTTATTTATTTATTCCGTAACTTATACCCCGCCCTTCCCACAGAGTGGCTCAGGGCGGCTCACAGCAAACGATAAAACAATAAAACAGGAGCAAAGTTATTACAATTAAAAAATAAGCATTGGGGGCTCAGAGCGGAGTACGGCAAATAGAAATAAAATCACAATAAAATCAATGACAACATTCATCAAAGTGCGGCGAGATGATTCCGCAAGATGACACGACAGCAAGGTGGTATAGCACAAAGTAGTACCGCAATACAGCATCGCAGTGCAGTAGTGCGGTAGAGCAGCAGAGCAGTAGGGGGGAGGCCAACCGATCGATAAATAGATGCCCGCTGCCTCATCCAAAGACCTGGCGGAACAGCTCCGTTTTACAGGCCCTACGAAAGGCCAGCAAGCCAGGTAGGGCCCGGATCTCCATAGGGAGCTGATTCCACCAGGCTGGGGCCAGGACCGAAAAAATCCTGGCCCTGGTAGAGGCAAGACAGGCATCTCTTGGGCTGGGGACTATCAGACGATCTTGGGAGGCCGAACGAAGCGACCTCCGGGGCGTATATGGGAGGAGATGGTCCCGTAGGTATGTCGGTCCCAGGCCGCGCAAGGTCTTAAAAGTCAAAACTAACACCTTGAAATGGATCCGGTACTCTATAGGCAGTCAGTGCAGGTCACGGAGCGCCGACCATATGCTCACCCGTACAGGTGATGCAGTCAACAGGCGAGCTGCCGCATTCTGCACCCGCTGCAGTTTCCGGATCAGTTTCAGGGGTAGGCCAGCGTAGAGCGAGTTACAGTAGTCCAGCCTGGAATTCACCATTTCATGGGTCACTGTAGCCAATCTTGGGGGGGGGATAGGTATGGTGCTAGCTGCCTGATCTGCCGTAAATGGAAAAAGGTAGACCCTGCAGCCGCTGTGATCTGGGCCTCCATGGACAGGGAGGCGTCCAGAATCACCCCAGACTCTTCACCTGTTGGGCCGGTACCAGAACGGCACCGCCCAGGGCTGGGAGCTGATTGTCTTCTTTCCTTAGACTCAAGGTAAGCAATGTTCCCTCTAAGCCATGGAGTCTTGTGAGCGAAAATTCTACTTTGCGAGCTACTGGAATGCAAGTTGCGAGCTACTGCATAAATTAGTTTGCTCTGGGGCCATTTTTCCTGAGCGAAGACAAAAATGTGTGAGCCAGAGGCCAAAAACCTGTGAGCTAGTTCACATTAACTCAGTTTAGAGGGAACGCTGAAGCGAAGGATGACCAATATTAACGTGCACGCACACACATTCATACAAACAACAACAACACACTGCTCAAACCCAGAAATCAAACAAAATGGACTTTTTAAAAAGCCATCAGTTTCCCAAAAGGCCTGCAGCAAGTTAACCTTCATTGAAGTTAATCAGTTCACAAGAAGTTGAACGTACCTACGTGAATATCTCATGTAAGATGTGCTTGTATTTTGGTAAGTGAGATTTCTTTCTCTTGTCAACATTGGTGGTAGAACACCTTTGCAATTTGTTCGAACAGCTTGTCCCCTTAACCTGGGAACGTGGGATCCTGTGTAAAGCAAATGAGTTTTTAAAACCCAACAGAAGATACATGGCATCAGGCGATAGATGTCAATAGCTAACCGATGGAAACATGCTGGACCTGTGGCAGCAAAAGCGTCTAGGGTTGCCAATCCCCAGGTGGGGGCAGGGGATCCCCCAGTTTGGAGGCCCTCCCCCCGCTTCAGGGTCATCAGAAAGCGGGGGGAGGGGAGGGAAATGTCTGCTGGGAACTCTGTTATTCCCTATGGAGATTTATTCCCATAGAAAATCATGGAGAATCAATCTGCGGGTATCTGGGGCTCTGAGGGGGGCTGTTTTTTGGGGTAGAGGCACCAAATTTTCAGTATAGCATCTAGTACCTCTCCCCAAAATACCCCCCAAGTTTCAAAAAGATTGGACCAGGGTGTTCAATTCTATGAGCCCCCCAAAAAGGTGCCCTTATCCTTCATTATTTCCTATGGAAGGAAGGAATCGAAAAGGTGTGCCGTCCCTTTAAATGAGAAGGCCAAAACTCCCTTTGGAGTTCAATTATGCTTGTCACAGCCTTGATCTTGGCTCCACCCGTAATGTCTCCTGGCTCCACCCCCAAAGTCCCCAGATATTTCTTGAATTGGACTTGGCAACCCTAAAAGCGACTGATGCCCAAGAAATAGCCCACATTTACTTAGAGGGTTGTAGCATGTCTTTACCACAAAACCGAGCAAAAAGCCCATACCTTACTCCAGGCAAAGCAATGGCAAACTACCTGTTTCTCACACCTCAAACGTCCTTTGCCAGGCTCGCAAATGGGCTGCAAATGGACAGCACTCCACACACACAACACTTCAGGGGTGCCAGAGGCCTACTCATGCCACAACCCTGACCCTAGAGAAGCCATTCATGCAAACAAACAGTAGTCAAATAAACCACCTTTCCGTGCAACTGATATAATAATCAAAATGCATCATACGCAGGGCTGGAATTCTGGCAGGAGCTCCTTTGCATATTAGGCCACATATCCCTGATGTAGCCAATCCTCCAAGAGCTTACCCAAAAGAGCCTTGTAAGCTCTTGGAGGATTGGCTACATCAAGGGTGTGTGGCCTAATATGCAAAGGAGCTCCAGCTAGAATTCCAGCCCTGCTTATACGAATGCCATAACTCAGACCACACTCCATGTAAAATATATATATACACATACAATTGTATTCAATATATGAACATATGAAGCTGCCTTATACTGAATTAGACCTTTTGTCCATCAAAGTCAGTATTGTCTTCTCAGACTGGCAGCGGCTCTCCTGGGTCTCAAGCGGAGGTTTTTCACACCTATTTGCCTGGACCCTTTTTGGGAGATGCCAGGGATTGAACCTGGGACCTTCTGCTTCCCAAGCAGATGCTCTACCACTGAGCCACCGTCCCTCCCCTGAGCCACCGTCCCTCCCACTCCATGGCCTTGGGTCAGCCATAGCTCTGGCAGAGGTTGTCCTTGAAAGGGCAGCTTCTGGGAGAGCCCCCTCCAGCCCCACCCACCTCACAGGGTGTCTGTTGTGGGGGAGGAAGGTAAAGGAGATTGTGAGCCGCTCTGAGACTCTTCGGAGTGGAGGGCGGGATATAAATCCAATATCTTCTTCATCTTCATGTAGAAAAAATATATACAATTGTATTCAATATGTATTCCGTCTTTTCCAAAACATATCCTCTTGTAAATATCTCAATGGTACAGACAAAACACCATCTCGTGCAAAACACTCCTACTGTCCAAACAATACAAAATTAATTAAAGTCAACGAATCATAAAAATAAGCGGTCCATTTCATTTCAGGAAGAACCCTGCTTCCGGGGACCATCTTTTATATTTATGGGTTCAGTAGTGTTGTAGTGCTGTATTTCATATCTACAAAACTTGCAAGATTTAAAACGTACATTAGCGCATTCAGACTGGAGAAACAAATAATTTGAACTGACTTCTTGTTTGGACAGTAGGAGTGTTTTGTACAAGACTTTTTTTTTTTGTCTGTACAACTGCGGTATTTACAAGAGGATATGTTTTGGAAAAGACTGAATACATATTGGGTACAATTGTATCTATATTTTTCTACGTGGCGTGATAGTATCATTTCACAGTTTTCCTACTTACATGGTCCCATTCTCCGCTGATATAACCCTGACCACAGGCTGGTGAGAGCACCATGGTTAACTGTCCATGGGCTCTTACATCTCTTGTTCTTGCCATGGTTGGCCTATCGTAACTCCCGAAAGATGAAACATGATAGTCTGTGGGGGAAGGGAGGTCTCCCATTTACCGGCCCCAGGCCCCAATTTTCCACTCAAAGAATTGAGGAGCAGGAGAGAAAATGGTCTCCAAGTAATGATGGTCCAAAACACCATAGAGACTAGGGAAGGTACTCAAAGTTACATTACATCATTCCCAAACTCTGTCCTCCCTAACCTGTGCTCTCCTCCAGTCTCACAATATCAAGGCAGTCTTTGGGAGTCCCAGTGAGAGGGAAGGCTCCAGGGCTGTGGATGTCTCAACCTGCCCAGCTAAAATTAGGACTAATTGTCAAATGGAATGCTCACACCCCTTATTTTCTTATGCTGTATTTAATTATTTCTCCACAGCTGACACACGTGTGCTCTGCTACATTCTCCAAGTTTGGTGTTGTGGTTAAGTGCGCAGACTCTTATCTGGGGGAACTTGGTTTGATTCCCCACTCCTCCACTTGCACCTGCTGGAATGGCCTTGGGTCAGCCATAGCTCTGGCACAGGTTGTTCTTGAAAGGGCAGCTGCTGTGAGAGCCCTCTCAGCCACACCTACCTCACAGGGTGTCTGTTGTGGGGGAGGAAGGTAAAGGAGATTGTGAGCTGCTCTGAGACTCTGAGATTCATAGAATCATAGAGTTGGAAGGGACCTCTAGGGAAGGGGTGGCCAACGGTAGCTCTACAGATGTTCTTTGCCTACAACTCCCATCAGCCCCAGCCAGCATGGCCAATGGCTGGGGCTGATGGGAGTTGTAGGCAAAAAAACAACATCTGGAGAGCTACAGTTGGCCACTGCTGCTCTAGGGTCATCTAGTCCAACCTCCTGCACAATGCAGGAACCCACAAATTCCTCCCATTAAATTCACAGGATCTGCATTGCTGTCAGATGGCCATCTAGCCTCTGTTTAAAACCCTCCAAGGAAGGAGAGCCCACCAACTCCCGAGGAAGCCTGTTCCACTGAGGAACTGCTCTAACAGTCAGGAAGTCCTTCCTAATGTTGAGCTGGAAACTCTTTTGATTTAATTTCAACCTACTGGTTCTGGTCCTACCTTCTGGGGCCACAGAAAACAATTCCACACCATCCGCTTGATGACAGCCCTTCAAGTACTTGAAGATGGTGATCCTATCACCTCTCAGCTGCCTCCTCTCCAGGCTAAACATGCCCAGCTCCTTCATCCTTCTTCATAGGTCTTCACACCCCTCACCAACAGAGTGAAAGGCGGGATATAAATCCAATATCTTCTTCTTCTTCTACCCCTTGGCAGGACAACTGAGCCCCTTTAGTGCTACCGGTTCAGCACGAACTGAAGGAGTTTGCAATGTCAAGCGGAGGATATTCGTAGAGAGGGAGTGCAGAATCCAACTCAACAGCCATTATTTGTGTTCAAAGACAATTTTTCACCTGCGGGAAACAAGACACGGTACCTTTGGTCTTGGGAAGAAAAGCTGTAAGAGGGACAGGAAGCAAAGACGAAAAGAGATAGAGATGGGTAGTCTCTCATTTTCTACTCAAGACTGCAGGCTATCTTGTGTTGTTGGGCTTTTTTGAAAGGAGGAAGTCAGATATAGTTTATGTGTCATGTGACACTTCAGCTTCAAATTGCAGGGGTTATTTTGAAAACGTACATCATGGCCAAACTCCAGGCAGGGCTGCACTCTTAGCGGATCAGTAAAACGGCTCCTTTCCCTCATTAATTGCCCCCCCCGAAACTTAGCATGAAGTCAATGCTCCTCCAACTCAGCATGGGATGGAAAATCATGCCGGGCTCTCCCCGTATGAACCCCGTATGAACCCCAGAGAGCACTGAGGTCAGTAGGAAAGAACAGACTGACTACCCCTGGGCCAAGACAAATTAAACTACAGAATACTCGCTCTCGGGCCTTTTCGGCCGCAGCCCCACATCTCTGGAACCAACTCCCAGAGGAGGTGCGGGCCCTGCGGAACCTTGATCAGTTCCGCAGGGCCTGCAAGACCACCCTTTTTAAATTAGCTTATGAATAACTGAAAATCCGCCATCAGCATCAACTAGAAGAGTGTCAAGGATAGCGTCATAAAATGTTTTAGTTAATTGTTTTAATTCAGGCTTTTAAGGTTAGTTTAATGTTAATTTAATGTTTCTAGTGTAACTGTTTTATTGTTGGTGCACCATTGGTCACCGTATTGTTAGCCGCCCTGAGCCTGCTTCGGCGGGGGAGGGCGGGGTACAAATAAAATTTATTAATATTATTATTATTATTATTTTTCGCTCACAAATCACAAATAGTATTTCTGCCATCAGCATTTATGTTACAACCTCAGAACATTCTCCGGCTTTAAACATCTCGAGCATCCTTTTCATGTGACTCGCTGACTGCTTCCGCGGCGTAATGCTCTGCAGAGCTATTTCTGTCGAAGCCCATCAACATCAGTGGGTTTTGAATGGAGTAGCTCAGCAGAGGTTCCCATTGTTTGGTATCACTCCGTTTCCCCCAGCGTTGTCTTCTTGTGTGAAGGCATTGTACTGATGACAAAAAAAAAAAAAAAAGGGATATGAATGGTGGGACTACATTAAGCTAACTCTTGTCATTGTGGTAAAAACATCTAAGCCCTGGCAATCGCCAAGAATATTCATGCTCTCCTTTCGAGACCTTGTTGTACAGTTAGTGTTGCGAAAGTGAACGTTGACAGCGGTGAACGCTAGGAAGAGACACTGCAGTCATCCTAATTTAACAGCAGAAATCACCATCAATTAAAGACCAGCATCTCAGAGACCTCCAGGTGGTGGTTGGAGATCTTATAGGATATATATTTTAACCACGGTTACCCCGATGCCCCGTGGCTCAGAGTGGTGAAGCTGCAGTACTGCAGTCCAAAGCTCTGCTCACAACCTGAGTTTGTGTTTTAACAATTTATTAATAACACATGGTTACAATATTTAATTAACTTATACTAAACCATATGATATTTCACCCCCCCTCCCTCCAATTTTGACTTCCCCGAAGTTATAAATTTCCAGTTAATTCTAAAGGTACCACTAATCTATCAAAATGTAATACTTTCGATTAATACTAAAAAAATGTCCAATGTCTTTTTACGTTCCACTCTTTCTCCATATATCCTTTAAATTTCTTCCACTCCTTTTTGAATAAGTCTAAGTCATAGTCTCTTAAAGTTTTAGTTAATTTGCCCATCTCACTCCACGATAAAACTTTCACAATCTAATCCCATTTCTCTGGTATTGTTCCTTGTTTCCAAAGCTGCGCATACAACGTCCTAGCAGCTGAGAGCAAATACCAAATTAAAGTCCTGTCTTCCTTTGGAAATTTTTTCTAATTGTAATCCAAGCAAAAAGGTCTCTGCAGTTTTCTTGAAGTCGTAACCCAGAATTTTGGAGATGGCACAGAATGGTAAAGCTGCAGTACTGCAGTCTGAGCTCTCTGCTCACAACCTGAGTTTGATCCTGGCGGAAGCTGGGTAAAGGTAGCCGGCTCGAGGTTGACTCAGCCTTCCATCCTTCCGAGGTCGGTCAAATGAGTGCCCAGCTTGCTAGGGGGAAAGTGTAGATGACTGGGGAAGGCAATGGCAAACCACCCCGTAAAAAGACTGCCGTGAAAACGTTGTGATGCAATGCCACTTCAAAGTTGGAAACGACTGGTGCTTCCACAGGGGACCTTTGCATTGACCCTGATGCTGGTGCAATGTTTATGTCGCAGAAAGCAATCCAAATTTGACAGCTTAGAATTCGAAGCTTGAATGCTTTCTCTTTCGGGGCACGGAGAAAGGAAAGGTTCACGCATTTAAAAAGAAGAAGAAAGTCAGTCAAGCTGTGCGGGACCTTGTCGATCCAATGCTATCGTTCATTTGTCTAAGCTCCCCTAGTGTTTTGGAGGAGGCATAGCAGGGAAGAAGAAGAAGATGATGATGATGATGATGGAGGTGGTGGTGGTAATGATGATGATATTGGATTTATATCCTACCCTATCCTCTGAATCTCAGAGCGGCTCATAATCTCCTTTACCCTTCCCCCCACAACAGACACCCTGTGAGGTAGGTGGGGCTGAGAGTGCACTCCCAGAAGCCGCCCTTTCAAGGACAACTCCCACGAGACCTATGGCTGACCCAAGGCCATTCCAGCAGCTGCAAGTGGAGGAGTGGGGATTCAAACCCGGTTCTCTCAGATAAGAGTCCGCACACTTAACCGCTACGCCAAACTGGCATGTTCTTCATCAAATCCAACTTTCTCTGTATAGAGGCAGTGAGCAAAGAGCAGTCCAGGTTTCAGTTTCATGGCAGGTAGCTCATAAGCTACTTCCAATTCATGAACATAAGAGTAGCCATGTTGGATCAGGCCAATGGCCCATCCAGTCCAACACTCTGTGTCACATAAGAACATAAGAGAAGCCATGTTGGATCAGGCCAATGGCCCATCCAGTCCAACACTTTGTGTCACATAAGAACATAAGAGAAGCCATGTTGGATCAGGCCAATGGCCCATCCAGTCCAACACTCTGTGTCACATAAGAACATAAGAGAAGCCATGTTGGATCAGGCCAATGGCCCATCCAGTCCAACACTCTGTGTCACATAAGAACATAAGAGAAGCCATGTTGGATCAGGCCAATGGCCCATCCAGTACAACACTCTGTGTCACATAAGAACATAAGAGAAGCCATGTTGGATCAGGCCAATGGCCCATCCAGTACAACACTCTGTGTCACACAGTGGCCAAAATTTTTTACATTATATATATATATATATATATACACACACACACACACACACACACACACACATTGTGGCTAATAGCCACTAATGGACCTCTGCTCCATATTTTTATCTAAACCCCTCTTGAAGGTGGCCATGCTTGTGGCCGCCACCACCTCCTGTGGCAGTGAATTCCACATGTTAATCACCCTTTGGGTGAAGAAGTACTTCCTTTTATCCGTTTTAACCTGTCTGCTCAGCAATTTCATGGAATGCCCATGAGTTCTTGTATTGTGAGAAAGAGAGAAAAGTACCTCTTTCTCTACTTTCTCCATCCCATGCATTATCTTGTAAACCTCTATCACGTCACCCCGCAGTCGACGTTTCCCCAGTCGACATTTCTCCAATCACTCCATGAGTGATTTCTCACCTCCACGTCAGCTATGTCTTCTCACAATGGTGGCATAAATCACTGATAAATCACCTTCTGAGAAGGGGACAAAATGGCTCCCTTTGGGACATGAGTGAGGCAAACTAATCCAGCAAGGTACCTTGGTATAGAACAGGGGTGGTCAAACTGGCTTGGGAGACACATGCGGCTCTTTCACACATATCGTGTGGCTCTTAAAGCCCCCACTGCCCTGTTGGCTGGCTCGGAGAAGGCAGTTGTCTCTTTAAATCACTTCTCCAAGCCAAGCCAGCTGGCGGCTTGGAAAATGTGTTTAAAGCTAAAGTTGTTTTCTTTCCACATCTCCCTACCTCCTCCATCCATTTCCTTCCTTCCTCCTTTCCTCCCTCCCTCCTTCCCTCTCTCCCTCTCTTCCTTCCTTCCTCCCTCCCTCCCTTTCTTCCTCTCCAAAACATCTGGCATTCACATCCTGTGGCTCTCAAACATCTGATGTTTATTCTAGGTGACTCTTACATAAAGCAAGTTTGGCCACTCTGATAGAAGAAGATGATGAAGCTATTTGGATTTATACCCCACCCTTCTCTCTGAAGCAGAGTCTCAGAGTGGCTCACAATCTCCTTTACCTTCCTCCCACACAACAGACACCCCGTGAGGTAGGTGGGGCTGAGAGGGCTCTCCCAGAAGCTGCCCTTTCAAGGACAACTCCTGTGAAATCTATGGCTGACCCAAGGCCATTCCAGCCTCTGCAAGTGGAGGAGTTGGGAATCAAACCTGGTTCTCCCAGATAAGAGTCTGCACACTTAACCACTACACCAAACCGGCTCTCACACTTTAGACTAAGAGCAAACCACTACACCAAACTGGCTCTCGCATTCTGGACTAAGGAGCAAACTGAGGATTGTTGAGCTTCTTTTAAAAAGAGGGAAGGAGAAGTGATTATGAAATCCAGTTGCCTTATACAAGCTAAAAAGGGTAAAGGTAGTCCCCTGTGCAAGCACCAGTTGTTTTCGACTCTGGGGTGACGTTGCTTTCACAGCGTTTTTACGGCAGACTTTTTACGAGGTGGTTTGCCATTGCCTTCCCCAGCCATCTACACTTTCTCCCCAGCAAGCTGGGGACTCATTTGACTGACCTCGGAAGGGTGAAAGGCTGAGTTAACCTGGAGCCGGCTACCTGAACCAGCTTCCGCTGGGATCGAACTCAGGTGGTGAGCAGAGGGCTATGACTGCAGTACTGCAGCTTGACACTCTGTGCCATGGGGCTCTTTTATGCAAGCTACGTCAAGGCTTTGTAGCATGTTGTGGCCTCAGTTTGCCAATAATGTGCTGCCTGGAGGGAGGGAAAGGACATTTCCCCTCTATAATGCCACATTTGCCGTCCCGCTGTGCCTCTTATGCATTTGTTTTCAAAAGGAACTCTTTATGCTAATGCAGGGGAATGCTTGAATCAACCCAGTATGTGGCATTTATGTGCTCTGCTGTTTTTTGGATTTTTTAAAAAATAAATAAATAAATAAATAAAATCAAAATATGGAGCTTCATAGGACCTAATTTCAGTATTATGCAGGGAGTGCGACGCGAAAACACAAAACAATTTGATTATCTCAGGACATTATTAAACATGACGTCCAATGAATATTCTCTTAACAGCATACATTTAATGTGCCATTCCTCAGGATATAATCAAAGTAAAACAAATCAGTTTTGGTGTCAGATATGGAATTTTTTTTGAAAAAAAAATCTCAATAGCATGCACACATTTTGCATTACTTATAGGCACAAACATATATAAATATTAGTACTTCCCCAATGGCCCTTTCCCCCCCTTTATTCTTTCTGAATACATTAGGATAATGCGCGTCTGGTGCATATCTGATGTATTGCTATTATTGTGCCGGGAAGTTTGCAGAATAATATAAACAGTGTAAAAAATAATACCTCTTCAAGAGAAGGAGTGGAATGTCTTTGCCCTATACAATTGCATTGATTTTTCCCCCCCTCCCAAGTTTCTTTTGCGTCACCACTGGTGTAATGCTCAGACCCAGTATCCGGAGTAATAACTCCTTAACTCATTGACCAACAAAGTTTTATTCAAGGTATAAGCTTTTGTGCGTACACGCGCTGTTTCAGATTCAATCTAAAGAAGGGTGCGTGCACACAAACGTTTCTACCCGGAATAAAACTTGGTTGTAGGGTTGCCAAGTCCAATTCAAGAAATATCTGGGGACTTTAGAGGTGGAGCCAGGAGACTTTGGGGGTGGAGCCAGGAGACATCGGGGTGGAGCTAGGAGCAAGGGTGTGACAAGCATAATTGAACTCCAAAGGGAGTTCTGGCCATCACATTTCAAGGGACCGCACATCTTTTAAATGCCTTCCTTCCATAGGAAATAATGAAGGATAGGAGCACCTTCTTTGGGGGCTAATAAATTGGACCCCCTGGTCCGATCTTTTTGAAACTTAGGGAGTATTTTGGGGAGAGCCACTGGATACTATACTGAAAATTTGGTGTTTCTACCTCAAAAAACAGGGCCCCTAGAGCCCCAGATACCCGTGGATAAATTCTTCATTATTTTCTATGGGAATAAGTCTCCATAGGGAATCCTGAGTACCCAGCAGACATTTCCCTCCCCTCCCCCCGCTTTCTGATCACCTTGAAGCGGGGGGAGGGCCTTCAAACCGGGGGATCCCCTGCCCCCACCTGGGGATTGGCAACCCGTTGGTTGGACTTAAAGATGCCACTGGACTCAAAGTTTATTCTGCTTCTTCAGACCAACATGGCTACGCACTAGGGTTGCCAAGTCCAATTCAAGAAATATCTGGGGACTTTGGGGGTGGAGCCAGGAGACTTTGGGGGTGGAGCCAGGAGCAAGGGTGTGACAAGCATAATTGAACTCCAAGGGAGTTCTGGCCATCACATTTAAAGGGACAGCACACCTTTTCGAATGCCTTCCTTCCATAGAAAATAATGAAGGCTAGGGGCACCTTCTTTTGGGGCTCATAAGATTGGACCCCCTGGTCCAATCCTTTTGAAACTTGGGAGGTATTTTGGGGAGAGGCACTAGATGCTATACAGAAAATTTGGCACCTCTACCTCAAAAAACAGCCCCCCTAGAGCCCCTGACACCCGCAGATCAATTCCCCATCATTCCCTATGGGAATCGTTCCTGGAGGTGCATAATGGCTGTGGGGGTGGAGCTTCCCCCGCCGGCCAGCTGGGAGGGGGGAAGCCTGTAAAACCAGGGGATCCCCCGCTGGGATCTGGGGGTTGGGAAGCCTACTACGCACCCAAATCTATCCTTAACTCCAGGCCTCAGATTGAGCAGGAGCTCACAGGAGCGCAGCTCCTGAACCTTTCTGAGGGTTCCCCCTCCTCCTCCCCACCTACCTACCTTGTCCATTGAATAGGAAGTGCAGCTGCAGAACAG
This sequence comes from Heteronotia binoei, assembly GCF_032191835.1. NCBI lineage: Eukaryota > Metazoa > Chordata > Lepidosauria > Squamata > Gekkonidae > Heteronotia > Heteronotia binoei. Next base: position 124,755,081 of record NC_083229.1, read on the forward strand.
TCCCTGGATTAGGAGAAGGGTTGCCAATCTCCAGGTGGGGGCAGGGGATCCCCCGGTTTGGAGGCCCTCCTCCCGCTTCAGGGTCATCAAAAAGCAGGAGGGGGGAGGGAAATGCCTACTGCACACTCCATTGTTCCTTATGGAGGCCGAGTCCCATAGGGTATAATGGAGAATTGATCCGCGGGTATCTGGGGCTTTTGGGGGGGCCCTGTATTTTGAGGTAGAGGCACCAAATTCTCAGTGTGGCATCCAGTGCCTCTCCCCAAAGTACCCTCCAAGTTTCAAAAGGATTGGACCAGTGAGTCCAATTCTATGAGCCCCCAAAGAAGGTGTCCCTATCCCTCATTATTCCCAATAGGGGGAAGGCATTTAAAAGGTGTGTGGTCCTTTCAAATGTGATGGCCAGAACTCCCTTGGAGTTCAATTATGCTTCTCACACCCTTGCTCCCGGCTCCACCGCAAAGTCTCCTGGCTCCACCCCCAAAGTCCCCAGATATTTCTTGAATGGGACTTGGCAACCCTAATTAGGAGAGCGGGCAGCCAGCCAGCCACCAGGGGCTCTGCCACACCACCAGCAGCCCTCATTAACCCCTGGAGAAGCCCACACCACCCTTTCTCCACTTCTTACATGATTTTGGGCAGGGGGTGGCTTTTGACTGTGCGTGGAGGGGTGGCCAAGGAGAGCCCCAGGTGAGCAAGGCCTGCTTGGGCTGGCTGGGTCTCTAGCCAGTCCAAGCAGCCTCACTGGCCCAGGGCTCTTCTTTCTTGCGTCAGGTTGCTTTTGGCTGGCTGGAGGGGCAGCATATGCTAATGAGTCATGCTAATGAGCTCCAGCACCTATTTTAGTACAAAACAACCCACTCTTAACTCATATTAACACGAACAGGGCTTTTTTTTGAGCCGAAAGGCACAGGAGCACAGTTCCAGTTGGCTTGGCATCACAGGGTGTGACTTAATATGCAAATGAGTTCCTGCTGGGCATGGTCTACAAAAAAGCCCTGCGCAAAACAATGGTGATGTCCGGGGGTGTGGCCTAATACGCAAATAAGTCCATGCTGGGCTTTTTCCACAAAAAAAGCCCTGTGTGTCTGTTTATCACGAGGAAGGTGTGCTAGCTCTTAATCCTCTCAGCTATTCGTTCCTATATCATTAGGGTTTGTAGAATCTTTCGGGCTCAAGTGCCGTGTTCTACTGGAGAAAGTTTTTCTTCCAGACGTTTCGTTCTCAGCTGCGGAGAACATCCTCAGTGGTGTTGCAGCCGGAGCAGGCGCTCTGACCTTCTTGGCTGCTGTGCATTGAGTGGGGCCAGGGCTGCTGGAGAGCTGCTATTTCTAGGCTGGAGGGGGTGTGGTGAAAGGGCAATAGATTTGTGGATGTGCCCATTGTTTGGTGGGGCTTCCTGGAAGGGTAGTGATAAGGAAACTGGCTGTTGAATGTGACCATTGTTCTGTGTTAATTGCTGGGAGGGTTGGAAGGGGTGTGAAGATAAGGAAGATGGTTGTTGACTGTGCTGATTGTTCTGTGGAATATGCTGGTTGTTCTATATCATTCCTATATCATTTGCCCCTGTGGGATGTCACACTTTCTGAGAAGGGCATCCGGAAGCGATCACAATATTCTGAACAGCCCGTTGCAGTTCTTCCAATGTGATTTGATTTGATCCTTTTCTTACACAGTTCCCCATACTGGATTTGTGTGTTGTTGTTTTCACCGCTGCACTTGGGGTTGACATTTTGAGAGCGCTGCTTACTTAAGACCGCAGGATCTCTTCTCTGAGTAGTCTCTGCTAGTTTCTTGTTGCCATCCACAACTCCTCCTTTTCTGACCTCAGTCATTTCTTCATTTGACTCAGCGCCACAAAGTTAGGCATCACATAGCCAAACAGCATCTTTCGAAACTTTCTGTCTTGTCCTTTATCATGGAGAACTATGGCACTCTTGACCCATGTAGGTTTCGGTTTTACTTTGGCTACCATAGCAACCATTGCTCCAAATAGAGCTGTGGCGATCTTCTTTTTGTCGTGAAGGCTAAGCTCAGCCTCAGACATCACTACTCATCTCTTCTGTGCCTTTTGTACACTACACCCAGCTTTCCAATTACTCCCAGCTGTATTTCGGGGAGCAGTCTCTCATCTTTCTGCCTGGATCCCCCGAAATGCATCTTCTTTCCAGTTAACCAGACTTTTCTTTTACATTACTTGACACAATTCTAACTTTTATAGCCGTCTGTACAATATCGTGCATGATTTTTTATTCAGGTGTAGACGGTCCCTTAGTTGTTGGCCTCCCCCCTCCACACACACACACATTTCTAATAGGGTTATAGAACCAAAAAATCCCACTGGGGGCAGTTATTCTTTTTAATGGAACTGATTGCTAGGATATATGAAAACTCATGCATTGTATTTATCATGGGAGTGAACAAGATCTTATCGTCCAATGGGAAAAAAATTAAGAGCCAGTTTGGTGTAGTGGTGTAGTGGAGTTTGAGTCCCCACTCCTCCACTTGCAGCTGCTGGAATGGCCTTGGGTCAGCCATAGCTTTCGTAGGAGTTGTCCTTGAAAGGGCAGATTCTAGGAGAGCTCTCTCAGCCTCAGCCACCTCACAGGGTGTCTGTTGTGGGGGAAGAAGATAAAGGAGATTGTAAGCCACTCTGAGACTGATTCAGAGAGAAGGGCAGGGTATAAATCTGCAATTCTTCTTCTTCTTCTACTACTGCTACAGAAAATTAAGTCTGTTGTAGTCCATTGGCTTACCGGCGCCTAACTGTGCTGGATTATTGTGGTATTATTACTCCTAGGGCCAAACCTGATGGCAACCAGAAGATTTGTGACTCTCTCTTTATGCAGGTGTGGTGCAGGTAGGGTTGCCAGACATGGCTCCAGGAAGGGGGAAACCTTCTCACATGTTGAAAGCTCATCACACTGAGCACGTCATGTGGGTATGCTCTAGCAATTTGGGTAAAAACTGGTGCCATAGAGGTTTTCTCTTTTTTTTACCCAAATTGCTACAGCGTTCCCCCGCATGATATACCTGGCACAATGATGTCACTTCTGTGTGGCACAATGATGTCACTTCTGTGTGGCACAATGATGTCACTTCTGTGTGGCATCATTGCGCTGGGCACGCCAGGCACGATGGAGTTCTTTGGAGGCAGGAGTTCCCCACACTGGCCAGCTCTGTGCTGGTGGGTTGGGCCTCCCAAAACTGAGGGAAAGAGGGTTGCCAAGTCCTATGCGTTCTTCAGTTCTCTATTATACCATGGAGATTTTCCCTCCCAAATGGCTAGAGCATCTGGGAAGACCATAGAGTTTCCCCGGAAATGCCTAGAGTGACCACTGTGCGGCATCATCGGTGCGATGACGTCACCTCCGGGTAACGTCATCGTGCCTGCGACGTAGGGGGAGGTCACCCCCACCGGCCCAATGTGGGACGGCGGGTTGAGAACCTCCTGGTTGGCAGCCCTTAGGGGAACTCCACCCCCAGTGGGAGGCTGGGCAGCCTAGGTGCAGGTGTGGTTTTTAGTTTTTATTTCTCCTGTAAATTCGCAGCTGGGGAAGCCCCCAGTTCAGATGGGTCTGATTCTATAATTCCGTGCCTTTTCCTCAGCCAAGTGTGGCCTGCAGGGCTTTTTAGTTTTGAGCAGGAAGGCACAGGAACACAGTTCCGGCTGGCTTGGCATCAGGGGGTGTGGCCTAATATGCAGATGCGTTCCTGCTGGGCTTGGCATCAGGGGGAGTGGCCTAATATGCAGATGCGTTCCTGCTGGGCTTTTTCTACAAACAACGCCCTGGTGCCCTGTATATTGTAAAGAAATATCAAACCTGTACAATCAACCTGGAAAAAAAACCTAGTTCTCATTTAAAAAAAAATAATTAAAAACAAAAACAAAAAACCCTTTCAGTCTCTACTCCTCAGACCTACAATGAGCTCTCCAGAGTCTCACTCTTTCACTCCCCCTACTGCCTGATTCTTTTAACCAGAGAGGCTGGGGTTGAACTTGGGCCATTCTCCATGCCAAGCCGATGATGATGAAGAAGAAGATATTGGATTTATATCCTGCCCTATACTCTGAATCTCAGAGCGGACACCATCTACTTTACCTTCCCCCCCACCCCAACAGACACCCTGTGAGGTAGGTGGCACTGCCCTTTCAGGGACAACTCTGCGAGAGCTACGGCTGACCCAAGGCCATTCCAGCAGCTGAAAGTGAAGAAGTGGGGAATCAAACCTGGTTCTCCCAAATGCGCTAACACTGGTCTCAGATTTTGCCTGTGCCCCATGCTCTGCTTGTGCTGGCCGCCTTTTCACCAGGTTTCCAACTGTCCTCTTTTGTACTTACAATTCTGTGGACACGGGGAACAGAATGATGTGTCCCCATACTGTTAATCTTAGTTGATCTGGGTGTGTTCCTTGGCTGGATCTGGTATGCTTCTGTGCAGCTCTGTGACTATTTGTTTACTTAAAATGAAAAAGTGAGACGGTCTGGGTATGTTGTCAGAATGAACACGGGTACAACTTCTCACTTACAACAGTCTCCTTTCTAACAAAGACATAGACTCTGGGACCAGGGACTGAAACAAACCAAGATGCACCTCTGTCCACAGAATTAACTGTTTTCACACACAGCTCACCTCGGAGTCACGTCCCTCTTCACTGCGCAGCGTCTGGTCGGATTTCCCACCATCTGCGCCAGAGGAGCAGGAAGAGCTGCGGCTTCTGCGTCACAAATGGAAACTGGGTTTTAGCGATTTCTGTTTGCGACGCAGAAGCCGCGACTCTTCCTGCTCCTCCGGCGCAGATGGTGGGAAATCTGACCAGACGCTGCGTAGTGAAGAGGGATGTGACTCTGAGGTGAGCTGTGTGCAAAAACGGTTTTAGTCTGACAACACAGTCGCCAGACCTAACAACACCAGCCGTACCATCTCAGGTTCATTCACTTGTTTATCCTCCCTCAATTTGCTTGGGAGTAGGCCAAGTAGGCGCTGAGTGTTAAAGCTGCAGTACTGTAGCCCTAAGCCCTGCTCACGACCTGAGTTCGATCCCGGCGGAAGCTTGGTTCAGAAGGCCGGCTCGAGGTTGACTCAGCCTTCCATCCTTCCAAGGTTGGTCAAATGAGTACCCAGCTTGCTTGGGGGGAAAGTGTAGATCAGGGGTCCTCAAACTACGGCCCGCGGGCCAGATGCGGCCCGCTGAGGACGTTTATGCGGCCCGCTGGGTTATGGCAAAATCAGACCGGAAGTGACGTTCGACCTAAACTCGCGTTAGCAACGCACACTTCCGGCACTAGGCTGAGGCGGCGGAGACAGAGTGTGAGGTGATACCGAGGTGAGGTGAGTTCCCAGGCCGGGGTGTGTGGTGTGGGGAAGGGAGAGAGATGCAGAAGATGGAGAACTGACGGCCCGCGGCCTTGTACAGTAACGGCAGTCCGGCCCTCCAACAGTCTGAGGGACAGTGAACTGGCCCCCAATTTAAAAAGTTTGAGGACCCCTGGTGTAGATGACTGGGGAAGGCAATGGCAAACCACCCCACAAAAAAGCCTGCTGCGAAAACTTGAAAGCAACGTCACCCCAGAGTCGGAAACAACTGGTGCTTTACCTTTTAAGGCCAAGTAGGCAGCTTTCTAGGGTGCCACCTGGGCTAGGGGGTGTCACTAGGTGCCCCCTCTCCCCACACGCAGCGTGTGTGCTCCTTGGAGCCTGCCTTCCCCAATGGAAAGCAAGCTGCATGGAACGCAGACACAACCCAGCCTGTTTCATGTTCCCCGGGTCTGTTACAGACCCGGAAAACGTGAAAGCGGATGACTCCTTTGCAGTGCAGGGATAAATTAACCAATTGTAAAAGCTGCAGAAGAGCCAATTACAGTTTCTAAAAATGGGCTCCTGTTGAAGTTGTCTGCTGCCACTCATCCTTCCGACTCTACTTTAACAGAGCCATGGGGTGGGAGGGAGCCATAGCTCAGTGGTAGAGCATCTTTCACTCTTGCACAAGGTCTTGTCCCTGGCACCTCCAGCTAAAAGGAACAAGTAGAAAAGGTCATGCGAAGGTCTTGTCACTGGCACCTCCAACTAAAAGAATCATGTAGAAATGGTCATGTGAAGGTCTTGTCCCTGGTTAAGTGTGTGGACTCTTATCTGGGAGAACCAGGTTTGATTCCCCACTCCTCCACGTGCACCTGCTGGAATGGCCTTGGGTCAGCCATCGCTCTGACAGAGGTTGTCCTTGAAGGGGCAGCTGTTGTGAGAGCCCTCTCAGCCCCACGAACCTCACAGGGTGTTGGAGAAGAAGATGTAGGAGATTGTAAGCCGCTCTGAGTCCCTGATTCAGAGAGAAGGGTGGGGTATAAATCTGTAGTCTTCTTCAAAATATGCCAGTTGTTACCCTATGTGCACATACCATGGTTCCTGAAATAGGCACCATAGAGAGGGAGTAAAATGCTACGCAAATTTACTAAATGACCAGTAACTCAGGAGGTACATCAAAGAAAGATTCAGTTCCACCATAATTGAACTTCCAAAGGCATCGCTGTCTCAAGCAATGCTGATAATTTTAGAATGTTAAAAGAGAATCTCATCTCATTGTCGGAATGGCTCGAGATCGCCAGTGATAAGCCGTGTCAGCATCTCCATGCAGCAAAGACATCAGGAAAGCATTAAAATATTTATCAAAATTGCAGAGCAAAATGAATGAACGAAAGGGCTGGATTTGTATTCTCTATTTGGGTTTGTTTGGGCCGCCGTATCGAGAAGATATCAAACGACTTGAAAGCAAATAAATAAATGCTTATTGAATTTCATCGTGAAATAAATGAGAAAAATGCGAGATGTTCATTTTCTCTCTTTGGTGCGTTATAATTTCTGAAGTGCGTTTTCAGTTTATCGTATCAGCCTCATTATTACGGCCAAATTGTCCCCAGCCGTGACAACAAGAATGAAGCTCTGTGATGACAATTCTCATAATACACCACTTCAGTACACTCAATTTTATCTCCTGATTGACCAAGCATTCTATTTCGAGTGTTTCTAAGGCTCTGATTTTTTTTTTTAAATCTGTACAGCCATCTAGCAGCCCACACAGTAAATGCTAGCACATATGCTAAAACCAGATTGAGAAGCACTTCCTTGTACCCACAAGCGCAAAAAAAAAAAAAAAGGCAGAACAAAAAAAGTGATCTACACAACAATAATGAAAGGAAACAATGGTGGTGCAATCACCTATGTACTAGATTGTAATATGAGCGACATATAAAACAATGGTGTAAACAACACCATGAATGTTGTATTGTCAGACTGATGTTAGTCTGGATTTGCAGAATATAATAGACTGAGAAATGCACACAAATACAAGCTGAGACAATTGATGTTGAACTAATACATAATACAAAGGGACTAAAATGCATGCCAATGGAATTTAATGTAGCGGAATAGCACATGCAGTTTATGGAAGGCTGTGAAACGTGGCCTGCAAATCCACCACTTTGGACAAAACAGGATAATCCCACATGCATGAACTGGTCAGATTATTTAACTCTTCAGTCAGTTGGAGGCCTACCCATTTTGATCACAGAGCCTTAATCATGGTGAACACCTTTCAAAGCACTCCCCCCCCCCCCCGGTTTAATACTAACGCAGTGGGGAAGCCATACATTCTCTAGATCTGGAATAAAAACTAGGGGTTGGTTTTCCATGGGTGAAAGGACTTCTACCTTACTCATCACAAAATGGCCACCATAAGTCACACTTCTGAACCCAGTTTTTCTGCATTCAAAATTGTTGCTGCTCTTGTATCCCTATTGCTTCAAAGTTATTGTTTGTTTGTTTTTTTAAATATGTGTTTTGCTCCCTCTAGTGGTCAATTTGATATTATATCATTATATGTCCAGCATATCTGCTTACAGATGTAGAAGTATGGGAGTTATGCTGGACATACAGTCATATCATTCAGTAAAAAGAGCAAAAGTACATGTTGTCCAGTAAAAGGAGCAGAATACATGTTGAAAAGAAAAACAATGAAGCAACAGGCTTGAAAAGAAAACAATAACAATGATGCAAAAGAGAAAAGGAGAATCCAAGAATGTGGAAGAGCCACCGGTTAATACACTGCTAACCAGCTGTTCTTTCTCCAGTAAGGGGGGATTTTATTCCTCATCTCCCCAGCAAACAACTTCTTAGAAAGATTTTTACCTCTTAAAGTCAGTTTGATGTAGAGGTTAAGTGTGTGGACTCTTATCTGGGAGATTCGGGTTTGATTTCCCACTCCTCCACTTGCAGCTGCTGGAATGGCCTTGGGTCAGTCAGAGCTCTTGCAGGAGTTGTCCTTGAAAGGGCAACTTCTGGGAGAGCTCTCTCAGCCCCACCCACCTCACAGGATGTCTGTTGTGGGGGAAGAAGATAAAGGAGATTGTAAACCGCTCTGAGACTATGATTCAGAGAGAAAGGCAGGGTATAAATCTACAGTCTTCTTCTTCTTCTTCTTCAGGATCCTCTGTGCACAGTACATAGCAGTTCTATGAATGCTTGTCTGGATCAAGGTAAAGTTGTTGTGTGTCTGTTTTGTTTTGTTTTAAATTACTCATGAAGGGGGGGGGAGGCAGGAAAGAAAAAGTGGTTTGGATTATCAGAGCTCTGTTGATGGAGCCTCTTGTGACATCTTGCTTGCAGGAACATCCCCAAAATCCACAGAGAAAGCTTCCCGAAGTGAGGAGAATGCAGGCCGTGCTTTGAATGTCACAGCCAATCAAGACAGGTACCTATCAACACCTAGCTATTGTGCAACTTCACTGCATTTTGCTTTCAGCACTCCCGCCCACAGGATGCTAATTAGAGTAATCTAAGAGCCAAAATGACACCTCTCCTTCCCACTTGAGATAATGGTTTATTTAGACACTTTCTTCTCTTATACCTATCATTGAAGTAGACATAAATGCAGAGATGGGGCCTCACACCGCCTCCCTCTCCCTCGCCAGTTCAACCCAGCTTTCCTTCTGTCAACCCACCTCTTTTGCTCTCTGAAATGTGCTGATTCCAAACTGAATTTCCCACACAGATGGTAGGCTTCTTTCATTATTTCTTTGTTTTTTTTGCTCAACTTCTCTTTCAAACATTGTGTCATGGATTTTAAAGCCTTTTATATCTTAGAAAACTTGTCTTTTTTTTAAAAAAAAATTAATAACGTATGAACACATGAAGCTTTTTGTTGCTGTTCAGTTGCACATTGAAGTCCGACTCTTTGCGACCCCATGGACAAAGTCACGCCAGGCCATCCTGTCTTCCACCACCCTCCGAAGTCTGTTCAAATCCATGCTAGTTTCATCAGTAACGCTGTCCAGCCATCTCATCTTTTGCTGTCCCCGTCTTCTTTTGCCTTCTGTCTTTTCCAGCATCAGGATCTTCTCCAGTGAGTGCACCCTTCTCATTTGGTGGCCAAAGTATTTGAGCTTCAGCTTCAGCATCTGACCTTCCAGGGAATCTCTCGGCTTGGCTTTGCGAACGAAGATTTAAGAAGGGTGCAATAGTCCACGTTTGCTGCAGGCTCGCTGGTGGCTGACAAGACCAATGTGGGACAGGCAGGTCCGGCCACAGCGGCTGCAGGGAAAAGTCTGATTTAGGGTTGGTCCTGTAGCAGTGCGATTCTTCCTCAATCTCCTTTTGTCCTCAAGACCAGCTATGCGTGCGTTCTCAAAGGAAGAGACAGCCTGGTGGATGGTGTGCCTCCATGCTTTGCGATCTGAGGCTAGGTCAGACCACTGGTGATGGTTGATGTGACAGGTGCTAAGGGATTTCTTCAAGGAGTCCTTGTACCTCTTCTTTGGTGCCCCTCTATTTCGATGGCCGGTCAGGGTTGATCCGCCCCCCCTCCAGTGGAATACCCAGGAACGCAGTCCCGGCTGGCTTGATATCAAGGAGTGTGGCCGAATAAGCAAATTAGTTCCTGCTGGGGTTTATCTACCCCAAAGCCCTGTGTGAAACAATGGTGACATCAGGGGTGTGGTCTGATATGCAAATGATTTCCCGCTGGGCTTTCTCCTACCAAAAAAAAAGCCCTGCAAGTTCGTAAGAACTTCTTTTATTGCAGGATCATGATGTATTCCTCACGTAACCCTATGGGTTTAGCTCTGTTGGATTTTGGCAGGGTCAAGTGTGGAGGTTTGGTCCTGGGATGTGGCCTCAGGAGCTTGCTGGGGCACAGAAGAGGAGGGAGGGGAAGGGATTTTTGAGGGGAAAGGGGAAAAAAACAATGCATGCGAAGACAGGAGATGTAACGTTCACATTGGGAATGGTGTTGTGTAGTGATCAGCGTGAAGATAGATCCAGGTGAAACAATACAACAGAGTTAGGGTCCAGGGGCACCGTTGAGACCAACAATATTTAATTCAAGATATGAGCTGTAGAAAGCTGATACCTTGAATAAAACCTTGTTGGTCTCAAAGGCGCCACTGGACTATAGTATTGTTGTCGTGACCAGCAGAGGCCATTCCTGGCTCAAAGGACGTCCGTCTTGCCTCAACCAGAGCCAGGGTTTTTTTGGCCCTGGCTCTGACCTGATGGAATTAGCTCCCCATGAAGATCTGGGCCCTACCAGACTTGTTACCATTCCGTAGGGCCTGTAGGACGGAGTTGTTCCACCAGGCCTTCAGTTGAGGCAAGCGGGCGTCCTCTTCTTCTCTTATTGTCTAAACCATCTACTGCCTTCCTCCGCAATTACTTACCATCTGAACTATTATATTCAGGCTGATAACTGTGTTTAATCTGCAAAATGTGCCCATCCCGCCTGAATTACTGAGTTATGTGATGTTGTTTAATTGCAGAGTATTAATTTTATTGTTGCATTTTAACTGTTTTTATGACCGTGATCTACCCTGAGCCCACATGGGGGAGGGTGGAATATAAATCTGCTAAATAAAATAAAATAAAATCAATAGCCTCCCTAAAACCTGGGATTCTTCTACTCAGAGGTTTTTTCCAGCAGGGAACACAGGAAGACCCTGGGTTTAAGAAGACCCATGGACACTACAGATAGAGGGGGGTGGAGCTATGTGCCATCCCCCCCCCTCCTTAGCCTTTAACTGGTCTTTCTCCCCTTTTCCTTGCTAAGATAGGGTGGCTCAACAGGAAATGAGAAAGTGAAGGGGAAGAGGAGGACCTTGTGCCACCTGGATGTAATGGACATCTCATCCATGCTTCAGCACAGGCACAACAGACGAAGAAGGGGAGAGGCCGGAGTGGGGGAAAACAGCAATAGCAAGTGATATGGGACTGGGCAAATGTGGATGCCGCTCCTCCCTGCTCCCGTGCATGAAGCAGCGCTGCCGTGGGACCATCGCAGAAAAACAACCAATCAATTGGAAAGTCAGAAGGCTTTTCTGCATTCTCACTTTCCTAGTTTCTGTGTTCCTGTTTTATTTTTCACCCTGTTCTGCACATGTTTTCCTCCTTCTAGTGGTCAATTGGAGATTGTATCACTTTGTGTCCAACTCAAAAACCGGAAGTCTAAATCTGCAGGGAGATAAGCAGGAAATAAGGCAATGTAATATCAAATTGATCACCAGAGGGAGCCAAACCCAGATATTTTGCTTCAGTTCTATCACCCAAATTTGAATCTCTATATGTGTATTTTCTTTCCAACCACTCTTTGTTCAATAAGCATGGTTTGTAATAGAAGTATTCTTTGCAAACTGTCTGGAGTGGTCTGGGCCTTCTTCTTTTGTTAGGGGAGTCCCTGAACTTTAGTGATAGATTGCCATGATAGATCTTTTCCCCCTGCATGCAGAAAGTCTAGGGTTGCTAACCTACAAGTGGTGATCTTCTGCTATTACAATTAATCTCCAGATGACCAAGATAAGTTCCATTGGAGGAAGTGGCTTCTTTGGAGGGTAGACTCTATGGCATTTTACCCTGCTGAGGTCCCTCCCAAGTCTAAATCCTGCTCTCCCCAGGCTTCACCCCCCACATTTCCAGGTATTTCCCAGGCCAAAGCTGACAAGAAGAAGAAGAAGAAGAAGAAGAAGAAGAAGAAGAAGAAGAAGAAGAAGAAGAAGAAGAAGAAGAAGAAGAAGAAGAGGTGGTGGTGGTGGTGGTGATGGTGATGATGCTATTGGATTTATACCCCACCCTTCACACTGAATCTCAGAGGCTCAGAGCAGCTTTTGTTGTTCAGTCGCACAGTTGAATCCGACTCTTTGTGACCCCATGGACAAAGTCACGCCAGGCCCTCCTGTCTTCCACCATCCTCTGAAGTTTGCTCAAATTCGTGTTTGTTACATCAGTAACGCTGTCCAGCCATCTCATCTTTTGCTGTCCTCTTCTTTTTTTGCCTCCTGTTTTTTTCTAGCATCAGGATCTTCTCCAATGACTGCTCCCTTCTCATTTGGTGGGCAAAGTATTTGAGCTTCAGCTTCAGCATCTGACCTTCCAGTGAATAGTCTAGGTTGATTTCCCTTAGGACTGACTGATTGGATCTTCTTGCAGTCCAAGGGACTCTCAAGAATCTTCTCCAGCACCATATCTCAAAAGCATCTATTCTTCTGCGCTCGGCCTTCCTTATGGTCCAGCTCTCACAGCCATACATTACTACTGGGAATACCATCGCTTTGACTATATGGACTTTTATTGGCAGGCTGATATCTCTGCTTTTAATTATACTGCCCAGGTTCGCCATAGCTGTCCTCCCAAGGACATGGCTACAGTCACCATCTGCAGAGATCTTGGATCCCAGAAATGTGAAGTCTGTCACTACTTCCATGTCTTTCCTTTCTATTTGCCAAGGTGTGATGGGGCCAGATGCCATGACCTTAGTTTTTTTTATGTTGAGTTTCAAGCCTGCTTTTGTGCTCTCCTCTTTCACCTTCAGCAAGAGGTTCTTTAGGTCCTCCTCACTTTCTGCCATTAGAGTAGTGTCATCTGCATATCTCAGGTTGTTGATGTTTTCCCTGTCAATCTTAATTCCAGCTTGTGCTTCATCCAGGTCAGCATTCCGGATGATGTACTCTGCATATAAATTAAATAAGCAGGGTGACAATATACATCCTTGTTGAACTCCTTTTCCTATTCTAAACCAATCAGTTGTTCCATATCCCTTTCTGACCATTGCTTCTTGACCCTTATACAGGTTTCGCAGGAGACATGTGAGGTGGTCTGGTACTCCCATCTCTTTAAGAACTTGCCACAGTTTGTTGTGATCCACACAATCAAAGGCTTTAGCATAGTCAATGAAGCAGAAATTGACATTTTTCTGATACTCGCGTGCTTTCTCCATAATCCATCGAATGTTGGCAATTTGATCTCTAGTTCCTCTACCTCTCCGAAACCCAGCTTGAACTTCTGGTAATTCCCGATCTACATACTGCTGAATCCTAGCTTGTAGGATCTTTAACATGACCTTGCTGGCATGTGAAATGAGTGCAATGGTGCGATAGTTTGAACATTCCTTGGCATTCCCCTTCTTTGGGATTGGAATATACAATCTCCTTTATTTTCTTCCTCCACAACAGACACCCTGTGAGGTGCGTGGGGCTGAGAGAGCTCTTTCAGAAGCTTCCCTTTCAAGGACAACTCCTACTAAAGCCATGGATGACCCAAGGCCATTCCAGCAGCTGCAAGTGGAGGAGTAGGGGAATCAAACCCGGGTCTCCCAGATAGGAGTCTGCACACTTAACCACTACACCAAACTGGCTCTCAGGCCCAGTCCTTGGCATTCCCCCCCCCCAAAAAAAAAGATCCGGTACTAGGTGATGTGAAAGACCTCTACCTGAGACCATGGACAGCTGTAGCAATGAAGACCTGGATATACCAGTGATCCATCTCAGTCAAAACATAGCTTAATATGTCTATAATATTTTCCCTCAACTTAAATACCCAGGGCTTTTTTTGTAGCAGGAACTCCTTTGCACATTAGGCCACATACCCCTGATGTAGCCAATCCTCCAAGAGCTTACAGGGCTCTTCTTACAAGGCCCTGTAAATACTATTTAACATTATACAGTCTTTTGGGGGGTTTTATAAAATGTCTCTCTGTGTATATATAGACAGACAAATAACATACAATGCATTTGTGATTGTGCATCCAAATAAATTCACAGAGAGAAATGCACGCGGGAAGGAACAGTTGTTCGATGTTAAGAAATAGGGGAGCTCTATAAGAAAGAATCATTAGCATCCGAACACAGAAAATTATGACAAATTTGCTTCTTAATTGTATACAGGTATACATAAATTTGTATTTGGAGCTGCAATCTGTGCACAATTACGAGCATTTAGGAGCAATTTATTTCAAAGAGATAATTGCAGCCTAATACCTCAATTTTGAAACATTTATCTGGAAGTAAACCATTTTCATTTCAATGGAAGACACTTCTGTATACAGGTCTGATTCGGTTGCTACCAGACCTGAGGAAGGGCTACTTCTCTATGATCTGGTCCCATTGCTCTGAGAGAACATATACAGAGAGGAACTACATGGGACATGCAACGAGTGATCACAGACCATAGAGCTGGAAGGGGCCATACAGGCCATCAACCTTCTGCTCAATGCAGGGTCAGCACTGATGTCCTGTCCTGTCATAGAGTTGCCACTTCTCGTTAGATTGGACGTAGCAGTTGCCGTGCTGGATCAGACCAAGGTCCATCTTGTTCACTCGTCTGTTTCCAGCAGTGTGGCACCTCAGAAGCAACTGTCGATTTGCAGCTTCTTCAAAATCCCTCTCTACCAGGCTGATGTGGGACCAGACAAAGGAGAAGTGGCTCTCGCATCCCTCTGTGAGGATACGAATCAGATTCCAGGAAGTTAAAATTTATATTAAGACCAGCGTTCCCTCTAAGCTGAGTTAGCATGAGCTAGCTCACAGATTTTTAGCCTCCAGCTCACACATTTTTATCTTAGCTCGGAAAGGATGACCCTAGAGTGCGCTAATTGATGCAGGAGCTCACAACTTTAAAGCTAGTAGCTCACAAAGTAGAATGTTTGCTCACAAGACTCTGCGGCTTAGAGGGAACATGGATTAAGACCCAGTTCTCTTCATTAATAGCCCACCAATAGAGACGTAGATCAGCCATCTGTTGGAAAGTTGTGTAGGAACCATTCAAAATTGGCTATCTCGTTTTAGAAAATAAGGTAACATATTTAGTGGGGTTTTTTTGTATTTATGAGCTCTTTTGTGACTAATGATTACCTTAATTTATACAATGAGATAGTATCAGCTTTTTTTTTTTCATTATACAAAAGGAACTTTGACAAGGATCCCAGATTCAGTGTCTGTGATTCGGTTGCCAATTCCAATTTGAGAAATATCGGGGGACTTTGGGGGTGGAGCCAAGAGACATTGAGGTGGAGCCAGGAACAAGGTTGTGACAAAACATAATTGAACTCCAAAGGGAGTTCTGGCCATCACATTTAAATGGACCACACACCTTTTAAATGCCTTCCCTTCATTAGAAATAATGAAGGATAGGGGCACCTTCTTTGGGGGCTCATAGAATTGGACCCCCTGGTCCAATCCTTTCGAAACTTGGAGGGCATTCTGGGGATAGGCACTGGATGGTATGCTGCAAATGTGGTGCCTCTACCTCAAAAAAAAGCCTCCTCAGAGCCCCAGATACCCGTGGATCAGTTCTCTACTATACCATATAGGAATCAGTCTCAGTAGGGAATAATGGAGTGCCCAGGAGATATTTCCCTCCCCACCACCACTTTTTGATGACCCTGAAGTGGGGGGAGGGCCTCCAAACCAGGAGATCCCCTGCCTTCTCCTGGAGATTGGCAACCCTAATATATGAGAATACAGTTCTGCCTGACAGCCTGCAGCAGCTGAAAGGCAGGAGGGCCTACTTTGCTTCCATGGAAGGACCAAGAAGGTTGGAGTAATACTCTGGAGGCAGTAATGTAGTGGGGTGTGTGACCTAGAGCTTATTGTGCCCCACCCTGTGGTTGGAGAAGGGCAGGTTGACTGCTTCAGGCCTTCCTGCATAGTTTTTCGACTAGTAGTAGGGTTGCCAAGTCCAATTCAAGAAATATCTGGGGACTTTGGGGGTGGAGCCAGGAGACATCGGGGAGGAGCCAGGAACAAGGATGTGACAAGCATAATTGAACTCCAAGGGAGTTCTGGCCATCACATTTAAAGGAACTGCACACCTTTTTAAATGTCTTCCTTCCATAGGAAATAATGAAGGATAGGGGCACCTTCTTTTGGGGCTCATAGAATGGGACTCCCTGGTCCAATCGTTTTGAAACTTGGGAGATACTTTGGGGAGAGTCACTAAATACTATACTGAAAATTTGGTGCCTCTACCTCAAAAAACAGCTCCCCCAGAGCCCCCGAAACCTCCAGATCAATTCCCCATTATACCCTATGAAAATCAAGCTCCACATAGAGAATAATGCTCAGTAGATGTGAGAGGATGCAAGGACTACAAGTCCCAGAATGCACCTCGCAAAGGGAGGCCGGACTGGAGTGAATAGCAGGCCAGCGGTGGGCGGGTCTTTGTAACTCAGAGGAAGGGAGAAGCCTGAAGCCAGGCATGGAAAGAGACACGACGCCGTTCCACCCCCCCACCCCCGCTATCAGATTTTTAGATAGCAGGGGATTAGGCTGCTAAACCAGGGATCCCCCGGCAGGGCGGGGGGGGGGGGGCTGGGAAGCCTAACTAGTGGTCTTCTTCTTTTGAGGACTAGGGGAGTTGGGTTGAAGACTTCCCCATTCCACATGTCTTGAGTGAGAAGCAGGTAGGGCCCACTTGGGCGGGAATGGTCAGCGGCAGAGGCGTCACTAGGGTGGGTTGCACCCTGGAGCCAAGTGCGCCCCAGAGGCGTCACTAGGGTGGGTTGCACCCTGGGGCCAAGTGCGCCCTGCTGGCTGCGCAAAAGCGTGGGAAGGCAAGAAGCCCCTCTCCCTCCCCGCCCGTGTTTTGGAGGGAGCTGCACCCTCTCCACCTTGCGCAAGCGTCGACGGCCGCCTCTAGTTGGTGCCCGCCCGGAGCCCGCACCTGGGGCAGAGCGGGCGGATGTGCCCCGGTCGGTAGATGCTGCGAAGGCCCCTTCCCTTCACAGGCCCGCCAGCACCCGGGAGGAGCCACCCGCCAGCCAACCACCATGCGTCAGGCCTTGACTCAGCCGCGTCCCAGCGCCATTCCCCTCTCCTCCGACTCCATGGGTGACTCACTGCTCCAGGTGCGGGCTCCGGGCAGGCAGCAGCTAGAGGCGGCCGTCGACGCTTGCGCAAGGTGGAGAGGGGGACCAATGAGAATGCTCTGGGGGAGGGCCGATGGCCCCCTTGGCCCCGCCCTAGTGACGCCGCTGGTCAGCGGCTGCCATTTTGAGGGGCACAGTATGGCCAGGAAAGGCAAAGGAAAGGCCCCGGGCAAGGGGAAGCAGCCCCCAATCCTTCACCCAAATGTCCTTTTGTCCCAGTTTCTTTGTCCGAAGACGAGGGTGAGGTTCTGGAGTGGCAAGATATCCTACAATGCATTGCAGCCCCTGAGGCTGCTTAGAGGGTGACCCTAGTGTGAGTCCAAGTTGACACACGCATAGACAGGCGTGCAATGACATCTCGATTTCATACGGAGGTGACTGCCCATCTGGCTGTGTTCCAAGGAACTCCAGCTGCCCCTTCTAGCAGAGGGGGTGCAGTGGGAGCCGTGCTTGAAGAAGTCACCAGTTCCGTGACTAGTAGGCTTCCCAATCCCCAGGTCCCAGCGGGGGATCCCCTGGTTTTAAAGGCTTCCCCCCTCCCCCAGCCAGCTGGCCGGTGGGGGAAGCTCCACTCCCACAGCCATTATGCACCTCCAGGAACGATTCCCATAGGGAATGATGGGGAATTGATCCGCGGGTGTCAGGGGCTCTGGGAAGGCTGTTTTTTGAGGTAGAGGTGCCCAATTTTCCGTATAGCATCTAGTGCCTCTCCCCAAAATACCTCCCAAGTTTCAAAAGGATTGGACCAGGGGGTCCAATTCTATGAGCCCCAAAAGAAGGTGCTCCTATCCTTCATTATTTTCTATGGAAGGAAGGCATTCTAAAAGGTGTGCTGTCCCTTTAAATGTGATGGCCAGAACTCCCTTGGAGTTCAATTCTGCTTGTCACACCCTTGCTCCTGGCTCTGCCCCCAATGTCTCCTGGCTCCACCCCCAAAGTCCCCAGATATTTCTTGAATTGGACTTGGCAACCCTAGTGACTAGGGAGACTTAGGGTGCTGGGCCAATGGCTTGGAGAATGCATTCGAAGTTAAAGTTGCTTTCTTTCCACCTCCACCTCCCTCCCCTCATCAATTTGCTTCCCTCCCACCCTGTCTTGTGGCTCTCAAACATCTGACACTTATTCTCTGTGGCTTTGACATTATGCAAGTTTGGCCATCCCCTGGTATACACTAATTGTCTGTACTGCTGGGCTGGCCATAGGCAAGGCTAAGTTCTAGTGCCCCCCACCGCACTGATAACATCAGGGCCTTTTTGGCCTTGGCCCCAGCCTGGTGGGATCAGCTTCCTGTGGAGATCCGGGCCCTATCTGATTTGTTGCCATTTCGTAGGGCTTGCAAGACAGAGCTGTTGAGGCAGCGGACATCCTTATTTCCATCTGCTTGGCTTCCCCTGCCTGCCATGAGGCTATATTATTTCATCTTAATTTATTATTTCATCTCTGGGCCTACTGCTGTACTGATCTATAGAATGCACCCAATGGGAGCCACTGCCTTTGATATATGTATCTGTTTTATTGGGTTTTTTTATGGTTTTAGCTTGTAGTTTTTAATTGTTTTAACTCTTGTTGAGATCCGCCCTGAGCCTGCTAGCGGGAAAGGGTGGAATGCAAACGAACACAAATAATCAATCAATCAATCATTGAGTTACATGGGGGGGGCACCCAAATCAGCGCCCCCTCAAGGCCAGCACCCTAGGCAATTACCAAGTTTGTCTAATGTTGTACTGGTCCTGCTGTACTGTACTAATTGTCTGTCCTGGGCCACATTCTTCACTGTGTAGGCTGCCTCGAATCTCCATGAGACAAATAGGGTGAAAATATTTGGAATCGTGTTTCCAGCGCTGCCGGGGACAGAAGACATAAACGAGAAGGGAAGCATGAAAAGCTATTTCAATTCCGATTAATACGTTACAAATCAAAAGAGGGTGAATCGGAAGCCAACTGTTAATCAGCGGCTCATAGTTGTGAATTGTTCACAACGGGAAGGGGGGGGGATCCTTATTTTCCTTTTGTTTATAGTTGCTAGCAGCAGATTTCTAAAGATGCCTCTAAGGATTATGGGGTTTATATGCCCCCGTGGTCACAACACAGCTGGCTGCCAACAGGAGATGGAACGCTTCCATGTTGGGGTTGTTATTGCACACACATTGTTCTCTGTAGATAGAGGCCATTTTCCATGGACATGGTTCCCCCAGGTCCTCTCTCGGTTTTGCTGGTGCACTGACTCTTCCGGAAGACAACATCCCAGGCAAAATAAATCTCCATTTTGTTGCAATAAGGCAATCCCTGTGTTGCTTAAAAAGCCATTTATTGCACAAATGCCTGCTTGGTGACAAGCTTCAGTTTCGTCATTGCAAATTACAAATGTGAATCTTGGGAAATTAAATTTGCCAGTAGAAGAGCCGAACCTTAGGAGATGTGGTGATGGAAAGGGCTCGGTGGAGTCTCTGGAATGGAGAAGAGCAGACCTTGCCATCAACAAGGGATACACTTCTCCTTTGACCACTTTAGAAAGGCAATCCTGTTATTTATTTATTTATTTATTTATTTATTTATTTATTTATGTTAAGATTTATACCCCGCCCTTCTCACCTAGGTGTCTCAGGGCGGCTTACAACACAATAATTAAAACAATTTCAGTTTAAACAATTAAAATACCATTAAACCATAATTTAGTAAAAACAAGATAGAGTAAAAACCGGCGGCCTATAGATACATTTTTTCATCCAGGATATTTTACATTGTCAGTTAATATCATAGGCCTGCCGGAAGAGGACTGTCTTACAGGCCCTGCGGAATTGCCCTAGATCCCGCAGGGCCCGCACCTCTTCCGGCAGCTGGTTCCACCAATAAGGTGCCGTTATTGAGTAGGCCCGGTCCCTGGTGGATTTTAGGCGGGCCTCCTTTGGCCCGGGGACTACCAACAGGTTTTGTGAACCTGAACGTAGTACTCTCTGGGGAACGTGTGGGAAGAGACGGTCCCTAAGGTAGACAGGTCCTAGGCCATATAGGGCTTTTGAGGAAGCTAGGACTGAAGGTATCATTCCAAAATCATGAAAACTCCCAATGGATAGATCAGTTTTGAATGAAACGTTCAAGAAAGGCAATGACAATTGTCCGAAGTCCAGCTTCTGAGATACCAGAATTAGATAGCAGTCAGAAGGCTTCTTGGGGTGTTTTTACATTTAATTTGATCCAGAGTTTTAGAGTCTTCAAATCACCTGCCACTGTTCCACTTTAATTATTTTCCTTTTACATTTAAGTGTTTCAATTTGCGGCCGGGGGGGAGGGTTGTCTCTGGAGGGAGGGAGGTCAGAAGGCAACCGGAATACCAGTGTTTAGCTAAATGTATACAATTGCTTGGAAATCGTGTCAACACTGCAAAAACAATACAAATTTAAATTACTAGATGAGGCAAGCAATGATATGTAAAAATTTCAAGTGCTGTCAGTTCTCATGCAAATTACTGCAGCTTGTGGTGGCTTTTGGAGGAGTCTTTTCAAACACGTGAAAACTTCTACAATACAAGTTTGAAACGCCTGTAGAGAAAAGACCAGATCAAAACGAGTGTGGAGACAAACGTTGCAGGAGCAGCTCCAAAACTCATCTCACCGAAACAAATGTAGATGCTTCTGGCAGCAACTATGCCAAACAGCTGTGAGAAAATTAGGTCATGTAAAAGGTGAGTTTCCAAAGTGGTGATAGAGAGTCACAAATTGCCAGTGTAAAAACACCCATAGTCTCTTCTTGATCATTTGGTTAGCAATGTGGAAGTTGGAATTTAAAGATCAGGGTGATTTGAACATATGAAGCTACCTTATACTGAATCAGACCCTTGGTCCATCAAAGTCAGTATTGTCTACTCAGACTGGCAGTGGCTCTCCAGGGTCTCAAACTGAGGATTTTCATGCCTACTTGCCTGGACCCTTTTTGGAGATGCCAGGGATTGAACCTGGGACCTTCTGCTTACCAAGCAGATGCTCTACCACTGAGCCACCGTCCCTCCCCATTTGGAGGTCCTGGCCAAAAGTTGGGAGGCAGGATATCAGAATTTGTGGTTTCGTTTTCTACAGTTAACGATTTGTGATTTCCAGCAAAGAAGGTAAGATAGGGATCTTCCCTTTGTCCTAGTACTGCACAATCTTCACCTATCAATGCTCCTTCATTTTATAAAGGCATTTATTGAATAAGAGAAGTCATTACAGGCAAGCAAGTCTTTGCTGAAACGAAAGCATATGACTCATGCTCCCCTAGATAATCCGGGTCTGTCCATTACATGCTTCAAAAGCTTAAGCGCCAAAATCTATCAATAGCGTGGCTATTCCAAGCGCCCCTTTGCATGGAGAAATGAAACCATGAGAGTCCCTGGGAGTTTAGATAACAGTGGTTGGCCTTGGAGCAACTTTGTGTCCAGTTCCCAGGGTGGAATGGTTACTTGGATGCCTTGCAGACATAACAGACTAAAGTATAAAAGCAGACAGATAACAGCCAAGCAAGACCCAGAGGTCACCATAGGTTACATACAGGGATACATTTCATCTCACCAAATTCGTGGCAAGAGGCACCCAAAGGCTCTTTCTACACTCAGGGTTGATTCTGATTTTATGAGCATTGAATCCGCCTGCAGAAAACGCCTGTTCAAAAGTGCTCTTGTGAAGTGAGGAGCAACTCCAGGGTGAAACCGCTTTCGGTGCCAATTGAAGAAAACGAGTGTAGACAATTTAAGATAATGCAAAGCAGGACAGAAGTGACGGTGGTATGCAATGTAGATGAACATTTTGAATGCACACCGAGAGAGGATATTTTGTCAAGTGTAGAAACAGGTCACCGATTTAGGCCTTCTACAAAGGATCTCTATTGCTTTAGGCAAACAGTACTTATGCAGACTATTAAGCAAAACTGATTGTATATAAGGAAATATATAAATGAATTCAATGGGAAAAAAAAGGGGGGGGGAACCATTTTTCTTCAAAAAACATGGACATCATTTTCCTTCAATCATCTCTCACAGCTGCTATTTTCCCAGTTGTGCCCGAGACCCAGCTTGGTGTAGCAGATAACTGGGGCTGATTCTGCACTCACCTTTCTCCGGGGCAGGCTTCTGTTTCTGGGCGGAGCAAACTGGCAATTTCGCACCAGTTGCTCCACGCCAGCATCTTGCATGGGGCAAACCCACAATTTGCCCCGCCGCAGTGTAAACCTGTTCGGGGCAAACCCACGATTTGCCCCACCGCAGTATAAACCTGAAAAAAACAGGTTTACACTGCGGCGTGGCAAATCGCGGGTTTGCCCCATGCAAAATGCCGGTGCAGAGCAACTGGTGCAAAATCGCCAGTTTGTTCCACCCAGAAACGGAAGCCTGTCCCAGAGAAAGGTGAGTGCGGAATCAGCCCGGGTTTGATTCCCCATTCTTCTTCCCCATGAAGCCAGCTGGGTGACCTTGGTTCAGTCCCAGTTCTCTCAGAGCTCTCTCAGCCCCATCTACCTTATGGGGTGTCTGTTGTGGGGAGAGGAAGGATGATTGCAAGCTGGAAAATCACCGCTGTATGAATGCAGTTTAGAATTTTAAAAGACTGGGTTTGTTTATTTGTTTGTCTTGCTAAAGCTGGCAAGTTTGGAAATTTCCATTTTCACACCTGGATCCAGAAACATCATCACATCATGGATACATGACTTGTTGTTACGAAGGTAATAATTCCTCCAGCGTACCTGTTCCGTTCTTGCCGCTCGCAAACGTGTTAGGATTTTCCAAACTTGATTTCTGTAACCTTTCCCCGCACTTCACAAATTTTCAAGTCGACAAGGCTCTCTGACACAGTTACAGCGAGCACATGGGATTTCCGCTTGGTGCCGTCAGAGCTGTGTGCCAGCAAAAAAAGAGATGCTCGGGTACTTAAGGCACTTCCTGTCATCGATGTTTGCTTTCTGCTCCATTTAACACAGGTTTTCATTTTTTTTCTTCACATTTACAATTGCTAGTACTCCTTGCAAATATTCAGTAAATGGCTATTCTTTTATTTTAACCGCTTCAAGGACTTGCACAAATCAAAAATCTTAACAGTTACAGTTCTTTCTAAATTACCTTATTGTGCCTCTCATTTCAAGGATCACCAATGTGCCCTGCAGTATGGAAGTTATCAAAATACTCAATCCTTGAGCACACGGATAGTGTTGCCAACCTCCAGGTGGTGGGTGGAGATCTCCTGGTATTACAACTGATAGCCAGTTCCAGGGCTCTTTTTCTAGCAGGAGCTCCTCTGCACATTAGGCCACGCTTCCCTGATGTAGCCAATCCTCCCAGAGCTTACTGTAGGCCCTGTAGTTAGAGCTCCATAAGTTCTAGGAGGATTGGCTACATCAGGGGGGCGTGGCCTAATGTGCAGATGGGCTCCTGCTAGAAAAAGAACCCTGTAGGTGACAGAGATCAGTTCACCTGGAGAAAATGACTCCTTCGGAGGATGGACAATATTTTGTTGATTGTACCGGCTCACTCTGTGTAAACTGCCTTGAGTAACAATAATAATAATATTTTCATTTCATTTTATTTTATTTATATCCCGCCCTACGCCACCAAAGCGGGCTCAGGGTGGCTCACAACATAAAAATTCTAACAATAAAATTCAAGAATTAAAATACAATAATAATTTACATAACGAAAACAACTAATATCTCAATACATCAATCAGTCTCAGTGTGCTAGCTTATAGTCTTCCGTCAGAATATTTCAATATATCAATGTTTCATTGCCAGTCAGTTATAGGCCAACCGGAAGCGGACTGTCTTACAGGCCCTGCAGAACTGTCCAATGTCCCGCAGGGCCCTGACTTCTTCTGGTAACTGGTTCCACCAGCAAGGGGCTGTGTTCAAGAAGGCCCTGTCCCTAGTTGACTTCAACCGGGCCTCCTTTGGCCCGGGGATTACAAGCAGATTTCTAAAGCTGGATCGCAGCACTCTCTGGGGAGCATATGGGAAGAGACAGTCCCTAAGGTAGGCAGGTCCTAGGCCACATAGGGCTTTAAAGGTAATAACCAGCACCTTGTACCGGACTCGGTATATTATTGGCAGCCAGTGCAGTCCCCGGAGGCCCGGCTGAATGTGCTCCCGTCTAGGGAGCCCTAATAACAGCCGAGCAGCGGCGTTCTGCACTAGCTGCAACTTCCGGGTTCGGCACAGGGGCAGCCCCATGTAGAGGGCATTACAGTAATCCAACTTTGAGGTGACTGTTGCATGGATCACTGTTGCCAGATCGTCCTGCTCCAGGAAAGGAGCCAATTGCCTTGCCCGCCTAAGATGAAAAAATGCGGACTTAGCAGTGGCTGCTACTTGGAAGGAAGCCCCGCTAAGAAGAGGAACGTGAGAGCAACATAAGGCGAGTGGGAAATCAGTACCAGAAAGTTTCCCCGTCAGATAATTGGACCCCTTTCACATTGCCATTCGAAACCAGGTGCTTTCTGTTGTTGGCCCAACTCACGCAAAGGGGTTTCATACAGCATATTTTAATCTGTTTATTCTAAAGCACTCTGGCCATTTCAAACAGCAGCATTTTTTAAACCTCTGCCCTTTTGAGCCACATGGTCTTTCTTGTGCTCTTTTATATAAAACATTCTAAGCTGAGCACTGGACCAAAATAAGCATATCCATGGTTCCATAAAACCTTTAATAATGTGAGAAAGGCTATCCAGTGGAAAAAAGCAAGAGAGAAAAAAAGAAAGCGGCACTGTCGGAAGCACTGCAGACATAATAAACTGCGGCAATTTGGACGAGCAAAGAAAAGGTGAACACAGAAGTTTTAATTAAAAATGGCCCAGCCCCGCTTTGCCAGTGGGACGCAAGTGCCTGCGTATGAACAGGTAAATAAAATCAGTTAGCAGCTGAGAGCTAAAACCACTGTGCCTGAAATGACACCAAAAGCCAGGTGGGTAGCCGCGTTGGTCTGAAGAGGCAGAACAAAATTTGAGTCCAGTGGCACCTTTAAGACCAAGAAAGTTTTATTCAAGTTATAAGCTTCCATCTCAATTGAAGAAGAAGACGAAGATATTGGATTTATGTCCCGCCCTTCACGCCGAAGAGTCTCAGAGCGGCTCACAATCTCCTTTACCTTCCTCCCCCACAACAGACACCCTGTGAGGTGTGTGGGACTGAGAGGACTCTCACAGCAGCTGCCCTTTCAAGGACAACCTCTGCCAGGGCTATGGCTGACCCAAGCCCGTTCCAGCAGGTGCAAGTGGAGGAGTGGGGAATCAAACCCGGTTCTCCCGGATAAGAGTCCGCACACTTAACCACTACACCAAACTGGCTCTCTGAAGAAGTGTGTGTCCTCAAGAAAGCTTATCCCTTGAATAAATCTTTCTTGGTCTTAAAGGTGTTGCTGGACTCATATTTTGTTCTACAAAAAAATCCACCAGTAACCCACTGCTAAAACAGATTGTAAAGACTGTCGCAAAAGGACCATGGAAGGTCAGCCAACAGTGGCTAGCTTGGTTATCTCTCTCCATCAGCGTTCCCTCTAAGCTGAGTGAGTGACCCAGAGCACAATAATTTATGCAGCAGATCACCACTTTCATGCCAGTAGCTCACAACTTTAACACCCGTAGCCAGGGGTCGTTTTGTAGAAAAAACAGGTGGTGGAGCTCATCCAGGGATTGTTATACAGCTGCACCTACTATTCAATGGAGAAAGTAGGTAGGTGGGGAAGAGGAGGGGGAACCCTCAGAAAGGTTCAGGAGCTGAGCTCCTGTGAGCTCCTGCTGAATTCAAGGCCTGCCCGTAGCTCACACAGTAGAATTTTTGCTCACAAGACTCTGCAGCTTAGAGGGAACATTGCTCTCCATCCATAAGTCTTTTGAGGTGCTTACGGATCCAAACTGTTGGCAAAAGTAACCAGACCTAATTTAGCTAAGGACTCAGGCCTAGTGTTCAGGTCCCCTCCCCCAAACTAAGCCAAGCGAAGCAGATGAAAAAGAAAACCTCTTTCAGAGAATTTGAGAAGATACCAACAAATTCCTCCTTGGCCCTGAAGCAAACGAATCCCAGACAGCTCTGAACGGAGAGGATGTCCAATCTGCTCTGGAAACTGTTGTGTGCAGGAGCCTCGGTGCTCTCAAGAAAGGCCCGCTCATCTTGACTCTGATGGGGTCAGGACCAGTGTTCCCTCTACGCAGAATTAGCGTGAGCTAGCTCATAGATTTTTAGACTCCAGCTCACACATTTCCGTCTTAGCTCAGGAAGGATGACCCCAGAGCACAATAATCTATGCAGTAGCTCACAACATTCATGCCAGTAGCCCATGAAGTAGAATGTCTGCTCAAAGGACTCTGCAGCTTAGAGGAAACATTGGTGAGGACTGCCCAAAACAATGGAGACTAAAAGGGGGTAACTTCTCATGTTTGAATTTGGGTGGTGGCTAGGGTTGCCACTCAGGAAATATCTGGGAACTTTAGGGGTGGAGCCAGGACTCAGGAGCAAGGTTGGGACAAGCATGGCTGAGTTCTGAAAGGAGCTCAGGATGTTTAAAGGGACCACACTCTTTTTAAAAATGTCTTCCTTCCTTAGGAAATAATGGAGGATAGGGCCACCTTCTTTTTGGGCTCATAGAATTGGACCCTCTGGTCCAATCATTTTGAAACTTGGAGAGTTTTTTTTTATTTTGTTTACAGAGAGGCACCAGATGCAATGCTGAAAATTTGGTGCCTCTGCCTAAAAAACCCCCCAAAAAACCCAAAACCCAAAAGCCTGCCCAGACCCATTGATCCCTTTTAACTATGGAGTCTTAGGAACGAAAATTCTACTTCGTGAGCTACTGGTGATTGTGAGCTAGTGCCTAAATTAGTTTGCTCTGGGGCCATTTTTCCTGAGCTAAGACAAAAATGTGTGAGCCACAGGATAAAATACTGTGAGCTAGCTCACACTAAGACCAATTTCCCACTAGAGTTATGCTGCTCACACGTTCCTCTTCTCCGCAAGGCTTCCGTCGGATTTCGCACTATTTGCCCCGGGGCTGCAACTCGCTTCGCCTATTTCACGCAGCAAACAGAAACTGGTTTTTAGAGGACCTTGTTTGCTGCATGAAAGAGGTGGAGCGAGTTGCAGTCCCTGGGCACATAGTTTGAAATCTGACAGAAGCCCCACGGAGAATAAGTAGTAGTATAAGTGCAGTTAGTCAGTTTCTCCAAAGGGCAGAACTGCAGAACTGAGAACCGCTAATGCCCTTTGGAGAAACTGACTAACTGCACTTATACTGTTGTGAGCATTGGTATGAAGTGAATGATCAGATGAAGGCTGAAACCGAAACATGGCTTCGTAAACCTAGGAAGAACATAAGAGAAACCATGCTGGATCAGGCCAGTGGCCCATTCAGTCCAACACTCTGTGTCACACAGTGGCCATATATATATCAGCTTGAGACCCTGGAGAGCCGCTGCCAGTCTGAGAAGACAATACTGACTTTGATGGACCAAGGGTCTGATTCAGTATAAGGCAGCTTCATATATTCATATATATATATATATATATATATATATATATATATATATATATATATATATATATATATATATATATATATACTGATGGACCTCTGCTCCATATTTTTATCTAACCCCCTCTTGAAGCTGGCTATGCTTCAACATATTATCAGCTGCACTTCATATCAGCTACACGTATAAAGACATTGCCTTAATTTTCTGCAAAGTAACCTTGACTTCATTGGAAACACCATTACCGATTTTCGCATCTATCAGGACTTTGCACCTTTTGGAGTCTTCGTTCTGAGTGGACTCTTTCATTAAATTGTAAATTGGCAACTGCCGCTATCTAAATGCATATTGTGAACTGCAGGAATGTTTGTTGCACATTGTGAATTATGTGAGGGCCCCGTGGCGCAGAGTGAAAAAGCTGCAGTACTGCAGTCGGAGCCCTCTGCTCACGACCTGAGTTCGATCCCAGCGGAAGCTGGTTCAGGTAGCCGGCTCCAGGTTGACTCAGCCTTCCATCCTTCTGAGGTTGATAAAATGAGTACCCAGCTTGCTGGGAGGAAAGTGTAGCTGACTGGGGAAGGCAATGGCAAACCACCCCGTAGAAAGTCTGCAATGAAAACGTTGTGAAAGCAACGTCACCCCAGAGTCGAAAATGACTGGTGCTTGCACAGGGGACTACCTTTACCTTTATAAACTATGTAGTGCTAAGCACTGAAGATAATGAGACATTCTGCATTTATTGCAGCTAGTTTTCAGAAGTATATTCTGCAAAGGGTTTCATCATTGTTCAGAAACAACTTCACATAATTAATTTATTCTTTAGTAGAACACAGTTCTCTCCTGTTCCCAACTCGGGATTGGCAACCCTAGCTGCTGCAACTAACAGATCTCAGTCAGAAGCTCTTGTGGCAATGTTAAGGAGAGAAACAACATGTCGTAAAAAGGACAAATATATTTTCACCCGTGACAAAAACAGGAGGAGCCCATATGAATCAAAGTAATGAAAACAAAGGTGATTCATGATTCCATCCATTGAATTGGTATCTGCGTATAAGTCATGCGACTCTACCGGAAGACGACATGTACTGGAAGCTCAGCCATTCAATGTCAGAAGTGAAGGTTATCCTACCCCCCCCCCGCACCCCCCCCTCCAAACCCCCTGTGTTTTATAGGCAATGCTTTATTTTTCCCCACAGGAATGATATCACAGCCATTCACGTAAGCTGTTTAGAGCAGCAATCTGTCTTTTGCTTATATATATATTTTTCTGTTTGAAGGACTATCTACAATGGTGTCGAATAGCTAATAATTTCTAGTATGGGAAAGAGTAAATCCGTATATTCTGGGACATCCCCGGAGGAGGGTTGCAATCTGACCCCTGACCACGATGACTGCAAGGTAACAGACAGGTTTGTAACCTGTTACCTGGAATCTCAAATCATAATCTTTTGTTTAGCTGATCATAGAGAACTGAATGGGAGCCCTTGAGGCCGAGGTAGGGACGCCAGCCTCCCAGGTTGAGACTTGGGGATCCCCTGGAATTATGGCTCTTCTCCAGGCTACTGGACAGAATATCCCTGATTTCTGGGATCCAAAAGAGCCAAAAACACTCAAGAAAGTATACTGAAGTGTTTGGGAAACAGTGAAACAAGAGTCTCTCATTTTAAAGATTCTAAGTCACTGTAAAAAGCTTAAGAAACTCTCAGTTGCTTAAAACATATGAACTGTAGTCTGCGCCTATACTGATTTACCTCAGAGTTCATTAATGATTTACCTCAAACCTTTTACCCCTGATTTCGCCTGACCTTGTCCCCTCTCCATTGAATAAAATATCTTGCTATTTTTGAACTGTAAAAAGCCCTTTGAGTGTCATTTCAGTAGTTTAAGTCAAAGCGGGAGACCTTGTCCCTTCCCTCAAGTTCCTACGCTGAGCCAGCAGCAAAATGCCATAGGGTGGGACAGCCAGAGTTCTTTAGAAAAGAACATTGATTGAAAGGGCTGCTTAGTCAGAAAGGAGGAGAAAAATGGAGGGGAAATTTTGCCTCTGAGGGATGGATGAGGGCTAGGTCCTCATAGCATTGTACTCCACCGAAGTCCCTGTTCTTCCTGGGTGCCGTCCCTTAATTTCCAGGAGTTTCCCAGCCTGGATCTGACAACCCTATCCCCTAATCTCCTGCCAGTGGCAGGAGACCTGTACACCTCCACCTTATATTTTTCTTGCTCTCACTAGAATGATATTTATTCTCAGGACTTTTTTTGTAGCAGGAACTCCTTTGCCTATTAAGCCACACACTCATGATGTAGCCAATCCTCCTGAAGCTTACAGTAGACCCTATACTAAAAACCCTGTAAGCTCTTGGAAGATTGACTACATTAGGGGTGTGTGGCTTAATATGCAAATAAGTTCCTGCTACCAAAAAAGCCCTGCTTTTTCTAGTAGACTTGCCGTGTTAGCCTATAGCAGCAAAACCACAAACTGAGTAGCTGATGGAACTGAATCACTGGCTCTCTCTGAAAAACGCAAAACTTGAATTAGTTTTCCAGCTCAAATATAGATCAGACCGCCTTTTGCTGAGTGCATTTAAAGATCTGCTGGATTTAGTCACATTTTGGTTTGCTTGCCAATGGTGTCGTCGTGGCTTAACAGGCCGAGCATGTACGCTGCATTAAAAATAGCAGAGGTGTGAGAGCCAAAGCAGACAGCTGGGGCAGAAATGAGGAGTGCAAGGAAGAAAGACGCCACTGGCCCGAGGTCTTCCCTGTGTGCTTGTCCTGGCCTCCAATCCTTCGGTTTATAATGAGTCAGTCCTCTGACCTACGCAACAAAGTGTTTGCCCCTTGTGCTCCGTATTATCAGTTCACGGTGAAATATGATCGTAAATAGAAATGCCACGGCCTGCCTCCAGTAAAGTCAGGCTGACATTCCCTACAAGTGTAGGACTAGCTTAACACCTACATGATGGCTAGTGGCGTTGTCTGCCCTTCGTTTATTTTGTCGCTGCCATAGATCTATTTCGGTTGTGTATGTCCTGTCACCGAGCAGCAAACTGGAGCTCTCGGGAGGCTTCCGGTCAGGATGCACAAATAAGCAGGGACAGACAGTCAAGAACGATGCTTTAAAAAAAAACATGATCCCGGTAGTTAGCTTGAATGAAATTGATTTATTCTTGAACGCAGGTTGAAGTGGCCACTGTAACAATCCTCCTTCCTGCATTGTATCAGGTAAACATTTTTTCTTGCCTTGCTTTTGGTGTACTATGAAAATGGTCTCGGGATATGCCATGGATGTATTGCTGTTGTTCAGTCGCACAGTCGAGTCTGACTCTTTGCGACCCCATGGACAAAGTCACGCCAGACCCTCCTGTCTTTCACCATCCCCTGAGGTCTGCTCAAATTGGTGTTTGTCACATCAATAACGCGGTCCAGTCATCTCATCTTTTGCCATTCCCTTCTTCTTTTGCCTTCTGTCTTTCCCAGCATCAGGATCTTCTCCAGAGAGTGCTCCCTTCTTATTGGGGGGCCAAAGTCTTTGAGCTTCAGCTTCAGCATCTGACCTTCCAGGGAACAGTCTGGGTTGATTTTCCTTAGGACTGACTGCTTGGATCTTCTTGCAGTCCAAGGGACTCACAAGAGTCTTCTCCAGCACCACAGCTCAAAAGCATCTATTCTTCTGCGCTCAGCCTTCTTTATGGTCCAGCTCTCACAGCCAAACATTACTACAAACAAAGTAATGGAAGCTGTAAAAGGTAAGAAGGACTCCTTTAAGCGGTGGAAAACCAGTCCAAGTGAGATTAGTAAAAGGGAGCACAGGCTGTGGCAAATCAAATGCAAGACTGTGATCAGGCAGGCAAAAAGGGACTATGAGGAGCATATTGCAAAAAACATAAAGACCAACAATAAAAATTTCTTCAAATATATTAGAAGTAGGAAACCAGCCAGGGAGGCAGTGTGGCCCTTGGATGACCATGGGGTAAAAGGATTACTGAAGGAGGATAGGGAAATGGCTGAGAAGCTGAATGCATTTTTTGCCTCCATCTTCACTGTGGAAGATGAGAAATTTTTGCCCGCCCCAGAACCACTAATTTTGGAAGGGGTGTTGAAAGACCTGAGTCAGATTGAGGTGACAAAAGAGGAGGTCCTACAACTGATAGACAAATTAAAAACTAATAAGTCACCGGGTCTGGATGGCATACATCCGAGAGTTCTGAAAGAACTCAAAGTTGAATTTGTGGATCTTCTAACAAAAATCTGTAATCTTTCATTGAAATCTGCCTCCGTTCCTGAGGATTGGAAGGTAGCAAATGTCACCCCCATCTTTAAAAAGGGTTCCAGAGGAGATCCAGGAAATTACAGGCGAGTCAGTCTGACTTCAATACCGGGAAAGTTGGTAGAAAGCATTATCAAGGACAGAATGAGTAGGCACATTGATGAACACGGGTTATTGAGGAAGACTCAGCATGGGTTCTGCAAGGGAAGATCTTGCCTCATTAACCTGTTACATTTCTTTGAGGGGGTGAACAAACATGTGGACAAAGGAGACCTGATAGATGTTGTTTACCTTGACTTCCAGAAAGCTTTTGATAAAGTTCTTCAACAAAGGCTCCTTAGAAAGTTCGAGAGTCATGGAGTAAAAGGACAGGTCCTCTTGTGGATCAAAAACTGGCTGAGTAATAGGAAGCAGAGAGTGAGTATAAATGGGCAGTCTTCGCAGTGGAGGACGGCAAGCAGTGGGGTGCCGCAGGGCTCGGTACTGGGTCCCATGCTCTTTTTCTTCTTCATAAATGATTTAGAGTTGGGAGTGAGCAGTGAAGTGGCCAAGTTTGCGGATGACACTAAATTTTTCAGGGTGGTGAGAACCAGAGAGGATTGTGAGGAACTCCAAAGGGATCTGTTGAGGCTGGGTGAGTGGGGGTCAATGTGGCAGATGCGGTTCAATGTGGCCAAGTGCAAAGTAATGCACATTGGGGCCAAGAATTCCAGCTACAAATACAAGTTGATGGGGTGTGAACTGTCAGAGACTGACCAAGAGAGAGATCTTGGGGTCATGGTAGATAACTCACTGAAAATGTCAAGACAGTGTGCGTTTGCAATAAAAAAGGCCAACACCATGCTGGGAATTATTAGGAAGGGAATTGAAAACAAATCAGCCAGTATCATAATGCCCCTGTATAAATTGATGGTGCAGTCTCATTTGGAGTATTGTGTGCAGTTCTGGTCGCCGCACCTCAAAAAGGATATTATAGCATTGGAGAAAGTCCAGAAAAGGGTAACTAGAATGATTAAAGGGCTGGAACACTTTCCCTATGAAGAAAGGTTGAAACGCTTGGGACTCTTTAGCTTGGAGTAACGTCGACTGCGGGGTGACATGATAGAGGTTTACAAAATAATGCATAGGATGGAGAAAGTAGAGAAAGAGGTACTTTTCTCCCTTTCTCACAATACAAGAACTCGTGGGCATTTGATGAAATTGCTGAGCAGACAGGTTAAAATGGATAAAAGGAAGTACTTCTTCACCCAAAGGGTGATTAACATGTGGAATTCATTGCCACAGGAGGTGGTGGCAGCCACAAGCATGGCCACCTTCAAGAGGGGTTTAGATAAAAATATGGAGCACAGGTCCATCAGTGGCTATTAGCCACAGTGTGTGTGTGTGCGTGTATTTTTTTTTTTTGGCCACTGTGTGACACAGAGTGTTGGACTGGATGGGTCATTGGCCTGATCCAACATGGCTTCTCTTATGTTCTTATGTACTGGGAATACCATCACTTTGACTGTACAGACTTTTGTTGGCAAGGTTAGGATTAGGGTGATGTCTCTACTTCTTATTATATACCTTATAAATTAATGAAATTATATTGAGCTGCTGATTGATATGATGTATAATGAGTGCCTTTTTATGTATATCTTTATGTTCATGGGGGTGTCTTCCATACAGTGCTAATGTTCCAGTTTCATTTCCCTTCATTATCATTTCCTCCTCATTTCTAAGGAACTTCATTAGTAGTCCCTTGCTGTCTCAGCTTGTCTATGTCCCTTCCTTGCTGTTTCTGAAACCTTTTTTTCCCCCCCTGAAATGCAACCATTCCTATCCCTGTATTACCGATTACGGGTGAAGTTGTGATACTCCATCTAAGCTGCGGAGTCTTGTGAGCAAAAATTCTACTTGGTGAGCTACTGGCATTAAAGTTGGGAACTCCTGCATCAATGAGTTTGCTCTGGGGCCATCTTTCCTGAGCTAAGACTGTGAGCCAGAAGCTAAAAAAAAAAAAAAACTGAGCTAGCTCACACTAACTCTGGAACACGGCCCCAGACCACCCATGCCAAATACAGAACAAACTGTATAGCACTATACAAAATTTCTATTAACAAATTATAATAAGGCAGAGATGCAGAAATTCATACAATAATCACACGAGTCTCTCAAACCCCTATAAATATTGAAAAGCCTTTATGTCCAATGTAGGTACTTGTAGACTTAAGTCCAAGGTGTAGTCATCAGTTGATTACTTCAATTAGCAAGAAGCCAAAGGTGATGAGCCAAAAGTCCAATAAGGACCGGTTTCGGTGTCGTCCTTTCCTCAGTCAAAGGCTTTTCATCCACAGTTCAATGTGTTGCCTTTGGCTTCTTGCTAATTGAAGAGATCAACGGATGACTATGCCTTGGATTTAAGTCTACAAGTACCTTTACTGGACATATTCTCCAACTTCCATTGGCGGAGGACCCCATGGAGAATGGTTGGATACACCTCGATAGGTCCTACTGGAATCAATGGCATCTGCTCCGTTATTCAACATGGTTAGGATCAAGCTATTTTATTTATTTAAGTTATATTTATATCCCGGCCATTCTGTACAGACTCAAGGCAGCTAACAGCATAAAATAGACAGTAAACAAAAACGATATTAAACCAATAAAACAACCAGATAAATGACAATGGTGCTACTTCAGGCGGATCGTGTAATATTTGCTTTCTCAAACGCACAGACCCTAGGCAGTTAGTAATAAATGTGCTATGAATCCAGATGGGGTGGCAGCCCTTTCCCATCAGATGTTCTATGCCATCCGAATCAGTCTTGCAGGCCCTGTGGAACTGCGCTAAATCCCGCAGGGCCCTGATGGCTTCTGGGAGGGTGTTCCGAAGTATTGGGGCCACAACCGAGAAGGCTCTTGGTCTGGTGGAGTTGAGCCTAGCCTCCTTTAGCCCAGGGACAGCCAGCAGATTTTGAGAGCTTGATCACAGTGCCCTCTGGGGAACATGTGGGGCAGATAGGTAGGTCCTAGGCCATATAGGGCTTTGAAGGTTAATACCAGGACCTTGAAACGCATTCAGTATGCAACAGGCAGCCAGTGCATCGCTCTCAGCACAGGCTGAATGTGCTCCTGGTGGGGAAGTATATTGAAGTATATACTACACAAGCTCTCACCAACCCCATATGGAGAAGGAGCAGTAATCCCACCAAAATCAGCAAAAAAACCCCCCCAAAACCTGTCACAGACTAAATGATCGATATCACCTCTTAATTCATCACTGTAATGCTGGCATTAGCACCTCCTTTGAAGGGTATCAATGAAGCACAAGCCTTCTGAAAGAGTAATGAAAAAAAAAATCCTTATCAGTAAATAAACATTTTCTACCAGAGAATTTTGGCAAATAGCTGCAGTTCTTTTGACAGACTGCTTTGTTTTGGGTGCGTTTTAAATCAAAGGGCTCAGTCATCTTTTCATAATTTCTCGTCTCTTTCATTCAGTGGGAACATTTCCCACCAGCTTAGCCAACCCAACCTTTGACTTTGTGCCTCTGATAGAGATGTAAAGCACTTAACATCAAACCAAATGACAGTTCTCTTCAGCAGCAATGACTATGTGCAATGATTAGACGGTTACTACAATTAGCAGTCAACACTGTTTCTTTCAGGAGACCCAAACGTGGTGCTCATGTAGGGTGGCCATAATTTCTGCAGGCCAGCCAGGGACACCTTGAGGAGGGAAGGAATGTGTGTGTGCACGCGCAGAGCGCGCCGCCGGAAACAGGAAGTGATGGCACTTCCGGTGATGGCATGCCACCGCCTGAAACAGGAAGTGACGTCACTTCCTGTGACATCATTTTCCCTGTGCCACCTGCCGGAAGCAGGAAGTGACATCACTTCCTGTGACATCATTTCCCCCAAATGACATCATTTCCCCCAAATGCCACTGCCGGAAACAGGAAGTGACTTCACAGCACTTCCTGTGACGTCCCCAAAAATCCCCCAAATACACCAAGATTATTTATAGAGAGGGAAAGGGGGAAATAAAGAAGCCAGTCAGATTCCAGTGAGATTCCAGTGAGACTGTGCTGCATAATGCAGCCTATTTATTTTGTCCTGTTTGCTCTGTTGGCTCTATCTGCGTCACCTTCATCACTTTCGGGGTGTGGATCCCCCAGTGGGGTGGTCTCCCGACTCCCTCCGCTGGCTGTTTCTGATAACCCTGTGCCCCCTCTTTCATTTGATATGTGTCCCGTGCGGGTGCCACCCTCCCGCCGGGAGATGCCGCAAAATGAGCCCCCTTGAGGCTTATGGCGGCAGGGCTCGGGGGAAGCGAGCTAGACTGCTGTTCTTTTGAGGGGTTATAGAGTGTTTCGAGCCCGTCCCTGCGGCATCAGTCCCATCATTGTGGGACCCAGGGGGCCGGCGCAGCGGCACGCCGAAGCAGCCTGTCACTAATAACACAGGTCGAGATGCAGGACAGGAACCCGGAAGTGACCGACAGGCTGCTTCAGCGGGCCGCTGCGCCGGCCCCCTGGGCCCCACAACGATGGGACTGATGCCACAGGGATGGGCTCGAAACACTCTATAACCCCTCAAAAGAACAGCAGTCTAGCTCGCTTCCCCCGAGCCCTGCAGCCATAAGCCTCAAGGGGGCTCATTTTGCGGCGGGCTCTGCGCATGCGCGGGGATGCTCCCTCCCTCACTCGCCGCCTTCCCCGCCCGCGCGCGGGGCCCGGTGGCAGTGGCGGAGGCCGGGGAGGCGGTGGAGAGGCCGGCGCTGGTCGCTGGAGGGCCTCCAGCGACCAGCGCCGGCCTCTCCGCCACCTCCCCGGCCTCCGCCACTGCCACCGGGTCCCGCGCGCGGGCGGGGAAGGCGGCGTGTGAGGGAGGGAGCATCCCCGTGCATGTGCAGAGCCCGCCACAATCGCCCTGCGCATGCGCAGGGATGCTCCCTCCCTCACTCGCCGCCTTCCCCGCCCGCGCGCGCGGCCCACCGGCCCTCTGGCTGGCTAAACCGGGACCTCTAATGGTCCTGGTATAGCCAGCCCGGGAGCCGGGAATTGGGGGCCAGAACCGGGACTTTCCCGGGTGACCGGGACGGTCTGGCCACCCTATCATGAGAACCATGGTGCCCACCGAGACCCTTTCATGGTGCCCGTCAAGTCTTTTTAGTAAGTGGATGGGGATAGGTGTGTCTTTTGCCTAGCAAGGCATCTGATTGACCACTGAAGATATTTAGAAGTATGGCTTCAGCAGCAGCTGCCACCACAGCACAAAGCTCTTCACTGTGTGACTGAAGGTAAGCTGGGACAGCCATTTTGTGCCTTGCTTTGCCTCCTGTAGCAGCCATTTTGTGGCAGGCGTTTTGTGGCTGCTCTCACCACACTGTATTAGAATTTCAGAGGTGCTCAGCGGCTCACAGGGGGGAGCCCTTGTTTATTTCATCAGACCAAAAGAAGCTTGTATAATGGTTAGAGCATACTGAGTCTTTTTCAAAGAAATGAAGTAACCCAGAACTTCCCTGGTGGTCTCTGTCAAGACTGATCCTGCCTCAGTGTAATGACATTACCAAACTCTCACCCAGTTAGGGTCAGGTCATTCCCTAGAACCCCACATTAAAATAAAGCAAAAACTGGCTTCGTTGAAGAAATTCAAGAAAAGCTATTAAAAGCGAGGAGCACAGTTCCGTGGAGTCATGATGTACATAAAATAACAAGGGACCAGTTGACTGCACTTCTTACTTATCCTAATGGCAGTGTTGGCGGTTGTTACAACTGAAGCATGATTTTTCCAGAGTTTACCCAGAGTATATTCAGGCAACAGGGTGGAAGAAAAGGGATAAGAAGAGAAGGATGTTCTCTATCTCTGCTATAGTCTATAATATAGATAATGCCAGCCACAACCTTCTGACATTTCTTACCAGTCGCTTTCTGGAGAGAGGACAGCAAATTCCAACCCTTGCCATATCAGAGTCACAGCGGAACTGGGTGCACCAATTACCAAGCTCTCAAGATGACCTTGGCTAGTGGTCAATCTGAGGGGGGGGGGTGTTGGCAGACACCTGTGAGCACTCAGTTTGCCAGAAGATGAGAAGTTTTGCTGGAATTTTCCTCTACGATGGCTTCTCTCTTGACAGTCTCCCATCCAAATACCAACCAGGACTGACTCTGCTTAGCTTCTGAGATCTGACAAGATGGGGCCACCTAGGTCAGGACTTTAGTCGGTATATGTAACTGAAAATTCAGCTTCCAGTCAGAGAACCATGTGAAGAGTTATAGTCGTTGCCCATTAGTGACATAGTTGCTTGCAATAAGGCCTGAGTTAGTGAAACTTGCTCTCTGTTTTCTTTGAATGTACCATTAGGGTTGTTTAAGGCTGCAGTTATCACCAGAAAGCCTTCAGGTAGGGTTCCTAGCCTCTAGGTGGGACTTGGAGATCTTCTAGAATTGCAGCTCATCTTCAGACTACAGAGATTGGTTCCTCTTGAGAAAAAGGATGCTTAGGAAGGTAGACTCTACGGAATTGTACCCCAAAGGGGAGGTCCTTTTCCTCCCCAGGCTCCACCCCCAATCCTCTAGGAGCTTGCCCACCTTGATCTGGCAGCTTTACTCCCCCATCCCTTTCTGGGGGACATCTAAAAACAGTGCAGGGAACTGGAGGCTGCTGTGGCTCAAAATGCGCCCATGGAGCAACTGATGGGAAATTGATCACTTGAGCCCGGGGGGGGGGGGGACAAAAGTCTCAGGGTGGAGCAATGCCAATGGGAAATTGGGGGTAGTAGGTGTGGAGATATCAGTACTGCTAACAATATTGGTCTAACATTAGAAGCCACAACACTTAAAAAAAAAAAACCAGTGGGGGACATTTTAACCTTCCAGGACATTCAGTTGCTGACCTAAAAACAGCAGTTCTCTTACAAAAGGAATTTCAAAGGGGAAATGGCAACCCTCGTTGGTGGGGAATGAACTTACAACGTCCAGTTCACAGACATTCGTTCACACACACACATACAGGGGTGAAATTCTAGCAGGAGTTCCTTTGCATATTAGGCCACACACCCCTGATGTAGCCAGTCCTCCAAGAGCTTACAAAAAAGAGCCTTCTAAGCTCTTGGAGGAGAGGCTATATCAGGGGGTGTGGCCTAATAAGCAAAGAAGTTCCTGCTAGAATTCCACCCCTGTATGTGTTTGTGTAAGAGCCCCGTGGCGCAGAGTGGTAAAGCTGCAGTACTGCAGTCGGAGTTCCCTGCTCAAGACCTGAGTTTGATCCCAGCAAAAGCTGGTTCAGGTAGCTGGCTCCAGGTTGACTCAGCCTTCCATCCTTCCGAGGTTGTTAAAATGAGTGCCCAGCTTGCTGAAAGGGAAGTGTAGATGACTGCGGAAGGCAATGGTAAACCACCCCATAAAAAGTCTGCCATGAAAATGTTGTGAAAGCAACTTCACCCCAGAGTCAAAAACGACTGGTGCTTGCACAGGACCTTGTGTTTGTGTACGGGTATGTGTATACACACACACACACCATGCTGGTAAGTTACTTTTTATTATATAAGCATAAGTAGATACAGACATGAACATATGAAGCTGCCTTCTACTGAATCAGACCCTCGGTCCATCAAAGTCAGTATTGTCTACTCAGACTGGCAGCAGCTCTCTAGGGTCTCAAGCTGAGGTTTTTCACGCCTACTTGCCTGGACCCTTTTCAGTTGGAGATGCCAGGGACTGAACTTGGGACCTTCTGCTTACCAAGCAGATGCTCTACCACTGAGCCACCGTCCCTCCCATGATAGCTGTCATTTAGCATAAATAAATTCACTCACAGAATTACTTACAAAACGAAACCAAACTAGGATTTTCCTTACATCTACTGAACTACAGCAGCTCTCACTTCCTGCATTTTGGAAAAGGGTGGAGAAAGGGGCCATTATCAATAAACAGACCAGGAAATAGGGTGGATTTTGTTGTTGTTTTCTTCTCTCTCCCCTCCCTGCAAATGGGTATGAGGCGGCACGAGGGAAGGATGAGACCCCTGATAACTGGCAGACAGACTGCAATTGCCTTCCCAAAGACAGGTGTCAAAACAAGGAGCGATGAAATAAGCATTTCCCTGACAGCAACACACATTCCCTGTCTCTCTGCCTT
Organism: Heteronotia binoei; assembly: GCF_032191835.1. Taxonomy (NCBI): domain Eukaryota; kingdom Metazoa; phylum Chordata; class Lepidosauria; order Squamata; family Gekkonidae; genus Heteronotia; species Heteronotia binoei. The sequence goes on from NC_083229.1 coordinate 124,795,126, forward strand.
GCCTCCTCCTTCCGAGCTGCGTCAAAAGGATGAGCAGGACGATCTGCAAAGGGACTTTTTAAACGTTTGTAGGTGTGGAAATCTGACAATTGCGAGATTAAGAAGATCCTGCCTTCCCCCACAGAGACAAGAAAGTTCCTTGTGAAAACAAATATGAAAAGAAGACAGCAAAATAAAATATATGTCATCCTCAGGAGACCAGAAGGATGGCTAAGATGTAACTTGTTGTCATCCTCAACCAATAACCCTTGAAATTGCTCCAAATTCACAAATATCTTGTGATTAAAAAAAGGTAAAGGTAGTCCCCTGTGGAAGCACCAGTCGTTTCCGACTCTGGGGTGACATTGCTTTCACGTTTTCACGGCAGACTTTTTACGGGGTGGTTTGCCATTGCCTTCCCCAGTCATCTACACTTCCCCCCCCAGCAAGCTGGGTACTCATTTTACCGACCTCGGAAGGATGGAAGGTTGAGTCAACCTGGAGCCGGCTACCTGAACCAGCTTCCACTGGGATTGCACTCAGGTCGTGAGCATAGGACTCCGACTGCAGTACTGCAGCTTTACCACTCTGTGCCATGTGGCAAAAATTGGACTCATATGAGTTCCCTTTTTCCTTTCGGAAATTCGTGAGACTCAGGTATCCACACACCCCTCTTAAGCTACCCAATTCCATGAGTGGCAAGGTTTCATTTTCTATGGATATGAAGCCAAAGAATTGTGGTGTCTTTGCAGGGCTTTTGGGGTAGAAAAAGCCCAACAGGAACTCATTTGCATATTAGGCCACCCACACTGATGTCACCATGGTTTCACGTAGAACCTTTTTTTGCAGAAAAAGCCCAGCAGGAATTTATTTACATATTAGGCCACACCTCCTGACACCAAGCCAGCTGGAACTGCATTCCTGTGCATTCCTGCTAACCCAACCCCTCCGTGTCTTTGTAATATTTGTTTGAGCAAAACAAAGCAAGCAGACTCTTATAATCAGGGCTTTTTTTGTAGCAGGAACTCCTTTTCATATTAGGCTATACCCCCCCCCCCGATGTAGACAATCCTCCAAGAGCTTCCAGGGCTCTACTTGCAGGGCCCACTTATAAGCTCTTGGAGCATTGGCTACATCAGGGGGGTGTAGCCTAATATGCAAAGAAGTTCATGCTACAAAAAACCCCCGCAATTTCTGCACTTCTTTCTCCAAAAAGACCTCTGAACTCTAAAGGGTTCATCTTCAGCCAAGTCATAGGCCGTTTTCCCACAGAGCTTACCGCGGAGCGACGTCCTTCTTCAACGTCTGCGCGGATTTCCCACCAACTGCTCCACATAACCAGGAAGAGCCGTGGCTTTTGCGTCGCTAACGTAAACTGGTTTTTAGCGGTTTATATCTGCAACGCAAAAGGTACGGCACTTCCTGGTTCTGCAGAAAAGTTGGTGGGAAATCTGCGCAGACGCTGCGCGGTGAAGAGGGACGTCACTCCACGGTAAGCTCTGTGGGAAAACGGCCATAGTTTCCAACATAATCTAGGAATGCCAGCCTCCAGGTGGGTCTTGGGCAAGGCTTTTTTACTGGAAAAAGAGTTGCCAGAACTCTCAAGAGGGAAATGAAGGAAGAAGAAGAAGAATTGCAGATTTATACCCCACCCTTCTCTCTGAATCATAGACTCTGAGCGGCTTACAATCTCCTTTATCTTCCCCCCCCCCACAACAAACACCCTGTGAGGTAGGCGGGGCTGAGAGGGCTCTCACACTAGCTGCCCTTTCAAGGACAACCTCTGCTATAGCTATGGCTAACCCAAGGCCATTCCAGCAGGTGCAAGTGGTGGAGTGGGGAATCAAACCCGATTCTCCCCGATAAAAAGTCCATGCACTTAACCACTACACCAGGGGTGGCCAATGGTAGCTCTCCAGATGTTTTTGCCTACAACTCCTATCAGCCCCAGCCAGCATGTTGTAGGCAAAAAACATCTGGAGAGCTACCATTGGCCAACCCTGCAGTACACCAAACTGGCTCTACACCAAACACACAGGTGCCCCTCATGAACTTTTAAACATTTTTAAAATAAATTTGTTTCCACAAAGAGGTTATGGATCTCTGTTCTACCATGTTCCCTCAGGGAAAAAGCCCTGGGATATCCCCAGAATCATGGCTCATCTCCAAGAGTTATTCCATAGAAAAAGAGATGCTGGAACTCATTAGCACAACTCACTTGCATAACTCACTTGGATATGCCCCACACCCCTGACATCACCAAATTTGATCAGCTCTGCATCTACCTTAAAATACTTCTTGAATTATAATTGTCATAATAAGACCAGACTCCCCTCATACTTCTTAAATTACTTTATCCCTTGTGGCCACAGTGTCATGAGGAAGATTTCCATCGGTCTGCTTGCTATGTTTTCGTTATGTCCCCATTTTTTGTGAGAAAAAAAAATATTAGAAAGTTTGTCAAATCTTAGAGTTCAGCAAAATTCTCACAGGGGGGTTGAACAATGGAGCCCAGAAGATTTGGGGGGGGGGGGGTAAGAAAGAATAACCATTTTCGCACACTGCTCACCTCGGAGTCACGTCCCTCTTCACTGCGCAGCGTCTGCTCGGATTTCCCACTATCTGCACCGGAGGAGCAGGAAGAGTTGTGCCTTCTGCATCGCAAACGGAAATCGCTAAAACCCAGTTTCCGTTTGCGACGCAGAAGCCGCAGCTCTTCCTGCTCCTCCGGCGCAGATGGTGGGAAATCCGAGCAGACGCTGCGCAGTGAAGAGGGACGTGACTCCGAGGTGAGCAGTGTGCGAAAACGGTTAAAGAGTACAGTAAAATTCAGAGGTTCTGGAGCTCTGCTCCAGTGAGCTCCTGCCCAAAATGAGGCTTGCTTATCCCAAGATTATAGAAATCAGTTCTCTTGGGGAAAATGGATGTGTTGGACACTATTGCATTGCATCCTTTCTTTGTGCCATTAGGCAGTTTGGTTCTTTGACAGCTAATGCCGTCTCCTCTCCCCTTTTGTTTCATTTATTAGAGTTAGACTTTGATGCCTGCGTTTCTCTTTCTTGCAGGCCCATTGCGGCACACACAGTTCTTTCCATCTTCGTTTTAACTTCACAGCAAAGGCCTTACGAAGTGAGTTAGGTCACCTGGCAAAGCTTCCATGGGGCTTCAAACCTGGGTTTCCTAGATCCAAGTTAGACACCATAACCCCTACTATATGCTTCCATTCCGTCCAAAAAAAAAATGATTCTGCATGGTTTCTGTGCCCCTTCCCTTTGGTTTTGAGCCCAGAAATGAAAGAGAAGGCGCTCCTGAGAAATTTGCCTTATTTTGCCAAAACTCTAATGACCAATCTAGGAAACATCTAGAAAAAGATGGCCACCCAGTATTCACAAGGTGGTGATGTTTGCTTATTTCTTATTCTTTGTGATATTCCTTAATGACTCGAACTAGGTTGCATTCAAGGGAAACGGCACTCAGTGGTATTGAGTTAATCATTCTCCTTGTGTCTTTGAATGTGTATAAAATTGTATCCTGGCATTGCCCCCCCCCCCCAGTCGAAATAAAGAGGCTGACACAGAATATTGGGAAACGGGCCACTTTATTAATACAACTAACACGGCAAGGGCAACCTGCAGTGGGACAAGCCCTGGGGTCTTCCTCCGACCCCGCCAAGTCCAACAAAAGGTCGAGCCACCCTGCCCCCAGCATGAGCCATAAGACTATGGCTAATGCTGGGCCGGCCAGGTGAAAACTACCCTCCCCTAAACTTCCGCTCCGATACCCAGAAGGAGGCGAATCTAGGGGGACTATGATCCGCATTATGCAGCATTGAGCCGTAAAGCCCATCTGCCGCTCATGCACATCGACTGCACTAACAGGTGCAGCTGCCTGGGTGCTCACCTGCAAGGTATAAACCCTTGCTCCTTCTGCCAAGTGACCAAACTAAAACATCCCTACCTAACTTCCACACCACTGCCAGCTGTCATGGGTGCTGGGGATCCTGCAGAGGAAGTTGAGCCTGCAGAAGAAACTGTGCCCCTGCCACCTGCACCAGTGCCCCTGCCTCCTGCTGGAGAAGATTTCAGCCCCCCTGCCTCGCCCTCTCGGGTGGCGCGTGTGCGTGACCGCCTCCATCAGGACCTCAGGGATCGGAGAAGGGCGGCACGCTCACAAGCAAGACGCTCCCTGAGCCCTGAGTTTTGATAGGATTCTGGCCCTTCTAAGAGCAAGGACGCTTGAGTTGCAACAGGATCCTGGCTGCCTCTCTGAGCCAGCAATTAGCCCAAATGGGCAACAGCCAGCAGAGGGCTATATAGCTGTAGGCTTTGGGAGGAGGCTTTTTGGAAGCAACTAGTCATCTCCCTGACGTTCTAGCATCCACTCTGGCTTGACTTTGGTTTCTCGACTCCCTGACTTTGGCTTGTGACTTCTGGACTCCCTGACCTCGGCTTCTGGACCTCGGACCTGCGATACTTGTACAGTGATTTGGATTTGGTGCCTCGGACCCTCCTGCTTACTGGCTACAGACCTCGGACTGCCCCTGGACTTTGCCTGACCCGGCCCCAGCCGTGACACCAGCAGTACAAGGTAGGCGAAAAACACCTCACCACAGGCCAATCAGGTGAGATGAAAAAATTCCTACCTGGCTCTAATAAGACGACCAGTGAAACCTGTACTACCACAGGGTGGGTGGGTGGGTGGGTGGGCTGAGAGCTGCAATCGGACTGTGATGGCTGGGCGGGACAGGGGCTATAAATAGCCCCGACGCGCCATCCGCCCACAGTCCCCAGATGGGCGGGAAGCTCTCCAGCCTCCCATCCTTTTGGGGAGGCAAAGAACGGCCCTGCGGCATGCAGCCGCGTTGCAGCACGGCCGAATTTAGTATCATGCACTAGGTGTTTATGTCAGGTGTATTAGATATTGGGTATACATTTGGTTGTGTATATGAACTAAGGTTGTGTAGTATTGATGGTGTCCCTGCCTGGCTCATTGGAGCCAGGGGACTCAGGAACAATGGGCAGTAGGATCCAAATCCCAGCTGCTTTGCTCCAATCACAGGCCCCCTGCTGGTTTGAATGATCCAATGGTATCCTTGCATGGGAACCCTGAAGTGTCTATCATTGGCCCCATTGGTCCAGTTCTCCAGTCCTTGAGTTCAGCCGCTACCGTGCTGCACTTAATAAAAGAGCTTCGATCACTGCAACCGTCTCTCCATGCATTGAACCCACTATATTTTATATTTGGCTTTTCTAAAATGTGCTTATCTATCTCAACATTTTTTCAACAGCTAGAAACGGAATGCAAAGACAACAGAATGTCTGCAAAACCATCAGCAAGGGTGATAGGTAGGATCCTTGCCAAGTGTGCTGTTAAAAGGGGTTGCAACAGGCTGCTGTGGGGAAAGTTGAGGAAACAAAATGGAGTCTGCCTGCCTTCGAGGGAAGCAGAGCTGTCACGTACACTGTGTGCTCGGCTGGAACCTCAAGGCCAGGCTCTCCCTACTCACAAAACTTAACGACAGGACTTATCAGGGAGTGGCAGACGGTTCTTGTTAGAAGTCGTTTTTTTCTAGCTGTAACATTCCTTTCCCTTTCCCTAGATTTAACAGCCATTAGCTATTCATCCACAGTCTCTTTCTCAAACACACACACACAACAGCTACAACAAACATGGGAATGAAAGTCAGTTCCCTCTTGACAATACAAAGAATAAATTTGCCACCTCTCTCATGCAGTTCAAGACTGTACTTGATAACAAAGCGTGTAGCGTCCACGTCTCAGAAAGTGTGGCTAGCTGTTTCATCCAAGGAGTAATGCATTTGTTTTGCGCAGTATTGTTTGGGGGACATACTAGAACAATATGAGCTTGGGAGTCTACTTGAGAAGGCAATAACAGCATTTGTGTTCCTCTGCAGGAGTTCCATTCAATTTCCCTCACAACTCAGCTGAGTCTACAGCATTACACCTTGCCAACGGAAAAGCTCGCCTAAATGTATAACTTTCTAAACAGAAGAACTAGTCTGGCAAGAAAAAAATGCCAGTAAAGCAGGTCCCTAGAGTGAGTGAATGAGAAAGAGGCGGGGAGAAAGAAATTTACTGGGGGGGGTGTGGATCAGACATCTCAGCTATGCATTCGTTTCTTCACCGGAAATGGATCTGTGTGTGAACTGAGCTCTTTTTGAACGTTGAATGCTTATTGTGAATGTCTGTCCATCATAGGTCTGCTCAGCTCCTGTCAGGGGTGGGGGATTCCCCAATCTGGAGGTCCAAAGCTGCCGCCGAAGATTCCCATCATCACCAATCTGGAGAGCCCAGTCCCTGCCCCTGAAGAGTCCCCTCACTATGCAACGTGCCCTGAAAGATGACGTCACAGAAGTGATGTCATTGTGTCAGGGATGCCATGCTGGGGATGCTCTAGGAATCACAGTAAAACTCTATGATACCGTCCTCCCTGGGGATGCGCTAGGATTTGTGATAAAACTCTATGATACCATCATATCATGAATCCTAGAGCATCCCCAGCACAATGCTCTAGGAATCGCGGTAAAACTCTACGGTACCATCGAGGTTTATTGCAATTCCTAGAATGTCCCTGGCGTGATGACTTGACAACCCTAGTCCGTCAGCCCCGGAGTCAGGGAAGGATCCATGTACCACTAAGGTCTGCTGGTGGCAGCTGTTGATGTGTCTACCTCCAAGCCCTGGTCCTTCTACAGCAGCTGATTCAGCCCAACCGTTCCAGTATGCAGGGCAAATCCCTGTGGAGAGAGAGTGATTTTGAGTAGCTGTAACATTCAATTTCTGCTATCTCAATGAAATAGGCAAAGGACTTGCGCTGTGTCCATTTGTGATTGACCCTAGCTGACAAGCCCCACCGGCCTGAGGCTGAATCCCCTGACACGACCAAGACTCCAACCCTTAAGACTTGGTGGCAGTCAGGGATGTGCAAATTTTGCGGAACAAGCAACCACAAATCCTTGCTCGCAAGTGTGTGTTTTGTGTTAGATTGTTTTGACAATATACTAATGGCTTAAAGCAGGAGTCCCTGACCTTCCAGTCACAAACTACTTCCCCAGCTTAACTTCAGGAACAGAGCACAGATCCTAGTGCTAAGATGGCCACTGCTGCCAAAGCAACATTTAGAAAAATCTGCAGTCAATCAGACCTCTAATAGTCAACCAGAGGCCTCGCTGGACAAAAGCCAGGGCTTTTTTGAGGCAGGAACTCATTTGCACATTAGGCCACACCTCCCCGATGTAGACAAGTCTCCTGGAGCTTACAGTAGGCCTTGTACTAAAAGCCCTGTAAACTCTCGGAGGATTGGCTACATTAGGGGTGTGTGCCCTAATATGCAAAGGAGTTCCTGCTACAAAAAAGCCCTGGCCCCACCCACTTCCTCAAAACTGGTAGGCACCAGAAAAGGTGTCAGCAGACATCAATGTGACAAGAAGAAGAAGATAATGATATTGGATTTATATCCCACCCTATACTCTGAATCTCAGTCTCAGAGTGCTCGTAATCTCCTTTACCTCCCCCCCCCACAACAGACACCCTGTGAGGTAGGTGGGGCTGAGAGAGCTCTTACAGCCCTTTCAATGACAACCTCTGCCAGAGCGATGGCTGACCCAAGGTGATTCCAGCAGCTGCAAGTGGAGGAGTGGGGAATCAAACCCGGTTCTCCCAGACAAGAGTCCGCACACTTAAGAAGAAGAAGAAGATATTGGATTTATATCCCGCCCTCCACTCCGAAGAGTCTCAGAGCGGCTCACAATCTCCTTTCCCTTCCTCCCCCACCACAGACACCCTGTGAGGTAGATGAAGATATTGGATTTATATCCCGCCCTCCACTCCAAAGAGTCTCAGAGCGGCTCACAATCTCCTTTCCCTTCCTCCCCCACAACAGACACCCTGTGAGGTGGGTGGGGCTGGAGAGGGCTCTCACAGCAGCTGCCCTTTCAAGAGCAACCTCTGCCAGAGGTATGGCTGACCCAAGGCCATGCTAGCAGGTGCAAATGGAGGAGTGGGGAATCAAACCCGGTTCTCCCAGACAAGAGTCCACGCACTGAACCACTACACCAAACTGGTGACCCGTGTTGGGAAACCCTGCTTTAAAGCAAGCAGCCTTTTTAGGAGTTTTGCATCTGTTCAGTTCTGGAGTTCAGCATGGCGGCTGACCAGGTAGCTGCTGTTAACACAGGGTCATCATTTACTGGTTGTCTTGGATTATGTGCATCCCAGGGACCTTTTGGACAGGTCATTCATTGTTTGACAGCAACTCATTACTGCTTTTGTAAATGTGAAGGCGTCAACGCTCATCGCTTGGTGGGATGTGAGCATTCATCAGTCGGTGGCATTCATGACTTCTGGCGCTTGCTCAGAAATAGCAACAGTTTCCGGGCCGCAGTCTGTGCGCAAATCCTATTAATACGACCAAGTACAAGCACAAGGATCCTTGGCTTGCTGGAGGCCGTAAGGCTTTGGCTCCTTTGCGCTGTCAGTTCCTTGAAGAGTCCCCGAGAGTTTAAAGTGTTTGTCATTAATTTAAAAGGACTTGGAGCAGTGACACGGGTTAATGGTTTTAGCAGGAAATAATGTAGTGTCATTACAATACATCATCGCAATTCCCAGCGTTCCTGTTCCGTTTCTTCGCTGTGGCCACTCGTGGCATTGATGTAATCTTTCATGATTCGCACGAGGTTCCTACGGCATGGATGTGAATTCTAAATCAGAATCCAACAGTCATGGGTGGAGTTTTGCAGACATTCTGCATAAGGCAGGACATTTTACACTCTAAAAGAAAAAGAAAAAAAGGGGGGGGGAGAGTTCTGGTCTCTCTAAGAGAGAAAACTAACAAAATCTAGAAGCATAGCTGCGTTGAAGTAGGTTTTGATATCTCACTTTCCTCTACCTTAAGGAACCTCAAAGCAGATTACAATCACATTCTCTTCTTCTCCCCACAACAGGCCCCTTGTAAGGTGGGTGGGGTTGACAGAGTTCTGAGAGAACTGTGTCTGGCCAGGGTCAACCAGGCTTCCTGTGGAGAAGTAGGGAATCAAACCCAACCCTCGTGATTAGAGCCCACCTCTTCTAACAACTACACCATAGTGGCTCCCAATTGATTCTAATTCCCCACTCCTCCCCATGAAGCTTGCTGAGTGACCTTGGGCCAGTCACTCCACACACAGTGGTCCCTGCCACTACACACACACAAACGCAACAACAACAATCCCTAACTACTTGCTTTTATATAGCACAGTTTGAGAGCTTAAAATAGGGATGGTTTTGGGGGGGGGGGACTTCCAAAGGAATTGTGTTAAGCTTATCCAAACCATAGTGGCTTCCCTCAGAAAGTTCTTGGATATCTTTGAAATTCACACTAAGGAGGTTTTAGTACAGTGGCCCTCAACCTGGTTGAGCCTTTGGGTGGCCTGGGAATTTTGAGAGGGGGGAAGTGGGTGCCATCAAAAAATGCCGGCTCTTGGGAGTGGGTGGGACCAACAAAATGGCTGCCATGGGAGCAATGGGGAAATGTTTGGAGATTCCAGATGGGTCTGTGTGGTGTATGCATTACAGAGGAGCAGCCTGCTCCACTCCAACATCTGTAAGTGTTGTTTGGTTTCATGAATTGGAGTCACTTCCCCTTAGATCTGTTAAGTTAGAACTGTTTATGCAGCTTCCATGGCATGAAACCCAGTTGATCCCATCCTTGTACCTTCTTGCTAATAAATGGATTTTGCTTTGGATACCTCTGCCTCTATTGTGTGAATCTAAGAGCAGGAACCCAAGTGAGTCCCCTATTCTTGATCTGCAAGTAGAGTTGCCAGCTCTGGGTTGGGAAATCATTTGCAGGGGGTGGAACTTGAAAAAGGTGGGGTTTGGGGAGGGGAAAGACTTCACCGGGGTATGATGTCACAGAGTCCACCTTCCAAAGTGGCCATTTTCTCTAGGTGAACTGACTGTCAGCTCTGGGACTATCTTTGATACAAGCAGACCTCTCTTACTGCAGAAAAGGTTAAGTTTATTGATAGACAGGAAAGAGTAGCATGGAGGTTCCGTGTCAGATCTGGTTCACCTGGGGTCGACCAGGTCTTTATATTCTTCTGTCCTCCTTATTTTTACCGTCCCAATAACCCTGTGAGAGTGACTGGTCCAAAGTCACCCCAGAAGCTTCTTTGGCAGAGTGTTGGGATTCAAACTTGGATCCTCCAAATCCAAGCCTGGCCCTCATCTCCAGGGCCGGATCTAGTGGGGGAGGAGCAGAGGGGGGTGCTTGCCCCGGCCGCTGATGGAGGGGGGGCACCAAATTTGGTATGGAGTCCACTGTATTCTATGGTACCATAAGATGGAATGGCCCATAAGGGGATGCCCCTGCCTCGGCGGGGAGGGCAGGGCATAAATAACTTTTAATTATTATTATTTTTTAATTCCCCTTCCTTCAGAAAACATGTAGATCTGGTCCTGCTCATCTCTACTCCACAATGGTTTAAAACTCTTAGAGGATATAGTGATCTGGAGGAATCCACTGCAGTCAAAGAGAATTTTGGATGGGAAGAGCTGAGCAGCTCCAGTGTGAAATTCAGAGAATGTTCATCTATATCTATATAGCTATATCTATGGAGAGAGAGAGAGAGAGAGAGAGATGATAGAGGGAGAGAGACAGACAGACAGACAGACACTGAAATCTTATGCAATTTAAAAATCTGTTGAATATGAATAAACGGGGGGGGGGGGAATTAATGCCTGAGAGGGGAGCAGAGCTACCCTGGATAAGACATGGAAATGGAAGAAACAGCCCCTTACCCCAAACTCCATGCTGAAATTGTGTCTGAGGAGACAATTCAACAAAAGTGTAATCAGCTCACACTCTTATTCCCTCCTTTACCATACCATAGAGTTGCTGACAATTCCTAGATCCACCCTGTGTCACTTTAGCTGGTCTTGAGGACAAAAGGAGATTGAGGAAGAATCGCGCTGCTACAGCACCAACCCCAAATCAGACTTTTCCCTGCAGCCACTGTGGCCGGATCTGCCTGTCCCGCATTGGTCTTGTCAGCCACCAGCGAGCCTGCAGCAGACGTGGACTACTGCACCTTTCTTAAATCTTCGTTCACGAAGTCAAACCGAGAGAGAGACATAGTGACACAACAGCTGTAAAGCCTCTCATGTCCCTGACCCCACTAATGGTGGGCTGCATATATATCGCTTAAACCATGCTGCAGAAGAATCCAAGCCAGCCCCTGGATTGGGCTGGCTTTTTTTTTAACCAGTACTTTTCTTCTCGGGTCTATTGGACCCAATTTTTTTTTTTTGGGGGGGAAAGGGGATTTTTGAAAAATCCCACATCTGAATACCATACCAATATTGGGATCTGGGATTTTTTCGGAAATACCAAATTAGTTTTGAGGCCAAGAGACCCAAGCTAAAATATATTGATTTAAAAAAATTGCAGATTCCTCAGGCCTCACTTTGGGCAGGAGCTCACAGGAGCAGAGCTCTAGAACCTCTACATCAGGGGTGTCCAACGGTAGTTCTCCAGATGTTTTTTGTCCACAACTCCCATCAGCCCCAGCCAGCATGGCCAATGGCTGGGGCTGATGGGAGTTGTAGGCAAAAAACATCTGGAGAGCTACCGTTGGACACCCCTGCTCTACATTTTATGGTGCTCTTCCTTTCTTACACCCCCCTGCCCCATACTTGCTTCTGGGCTCCATTGTTCACACCTCCTGGGAGAATTTTGACGAACTCTAAGATATGGCAAACTTTCTAATATTTTACTCCACAAAAAATGGAAAAATAACCAAAACATATAAAGAAGCTAGATGGAAATCTTCATCATGCTACTGTGGTCACATAGGAGAAAGTAAGGGTGTTTTCGCACTGACCTTAATCTGCAGCGACGTCCCTCTTCGCCGCGCAGGATCTGCACGGATTTCGCACCAATTGCTGCGGAGCACCCGGAAGAGCCGCAAAGTCCTGCGGCTTTTGCGGCGCAAATGGAAACTGGGTTTTGGTGGTTTACATTTGCGCCGCAAAAGCCGCGGGACTTTGCGGCTCTTCCGGGTGCTCCGCAGCAATTGGTGCGAAATCCGCGCAGATCCTGCGCGGTGAAGAGGGACGTCGCTGCCGATTGAGGTCAGTGCGAAAACGCCCTAATTTTAAAAGTATGATCAGAGCCAGGTGTGAGGAACCCCAGCAGAGGCTTTACTCGGGAGGTGACCACTTTAAATATCTCCCCGGTCACCTTCCCTCAGGCCCTCAGTCAGACTCACAGAAATCCTGTCAGAACTAGTAATAATTGGCACCAGATGGTTTTAACATTAACACCCACAAAATATTTATTAGGTAACAAAAGGCAAGGAGGGGGATGAAATAATATTGATTATAACTGTTCAATATTAAAGGCAAATCAGCTGGCAGCTGGTTGGCAGAATAAAATAATTACAGAGAGTAGAGACTTTTTCAGGCTGAGGTAAAAATATAACAAGACTTTGGCAGAAGATCCTTAAAATAAACAATAAACCAGGCAGGTTTCAGAGTCCCACGAGACTCTACTTCACACAGGCTGTCTGTGCCTTCTGGGCACTCAAAATGCTGTTTCTTCAGATGTTTTACCCTAACTTAGGCAGTGCCAAATCATATAAATAACAAACTTCAATCACTCTTCCACACACACATAGAGAACTCCTGACTGGTGTCAGTATTCTCCCTCACAGACCCTTTCACACTGGCTATCTTCCAGGACTTGCATCCCTCTATACCGATGTGTCTCAGCCCCACCGCTAGTCCTCTGGACTGAGTCTTGAGCACCTCTGCTGACCACCAGAGTCCAGTTCTCCCCTTAGTGTGTATTTGTGTGATTTTGTTTGTACTTGGAGATTGTCAGATGCACTGGCAAAATCTCCCTCAGAGAGTTCCAAACCGCTTGAAAACTCCCTCTTCCAGACGGAGTCAACTCAGCTCTGTCTCCCACAAGGAGCTCAGCCTCTCTGGCCACTCTCAGCCCCTTGTCCAGTTGGTTTTACAACTGTCCAGCCTAAGCCCACTGTCTTCACTTCAGACTGGTATACTGAAGACTTCACTCGAGGACCCCCTGGCTTACACTAAAAATCTTGAGGTGATTTTCTGCTGAGCAAACCTCCGAAGGATACTTTTCTGTTGCTTGGGCAACGTTCCAGCCAATCACTGCAAGCCTGTTTCTCAGCTACTCAGGCTAAGGGCCTGAGTCCGTCACATCAAGTTTTATGATGAGAATTCTAATTCAAAAAACATTTTTTTGGTAGATGCTGAGCTAATATATTTGAGTACACCTTCCAGTGATGTCAGGGGTGTGTGGCAAATGCAAATGAGTTGTGCTATCAAGCTTCAGCACTTCTACAAAATGACCCCTGACATTCCTCCTTCTCTCTTGTGGTCCCCCACATTCTGGGATGGCTGCTTAAAGTAGTCAAAGAAGCTCCCACTCTGTTGGCCTTTTGCAAACTATGCAAAACTAAACTATTCAAGAGTGTTTTTTGGTCAGTAAATAGGGTTGCCTGCCACAAAATGGTTTTCTGAATTTGCTTGGGTAAACGATTAAGGACTATGATCCATACTGCTGTGTTTAGCTTATCAATAGGATTCTATTTATGTAATATTTAATTTCTGTACTATTTTTAAATAAAATTATTTTATTTAGAATATGTTTTTGACATATTAAAGCAATCAAGTAATTTAGAAACATCGAAGAATAGAGTAACCTGGAACAAATTAAAGCATACCACAGGTACAACAAATTACAGATATCATGTTATGATTGGTAAATGTGGAATTTCTGTACTATTTAATTTTTCATGTGATTACTTATGCTATGGTACAGTGTTTGTTTGTTTTTTCTTGGTGGTTTCAGACTTCTAAAATCCTAATGCATTGGTTACGGGATGTCACTTTTTAAATTTTATTTTGAGTAAACAAAGAAATATTATAAAAGAAATAAAAAGGGGGAAACTATCATCTAGCATAATTATATATATCAAAAATGACTGCATATAATAGAGCTTGCTTCGGCGGGGAGGGCGGGCTACAAATAAAATGTGATGATGATGATGAAAAAGAAAATATTTTTCCCCCATGCTACATTGAAAATACATGTGACTTCAGTTTGTGAAAGAAACCAACCCGTGTTTGAGTATATACTGACAGCATCAAGAAACAAGAAAAAGAATCAGAAAATTCTTTTAATTCATGCAGATCTTCAGTTCCCATGGAGATGGGGGGGGGGGAGTTCTGAATCTATTGATTTTTCAGAAGCTGATTCTGATTCAAGGCGAGGGGGGGGGGGTTCCCTGCAATGGTAATATTTTGAAAGGTGCATATATTTATCGCTTAGATACCACAATTTTCATGTTACTAATTTTATTTGCATTTATAATGGAAACTTACTGTGTATGAAGTTTATAAATTAGCAGCACAGACCAGCGGTATTTTGAACCATCTGCCTCCAAACTGATTACAGTATTGAGGTTTATCAATAAATCTAGGCATTGACTTAATTTTAGAGAATCCGTGAGCTACAGAAAAATCAGCCCTGAACCCCAGCACTGATTGTAAAGTTTATGAAGAATTTTTTTTTCATGTCCAAATGATTAAAACAAGCTTCCTCTCCTTTTTTGCAACATTGGCGGTTTCTATTTTTAACACACATACACATACACTCACCCCACACACCAAGAGTATAGGTGGGTAGGTAGGTAGCTAGGTAGGTAGGTAGGAAGGTAAGTAGGTAGGTAGATATAACATCTACCTACCTAATCACATATTATAACAGTATGCATTATAGCATATTAATTGTGGACAACTCTCATGCATTTTAAGGTCTTAAAATAACCAGATTTAGAAATGTTAAGAAATGATTGCATATATTTCAAGTTTCCTCCCCCCGCAAATTCTCCCCCCAAATACCCTGAGGTATTTTTTACATATTTACAAAATTTTCCAGAATCAAATTTCAAATGGGGGAGTATAAGTAAAATTTACTGTAGTGAAGGGAGCTGACCTGTTCAGGATACCCACTACCACGAGAGAAGAAATTGAAGCTAAATTGTAGATCATGTTTGAAGGTATTTAGGGAAACGTATTGCTTTCTGTATGACATTCCATTCCTTGTTAGATTTCACGAAGCTTAGAGAAGCCAATGAAAAGTCACCAGATGGCATCTGGGTTAAACTAGCTAGGCCACTGGCCTGAACCAACATGGCTTCTCTTATGTTCTTAAGAGTCATTCCTCCAGAAAGTTGCTCGTGTTGAAATACTTCAGGTATTTCATCAAGGTTTTTGGGAAACATTGGCTCATGCTGCTGAATTTTAGTTGACACACAACATTTGGTTACATGTGGAAATTCTGAAAGAACATTTCAACTCATATTCACTTTTGTTGACTAGCTTCCGGTACAAAAGTTCTTTTTTTTACAAACCAGAAACCTTTCTCCTGGATCAGTCATCTGTCATGGCAGACGTTATTGAAGAATTAAAGCAGATCAATGGAACCAAATAAGAAATACGCCAATGCCAAAAAGCTTGGGGATTTGGATATAATCACGGCTGAAGGGAGGTAAGAAACAGAAAACACCGGAGATACCTGAGAAATCATGTTCTGTTATCTGTGGAAACTTTGTTCAGAAGGAACAGGTTATCTGCCTAGCAAGAGGGAAAGGCGGTTCATGCTGGTGCTGCTTGATCACAAATGGGAAATGGGCTGGAACTGTTCCAAATGTCAGCCAAAACACTAGAGCAAAAGCACCACTGATAGCTTGGACTTTTCTGCTGAGATATATATAGCCAACTCTGTATTTGGGTGGCTGAAAAGGGAGCTACTAACAAATTAGGTATTCACTTCATTTATACTCTGTCCTTCTCCCCCATGAGGAGCCAAAGCACCTTACATGTTTATCTTTTACTCTCTTTTATCTTCGCAACAACCCTGTAAAGTAGGCTGAGAGTGTGTGACATTTTTCAGATACTTGTCTAACACTCTTAACCACTACACCATGGCTCAGTGGGATTCCTAAAGTCACGTCATGCAAGAGCCAGTTGGGTGTAGTGGTTAAGTGCGTGGACTCTTATCTGGGAGAACCGGGTTTGATTCCCTACTCTTCCACTTACAGCTGCTGGAATGGCCTTGGGTTAGCTATCGCAGGAGTTATCCTTGAAAGGGCAGTTGCTGTGAGAGCCCTTTCAGCCCCACCCACCTCACAGGGTGTCTGTTGTGGGGGGAGAAGATATGGGAGATTGTAAGCTGCTCTGAGTCTCTGCTTCCGAGAGAAGGGCAGGGTATAAATCTGCAGTCATCATCAACACTATAGTTAGTACCAGTTTCAGTTAACAAGGCAGCTACAAACTGGTATAGAATCCTGGTTTAGTGGTGATTGGTGAACAACAAACCAAAGTTTTCTGGGCATCCTGGTAAGGCTGACAGGTCCCTACTGGCCACCACCAGGGGATTGAGGGGGTACAGTTGCCGGATACAGGTTGGGGAACTCCTGGAGATCTGGGGATGGAGCTTTGGGGCAGGGCCCTCAGTGGGGTAAGATGTACTAGAGTCCACCCTTCAAAGCACCTATTTGCGCCAGGATAACTAGTCTCTGTAGTGAATCCCTCATTTTTGGTTTACACATGAACACACTGGAAACAGGAACTGTCAAGGACAGAATGGTGGTTCACAGTTAAACAGGGCTTTTTTTGTAGCAGGAACTCCTTTGCATATTAGGCCGCACACTCCTGATGTAGCCAACCCACCTGGAGCTTACAGTAGGCCCTGTACGAAGAGCCTTGTAAGCTCTTGGGGGAATGGCTACATCAGGGGTATGTGGCCTAATATGCAAAGGAGTCCCTGCTACAAAAAAAAAAAAAGCCCTAATTAACCATCTCTGATGAGTGTGGGCTCTTCAGTTTATCCAGGCCTGATTTATAGCCATTATTTCCAGCTAGGCTTTTTTCAGTGACTCATATATAATCTACCTGGCCTGAAAAAGGTATTTACATTTGTGTGTGTGTGTTAGTACAATTTAGACCACTGAAGAAGGTCCCCTGGGCTGAAATGCATTTGGTCCTGTGGTTATTATATATGTGCAACCATTACTGAGATCCAGTAGTTATTGTAAGTGCAGCTTACACTTGCTGTTTTATACTATGTTTTGATATGGTTGCCACGTCCCCCGCGGCCTCTGGCGGGGGACCTTTTTTGTGTGCGCAGAGCACACAACACAATAACATTCCCCACAAGTGACTTCATTGTGCCAGCGACATCACGCACTGGCCGCTCTAGGCGTTTCTGGGGAAACTCTATGGTTTTTTTTTCCAGATGCTCTAGCAATCTGGGAGGGGAAAACTCGATGGTGCCTATTGTACCATAGAGTTTCCCCTCCAAAATTGCTAGTGTCCATGAAAACCATAGAGTTTTCCCAGAAATGCCTAGAGCGGCCGGCGCGTGACATTGCTGCCGCGATGATGTCACTTGCAGTGGACGTTATCTTGCCAGTGATGTCAGGGGAGATTCCCACCATTGGCCCAATGTGGGCCGGTGGATTGGGAACCTCCAGGGTGGGAGAACCCCCATCTTCCCTGAGGGCTTGGCAGCTCTATGTCCTGAGCTTTTATCTGCATTGTATGTGTGCTGTTTTTAATCTTAACTTTTTTGTGCAGCGTGTAATAATCAGTTGCATTTAAATTTCATGTTTCAGCGACTTGAGCTTTTAGGTTCCTGGCCTCTTCTAATCCTTGCAATTGCAAACCCTTGGAGCTCATAGCTGAAGAGAGGCAGCACAGAAAATGAATCAAATAAAAAAGAAATGCATTATCAGCATTAAAAAAAAGCCATTAAAAACAATGTGAAACAATTGCTGATCGCACTGAAGATACCCATAAAACAGATCTAAGACCACACGCAGATAGCGAAACAGCTAAAATAATTAAAACAACAACAAAAACAATGAAAACTTTTAGTTAAAAGTTTGGCTACAAAGAAGTGTTGGGACTTGGTGCCTACAAGTGTGATGCGAGCAGGGCTGGCGCACGGGAGTAGGCAGGGTAGGTGGTTGCCTAGGGTGCTACACCCTTACTCCCCTTGCCCCTTCCTGGGAAGGCGCTGCTCGGCTGCTGTGCAGTGTTTTAGTGCCACACAGCCACTTTCCACCCAAATGCGGCCGCCGCAGTCTTCGAAGGCTTCCTATATCAGGATTGCCTACATCAGGGGTTGTGTGGCCTAATATGTAAAGGAGCTCCTGCTAGAATTCCACCCATATAAGAGGGTCATTTCCTTGGAAGCCTCCAAAGAGTGCGGTGTGTTAGTGGCGCCCGGCATCTTTCGGGTTGAAAGCGGCCGAGTGGCCGAGCTGAAATAAAATTTGTTAAGGAAGCTTGTTGGGGGGAGGGGGGAGTACGTCTCAGGGGTCTGCCTGGAGCGGCAGACCCCCTGGCACCAGGCCTGGATACGAGTCTCAAGGGGTGGCATTCCTAAGGTGCCGCCACTGACTCTAGTTGCCCCCTGCTCAAACTCAAGGACCATTGATTGATTCCAATGTAGCTGCCCCCCCCACCCCGACCCACTGTCAAGCTGAAGAACTTTTCATCTGTTTTTCCTCTTCTCAGAATGCAGACAACTCCGAAACATCTCCCGAAGTGCCAGCTGCACTTTTATTACCGGATTCTTATCCCTTTCAAATGAGATCAGTGGAACAAGGGGCTGAGAGAGCGGTGTGTTCCAGCTGGAACCAATTTGCAAGCCATCACATCCTATCTGTTTCAACTTATCTTGATTAAAGGAATTACTTCCATTAAATTCAAAGGCAGGGGACTTTGTCTGTTGCGAAGGAGAATGCCGCGGCATTGCGAGGACCTGCTCTTTTCCCACTCCTTTTATTTGTCCAATCTGTTATACGAATCAACCACGAGGCTAACCTTTCCATTGCGCCAAATTAAGAGCAAGCAGACGGTTTCTTCCGCGAGTGCTGAAACATGTCAACCGACTCTATGAATCTGGAAAATGAAAACAATAACTACAGAACGTTCTATTTGATGCGGTACCTTTCGAGCACTTTGCTCATTTCCCTGGGAAATCCAGTCAATTGATTTTTTTTCATGTTCTTATTCCATGAATAATAATCAAGCTGCCGATCAAGAGAACTCGTCGAGTAATTGCTGAAAGCCCTCTGAATGGGTTTGTCTTCAGAATCCCAGGAGAAAACACAAAAGTGTGGAAAAAAATCTGAAACTTGAAAGCGTTGCCTCTTCAGTCAGAGACTAACAGTGCCGGCGAGGGTTGCCAACTCTGAGTTGTGAAATTCCTGGAGATTTGGGAGGGCAGAGACCAGGGATGGTGGCTTTTGGAGAAGGGAGGGCCCTCCGCAGGGAATAATACCACAGAATCCACCCTGCATACTAGGGCATTTTCTCCAAGACAACAGATCTCTGTAGACTGGATGTCAGTCAAATTCCAGAAGATCCTCAGGCCCCACCTGGAGCTTGGCAACCACAAATGCCAGCCTAAGCAGAGTTACATCCAACTAAGCCTATTAGCTTGCTTAGGGTGGCACTGTAAGTGGTAAGGTTGCCAGGTCCAACTCATAAAATATCTGGGGGCTTTGAGGGTGGAGCCAGGAGATTTTGGAGGTGGAGCTGGCAGACTTTCCCATTCCCTCAAACAAATAAATAAAAACACAGCAGTGCAGTTTCTATGAATACAGTCTTCATTTTTTACATCTCCCAGAAGCTACACTTCTACTAAATGAAGATGAACACCAGGGGTCGTTTTGTAGAAAAAAAGGTAGTGGGGCTCATCCAGAGAATGTTATGCAGCTGCACCTACTATTCAATGGACAAGGTGGGAAGGAGGAGGTGAAACTGTCAGAAAGGTTCAGGAGCTGTGCTCCTGTGAGCTCCCGCTGAATCCGAGGCCTGGTGAACACACACACACACACACTCTCACAAAGCAGCCAAAATAAACACAGAAAGCACGCATTGGGGCAATTTACTCAACGTTGCTGACTACAACCATCTGCTGTATTTCAACCCACTTCTTCAGGAAAATGAAAGAACAGCCTAGGGATGGAGTTTTCCTCCCAACAAACAGAGGGACTGAGAGCCATCTGCTCGCCCCACCCCCCCTGCAGATTTCCTCTTGCTGAGCCATAAAGGCACATACATGTTCAGAAACACGAACAGTTTCAAGCCTCTTCAAAACCTGCCAAAGTTTGAAGGCATATGGTGGCTGCCGGGGTGGAGCTTCCTGCCATTGGCCAGCTGGCTGCTGGTGGGGAGGAGCCTGACAAACTGGGAGATCCTCTGACCAAACCTGGGTACCACTTTCGTGCCTTGAGCTGTCAAGGATATTTCTTGGCATGAATGGTTCAGCCTCTGGGCAAAGGCTAGCAATATGATCTGGTGGGTAATGTCAGGAGCTGCACAATCCTGACAAGTGTGCCACACATATAAAACAGGAACTAAAACAGTAAGCTATCAAAGCAATGAGGTTGCACACATTCATATGCATGTCATATGGCATGAATACCCCATTTGATAGCTGCTGAGGAACCTTTAGTTCGATTTCCCGCTAGCCAGGTTGTTTCATGCATTCACATCACTTACTCTGAGAGCCAGTTTGGTGCAGTGGTTAAGTGTGTGGACTCTTATCTGGGAGAACCAGGTTTCATTCCCCACTCCTCCGCTTACAGCTGCTGGAATGGCCTTGGGTCAGCCATAACACTCTTAGGAATTGTCCTTGAAAAGGCAGCTGCTGTGAGAGCCCTCTCAGTCCCACCCACCTCACAGGGTGTCTCTTGTGTGGGGAGGAGATAAAGGAGATTGTAAACCGCTCTGAGACTCTGATTCAGGGTAGAGGGTGAAATATGAATCCAATGCCGTCATTGTCGTCGTCGTCTTCTTCTTCTTCTTCTTCTTCTTCTTCTTCTTCTTCTTCTTCTTCTTCTTCTTCTTCTTCTTCTTCTTCTTCTTCTTCTTCTTCTTCTTCTTCTTCCCTACCACCCCCCCCTCTCCTCCCTAAATCCCACTCTCCCAGGCTTCACCCTCAAATTTCCAGATATTTCCAAACCCAGAACTCTAGGGGATAATGCCATAAAATGATTCTTCTAAATAGTGAGGAAAGAAGCCAATAACAGCCAAGTACAGAGTACAGAAAATACGACGGCCCTATAAAGATCAGCAAAGTATTTATGGGTCACCTTTCCCCACAGAGTCGACGGAAAGCAATTTATAAAGCTACGAGGCGATACATTTTGGCACGGCCTTTTAGAGGCGAGTGCCTAATTCATATGTACAAGGAGTAGAATGATGGTGAAAATACCGTGTAGGACTTTAAAAAAAGAAATCAGGCCGTTGTGCTTGTTTTCACCTTTCCCCCTTCCCTCCGCATCGCTATACATGCAAGGGTATATTTGAAATGCCGTCAGACGTCAGAGTGTGGATGTTCTAAAGAAGTCAATAGTGTGAATGTTAAGAATTCTGCAAACATCCTGGGCATGCCCACAAATGAAGAGGTATACAAGCGAAATATGATCTCTGTACCAGCTGGGCTCCGGTACTAAAAATGAGCTGGGCAGAGAAAACTTGATAAAATAAAACAAAGTTTGAATCCAGTGACACCTTTAAGACCAAGAAAGTTCACTTCTGGGTATAAGTTTTCATATGCAAGCACATGAAAGCTTATACCCAGAATTAAACCTCATTGGTCTTAAAGCCAGTTTGGTGTAGTGGTTAAGTGTGCGGACTCTTATCTGGGAGAACCGGGTTTGATTCCCCACTCCTCCACTTGCACCTCCTGGAATGGCCTTGGGTCAGCCATAGCTCTGGCAGAGGTTGTCCTTGAAAGGGCAGCTGCTGTAAGAGCCCTCTCAGCCCCACCCACCTCACAGGGTGTCTGTTGTGGGGGGGGGAAGGTAAAGGAGATTGTGAGCTGCTCTGAGACTCTTCGGAGTGGAGGGCGGGATATAAATCCAATATCTTCTTCTTCTTCTAAAGGTGCCACTGGACCCCAACTTTGTTCTATTGCTTCAGATTAATCTACCTGATTGGTTCAGGTGTGAGCAGGAGTGGAATTCTAGCAGGAGCTCCTTTGCATACACACTCCTGATGTAGCCAATCCTCTAAGAGCTAAGTTCTTGGACGATTGGCTACATCAGGGGTGTGTGAGCCTAATATGCAAAGGAGCTCTTGCTAGAATTCCATCCCTGGGTGTGAGGGAGTGCAAGGTCTAACTTCAGTCTCCTAATGTACTCCATTATAGTTTAAAAATGTACTTTCTATCAGGACTTTTTTTGGTAGCAGGAACTCCTTTACATATTAGACCACCACCCCCCCCCCCCGATGTAGCCAATCCTCCATGAGCTTACAGGACTCTTAGTACATGGCCTAAGCTCCAGGAAGATTGGCTACATCAGGGGGTGTGGCCTAATATGCAATAAGGTCCACCACAAAAAAACCCTCTGCTTTCTATGCAGGTGAAGAGAAGGATGCTTATCTCCCTCCCATCTGAAGTTGTATCAAAGAGGAGAGAGGATTTCACACAGAAAAGGGTTTAGCTGTTTTACAAAAAATTCAGGCGATCTCAGATCCAGCATTTTTGGGAACCTGTCTGCCAGCTGTTTAAGACTTGAGGTGAGCTTCTGTTGTCTTGCGGCTATGAAAAGCAAGGGCACGTCCAGGATGACAGTCGGCAGTGTTGCATGTGTTGGAACTGCAGTTGCCAACTATAAGTCGGGAAATTCCTCAAAATTTGGGAGTGGAGCCTGAGAAAGGGAGAGATTCCAGCAAAGGATGTGATGCCATACGATCCTTCTTTTGAATCTGCCATTTTCACCATGGTCTGGAGACCAGTTGTAATTCCAGGAGAATTCCTCCTGGAGATGATAACCTTAGCTGTAGGAGTGGACCTAGGATTTAGACCAGTCTTCTCCACATTCTCATTTTTTCTCCCTTATAAGTTCCTGTTTCTTGTTATTGCTTTGTTTTTATGTGCCACACATGTTTTGCTCCCTCTAGTGGTCGGTTCAATATTACGGTATCAAGAAAGTGTTTCTTGCCAGTGGTTTTATGCTGTTTGGTTGTAGTGTCATGAAAGTAATGCTTGGCATGGCTTTGCAGCAGGGGCGGCCAAACTTGCTTTAACATAAGAGCCACATAGAATAAGTGTCAAATGTTTGAGAGCTGCAAGACATGAACATCAGAGGAAGGAAGGAAGGAAGGAAGGAAGGAAGGAAGGAAGGAAGGAAGGAAGGAAGGAAGGAAGGAAGGAAGGAAGGAAGGAAGGAAGGATGCAATTTTAACTTTAAATGCATTCTCCAAGATGCTGGCTAGCTTGGCTTGTTGAAGTGATTTTTAAAGAGACAAATGCCTTCTCCAAGCTGGCCAACAGGGTGATGGGGGCTTTGAGAGCCGCACAATATGTGTGAAAGCCACAGTTTGGCCACCCCAGATTTGCAGGGAGGTTGTTTAACACTGGTAACCTTAGACTGGAGAATCACACACAGAGGCTTCACGAGAGAAACTCTGCATCCCTTTTCTCTGATCATGAAGAGCAGACACTTATCAGAGCTGCCACAAAAATAGTTTTGAGTTTTGTTTTCAGGAGAAAGATATCTGACTGCTGTGGTAGTGGGGGTTGGGGGTTATGGGAATACGTTTGAAACATTTTTGCTGCTTTTTTCCTGCATGCCTAGAGTTGCTTACATGCACTAACTGCCATGCAAAGTGTATAAGTATCTCACCCCACTACAGGTGGACAGTTCTAACAAAAACGTCTTTTGCTGTGAACACGTAACTCCTTCAATAAGCACCTTATTTGTTTTAAATCAAATAGGATGAATTGGCAAGAACTGCACAGGAGTTGACATACAGTGGTTTATGTCTTCCAGAAACACCTGCAGTTTAAATCCACAGGAAATCCGGACATAAATGGGTGTAATATCAAATCAGCCACTAGTAGGAGTAAAAGAACTGTGGAACAGGGAAACAAACAAACCAACCCCCAAAGAGTCAGCTTCTTCAAGCTGCAACAATCCTACAAGGTGTTCCTTCAAATATGCTGGCTGTTTGGCCTAACACTTAAGAGAAATTGCTAAGAGGATTGTTGCAGCTAGAAGAAGCTCACGCGAAACAAGGGTTCAGTATGACCTTGTCCTTGGAAACTTGGATTATTGGCTGCATCTTTGGACAGACATTAAACATCTGGAGTACTACACCAGGATTGCATGGAATGAGATGGGAAGTTTTACCATAGGATGAAAAGAAAGATTCTTGGTGCTATTGCTTCCTTTTCTATTAAGGACTAAAAGTTATGGTTGTTTTGTAATTTATGATGGTGGAATTTGTGTTTATTTTTGTTGACCTTGTATAATTTAATAACAGAAGCTGGTTTTCGAGGTGGGTTATGTACCTTTGATTTTTTTTGTCCCAGCTGGAGAATGGCAGCCCTAATAAAAACACCTAAAAAAAAATAAAGATGAACGCAGAAGACGTGTCCTGGAAGCAGAAATGCAATGGCGTCGAAAGAAATTCAAAGGCACCCCGACTGGCGGGAATGAAGGGAACCTCTCTCTGCCCAGGCCAACTTAGTCTTATTCCTGTACAAGAGACGCAACATCGCACAGAGTACAGTGACTTGAGGTTGTGAACCGGGAGGCTTCTATTCCCATAACAATGAAGGCTACTCTATTTTTAACAGGGTCGGCAGCCTTGCAGCTGTTGCTCAGAAACCTTTCCCCAACGTTACATCGCGCTAAGGAATTCAAAGAGAACAAGGAGTCTCTCGGTTACTCAAACAAGTAGTTTATCTGGCTGCTTGCCTTCTCTGGCAGTCCTGGAAGCTGCACAACCATTTATCATCAGCCCTGGCACTATCTCCAAGGAAATCTGTGAGAGTTCAAACGTAGCTGAAGTCTTGTTTTGATGAGCTGAAATCCCTTTTTAAAAAAAAACAAAACCAGAAAAGAACACAGTGTGGAACTCTTTGAATTCCTCCCAATTTACAGCCATACTGCCTCTACCAGGGCCACGTCTTTCTCAGTCCTGGCCCCAGCCTGGTGGAATCAGCTCCCTGCAGAGATCCGGGCCCTACCTGGCTTGCTGGCCTTTCGTAGGGCCTGTAAAACGGAGCTGTTCCGCCAGGTCTTCGGGTGAGGCGGCAGGCATCTACCCATTAGATCGGTTGGCCTCCCCGACTGTACTATCCTCCTGTGGTGATTTGCTGCACTGTCCTGTTGCATCATCTCATCATATTGTTCTGCCGAATAATAATAATAATAATAATAATAATAATAATAATAATAATAATAATAATAATAATAATAATAATAATAATAATAATAATAATAATAATAATAATAATAATAATAATACAGATAGGGTTGCCAGTTGAGAGCCAGTTTGGTGTAGTGGTTAAGTGCGCAGACTCTTATCTGGGAGAACCGGGTTTGATTCCCCACTCCTCCACTTGCACCTGCTGGAATGGCCTTGGGTTAGCCATAGCTATTTCAGGAGCTGTCCTTGAAAGGGCAGCTTCTGGGAGAGCTCTCTCAGCCCCATCCACCTCACAGGGTGTCTGTTGTGGGGATAGGAGATAAAGGAGATTGTCAGCCGCTCTGAGACTCTGATTCAGAGAGAAGGGTGGGGTATATATTTGCATTCTTCTTCTTCTTAAGTGTGTGGACTCTTATCTTGTAGAACTGGGTTTGATTCCCCACTCCTCCACTTGCAGCTGCTGGAATGGCCTTGGGTCAGCCATAGCTATTGCAGGAGTTGTCCTTGAAAGGGCAGCTTCTGGGAGAGCTCTCTCAGCCCCACCCAGCTCACAGGGTGTCTGTTGTGGGGGGAGGAAGGTAAAGGAGATTGAAAGCCACTCTGAGACTGATTCAGAGAGAAGGGAGGGATATAAATCTGTGGTCTTCTTCTTGCCGGCCTCCAGGTCATACATGGAGATCTCCCACTGTTATAATTGATCTCCACACCATTGAGATCAGTTCCCTTGGGGAAAATGGCTGCTCCAGAAGGCATTATATCTCACTGAGGTCCCTCCCCAAGCCCCACCCTCCCCAGGCTCCACCCCCCAAATCTCCAGGTATTTCTTAACCCAGAGCTGGTAACCCTACTAGCAGAGGCTAGCTTATTTAATGTTTTTTTGGGTAGAGGCACCAAATTTTCAGTATAGCATCTAATGCCTCTCCCCAAAATACCCCTGACATTTCAAAAAGATTGGATCAGGGGGTCTAATTCTATGAGCCCCAAAAGAAGGTGCCCCTATCCTTCATTATTTCTTATGGAAGGAAGGAATTGAAAAGGTGTGCCGTCCCTTTAAATGTGATGGCCAGAACTCCCTTTGGAGTTCAATTATGCTTGTCACAGCCTTGATCTTGGCTCCACCCCTAATGTTTCCTGGCTCCACCCCCAAAGTCTCCTGGCTCCACGCCCAAATTCCCCAGATATTTCTTGAATTGGACTTGGCAACCCTAATTAGGTGCCATCCAAAGAGAGATGTGACTGAGAACGCCTGGTTTAGTGGATTCGGCACATTACAGTTGTGCAGGAAGGAGAGCAGCTCGGAGAGCAAGGAATGCTTTTTGGAAGCGTCCTCTGATGGAACCGTAGGAGGGTGGCTGATTGGCAAAAGAGGTCTTCAGATTGTTGTATGGAGCAAACCTCAGCTCATCAGCTGTGGTCCCTTTTTTAGATGCTTCCCACATTCTTATCAGATGTTCCCCCAGTATTTTCTCTTTGTCTGACAGCACATCTGTGTCTATGAATGGTTCCAGGGAGTTTTCCAGCTGTGCAATCAGCACTGCTTTCCCAGTCTTGATCACAGCATCACTCCCAGTGAAAATGTGAACTTTTAAACCCAAATGCCATGCAGTTCCATCCTGCCATGATCAGAAGGGGAGTAATTAATTATTGTATGGCTGTGTGTGCAGTATAGCCAGGAGGCCCTAAGACCAGGGCTTTTTTTGTAGCAGGAACTGCTTTGCATATCAGGTGACACACCCCTAATGTAGCCAATCCTCCAAGAACTTACAGGGCTCTTAGTACAGGGCCTGCTACCTAAGACTGTCTGGCACCCAGAAGTGCTAGCTCTTTTAGCATTATACACCTCTAGGTGGCAAGCTAGATTTGTTTTTAAGAAGATAGGGAGAAGGGAGAAGAAGATTGTAAGCCGCTCTGAGTCTCTGTTTCAGAGAGGAAGCCGGGGTATTAATCTGCAATTCTTCTTCCTCCTCTTCTTCTTCTTCTTCTCCTTCTCCTTCTTCTTTTTCTTCTTAAGAGACGTTCCAGAGGTGGTTTGCCATTCCGAGCCTATGCATCATGACCCTGGTATTCCTTGGAGGTCTTCCATCCAAATACTGGCCAAGGGCGACCCTGCTTATAGCTTCTGAGATCGGACAAGAGGAGGCTGACCTGGGCCATCCAGGCCAGAAGGGGATGCAATGGGATGAAGGATCTTTTTTTCAAAAATCCCAGTTTGCAAAGGAGCACATAGCTCTTTTCTGCCTTTGATGCTGAGCACTTGCCTGTTCCTCAGCTGCTATGTACTTTATGCTATATGCTACTTTACAACTATACAACAGGTATTTACAACCAGGGCTTAAATTCCACAGGAGCTCACAGGAGTGCAGCTCCTGAACCTCCAGCCAGGGTCTGCATGCTGTGGGGAGATCCCTGGGGCATATGCAAATCAGATCTGCTACTAAGCTCCTGCACCTTTCCCCCCTACAAAACAATCCCTGTTTATAACGATGTACTATATGCTACTTAGCTGTAAATACTTGCCAGGGAGACAGGCATAGTATGTACTATATGTTACTTGTTGGCTGAGAACAGAAGGGCATTCTGGGGTGGCTTGGAGGTGTCCCGAATCGAGACGGCTCTTTTTGAGCCATCCCGGAGCCTCCACACGCTCACCCGCATGCTGCCCACATCCCATCGGTGAGGCGGCTGGGCTCCTCCACACAGGAAAGTGACCCAGAAGTTGGATTCCTTTTTTTCACCTTGGGGGGCAAGCGCTTATACACATGAGTGCTCCAGCACTCTGAATGGTTTCTTTTAAAAAAAACAACAACAAAAACCAAAACCTAGAACAGCTTGGAACGGCTTGGCAGTTCCACACTGCCAAGTCGCCTCACTTGCGCCATTTTGGATTCCTTTCAGAAGCTGTTTGGGATAGTAAAGAGATAAAATAACAGCAACAACACCACCAATAATAATAGACACTGACTATGGGATAGAGGAAAACCACCCCTAGACCTCTCTTTCCATAAGCTGGTTGAAAGACAGCATAATGTTACATTCAGCAACTCCAGGGAGTAAAGCTATCTGTACCATTGCCCCAAGGTGATCACAAAAGTGTGGGCATGCAAACTGTTTGTTTCGGCTGCTTTGAAAGTTAGTGGGTTAGTGTGAGTTCACTTTCATTTTAGTGGAAGTGTAGCTGCTGTGGAGCCATCTGAATGCAAAAAAGAGGAGGAGGAAATGAAGATTGTATTCAGGGGAACTGCACCACTGTATTTTTTATTTGAAATGGGAAAGTCTTCTGGTTTCATCCCCAAAGTCTCCAGGTGGCGGGGAGGAGACTGATGGCCAGCTCAAAGATTTGCTATCATTTCAAAAGTGGTAGCTTTTGGGGCTGGTCTCAGGTGCCTGGAGGATGGGAGAAGGACGGCCAGCAGATGTTGCCACCTCAACAAATTTTTCGGGCCAACTTCAGAGGCGTCTCTGAGTCGGCCCAAAGTGCCGGTCTGTCATCAGCCATTATGTCTGTAACTCTGGCAAGTATTTACAACCGCTGTGCTGAATTATCCTGTTCAGATGCACATACACACACACACATACATCAGAAAACTGGCAAAACAAGGGGCCAGAAATCTTTGTGAAGTAGGCTTCCCAAACCTCCTGCTCTGGCGGGAGACTTCTGGGTTCACAGCCTCATATCCCGCTCTTCAACACTCTGGAAGTGGGGGTGGGGGGTGGAGGGGGGGGAGAACATACCTTTAGGCTTTATGTTGCAGAGCTCCTGAGCCGTTTGCAAAATGTCTGCACCTTTAAGGCTGGGCAGGAAGCAGAAAGGGCTTCTGAGAACGGCCCCTCCCTTTCTTTTGCTTTCGTTTTCCCAGGAAGTAGAGTTGTCCGGAGGAAGATCTGGTAAGTGTGTGTGTGTGAGAGGGAGGGGGCAGGGGATTCCCTAGTTTGGAGCCCCCCCCTTTAGAAAGCGTGGGGGGGGAGGGAAATGTCTACTAGGCACTCTATTATTCCCTATGGAGAACGATTCCCATAGGGAATAATAGGAAATTAATCCGTGGGTATTGGGGGCTCTGGGGGGGCTATTTTTTGAGGTAGAGGCACCAAATTTTTAGTATAGCATCTAGTGCCTCTCCCCAAAATACCCCCTAAGTTTCAAAACGATTGGACCAGAGGGTCCAATTCTATGAGCCCCAAAATATGGTGCCCCTATCCTTAATTATTTCCTATGGAAGAAAGGCATTTTAAAAGGTGTGCTGTCTCTTTAAATGTGATGGCATTTACAACCGCTGTGCTGAATTATCCTTGGAGTTCAATTATGCTTGTCACATCCTTGTTCTTGGCTCCACCCCCAATGTCTCCTGGCTCCACCCCCAAAGTCTCCTGGCTCCACCCCCAAAGTCCCCAGATTTTTCTTTAATTGGACTTGGCAACCCTATTGTGAAGTGATCCTCATTTTAGCTCAGGACTAACCCCATTCTGCCTTGAATTAAGAGAAAACAAAGTACAAAACTCAAACATTCCAAGTCGCAACTAATTTTAGCTGGATTCTGCTATTTTACAAAAGCAAGAGATGTGGGCGTTCGCTCCTGCTTTCTCTCGCCGTGGACATCCTCGCCACTCATCAGCAAAAAATTGTAACTCCTGTGCTGTTCTCATAACTGGTCAGAATCAGCAAAGGGAAACTGAAGGGGAAATTGAGCATTGACTCCAGCAATCTGTTCTGCATGTGGAGCCGTATCCTCAGGTATGTTTTTAAGCAAAGGTCAATTGTGTAAATTCACTATCACAAGATGAGTTGATGCCCGCCAGTTGTGTTTTTTTGTTTGTTTGTTTGTTTTAATTAGACAAAACTTGTGAATAGCTCATCGACAGGCATGACAGCTAAAACGAAATATGCCCCCATATGCCCCCAGAAGGTAGGATGAGAACCAATGGGTTGAAATTAATCCAGTGCTAGGGGCAAATAGCAGGGAATGGTGGTTTTCTTCTTTCCCAGCTATGGAACATTTGGCCAGGCTCGCGAAAAGCCAAATCAGTAGGTTTCAAGCTTTCTGTAACTGGGATATAACTTTAACCTCTAGGTGGCAGTATGGGGCCTATTGAGCAGAAACCAACAGGAAGTCATGTGACAAAAATGAGCGAAAAGTTATAAATGGTAATAGTGGCCCATGCAAACACTCAAAATAAAAACAACAAAAAATCGCGTAATATATTATTTTATTTTCCCTTCAAATCACACCTTACTTATGGTAAACCTGGAGAGGTTCCAAGGCAAGAGACATCAGAAGTGGCTTACCCTTGCCTGACTTTGCAGTATGACCCTGATATTACTTGGTGGTCTTCCATCCAAGTCAGCAGAGCTTCAGAACCTCTAAATTTCATGATGCTCTTTCTTTCTTACCCCCTACCCCCAAATACTCTCTTCTGGGTTCCATTGTTCAAACTCCTTGTGAGAATTTTGCTGAACTTTTTTTTTGGGGGGGACGAACTTTCTAATATCCCAACCCCACTAAAAATGGAGAAATAACCCAAACTTACAAAACAGACATATGCAAATCTTCATCATGCCACTGTGGCCACATAGGAGAAAGTAATTTAAAAAGTATGATGGGAGGAAGGTTTTATGATGACAATTATAATTCAAGAAGCATTTTAAGGTAGATGCTGAGCGGATATCATTTAGTCCACCCTCCGGTGATGTCAGGGGGAGTGGAATATGCAAATGAGTTGTGGTGATGAGCTCCAGCACCTCTTTTTCTATGAAATGACCTCTGCTTCCATCCAAATGTTAACCAGGCCAGCCCTACTTAACTTGTTTGCTTATTTATTATTTTGGATTACTATCCCACCCTCCCTGCAAGTGGGCTCCGGCCAGGTAACAACACAACCAAGAATTGAAAACCAGTTAATTTTCTTTAAAAAAAAATGTACAGTTTTTTTTTTTTAAACAAACCCTAAAAGATGGTGGAATATAAATACAGCCAAAATAGAGCCCGTAAACTGGACAGATGAATGGAGTCAGATGGAATTATATCATATCGGTGCTCCATATGGGCAATGGATGGATAGGCCATATTGGGAGGGAAGCCAGATGGTCGAGTGTCCACAGCCTCAACCAAAAACCTGGCAGAACAGCTCTGTTTCACAGCCCCCACAGAACTGCAACCTCATTAGACCAACTTAATTGACACAGAACATTGTTCAAGCTCTCATGCTCACTAGACGTCTTCATCAGGCTGGATGTTAAACATTGTAAAAGCTAGGAGGGTGGGAAGCAAATTCTTCCAGCCCTGGTGTTAAAGGCTGGTTTTTACAATCCATCTAAGTAATGACCACCTGTCTGTCAAGGCCAGTCTTACAAGCAATGGACCAAGAAAGGTTGAAGGAGCTGGGCAGGTTTAGCCTGGAGAGGAGGTGGCTGAGAGGTTATATGATCATCATCTTCAAGTACTTGAAGGGCTGTCATATGGAGGCTGGTATGGAATTGTTTTCTGTGGCCCCAGAAAGTAGGATGAGAACCAATGGGTTGAAATTAAATCAGAAGGGTTTCCGGCTCAAGATTAGGAAGAACTTCCTGACCGTTAGAGCGGTTCCTCAGTGGAACAGGCTTTCTCGGGAGGTGGTGGGCTCCCCTTCCCTGGGTGTTTTGAAATAGAGGCTAGATGGCCATCTGACAGCAATGAAGATCCTGTGAATTTAGGGGGAAGTGTTAGTTTCCTGCATTGTGCAGGGGGTTGGACTAGATGATCCTGGAGCTCCCTTCCAACTCTATGATTCTATGATTCTAAGAGAGCCAGAGAGAGGAAACACCAGCTGAGCATCAGGAGGTGTGCCATGGCCAGGAACAAGGCAAAGTTTAGAGCCATGGGGGAATTCTCTCCAGCACCGGGTGACCTTTCTCTGACATACAGCTGGTCTTCTCATTGTGCGATGAACAACAGGAGACGTGGTACTTTCCATGTATGCAGGCTAGGTATATCAACAGGCCTTTCAAAAAGCAGCAAAAGGGAAGATAGCTCTACAGTGACTCTTGCAACTCAGCATGTGTGGCTCTGTGACCCATCTGATGAAGGGAGATTTGACTCCTGAATAGGGTTGCCAGGTCTGACTCAAGAAAGATCTGGGAACTTTGGGGGGTGGAGCCAGGAGACTTTGGGGGTGGAGCCAGGAGCAAGGCTGTGACAAGCATGATTGAACTTCCAAGGGAGTTATGGCAATCACATTTAAATGGACTGCATGCCTTTAAATGCCTTCCCTCCATTCGGAAACAATGAAGGATAAAAAGATAAAGGTAGTCCACTGTGCAAGCACCAGTCATTTCTGACTCTGGGGTGATGTTGTGTTATGTCCTGCATTCAAATCTCTATGTACAGCACAGTGCACACTACAGAGGTGACCAGTGGAACCCCACTGGTCCCCAGATATAGCTCACTAATACGCACCGCCAATCAAGATCTGTGGCGGGAAGTTTAACTAACCAGGATTGGACCTGGCCTGATGAAAGGTTGTTCCGGGGCATGTATATAATCGGGACCCGGCCTGCCATTCCCTCTCTTGTGATGTACTTGCTAATAAAGTATGTTGCCTTCAACACGTCTCGTCACTCAGTACATTACAGTGGCGATGAAGGTGGGGTTCTAGCCGGGTAACTTACGCAGCGAACTTCGCTGACCTGGCCGGAGACGAGGAAGGCACGCAGTCCAGGGAGACTGCTTCCGCCACCGCCACCATGGTGAACCCAAGCGTGATGACGGGCCATCTTGCAGAGTTCGACCCGGCCAACCCCGATAGGTGGGAGACCTACACAGAGCGGGTCGACTGCTACCTAAGAGCGAACCTGATCACGGATGACAGCCATAAGAGAGACATGCTTCTGAGTGTCTGCGGGGAGGCCACCTTCGAGATCGCCAAGGGTCTCTCGGCTCCCGCGAAGCTTACGGAGAAAATGTACGAGGAGAGAGTCAGACTTCTGACCGGGCACTTCTTGCCCCAACCTTCTGACCGGGCACTTCTTGCCCCAGCCATCCCTCATCGCTCGCCCATTTCTCTTCCACAGGAGAGATCAAGGGGTGGGAGAGACGGCTGCAGTCTACCTAGCCACCCTCCGCCAAATCGTGGGAAACTGCAGCTTCGACAAGCTGTACGAAGCCTTGAGGGATCGATTTGTTTGGGGCCTCCGAAAAGAAAGGCTACAGCAAAAGCTTTTCGTGAAAGAGGAGTTCACCCTACAGAGCGCCTTCAACGAAGCCATCGCGTTTGAGAGAGCCACCAAAAGCTACAACAACCCGCGAACAGAAGTTGTCCACCAGGAAGAAATGGCACCGGGCAACCCAGAGGAGGAGGAGGCAAATCAGCTGCATCACCAACTAGGAACGGGCCCAAGGGCGGCCGCGAGACCACGAGCAATGGAGAGACCAGCCAACACAAAGTGCGCCAGCTGTGGGGATCCACACGAGAGACGGGACTGCCCCTATCGGAACATGGACTGCAGGAACTGTGGGAGAGTGGGCCACATAGCGTGAGCTTGCCGGGCCAAGGTGACCTGCAGGCGCCAGTCCACCAACCACGACTCAACGGAGGCATACTCGACCGCATCAACAAGCCTGCAGGTAATGAACTTGCCCCTCACCACCCCCGACAAGGTCAGGGTGTCGGTCTCTATCGAGGGTGCTCCATGCCTAATGGAGCTGGACTCGGGCGCCTCCATCTCCATAATCTCGGAGGAGTCGCTTAGAAAACTTTGCCCCAGGGGTTGTTTCAGGCTGCGGCCAGCTGATTTAATACTGTGGGACTTCCAAAAAAACCCTGTACAGGTTTGGGTTGGGCCACGGTAAAGGTGGCGTATAAGAGTTTCAAGGGCAAGCTGGAAATCCTAGTAGTCAAACGCCAGCTCACCACTTTGCTGGGGCTGGCCTGGTTTCATCTGTTGGGCATTCACATAGTGGGGGTGCAGCAAATGCGAATGCAGGATTTTGAGCATGTGTGCCGGGAATTCCTGGAAGTGTTTGATGAGTCCCTGGGGTGCTACAAGGGACCTCCCATCACCTTACCCCTCGATCCCCACGTGAGACCGATAAGGCTCAAGGTCAGGCGGGTCCCTTTCGCTCTTAAACCTAAAATCGAAGCGGAGCTGGACCGCCTAACGGCACAAGGGGTGCTGGAACCAGTGTCCTACGCCGCCTGGGAAACACCGATACTCACACCAGTGAAGCCGAATGGGGATGTGCGCATATGCGCCGATTACAAGTGCACCATAAACAAGGCACTGCAAGACAACCCATACCCTGTCCTCGTGGTCAGCCATGTGCTGGCAGCCCTAGCAGGCTCTAAGGTTTTTGGGAAGCTGGACTTGGTTCAGGCATACCAGCAACTTCCAGAACGGCAGAAGCCCAAACCATTGTGACTCACAGGGGAGCTTTTCGGGTGTGGCGGTTACAGTTTGGGGTAAGCGTGGCTCCGGGGATTTTTCAGAGCATAATGGAGTCTCTCCTTAAAGGGATCCCCGGAGTGCAACCATTTTTTGACAATGTTCTGATTGCCGCCCCGGAAGCTGTGGAGTTCAGCAGCTGTCTGCACGAGGTACTCCGCCGTTTCCAGGCGGCGGGACTCAAAGTCAAGCAGGGAAAGTGTTCCCTCGGGGTGTCGAGGGTTGAGTTCTTGGGGTTTGCTGTAGACGCTGCGGGGATCCACCTGACGGCCAACAAGACTAAGGCAATTGTCCGTGCCCCGGCCCCCACGTGCAAGGTGGAGCTACAAAGTTTCTTGGGGTTATTGAATTTTTATCATTCATTTTTGCCACACAAAGCAGCCATTGCGGAACCCCTTCATAGGCTCCTGGATAAAAATGCCCCATGGGTCTGGGGAAAGCAGCAGGCCGCCGCTTTTCAGGCAGCCAAGGGCCTCCTAATTTCTAACGACGTGCTCCACCACTTTGACTAATCCCTCCCAGTGATTCTGGCATGCGACGCCTCCCCCTATGTGGTGGGCGCCATCCTGGGGCACCAACTCCCAGATGGGAGGGAGGTTCCAGTGGCCTATTATTCTAGGACCCTGACCCCCACTGAGCGCAACTATGCCCAGATTGACAAAGAGGCTTTAGCAATCATGGTGGGAGTGCATAAATTTAACAACTACCTGTACGGTAGGCGTTTCACGATCGCCACGGACCATAAGCTGCTCCTGGGCCTCCTCACCCCAGACCGCCAGACGCCGCAAATTCTGTCGCAGCATGTCCTGCAGTGAAATCAATTCCTCAATTCATACACATATGCCCTGGACCACCACCTGGGCAAAGCTATGGGACACGTGGACACCCTCAGCCGCCTGCCGCTGCCCTCGATGGACCCGGACCCAGCCCCGGCCCACCATGTGATGCTTATTGAGACGCTACCGGAGAGGCCCTTCCATGCCGCCGAGGTGGCTAAAGCCACGGGTCGAGACCACATCCTCGCCTGTGTTTTAGACTGGGTGGGGAGGGGATGGCCTGAGGGGAACAGGCCACAGAATTCAGGGCCTTTGCAGCAAACAGGGAAGAACTGTCCACACACAAGGGGTGTGTTCTCTGGGGAAGCAGGGTGGTGGTTCCCCCCCCCCCCCCATTGCAGAAACAAGTGCTGGAAGCCCTACATGAAACACATCCAGGAATCGGGTGGATGAAGGCCCTAGCACGCAGATATGTGTGGTGGCTGGGAATGGACGAAGAGATTGAGGGGTGGGTTCGAAGGTGTCCATCCTGCCAAGAGTCCCGGCTCGTCTTTGACTCTGGGGTGACGTTGCTTTCACAACATTTTCACCGCAGACTTTTTATGGCCTATTTATGCTTCACCCCCTATGACCATGTGGAGCAGGGGGGAAAAGGTTCCCTCTATGGCCAATCAGAGTGAGGCCCAAAAAATTCCTGCTCAGCTCCATAACTGGCGACTAGTTAATCTCACATGGTTGTACCAAGAGGGTGGGTGGGTGGGAAGCTTGCTCCGGGGATGGCATCTGCTGCCTTACCTGGCCAGCCAGTCACCTCCCGGCATCTTTTTTTATTTTTATTTTCGTAGATTTATAGGCCACCCTTTCCCATAGTGGGGTCAGGGCGGCTTCCAACACGTTATCTATACACCCCGTGCAAAAACAGAAGCAGTATGCAAGCTTCTAACCCAGCCTGAGATGTAAAGGCTGGCAGTTGGGTGGAGCCTGCAAAGCCAGAAGATCCTCCACCTGGGCCTGGGGACTGGCAAGCCTAGTCTCCTGCAATCCCCAAAGAGCGCCAGTGTGGTGTGGTGGTTAAGTGTGCGGACTCTTAGCTGGGAGAACCGGGTTTGATTCCCCACTTTTCCACTTGCACCTGCTAGCATGGCCTTGGGTCAGCCATAGCTCTGGCAGAGGTTGTCCTTGAAAGGGCAGCTGCTGTGAGAGCCCTCTCCAGCCCCACCCACCTCACAGGGTGTCTGTTGTGGGGGAGGAAGGTAAAGGAGATTGTGAGCCGCTCTGAGACTCTGTCCTTGAAAGGGCAGCTGCTGTGAGAGCCCTCTCCAGCCCCACCCACCTCACAGGGTGTCTGTTGTGGGGGAGAAAGGTAAAGGAGATTGTGAGCTGCTCTGAGACTCTGTCCTTGAAAGGGCAGCTGCTGTGAGAGCCCTCTCCAGCCCCACCCACCTCACAGGGTGTTTGTTGTGGGGGAGGAAGGTAAAGGAGATTGTGAGCCGCTCTGAGACTCTTCGGAGTGGAGGGCGGGATATAAATCCAATATCTTCATCTACCTCACAGGGTGTCTGTTGTAAGGGAGGAAAGGAAAGGAGATGGTGAGCCGCTCTGAGACTCTTTGGAGTGGAGGGCAGGATATAAATCCAATATCATCATCAGTTTCTGTCCCCCCCCCTCCGCTAAGTGATATCAGGGTCAGGACTCTTTTTCTAGCAGGAGCTTTTTTGCATATTAGGCCACACACCCCGATGTAGTCAATCCTCCTGGAGCTTACAGCAGGCCCTGCACTAAGAGCCCTGTAAGCTCTTGGAGGATTGGCTACATCAGGGAGCGTGGCCTAATATGCAAAGGAGTTCCTGCTCGAAAAAGAGCCCTGATCAGGGTGCATATGCCACCAGTGCCTCCATGACACACACACACACACACACACACACGCTCCTGCCAGGCACAGTTCAACAACCTTTCTCTTAACAGTGAAGCTCTCCTTAAAAAGAAAAAAGAGGGGAGAAAAGAATTACTTTAATCACACTCCCGTGCTATGTAAAAGAAATGGAAATAAGAGCTAAAAAGACATTGGCAGGGTTTTTTTTTTATCTGCCTCTTAGCTTCTGCTTTGATTTCCAGGCTTTCTTTCGAAATGCACGTCTGTTTAATGAAGCCGAGTATCCCTCCCCCACTTAAAGCTCTTTTCTATAGCCAGAAATGTAGCTCTTCAAATTATTAGTTTACCACTCCATATGTATTTTTCCCCCCATTTATGCTTGCAGTTGCACTCATTCTAGAAACGCACGATCATAGCACAGCTAATGCCTGTTTATCCTGCACTCTCTCCTCTGGCTCATTATTCGTTGATCTCAGCGATTTGCAAAGAGCCGTTTCGAAAAGGACCCCTTTAGTGACTCTTCCCATCTTTGGGGGAAGTCAGTTCCTCCCAAGGAAACCTGATAAGATCCTTATCTCCTCCTCCCTCCCAAGCCAGCACACACACAGGGCTGTTTTTGTAGCAGGAACTCTACAATTTGCATATTAGGCCACACCCCTCTTAGGTAGCCAATCCTCCAAGAGCTTACAGTAGGCCATGTAAGAACACCCCTGTAAGCTCTTGAAAGATTGGCTATATCAGGAGCGTGTGACCTAATATGCAAAGGAGTTCCTGCTACCCCCCCCCCCAAAAAAAGCCCTGCATGAACACAGTTTGAAGTTCAGAATGCTGGGTTTGACCGTAAAGTATTGGTCGATAATTTGGGATTCATGAAAACTTTGTGAAGCTCTGGATCCAAGCAGTATTTTATCCTTGAATCCTACTATTTTCCATTCCCTTTGGACATTGGCCTGTCTCTTAGCCAGCTCCTCCGGAGAGTCAAAGTTTCTGGGGAATGGGCAGGGTTCTCATCAGGGGTGGTTTTGTAGAAAAATAGGTGGTGGAGCTCATCCAGGGATTGTTACGCAGCTGCACTTACTATTCAATGGACAAGGTGGGGAGGAGGAGGGGGAACCCTCAGAAAGGTTCAGGAGCTATGCTCCTGTGAGCTCCTGCTGAATCCGAGGACTGGTTCTAATTCTTAACCGCTTTATGGATTTGCGTGCGTGCATGAAAGCAGACAACCTAATGCCCCAACAACAATTCTTTGATGCATGGTCAGCAGAGTGGAACATCTACTGGAGTCTAGCAGATGCCAATTGTTGGCCATCCTCTTCCAAAAGGCATGCTCCAGAAGTCCATGCCGGTTGACCGACATGGTAG
Organism: Heteronotia binoei; assembly: GCF_032191835.1. Classification (NCBI taxonomy): domain Eukaryota; kingdom Metazoa; phylum Chordata; class Lepidosauria; order Squamata; family Gekkonidae; genus Heteronotia; species Heteronotia binoei. The sequence goes on from NC_083229.1 coordinate 124,833,808, forward strand.
CCAGGGCCACTTTCTCTGCAGTGTTTTCCACGATCATGCACTGCCTTCGTAACAACGGTTGCATTCCAGGTAGATACTCACTGATGAATTTGCAAAACTGAGAAATGCTCACGATCACTGATGTGACTCTCTCTCCTTTGCTCTGGTACATTATGTTCTAGACGTAAGACTACCGGTAAACTCTTTAAACATTTCTCAAGTGCCTAGATATAAAGACTCAACATAATGGTACCAAACGGATTTCAAACTCTAGGGTACTTCCAGGGCTTTCTTTGTAGCAGGAAGTCCTTTGCATATTAGGCTCACCCCTGATGTAGCCAGTCCTCCAAGAGGGATGGTTTAGCCTGGAGAGGAGGCGGCTGAGAGGTGATAGGATCACCATCTTCAAGTCCTTGAAGGGCTGTCGTATAGAGGATGAAGTGCAATTGTTTTCTGTGGCCCCTGAAGGTAGGACCAGAACCAATGGGTTGAAATTAAATCAAAAGAGTTTCCGGCTCAACATTAGGAAGAACTTCCTGACCGATAGAGCGATTCCTCAGTGGAACAAGCTTCCTCGGGAGGTGGTGGGCTCTCCTTCCTTGGAGGTTTTAGAACAGAGGCCATCTGACAGCAATGAAGATCCTGTGAATTTAGGGGGAGGTGTTTGTGAGTTTCCTGCATTTTGCAGGGGGCTGGACTAGATGACCCTAGAGATCCCTTCCAGCTGTATGATTCTATTGTTCTATGAAGAGCTTACAGTAGACCCTGTAAGAAAAGCCCTGTAAGCTCTTGGAGGATTGACTACATCAGGGGGGTGTAGCCCAATATGCAAATGAGTTCCTGCTACTAAAAAAAGCCCTGGATACCTCCTTTAGAAGAGCCCCGTTGAGCAGAGTGTTAAAGCTGCAGTACTGCAGTCCTAAGCTCTGCTCACGATCTGAGTTCGATCCTGGTGGAAGCTGGGTTCAGGTAGCTGGCTCAAGGTTGACTCAGCCTTCCATCCTTCCCAGGTTGGTAAAATGAGTTCCCAGCTTGCTGGGGGGGAAGCGTAGATGACTGGGGAAGGCAATGGCAAACCACGCCATTAAAAGTCTGCCGTGAAAACGTTGTGAAAGCAATATCACCCCAGAGTCGGAAATGACTGATGCTTCCTTTACCTTTTTTTTAACTACCTCCCTTAGGCAAATACAAGACTCTTGAAAGAGGGACAAGAAGGTCCAAGGCAGGAGCAGATATTGCATCATATAAATTCAGGAGCATTTTCCTCCTGGCAATGGAAATTGTGTCACCGGTCTTAGATGCCCTCTTTTAATATCACAGTCCACAGATCCTCATGCATACAACAGTGAAAAGGAAAGGAAAGGTCCCCTGTGCAAACACCAGTCATTTCCGACTCTGGGGTGACGTTGCATCACAACATTTTCACGGCAAACTTTGAACAGGGTGGTTTGCCATTGCCTTCCCCAGTCATCTACACTTTACCCCCCAGCAAGCTGGGTACTCGTTTGACCGACCTCGGAAGGATGGAAGGCTGAGTCAAGCTGAGCTGGCTACCTGAACCCAGCTTCCGCCGGAATTGAACTCAGGTCGTGAGCAGAGAGTTCAGACTGCAGTACTGCGGCTTTACCACTCTGCGCCACGAGGCTGCTATACAACTTTGAGCATCATGCTTACGGCGGTGTTGCAGGCTACTGTACATTTACTGGCCAGAAAAAGCTGCTGACGTGAAGAAGCATTTTTCTCTAATGAACTTTCGGCACCAGAATTTAAACTCTGTCGGAGCTTGTTTTCAGGCCGCGGACAAGCAGACATTAACTCAAGGTTTTAATTACAGCGGACTCCAGAGCAGCAAACTCGAATAATATTCTCTTCATAAGATCCGTGGTAGGTTAATAGCTGCTCGTGACCCTTCAAGTGGACCTATTCTGAATACATGTTTATGTACAAAAGTCAACAACAGGAACACCTGTATTTTGTTTCATGAGATAGAACAGAGTGTTACGTACAGTATTGCAAACCCAGCAACAGAAAATTAATCAGCGACGAGATTCAAAATCAGGACTCTAAAAATAATTCGCTACCATTAATATAGAAGAAGAATTGCAGATTTATATCCTGCTCTTCTCTCTGAATCAGAGACTCAGAGCGGCTTACAATCGCCTATATCTTCTCCCCACACCACAGACACCCTGTGAGGTGGGTGGGGCTGAGAGGGCTCTCACAGCAGCTGCCCTTTCAAGGACAACCTCTGCCAGAGCATGGCTGACCCAAGGCCATTCCAGCAGCTGCAAGTGGAGGAGTGGGGAATCAAACCCGGTTCTCCCAGATAAGAGTCCAAGCATTTAACCACTACACCAAACTGGCTTTCTGTGACAGATAGACTGACAGACAGATGATAGATAGACAGATAGACAGATAGACAGATGATAGATAGATGATAGATAGATAGATAGATAGATAGATAGATAGATAGATAGATAGATAGATAGATAGATAGATAGATGATAGATAGATAGATGGCTTTTTTTAAGCAGGAGTGCACAGGAACACAGTTCCAGCTGGCTTGGCACCAGTAGGTGTGGCCTAATATGCAAATGAGTTCCTGCTGGATTTTTTCTACAAAAAAGCTCCATGTGGAATAATGGTGATGTCAGGGGGTGTGGTCTAATACGCAAATGAGTTCCTGCTGGGCTTTTTCTACCAAAAAACCAGACAGACAGACAGACAGACAGACAGACAGACAGACAGACAGACAGACAGACAGACAGACAGACAGACAGATAGATAGATAGATAGATAGATAGATAGATAGATAGATAGATAGATATCAGTGACAGTGAATTGTTATAAAATAGCATTAAAAATCCCAAGATATGTAGACTCTGACTAGCTCATATCTATTTTAAAAGCAAGTATTTCCTTAGATTCTGGGTGTTTTTCAAAGGAGCGTCTCACTGTTGGACGGCCCGTGGATACAAATGGGGAAATGTGACATTCAAACAATGAACGGTGAGCAGGAACATTCAGAATGGAAGCCATTGAAAGTCTGAACACTCGAAGTATGACATTTTAATGAAACTTGAATAGAAACAGTGTAACTCAGTGGCATATTACATTTGTAGGCTTCTTACAAAGCTTCTGGGGAAAAAAAAACTTTTGAACAAGGTCTCACCCTCTGTATACCAAGATGTCTGGTTCTCCATCCCTTTGTTCTTTCCTTTGTAAGAATTCTTCTGCAGCAAGGTGTGTATCGCAAGCTGCCATTCCTAAGTTATTCTGCGGAACAAACAGTCTTGAATTCACCGGTTCTTCTTTTGCCAAAGGTGTACTGCACATGACTGCTGTGAGACTCACAATAGATTTGCAATCCGGAGACTCCAGCTCCTTCCCCGAAGTGGGGAAAATTTGCAAACAGACCCTGAACTTAGAAACTTGAACCCAAGAAACTGCCTTCTCCTGAATCACACCACTGTTATGTCAAGGTCAGCATTGTCTGTTATCGAGTAGGAGCAACCAGGGTCGGCCCTTCCACTAGGCAAATTAGGCATTTGCCTAGGATGCCGGCCCTGGGAGGTGTGCCAAATTAGGCATCCCCCATCTAACTGGCCTGGATGAAGCAGAAGCCAGAATTAAGATTGCCAGGAAAAACATCAACAACTTCAGATATGCAGATGATACCACTCTAATGGCAGAAAGTGAGGAGGAGCTAAAGAACCTCTTGTTGAGGGTCAAAGAGGAGAGAACAAAAGTAGGCTTGAAACTCAACGTCAAAAAAACTAAGATCATGGCATCCGGCCCCATCACACCTTGGCAAATTGAAGGGGAATGCATGGAAGTAGTGACAGACTTCACATTCCTGGGATCCAAGATCACTGCAGATGGTGACTGTAGCCATGAAATTAAAAGATGTTTCCTCCTTGGGAGGACAGCTATGGTGAACCTGGGCAGTATAATAAAAAGTAGAGACATCACCCTGCCAACTAAAGTCCGTATAGTCAAAGCGATGATATTCCCAGTAGTAATGTATGGCTGTGAGAGCTGGACCATAAGGAAGGCCGAGCACAGAAGAATAGATGCTTTTGAGATGTGGTGCTGGAGAAGACTCTTGAGAGTCCCTTGGACTGCAAGAAGATCCAATCAGTCAGTCCTAAGGGAAATCAACCCAGACTGTTCCCTGGAAGGTCAGATGCTGAAGCTGAAGCTCAAATACTTTGGCCACCAAATGAGAAGGGAGCACTCACTGGAGAAGATCCTGATGCTGGGAAAGACAGAAGGCAAAAGAAGAAGGGGACTGCAAAAGAGGAGATGGCTGGACAGTGTTAGTGATGTAACAAACACAAATTTGAGCAGACTTCAGAGCATGGTGGAAGACAGGAGGGCCTGGCCTGACTTTGTCCATGGGGTCGCAAAGACTCAGACTCCACCATGCGATAGAACAACAAAACCTAACTTTTTGTTTGAAAACATTCACTGCTGAGCACTAGCTAAGAGTCCCTGTCAGCTCTGGTTGGATAAATACCTGGAGATGTGAGGGCTGGAGCTTGGAGAAGGTTGGCCTTGGTGGGGACTTCAGCCAGGTAAAATGCCGTAGAGTCCCTCTTCAAAGCAGCCATTTTCTCCAGCGGAACTGATCTCTGTTGCCCAGAGAGCAATTGTAATAGCTGGGTATCTCCTGGTCCCACCCGGAGCTTGGCAACCCTAGTTGTACCAAGATGTAAGTATCTCTCTGCTGATTGAGATTTTTGGTTTCTTTGGGGTTTTGTTTGTGCGCACACACCTGGAAGTCATGGTGACAATTCATCTGTTTTTGAAAATTAGTTATTAGTGCGGGGGGGAGGGAGGGAGGTGCAGAAGTTAGTCTTGCTTACTACGTCGTATAGTCTAGAGCCAGCCCTTGCAGCAACTCTTCAAAATCTAGGGTTGGCAGTCCCAGATGGGTCTGGAAGTTCTTCCAAGATTACAACTGATAAGCAGACTACAGGGATCGGTTCCCTTGGAGCAGATGACAATGTTGGAAGGGAAGGAGTTCAGCAGGGATGTTCCTCCTACAGGAGAAAAAGAAGTCTTAGAACATCCACTCTCTGTAGGGATACTTTGAGGTTTCGGGAGAGAAGGAAGCTCAACAGGAAGGTTCGGCCCCTTCCCAGCCAAGCCGGCTTGCCGGCGTTTAGGCTGGGGGCCGTCTTTGCCCCCTCGGAAGGAGGGAGGAGCAGAAGGATCGCCCGACATTCTGCTGGGCGCGGTGTCGGGGCTATATAAACCCCGGCCCTGCCCAGGGCTTCACAGTTCTCCTTGGCTCTCTGGATAGAGAGCCACGTGCGCGGAGCGAAGGTCGAGGCTTCGGAGCATCGGGGGACTGTGTGCACGAGCGGCTGCATTCGGCGCGAGCGGTGGCATTCGGCGTGAGCGGCGGCTTGGACGCGTGCGGTGGCTGCTTGGTGCGAGCACGGCTGAAGGCTTTATTAAGGAGCTTGGTGAAGTGTGCGGCCGGGTGGCAGTAGGCAGCCTGCGCTTGCGGCGGCCATTTTTAGGGGCGAAAGCGCGGGCGACGGCCATTTGGTTGGGTGGGGGCTTTTGCCTTCCACTGAGCACATTCCCAATTGGAGTCGGGGTTAGGATTGGAGCCAACACCTGGGGATAAGCGCCTGGCGCTGGCCTGTTGATCTCTGTTCCCCGGGGCCGGGGGCAGCGCGCTGCGGCCTTCTACGAGGGCGGTTCACTTGTGGTGGCCATTTTGAGGCAGTTGCCTTTCGTCTGGAGGGCGGCCATTTTAAGTGCCCTTTAGGGTGTTTAGGCCACAATTTTTGTTTGCACACCTGGATTTTGGGGGGTTTTGTGGGCTAATAATATTGTTTCCCCTCCTCCCGACAGGCCAGGTTGGCCCCATCTTTCCCTTGGTTAGAGGCGGCTCAGCTGTACTGGGGCTTGGGTTTGCGCGGCCTGTTAACCTGCGCCCCCCCCTATTTTAGCACTCCTTTGGCCATTGCCATAGTTTGAGGGGGTGAGTAGGTGGAACCCTCGAGTAAAGGGGGAGGCTAGGGCGGCTATTTTGTGGCCTGGTGTGGTTAGGGCACCCTGATGGTACCTAAGAAAGGACAAGGCAAGTCCAAGGGGAAGCAGCCCGCCCATCCCAGGGTCGGGGCCAGCAAGCAGATCCTCCTGAGGAGCCTGGGCAGGGCGAGTGGGTGCGGCTCGCTATTATGTCACAGTTAGAGGCCCTGGAACGAGAAAGGGTGGCCATGGGTGCTCCTATTTGGCAGGGGCGTCGCCGCGCCTTCGGGCAGTCGGCGCGGCTGACTTTTGAGTCGGAAGTGCTGGCCCGCTTATCTGCATTGCAGGGTGGGCCACCGGGGCCTGAACCAGGGCCGGAACCGGACCAGGAGGAGGATCCAGAAGAAGGCCCGTCAGGTGTGGCAACGAGCGGCAGCGCATCGGGCAGTGGTGTGCAGCAGACCCCTGGAGGGGGTGGAGTTTTCCTGGGCGATGGTGGTAAGCCCCCCTTTCCGTCAGTACAGGGTTGGCCGTGGGGTCCTATTCAAATGCCCCCCTCCCCGCCAGTGATGGGAGGGGTGGCTTGGGGTGCTGGGCAGGTTGGAGCGGCTGAACAGCAGGCTCCTGGGCCACCGTGGGCTTGGGGTTTTCATGGAGCAGCCCCGCTAGCTAGCCCAGGTTTTTCCCCAGTGGGCCAACAGGCGGGCTCCGTGGCGCCGCCTGCTGTTCCCTCTGCCCCGCCCACCCCAGGCATTTTGCCTTGGGGCGGGCAGTAATACGCCCAACTTCAGGGGGCATGGCCGTCGGCCCAAGGTGGCGGGTGGTTTTACCCCCCGAACCCTTATGCGAGCATTCCGTTTCACATCCTTCCTTATGGCGACACTTCTTTGCCTTTGGAGGATCATTTGACAACTGCTACATGCGAGAAAATCCTCCGTGGGGAGTATGTCAACGTGTTTAGCCTCCTTTTCAGGGAGCTCGAAAAGAAGAGTAAAGACGAGCTCGATGACAAGGAGAAGGAGAAATGGAAATGGAGAAAGGTTGATAGGTCCTGGGCAAACTGGTTGCCCAGATTTTTTATTTACGCCGGGGTCATTGCTAGAGCAAAGCCGGCGCGTGCGGCGGCTCTTTTTCAGTATATAGACATTGTCTATCGGGCATATACGGACTTCGTCGGTGCAGCATGGCTGCAATACGACGAGGCTTTCCATATGAGGGCCGCTGTCAACCCAGGGATGCCCTGGGACCAAATCAACCAGCAGCTGTGGCTGCAGTTGATGTCCCCAGCGAAACCAAATGCCGGAGACAGGTCCGACAGTGGTCATTTGGTGCAAAAGCTGCAGCAGCAACAGTCTTCTTCAGGGGCCCGCGTTATTGCGGGCCAGCCGGTTCAAACCCGGCTGTTATGTTGGGAATTCGCATCCAAGGGTGTGTGTCCCAGGAAACCCTGTAAATTTAGACACGAGTGCCCGCTCTGTAGCGGGGCTCATGCACTGTCCGCCTGTAGTAGGTCAAAGCCCAGAGCAGGGGGTAAGTGCCCCGGAGGTGGTGGCAGTTGTCAGCAGCCCCCTGGAAAAGGGGCCCAGCCCCATCCGCCTGACGGTTCTCAATAGGCTATTGAGAACGTATCCATGTAAGGCGGACACCCAGTACCTCTGGGATGGGTTTACTTCTGGGTTTCGGATTCCGTATCGGGGGTCAAGGGCCCCCTTCTTAGCTCCTAATCTCCGTTCGGTTGTTGGTCTCGAGCATGTTGTTCGGGCCAAAATAGCCAAGGAGTGCCATGAGGGTAGGGGTCCTCGGGCCTTTTGATGCGCCCGAGGGTATCTCCTTTGGGCGTTGTACCCAAGAAGGCATCTGGTGAATACCGCCTTATTCACCACCTGTCCTACCCCAGGGGGGCGTCGGTGAACGACGCCATTCCTGAGGAGCTATGCTCAGTGCGATATACTTCCTTTGACCAGGCGATCAAAGTAGTACGGGGTTGTGGGATTGGGGCCGAGATGGCAAAATGCGACATCAAGTCAGCATTTCGCCTCTTGCCTGTGCACCCCAATGATTTCGAGCTTTTGGGTTTTTCCTTTGAAGGAAAATTCTATATGGATCGGGCATTGCCGATGGGTTGTTCGGTATCCTGTGCCGCGTTTGAGTGTTTCACTTCCTTCGTGGAATGCGCGCTTAGGGACAGGACGGGGATCAGTGATACGGCACATTACTGGACGACTACCTTTTCGTTGGTCCAGCGGGGTCAGGGCAATGCGCCAGGTTGTTGAGCTCCTTTCAGGAGTTAGCCCTCAAACTCGGTGTGCCTTTGGCACACGAGAAGACCGAGGGGCCAGCACAGTGCTTACATTTTTGGGCATTGAGCTGGACACTCAGCAGCAAACGTCTCGTTTGCTGGAGTCTAAGGTCGCCGACCTTAAGGTACGGTTTGGCCACCTTGAGGGGGCAGCGGAAGGTTTCGCTGTTGGAATTACAGCAGATGGTGGGTCACCTTAACTTTGCTTGCAAAGTGGTGGCCCCAGGCAGGGCTTTTTGAGGCGTCTTTGTGACGCTATGAGCCAGTTGCGCCTCCCCCATTACTGGGTCCGCGTCACCACTGGAATGCGGGTGGTGTCAGAACTTGGATGAACTTCAGACGAGTCCGATACTTGTTACAAGTTAGGATCTTTATTGAAGAACTACAGTACTAGAGCAACGAAATAACAGCAATGCCAATTCCTGGCAGTTGGTTACATTTTATGCCAGCAGCAAAGCACAATAAAACAATCATTCACACGGTCTCAGACAAGATTTGCTTCTTCCCAGCCTTCGTTATCAGAAGGGAGGATGCTCCCCTGTTGTGAAGGCCAAACGGCCCTGTCTTCAAAGGGCACCTGGGGATGTTAAGCAGAGACTATCTGCCGCCTGCCCTAAATATTTGGCATAGCTCAGGGGCCAGGGTTAATGGCTGTGGTCAAGCACTCTATGTTAGTATTAAGTTACAGCATGGAGTCAGTTTGGTCAAGCCAAGGAAAGCAAAAGTTACAAGTTCTGACAGGTGGACTTGGAGGTCTGGGAGGAGTTTTTGGAGTTTTTTAACGGTGTTTCCTTCTGGAGGGAGGATCTGAAGATTGAAGCAGAGCTCCAGATCTCTTCAGATGCGTCCGGAGCCAGCGGGTTCGGTGTATATTTTAGGGGACATTGGTGCGCGGAGCAATGGTCCGCGGAATGGTTGGACAGCGAGCTCTGCAGAGACTTGACGTTCTTAGAATTTTTTCCCATTTTGGTGGCCGTTTGGCTTTGGGGGGAGCAGCTTGCCAACCATTCGGTCCTTTTTTGGTGCGATAACATGGCTGTAGTGCATGTTATCAATTCTTTGTCCTCTAAGTCAGTGTTAGTAATGAATTTGGTTAGGTCTTTCACCCTGCGTTGCCTTCGGTTGAATATTTTATTCCTGGCAAGGCACGTACCAGGTGTGTGCAACGGGGTGGCGGACGCTCTATCTCACCAACAGATGGAGCGTTTTCGGCAACTGGCCCCAGAAGCAGACCCATGGCCGGCGAAAATGCCCGCGGACCTCTGGCATCTTGGGAAGCCATGCTGTGCCCGCAGATGAGAATACGACATCTCTCACCACGAGCCCCAGCACCTGAAAAGACAAACAACTGTCAGCAACAGATAATAACACAGCAACACAACAACGCCCACAACCTGCCCCTTAGGTGACCAGTGAGCATACATAAGTTTTGTACACTGCTGACCGCCATCGGCCAATGTGCCGGATGGCGGAGGGCGTGTAACCCATTGAAGCAGCTGTGGAGGCCGCACCAATCCGGAATGAATGCGTCCCAAATTTGACGCCCTTCAAACCCAGCCTAGCCAGGGCCCTACTTGTTACCGCCCAAAACTGATATTTGGTGAGAGGGGAGCCATCATCGTGCCGAAGAAAAGGACCCCCAACTTCTCCCCGAAGCTGAACATAATGGCGAACGGCCCTGACCGGGCATAATTCCGGCAAGGAGCACATGCCGATCGTGATGACGGATCCCCTCTGCCTCTGATCAGTCTTGGACCGTCGAATTGTCAGAACAAGCTGACTCTGTTCAATTTTAACGTCCCCGGACTGGAGCGCCCTCCCAGAAGTATCAGCCTTAGACTGTACTACCAGCTCACTCACCCGCAAGGCCCCAAAAAAGGCCAACAGGGAGGCTGTGTGAAACAGCACAGCCTCAAAAGGGGAAGAACAAACGCTGGGCCAGCCCCCAAACAACCCCTTAAGGACCGACGGGGATATGGGTTGTCTGGCGTCTACACGCTGGACACGCTCCCGAGCCCAGCCCTCCAGCATCTTCCTAACCCTAAAGTCACCCGTGTGCTCCGGAAAACCACAGGCTTTGCTAACAAAGGCCAACGCCACTAGCTGGCCCCTGATAGTCTTGAGCCCCAGGCCTCTCTCCTTCTGATGCACGCTGAACTGCATGATGTGGGCCGCTGGAATTGACCAACGATCTGGCAATGCAACGGCACTTCTAAAATCCCAGAATTGAGCGACCGCTCTGTCGTACGCCCTCCTAGTACTAGGAGCTAATGCCAGCCACCGCCATGAACCGTAGATGGGCTACACGGCTCAGTGCGGGGATTGCAGATCACGGGAAGCCTCACCTGGGCGGATCTTTCCATGGGGATTGATGCTAGCCCAGGTGGAGAATGGTTGGAGGCCTGGCCGCTCACCTACAACCCGAATACGGCGGGCTTGTGCTGGGGGCAGGGTGGCTCGCCCTTTGGACAAGGCGGGGTCCGGGGTTGACCCCAGAACTTGTCTGGTTCAGGTTTTCATCCCTGCCAGTTTTTAGGTTAATTGATTGTTTAATAAAGCGGCCCGGTTTTAAAACCCAACACTTGTGTCTGTCTCTTCTTTCCGACTGGGTGGGCAAGGTTTATCGGATAGGAGAAAGCCGGACTTTTTTTGTAGCAGAGACTGCTTTGCATATTAGACCACACACCCCTGATACAGCCCATCCTCCAAGAGCTTACAGGGCTCTTCTTACAGGGCCTACTGTAAGCTCCAGGAGGATTGGCTGCATCAGGGGTGTGAGGCCTAATATGCAAAGGAGTTCTTCCTACAGAAAAGAGCTCTGGGTGAAAGAGAAGTCCTATAATATCCATCCTCTGTATTAGAACGTCTGTTCCTTCTAGACTCTGTGGTATACAGAATCCAAACCCTGAAGCTGCCATTTCTTCCTGGACATTGATCTCTGTTCTTCAAGATCAGTTTTTATTGTGTCAACACCAGACTCCATCTTGATGTCGACAAAGTTACCTGCTGTGATCCTAGCGATGCCCGAGCTTGAAACTAGGACCTCCTGCATGCAAAGGAGATGCTCTATCACCGAGCCGTGGCCCCTCCCCAAGTAGACGTGAAAACTTCCTACTGATTAAAATGGAACTTCCATGTAAAGGCAACTGAGATTTAAGAATCTGCTCAGACGATGACAGAACACCGCTGGTGATTAGATACATCTCTCAGCTCAAACTGGTTCAATGCCATACTAACAACCAGGCTGGTGTAGTGATCAAGAGCGGCAGACTCCAATCTGGAGAAGGAGGTTGGATTCCCTGCTTCTCCGTATGGAGCCAGCTGGGTGACCTTGGCCCATCACAGTCCTCTCAGAACTCTCTTCTCCCCACACATGGTGTCTGTTGTGGGGAGAAGAATGGAAGTTGATTGTAAGCCACTCCTTCAGGTAGTGAAGGGCAGGGTATAAAAAACAACTCTTCTACATGCTATATTGGACAATTCTACATCTCTCTCATGGAAGAGATAGAGATCCAACAGCTTCCTTCAAGAGATAAACTGCTGATCTCTGAACCTTGTTGGTCTTCGATAAGTGAATGAATCAATCTTATCCATCACGTATTTGCCCTGCCCTCCTCCAACGATCACAGTTGTAAGTCTTCATCCATGTGGGTCCTCATCCATTTTTGTTCCTCTAATAACCATCTAAGATGTAGGCTAGGATGAAAAAGAATGACTGACCCAAGGTCACCCAATAAGTGTCAGAGTGGGGATCTGAACTCCAGTCTACCAACTCTTACTTCAATACTCTAACCCAGGGGGTGTCAAACACGCAGCCTGGGGGCTGAATCAGGCCCCCAGAGGGCTCCTATCAGGCCCCTAAGCAACTGGCTATCATCTGCTTCCTTCTCCCTCTCTCTTGCTTCCTTCTGCATCACAGCTTGCTTTGCAAGGCTTGCTCAATTGCGCAGGAGCTACAGAGCAAAGCCTCTATTTTCTCCATTGGCTGAGGCTCCTCCCTTGGGGAGGAAGGGGGGGAGGCAGTGCTTGCTTTGCCAGGCTCTTTCAATCACACAGCAGAGCTACTTTCTTCCTTCTGTTGACTGAGGCTCCGCGCTCCTGGTCCCCTGGGGAAGGAAGGAAAGAGCCAGAGCTTCGTTTGCTCAGTTCCCTGGATTGCATAGGAGAGGTACAAAGAAGGCACTTTTAAGACCAATGAGTACTAATGTTTTAAGTATGTTTTATTTTAATTTTTTTAAAAATAATATTTTACTTTTTTCTTTGTCCTTTATAACGTTTATACCTCTGCTACGTGGCATTGCATTTTTTTTTACACACATGGCCCGGCCTGACAAGGTCCCATTTATGTTAGATCCGGCCCTCATAACAAATGAGTTCGATGCCCCTGCTCTAACCACTACCCCACGCTGGCTCTATTGAAAAAAACCAAAAACCCAAAGCCTGGTGTTTGTTCTTGTGTATTCCTCTTTGATAAGACAGTTTTGTACTAAGCAGTTCCAGCTACAAAGTGTTTGCTCTATGTCTACTTGAAGGAATATAGACAGGAGCTTCCATAGTCAACAGATATTTAAAGATGATGATGATATTAGATTTATATCCCGCCCTCCACTCCAAAGAGTCTCAGAGCAGCTCACAATCTCCTTTATCTTCCTCCCCCACAACAGACACCCCGTGAGGTGGGTGGGGCTGGAGAGGGCTCTCCCGGCAGCTGCCCTTTCAAGGACAACCTCTGCCAGAGCTTTGGCTGACCCAAGGCCATTCCATCTCCTTTAGCTCCCTCCCCCACAACAGACACCCTGTGAGGTGGGTGGGGCTGGAGAAGGCTCTCACAGCAGCTGCCCTTTCAAGGACAATCTCTGCTAGAGCTATGGCTAACCCAAGGCCATTTCAGCAGGTGCAAGTGGAGGAGTGGAGAATCAAACTTGGTTCTCCCAGATAAGAGTCCGCACACTTAACCACTACACCAAACTGTCTCTCTCTTATTATGGCTGCAAGTGGTGCCTAAAAGTTGAAGAAGGTGTCTACCGAAACCGTTCCTGAGCTTCTCGATTTGGCCGCAGCATCCTTTCCTTTGTTACTCTTCAATGCTCCACTTTAGGACACTTTTGGAATCGCATTTGGACTGTGCACTGATATTGTTGATGGACATTTTTTTTTTTTTGTTATGCACAGTGCCTATTTGTCAGCTTCATTTATTTGCTTTATTATAATTCACTAGAGGTTGGATACGGATATTGCTGTCATAATTGTTATTGTGTTACACAGTTTCCCACTGTTTACCGATAATTTCAGACTGTGGCTCTCACTTGCTTTTGCTTGAAGGAAGGAAAGAAAGAGCCACAGTTTCCTTCGCTCAGTTCCCTGGCTTGCATAGGAGAGGTACAAAGAAGGCACCTTTAAGACCAATGAGTGCTAATGTTTTAAGTATGTTTTATTTCAAGTTTTTTTTAAAAAAAATATTTTAGTTTTTCTTTGTCCTTTATAAAGTTTATCGGATAGGAGAAAGAAAATTTGCTCAGGTTCAAAATTTATACCCTGCCCCTCTATCTGAATCAGAGACTCAGATTCATGATAATCTTCACCCTTTGGGTGAAGAAGCAATGTCAGGGTGATAGTTTCAAGGGAGTGTTTAGTAGAACAGTCTCCCCTGTCACAGTCAGTCTCTAAACATAGCCAACTTCAAATGTTCTTTTGGAGCACAGAATAAAGGAGAGAATCATGTACACCGCCCTAAGCTCCTTGGAAGAAGAATAGGGGGAAATGTTATATGTTACTTCAAATTCAAAGCGCTCCCGTCTCCACAGATATTTCACCTGGCTTTACAGTACTTCTTCACCCAAAGGGTTGTTAACATGTGGAATTCACTGCTGCAGGAGGTGGCAGCGGCTACAAGCATAGCCAGCCTCAAGAGGGGATTGGATAAGCATACGGAGCAGAAGTCCATCAGTGGCTATTAGCCGCAGAATATTGTTGGAACACCCTTTGGGTGGAGAAGTATCGTAATGCTAGGTAGCAGAGGCCGAAACCTGCTACCTGACATTACGTTTTATGACACACGCAGCCTGACAAGGTCTCATTTATGTCAGATCCGGCCCTCGTGAGTCCAACGCCCCTGCGCTAACCGCTACCCCACCTTGGCTCTATAAAAAGCCCAAAGTCTGGTGTTTGTTCTTGTGTATTCCTCTTTGACGAGACAGTTTTGTACTAAGCAATGGCACGTTTCCCATACATTTAAGTGTGCTGTAAAAGCAACTGACAGGGTGATGAAGAGTGATAATTTCAGAATGAAATGCTTATCTTCGCATGCTTTCAATCTCCAGGTTATTATCTCCATATGCTGCGCTGGTGGAGTAATCAGTTTCATTAGGCGCCTTCTCCAAACAGCTTGCGGGACCGTAAACGGAGGCCGCGGCATCGCAAATGCACAGTCGAGGCTGAAACAAGAGAGATCCAGCTTCTCCGCGGGCCCCGAAACCTATCCATTTCAATCAGCGGCGCGCTACAGCAACCCGTGTCTGGACTCAGCTGCTAAATTGTTAATTAACGGTTATCGGGGGTTGATGGAACGCGGGCTCCTCTGACTTCCGTCAGTTTGCTTCGCCTCAAAACCCACATCCTGTTTACGGGCTGGCGAAGAAGACGACTGCGGCTCGCTGCGGTGGCATCCGTGTGGTGGTAGCTCTCTCTAGATGCTCATTTTTCATTATTATTATTTTAAAAAAAAAGAGGAAAGGACCTCTTCATTACACTCCAAAGGAGGATTAAAGTTTGCTTGATTCTGAGGCCTGTGCTAAGTGATTTGATGGAAAGGCTCATTAAGACACAGCCAGCTTCTTACAACTGCCGGCTCTGGCTTGGGAAATACTTGGAATTTTTTTTTTGGGGGGGGGGGAGCCTGAGGGAGGTGGGATTTGGGGAGAGGAGGGATCAGGTGTGTAGCCACTGTCCAGGCCCCACCAATCAGGTGTCTGGGTAAACCTTCTGGCCCAACTGTTGCTCTTCCTCCTTTTGTCCCAGAGGGACCCTCTGCAGTGCCCCTCCTGCCCATCTTCCTGCCAGCCTCCCTCCCTCCACGGCCAGCCCAGGAGGACATGCCTTCCAGTTTGGCGTAGTGGTTAAGTGTGCGGACTCTTATCTGGGAGAACCGGGTTTGATTCCGCACTCCTTCACTTGCAGCTGCTGGAATGGCCTTGGGTCAGCCATAGCTCTGGCAGAGGTTGTCCTTGAAAGGGCAGCTGCTGTGGGAGCTCTCTCAGCCCCACCCACTGCACAGGGTGTCTGTTGTGAGGGAAGAAGATGAAGGAGTTTGCAAGCTGCTCTGAGACTTTGATTAAGAGAGAAGGGTGGGGTATAAATCTGTGGTCTTCTTCTTCCTTGCCTTGCCCCAGAACTCTTTCTGCAGCCTTGGGTTCCTTTCTTGCCCAGCAGTGATAATGAATTGGCGTCCCGAGTCAGAACTGTGCAATTGCTCCTAACGCTCCTACAAAGGTGTTTGTGTGTGAGAGTGCGTCTGCTGCTCCCACAAACATTGTGTCCCTGTGCCCCACCTAACTTTAAATCCCGGCTATGGCCCTGGGAGGGACTTCAATGGGGCAATACGTCAGAGGGTCCAAAACAAGCATTTTTTTTCCGGGTGCACTGACGTCTGTCACTTAGGGATCAGTTCCAATCAATCTCCAGCTACTACCTGGAGGTTGGCAACCCTATGGTTTATGGCGACCCTTTATGGGGTTTTGAAGGTGAGAGACATTCAGAGATGGGTTTCCACAGTCTGCCTCTGATTAGTGAGGGACCCTAGATTTTATTGGCAATCTCTTTCTCCCATCCAAATTACATCCTTATAAATTTGCTAACTAAGAACATAAAAGAAGCCATGCTGGATCAGGCCAATGGCCCATTCAGTCCAACACTCTGTGTCACACAGTGGCCAAAAACAAAACAAAACACCCAAGTGCCATCAGGAGGTCCATCAGTGGGTCTAGAAGCCCTTCCACTTTGCCCCCCCCCCCGAGTACCAAGAATACAGAGCATCACTGCCCCAGACTGTTCCAACAATATTCTGTGGCTAATAGCCACTGATGGACCTCTGCTCCATATGCTTATCCAATCTCCTCTTGAAGCTGGCTATGCTTGTAGCCACCACAACTTCCTGCAGCAGTGAATTCCACATGTTAATCACCCTTTGGGTGAAGAAGTATTTCCTTTTATCCATTCTAACCCGACTGCTCAGCAATTTCACTGTTGGGATGGGTCTTAGATAACCTTGATTCAAATTCCTGCTTTCATGGAACTCCCTGTGGTACCTTGAGCTAGTCAGTGTAACAGACAGCAGGCATTTGCATGTTGAGAGCCAGTGCATATACCCCACCCTTTTCTCTGAATCAGAGTCTCAGAGCAGCTTGCAAACTCCTTTATCTTCTTCCCTCACAACAGACACCCTGTGCGGTGGGTGGGGCTGAGAGAGCTCCCACAGCAGCTGCCCTTTCAAGGACAGCTCTGCCAGAGCTAATAGAACTGTAAGCAATTAACAGCTAATGGAACTCACTCTGATTGGTGAACTGCTTCTAACTGTCAAAAGGAGGTGACAATTAGGCAGTTGGAGACAGCAGTTACAGAGTTGGAGAGTGACTGAAAAAGAGAGTGGTGGTATTTGTGATGCTCTCTAGTGTGCCACAAGAAACACAAAGCAGAGTCTGATTCAGAGACCATGTGGGGTGGCTTTGAATATAGGAAACTCTGGTAGGAGGCTTTTCCCAGGAGTTAAGAACAGTCTCTATATGTGTAAAACACAGAATTATATCGTGAGAAGGAAAACAGTTTCCTGAACTAAGCTTAGTGTCCAAGGGCTGGAAGTCTGGTAGGTCAGGTTTTGGCAAAAGGTCTTGAGGTGGCAGTGAAAGGCCCTCAAAGGATGTCAAAGGCATAGGTTCTTTATCTACATGGGAAGATAGTAACAATCTTGCCAGAGGAAAAGATCTAGTGAAGAGAGCTCAGTCTTATAACCAAAGGAACAAAGCTGGGTACACTCAAGATTGTGTGATTAGAAAGTTGGGAAGTTACTCAGAAATCTAAAACAGTTATGAAAAAGATACACTTTTAACATCGAGGATACCTTTAGTGAAAATTAACACTGAAGGGTAACACTGTATCTTGTGAAGTCAGTAATCTCAGACATAGTTTTGTGTTCACTTTTAACTGTCTGCCTACTTCTTCTAAATCCCAAGAATTTATGCAAATATTCCATCCCTTCCCTGCCAGTCTGTTTAAATAAACCAGAACTTGTTTTAAATTGCTACCTGTGCCTACTGTGCCATTTTCTGAAAAGTAAATTTTGACAACTGAAGCAATGACAGGGTGATAGTTTCAAGGGAGTGTTTAGTAGAACAGTCTCCCCTGTCACAGTCAGT
The DNA here is from genome assembly GCF_032191835.1 of Heteronotia binoei. NCBI lineage: Eukaryota > Metazoa > Chordata > Lepidosauria > Squamata > Gekkonidae > Heteronotia > Heteronotia binoei. Next base: position 124,851,484 of record NC_083229.1, read on the forward strand.
CTCTAAACATAGCCAACTTCAAACGGTCTTTTGGAGCACCGAATAAAGGAGAGAATCATGTACACCACCCTAAGCTCCTTGGAAGAAGAATAGGGGGAAATGTTATATGTTACTTCAAATACAAAGCACTCCCGTCTCCACATATATACACATGTTGTGTATTTACTCACAGAGGATAAGTTCTCCTCTGTTCAGTATGATTTATTCCAAAACGAGTGTGTCAGGGTTGAGATACCAGAGAGAAACATAGCACACAAGGCCAGGAGGGCATCTCCACTTGACCAGCAGTAAATCTTTGATGGCTGAGCAGATACATGAACCTGGTTCTGCTGGTCCTACAGTCTATTCACTGCAGTGCATTCTGGGAGAACTCCAGTCTTACTCGGAATTAGCAACCTATTCGCTTCCAAAGGTTCCATTTAATTAGTTCTTTTGGTGTGTTTACTGATCCATTGGCTTGTTCCTTCATTTGTTTAAAGGTGTACTTTTACTGATACTTCTGGATAGTATATTATTGTTTGTAATCATTTTTTTTTACCATAGCCTTGAGCAGTTTCACAGCAGATAGATGACTAATAAGTGTTACATATGAACAAAGATGTGTGAAACCCTCTAGGGAAATTTCAAAGGAAGTTTCTCTTAACACCTATTAGCCAGCTAGGAATTTCCTCAGCTACTTCAAAGACTCCAGTAGAATTTCATTTGCCATGGATTTCTCCATGTATTTTTAAGATAGTCCTTTCTTTTAACTTTCCTTTTATTTGTTAGCTTCCTTGACCAATAGTCTTAAGCTCAACATAAAACAAGACATTGAATAATAGAACTACAAAACAAAATTACAAAGCAGAATACTTTGTAATACTTTGTAGGGGAGGGACGGTGGCTCAGTGGTAGAGCATCTGCTTGGGAAGCAGAAGGTCCCAGGTTCAATCCCTGACATCTCCAAAAAAGGGTCCAGGCAAATAGGTGTGAAAAACCTCAGCTGCAATTCTAAGATGAAGTACATCATTGAGTAGGAGTATACACCAAGAAAAAAAAATCATTATAATTTCAGATCTGTCCTTTGGGGCAGAGGGGAATTGTTACCACGTCCGCTAATTTTCAGTTGGAATATTACTGGTTTCAGATTCATATCTGGGGGGGAGAGAGGGTTTTTTTGAGGGGTGGAGGTTCCTGAGTTCAGGTCTATTGTTTTCCATGGGGAAAGTATAGGACAGCCCAGAGCACCCCTCCTTCTAATCTAAAGACCACAAAGACTCAAGCAGATTGAAAAAAGGGGTTCAATTTATAGACCCCTCCCCATCTCTAAACAGCTGCAGTTCTCTATACTGATTCTAAAAGCTGTGCTCAAGCTGCCTCAGAATTTTTGCATACATTTAATCTGAAGGTTTCTCCACTGGGAAAGCACCTAAGTAACCGAAGAAAGAAAAGAAACAAGATCAGAGATGTAGTGGAATGTCTTGCTGGGGAGGTGTCCACACATCCTGAGATTTTCATGGAGATCCCTTCTCAAAGACATGAAGGAAGTTAAAGAGAACTCATCTTTGCCAGGTTTGAAAATGTCTTGTAGAATATTTTCACGTAATCCTGATGAACAAGAAAACTATTTTCATTGTTGAGTGTGTATTTGTATATCTCCATCCATCCATCCATCCATCCATCCATCCATCCATCCATCCATCCATCCATCCATCCATCCATCCATCCATCCATCCATCCATCCATCCATCCATCCATCCATCCATCCATCCACCCAGCCAGCCAGCCAGCCAGCCAGCCAGCCAGCCAGCCAGCCAGCCAGCCAGCCAGCCAGCCAGCCACCCATCCATCCATCCATCCATCCATCCATCCATCCATCCATCCATCCATCCATCCATCCATCCATCCATCCATCCATCCATCCATCCATCCATCCTATCTCTCTCTCTCTCTCTCTCTCTCTCCGTCTCTCTGTCTGTCTGTCTATTTGGGGAGGGAAAGTGGCATGGTATAGTCCAACCCTGTCAGTCCTTAGAAGCTAAGCAGGGAGATGGCTCACAGGAGACCATCAAGGAAGACTCTGAAGAGGGAGGAAGTGGCATCTCACTTACCTTGAAGGTTCCTTGCTGGGTTCTCCATAAGTTGTTTGCAACTTGACAGCACTGATGCATGTATACACTTCCTTGTGCATTAATATACTCTAACAGCACCATCCCAAACATTATACTCTTCTACGGGTATAATGCTCCTTTGGAATGCTTTGAAGGGTGCAACTTTTCTATGGATTTTTTTTTAAAACACATGATAAGTTTATTTTAAAAATTCCAAGTTATACAGAACTTTGTTGGATGAAGTAGTGCCAAGAAGATTAATTCCATATATAGCAAAATTCTACTATGCATAAAGTACTGTGATATATAAAACATTGTAGAACAACTTATTTAGCATTTGACATCCAGTTCGCCAATCAATCAATCAATCAATCAATCAATCAATCAAAAGATAAACGCCACAATGTTGACACAGTCTTCAAGCCCACACAACAGATCCTCCACATGCTGCGCTCGGCCAAAGATATGAGAGATCCACTTTCAACCCCTGGAGTCTACTAAATACCCTGCTCCTGTGGTGCAGTCTACATTGGCACTACCCAACGCAGTATCAACATCCGTCTCACCGAACACAAGAGACACTGTAGCTTGTTCCAGCCAGAAAAATCAGCTGTAGCTGAACATGCACTTCAAGAAGGAGACCACGTCATCCACTTTGAAAGAACTGAAGTCCTTTCTATGGTCTCACATTATCATACCCGCCTGAACAAAGAAGCTATTGAGATTTACAAACACCAGCACAATTTTAACAGAAAGGAAGAAGGCATTTTCATCCACCAATCTTGGTATCCAGCTCTGCAAAACACCCTACAGACTATAAATTGCAGAAGGTCACAGAACAACCAGCACATTCCACAGAACAATCAGCACAATCAACAACCATCTTCCTTATCTTTACACTCCTTCCAACCCTCCTAGCAATTAACACAGAACAATGGTCACATTCAACAGTCAGTTTCCTTATCACTACCCTTCCAGGAAGCCCCACCAAACAATGGGCACATCCACAAACCAATTGTCCTTTCACCACACCCCCTCCAGCCTAGAAATAGCAGCTCTCCAGCAGCCCTGGCCCCACTCAATGCACAGCAGCCAAGAAGGTCAGAGCGCCTGCTCTGGCTGCAACGCCACTGAGGATGTTCTCCACAGCTGAGAACAAAACATCTGGAAGGAAAACTTTCTCCAGTAGAACACGGCACTTGAGCCCGAAAGATTCTACAAACCCTAATGATGTTACCAGCCGTGAAAACCTGAAATCTTTGATAAAAGATAAATAAATAGCTTATTAAGGATAGATTAACTGATAATTGGACTAGAATTTTTGACTCTTAAGCTAACAATAATGCCTTGCTCCATCCCAAGCCAAACGAAAGGGAATATTTAAATAAAAAGAGAAAGAGGGGATAGCATAAGTTAGAAAAAAATTATAGTGAGAGAAAGTGAAGGCAGGACTGGATCTATGTGTTTTTTGAGGGGGGGCAAAATTAGAAAATGGCTCCCCCTTATGGGCCATTCTATCTTATGGTCCCATAGAATACAATGGACTCCATACCCAATTTGGTGCCCCCCCTCCGTTCGGTGCCTCAGGCAAGCACCCCCCCTCTGCCCCCCCCCCTGGATCCAGCCCTGAGTGAAGGTAAGTTGTGTGACTAGGTAACTTTTTTTTTTTTTAGATTCAGTATATTCCAGAAATGGAAGCCATTTTTCTTCAAAAGAAGTGACCTTGGGGTAATGCTATGGAATGTTAAACATTCCTTTTGGGAAAAAAAAAGTTGTTGACTTTCCACAGCTTGCACGAATCTATTGTTTGGGTTCGTACACTTTCCCGCACCCTTTCCTTTTCATCTTTTCTGAATGCGAGGTACCATTAAATGTGGAAGGATGGAGCAACACAACAAATCAGGGTGTTTTGTTTTTTTTTTTTTTAAAAAATAGATAAATCTGTTTTCACATTTGGTGAGAAAGCAATTATACTCTACGTTAACAGAACATGTGCGGTTTGCTGCTGATTGATAGCCCAAATTCTTACATGAAGGGTGAGCTCTGTTGCATGTCAGTCATTTTTGACAGATTTCCTCATCCCTTTATCACTGACTGCTTTCACAAGAAAGGGTTCAAATAAGCCCCCCCCCCCAATCTAAATGTTGTTATAAAAGTTCAAATTCTTTGACGCAAGTGGGATACGGCATGAATTTAATGAGTGGGGAGTGACCAGAGCTCAAAACCAACTCCAGGGTTTATCTAGGTCAGGCCTACAAAATGTAGCTTGCCAGCCGTGTTTTGTGGCACTCTGCTGGCATTTCACTCCCAAAGCTGGAAAGAAAGAAAGGAGGTCTGTTGAGTTGCTGGTAGACCATACTTTTTAAAAAATTCCTGGGCAGGTTTGGCTCTGTGTGTCACAAGCTTTGTAAACATGATTTAAAATCGTCCTACAACTCAGATTTCCAAGATAATTAAAAATGGCTTGACTAGGAGATAAATACAAAAGACCAGAGAGAGAGAGAGGTTTCAACTGTATGTTTCATTACCAGATTTCCCCATGGCTCTTTTTTGCTATCTACAACTTTTCGTTAGTGGGGAAAAATTATCTAAGCAACAATCAGAACATTGTGCTACATGACAGCTGATAATGTTCTTTTTGCACACATTTCTATATTTTGAGCGAGGCTGTATTTCTTAAAAACTATCCATCCTTCCCTGTCTATCTTTGCGGGGGAGGTGCGAAATCACCATTCATAGATATGTGGACGCAGGGCTTTTTTTGTAGCAGAAACTCCTTTGCATATTAAGCCACACACCCCTGATGTAGCCAATCCTCCAAGAGTTTACAGTAGCCCCTGTACTAAAGAGCTCTGCAAGCTCTTGGAGGATTGGCTATATCAGGGGTGTGTGGCTTAATATGCAAAGGAGTTCCTGCTACAAAAAAGCCCTGTGTGGACCTACCATTGACATGGAAGGGTGCATGCTGAAGACTGGGATTAAACTGAAATGGGCACAGGTAATGCAAATTCTGGAAAACAAATAATCCTCAATTTAGTCCAAAACTGTCAAGCAATGTTAATCTTTCCTTTGATAATATGATGCTAACTGAATATATCTACAAGACTCCATAAATGTTACTAACCCGAAACTAAGCTGGGCACATCAAAGTAGAAAATAGCCGGCGTGTCGTTCGCACCTCTCTTGCCTTTATTAACAAACGCAGGAATTCGCTCTTTGAAGATAAGCACCTCCAGGGATAGGTTCTCAGGCCTGGTCCCAGGGAAGGAAACCACAGGGGAGATAAGAAAGTTACCGTGTGAAGATTCACACGTGAATACAGCATTGTTTAGAAATTGTAGCTTTGTTTAGAAAACCTTTGATGTGCCATCTTTAAGTGTGCTCTCCAATGTTACTGTGTATCAGTTCCAATACCTATCTCAATAGAAGCATATGGATTATCAATAAACCATACTTTGTTTCAACTCAAGGACTGGTTACTTTGAAAATCTGCTTGCTTGACAAAAACAACGTCACTTATTTTTTGGATCTATTCAAAATAAAGACCTTTACATGTTCCTGATGTCCTTGTTGAGAATGTGACCGGTTTAAAGATGTGTCTGCCCTCAATCTAGGGTGGCCAAGTCCCTCCCTTGGCTACCAGCAAAGGAGGGGGAGTTTGCTACTTCCAAGTTGGAAGATCCATTGGAGGTGGAGGTTGGGGAGGACAGGGGTACAAAGCCATAGAGTTCACCCTCCAAGCAGGGTCAGCCCTAGGCTATCTAGCACCCAAGGCAAGGCTAACTTCTGGCACCCCGCTCTGGATCGATAGCCAGTTTTTAAAAAAAACAGATGAATTGTGGGGAAGGGATGAAAAGAACAAAAATTGAAATTGCTCCCTGACCTGGGTAGCCCAGATCACTGAGTCATGTAGGGGGAACTCAACCTGCCAGCCCACATTGGGAAAACTCTATGGTTTCTGGGGAAACGCTGTGGTTTTCCCGGATGCTCTAGCCATTTGGGAGGGGAAACTCTATGGTAGAAAAGGTACCATAAAGAAATGCCTAGAGTGGCCACACGCCACATTGCCGGTGTGATGCTGTTGCTTCTGGGTGATGTCATTGCGTCGCGTGCTTTGCGTGCATGCGAAAGTCCCCCACTGCAGAACGCAGGGGACTTGGCAACCCTAGCTAGAGCTCTAGGCAATTGCCTAGTTTGCCTAGTGGCAGGGCTGGCCTTCCCACCAAGGCATCCATTTTCTCCAGGGAAACTGATCTCTGTAATCTGGAGATGAGCTGTGATTCTGAGGAACTCGCACCCCACCGGAAGGCTGGCATCCTTACCTCAACCCAACTAGCAAGCTCTTTCTCCTGTCTCTTTCTGCTGAGATCAGTTCCCCCATAGAAAATGGATGCTTTGGAGAGCGGACTCTATGGAACTGTCCTCCTCAGGCTCCATCCCCAAATCTCCAAGAGTTTCTCAACCTGGGTCTGGCAACCCTACCCCACACCCCTCATTGGCCAAGGTGTGTCAGGCGGGGGTTCATTGAAGCTCACAAGAAAGCAGACTTGTATTTTGAAACAAAGTTGCATTTATTGGCTACTTCAGAGTTACTTCAGCATGGCGGTTATTGGAACTGATGGAGATCAGCTCGAACGATTGGCATTTATTCTTGGTGTAGTGGTTCTTTGGTGTAGTGGTTAAGTGTGCGGACTCTAATCTGGGAGAACCAGGTTTGATTCCCCACTCCTCCACTTGCACCTGCTGGAATGGCCTTGGGTCAGCCATAGTTATCACAGAGGTTGTCCTTGAAAGGGGAGCTGCTGTGAGAGCCCTCTCCAGCCCTACCCACCTCACAGGGTGTTTGTTGTGGGGGAGGAAGGTAAAGGAGATTGTGAGCCGCTCTGAGACTCTTCGGAGTGGAGGGCGGGATATAAATCCAATATCTTCTTCTTCTTCTTCTTCTTCTTCTTCTTCTTCTTCTTCTTCTACTTCAAAGCAATTGCTTCTACCCCTTAATTCCCAAAACAAAAGGTTGCTTTGCACGTGAGATTTTTCCCAGCGCTCCCCCCCTTATCTTTTTCAGTTGGTGGTTACATTTCCCGGAGGCAGTGTCCTTGGGCCTCTGGAGAGGAGGTGAGAATCTGGCACATACTGTCTACTTCAAAGCGACCTTGGCAACCTTTGATATTCCTGGGAAGCTGTTTTCTACTCTTCCCCCCTCCCTCCTTGCTACCCCGGCTTCTATGTTAGTAGGCATTTCTATGCAGTATTGAATATGATTAGTAACAGCTTTTATTAATGTCATAAATGAACAGAGCCTGACAAGGCGTTCCTGGCCACTTTAGCGGAAACGTGATGGAAAGCAGGCCAAAAAAAAAAAAAATGAAGTTTTACTTAACTGAAGTAACTTAACTGAAGTCCCACTGTTGCGTATGTGACCTGGAATGTGTATACGTAATGGGGTTCCTATCTGACACATTGGAGCCTCTAGGACTGAGCTTGGGGACTCGAGAACAACGGATCCAAATCCCTGCTGCCCTGCTCCAATCACAGGCCTCCTGCTGGTTGGAATGGCCCAATAGCATGCTTGCAAGGGAACCTTGAGTGTATATACATTGGCCCCGTTCGCCCAGTTCTCCAGTCTTAGAGTGCAGCCTTGTACTATGCTATACTGCGATAAAGAGCTATGATCACTACCACCTCGCCTCTTCCTTGCGTTGAACCCGCTCTATTATAGATCCAAGTGGGGCAGCCGGGTTGGTCTGAAGCAGTAGACCAAAGCAGGAATCGAGTGGCACCTTTAAGGCCAACCAATTTCTATTCAGAACGTCAGCTTTTGTGCGCTCTCTTAAGCGCACTTCATCAGACGAGGGGATCAGGTATTGTGAGCTGAAATACAAGTAGAGTTGCCAAGACCAATTTAAGAAATATCTGGGGACTTTGGGGATGGAGCCAGGAGACTTTGGGGGTGGAGCCAAGATCAAGGGTGTGACAAGCATCATTGAACTCCAAAGGGAGTTCTGGCCGTCACATTTAAAGGGATGGCACACCTTTTCAATGCCTTCCTTCCATAGAAAATCATGAAGGATAGGGGCACCTTCTTTTGGGGCTCATAGAATTGGACCCCCTGGTCCAATCGTTTTGAAACTTGGGGGGTATTTTGGGGAGAGGCACTAGATGCCATACTGAAAATTTGGTGCCTCTACCCCAAAAAACAGCCCCCCCAGAACCCCAGATACCCGCGGATCAATTCTCCATGATTTTCTATGGGAATAAATCTCCATAGGGAATAATAGAGTTCCCAGAAGACATTTCCCTCCCCTCCCCCTGCTTTCTGATGACCCTGAAGTGGGGGGAGGGCCTCCAAACCGGGGGATCCCCTGCCCCCACCTGGGGATTGGCATCCCTAAATACAAGCAGTCTGGCAAACTAACTGGTCACATGGTCACATAAAAGAGTGTGGCTAGGCCATTTGATCTGGATAGCCATAAACGGTAATAAAATTCTCTGCCAAATGGTGGGTTTTTTGCAAATCTAGGTGAATCACAAAAGGACATGTATATCCTACTTGTAGTGCAACGATTCCTGCTTTGTTCTACCACTATATTATACTCAGAGGGATGGCGGCTCAGTGGTAGAGCATCTGCTTGGTAAGCAGAAGGTCCCAGGTTCAATCCCTGGCATCTCCAACTAAAAAAAGGGTCCAGGCAAATAGGCGTGAGAAACCTCAGCTTGAGATGCTGGAGAGCCGCTGCCAGTCTGAGTAGACAATACTGGCTTTGATGGACCCGGGGGGTCTGATTCAGTAGAAGGCATCTTCATATGTTCATATGACATGAAGTCATACTTTATTGCCTATTTTTTTTCTTACATTGAAAACTTGGTGGGGGAAACCCCTCACAAATCAGCATTATATCTAATGGCTGGGAAAAAAGGTGGGAACCTTCTCAGACTGCCTCTTGAAGACTGATGCCACAGAAGGAAATCTGATTGTCTCAGCATATCTTTTAGCTAATTTAGCCATGATGGTTAAGCTGTCAGCAGTACCCTTTCCTCAGTAATTGATTGGTGCTAAGGAGCATTGTGACCTTTCAAAATGTCAGCTTCAGCACTGAACCTGGTATTTCCCCCCCCCCCCAAGAAAGAGGAGCCTTGTATAAGTTGAAAACTGTTGTGATACTTGTAAGATTACTTACTTGACAGGTGACAACCCCTTTTTGCTTTTCTCTGTCCATGGGGGTCTATTGTCCAAAAAAGCAAGTGATTAGCTACTTGTTCTGTTGAATAATTTTAGACAGATATCATTGGGTTTTTTCAATATTGCCTTAAGGGATTTGGGAAGTTGTATAATGTTAAACTATGCCATGGGTCAATGGGCTTCCCCCCGCCCCTAATTTGCTAAAGAAAACCCCTCTGAATTGAGTTCTGACAAACAATTCACATCTTTATATGGTATCAAAATCAATGCACTCATTTATTTCCTGTTTGATAGGAAAGAAGGAGGCCTACCTCCTTTCCCCTTGCATTCCCAGTTAGGTGAATAGAATTAAACATAGGTCAACTGTCGCTTTATTGGAGGAAGTGGGTGCAGAGAAGTAAGGTTGGATTTGATGAGATTAGTCCAAAGGTGAGCCAATAGATCCTAAGAGATCCATTGTCCCAAAACTATGCATCTGTCCAGGGTGTGGAAGGGGCATTAGGCAGCCAGCCATTCTGACTCACCTTCCAAAAATACTTGCCCAGCAAGTACCTCACCTTCCAAAATACTTGTTTTCTGACCAGCATCCATTTTGTCCCATTTTAGAAGAAGATATTGGATTTATATCCAATATCTTGGGTTGCCAAGTCCAATTCAAGAAATATGTGGGGACTTTGGGGGTGGAGCCAGGAGACTTTGGGGGTGGAGTCACGAGCAAGGTTAGAACAAGTACAATTGAACTCCAAAGGGAGTTCTGGCCATCATATTAAAAGGGACTGCACACCATTTCAATGCCTTCCCTCCATTAGAAATAATGAAGGATAGGGTCACCTTCTTTGGGGGCTCATAGAATTGGTCCTCCTGGTCCAATCCTTTGGAAACTTGGAGGATATTTTGAGGAAAGGCTTCAGATTCTATGCTGCAAATTTGGTGCCTCTACCTCAAAGAACATCCCTCCCAGATCCCCAGATACCCGCTGATCAATTCCCCATTTTTCCCTATGGGAATCATTCTCTATAGGGAATAATAGAGTGCCCAGTAGACATTTCCTTCCCTCCCCCTGCTTTCTAAAGCTTTCTAAAGTGGGGGGAGGGCCTCAAAAATGGGGAATCCCCTGCCCCTCCCACTCTCTCTCACACACACACTCACACACTTACTGAATTTGGTTCCTCCACAATTTTACTTGCTCTGAAAACAAAAGCAAAACAAATGGAGGGTCTGTGCTCTGACAAAACTGCTGCTGACCCTTCCCCATGAAGTGCTTCCTGTTTCCTGCTCAACTTTAAAGGCACACCTTTTAAAAACAGACCTGTTTGCAGGTTTCTAAACCTGCCGGAGCTCTAGAGGTACATGGTGACTGTGGGGGCGGGGCTTCCCCCACCGGCCACCTAGCTGGGGGTGGGGGGGAAGCCTGTAAAACTGGGGGATCCCCCTCTGGGACCTGGGGATTGGGAAGCCTAATCCCACCCTATACTCTGCATCTCAGAGCAGCTCACAATCACCTTTACCTCTTCCCCCCCAGCATAACAGACACCCTGTGAGGTAGGTGGGGCTGAGAGAGCTCTTACAGTAGCTGCCCTTTTAAGAACAAGTCCTACAAGAGCTATGGCTGACCCAAGGCCATTCCAGCAGCTGCACATGGAGAAGTGAGGAATCAAACCCGGTTCTCTGAGATAAGAGTCTGTGCACTTAACCATCTCGCCGACAGATGGAGCGATTTCGACAGCTTGCACCAGAAGCCGACCTCCTGCCGGTCCGGATGCCCCCAGAGATGTGGTGGCTTGGAGAGTTGAGGCTGATCGGGCAATGATGTTAGCTCTGGCTCCCAGTACCAGGAAGGCCTATAATTGCTCTGTTGAGCAGTTCCATGTATTTAGGGCGCAGGTAGGGTTGGACGGGCTTTGGCCCATTCCAGCGTCACACCTCATGCAGTTCTGCATCCATTTGAAAGGTAAGGGGCTTGTAGTTAAGTCTATCAGGGCCAAGCTTGCAGCCTTAGCGTTTACAAGTAAAATAAAGGGTTTTACGGACACTTCAAGCGATTTTAAGCTTCATAAGATGTTGGAGGGTTGGGCCCGTGAGCAGGGCCCTCGGCCCGACACTCGGCAACCCTTTTCACCTTCTGTGTTGAAGGGATTGCAGGCAGTGTGGCCTGGAGTTTGCTCCTCTAAGTTCGAGGCTTTATTATTCCAGGCGGCAGCTATGACAGCCTTTTTTGGGGCACTCAGGATTAGCGAGCTTGTGGTTAGCTCTCGCCATGACTCTTCTGGCCGTGCCCTGCAGTCTGGTGATTTGAAAATCCAGGGTGATCATGTGTTTATTAAGGTTCGACGGTCTAAGACCGATCAGAAGCAGAGGGGTACGGTTATCACCTTGGGTTCGTGTCGAGATCAGGAAATTTGCTCTGTGATCGCCCTGCGGAGGTACATTGCAGCAAGGGGAGATGAGGCCGGCCCCTTATTTTCTCATGAGGATTGGTTACCTCTGACCAAGTTTCAGTTTTGGACCATCACTAGCAGGGCCTTGGATAGGCTAGGGCTGGGTGGGGTCAGATTTGGTACCCACTCCTTTCGCATTGGGGCGGCGTCTACAGCGGCGGTTATGGGGTATCCTGGTCCGGCCATTCAGAGAGTGGGCCGTTGGCAGTCTAAGGCGTATAAGGGTTATGTACGCCCATTGGACATCCAACAGGTGGATGTTCGATTTGTTGTTCACAGTTTGGTGTGGTTCACGTTGTTCCTTTCTATTTTTTAGGTGCTGGGGCGCGGCATGAGAGGCGGAGGATTCTGATCGCTGACCACAGCATGGTGTTTTGGGCAGCCCACCAAGCCCGGCGTTCACCAATTGGATCGCAACTGGGGCTCAGCGAGTGGGCTATGGTCGAGTGGCAGGGACATCGTGGCCTTCGGTGGTCCGGGCTCTTGCCTCTCTTTTTCCAAGGGAGGAATGGTCCTCCGCCTCATGTTTTGGTTATACACCTTGGTGGTAACGATCTGGGCTTGCTGAAGGGGAAGGCCCTTTCACTGCAGGCGATCAAAGACCTCAGGGTGATACAGAGCAGGTGGCCCGAGGTGCTGATTTTGTGGTCCGCCATCCTTCCCCGCAGGGTTTGGAAAGCTGCTTGGGACCCTGCGGGGATCAAAAGGGCTCGGCGAAAGGTGAATAGGGCAGTCAAAAAGGCACTGTGTGGTGGCTTGGGTATTAACCTGCCTCACCCTGCTATAAGGTTGGAGTCGGCAGACCTATATCGGCAGGACGGTGTCCACCTGTCTGTAAAAGGTAACAGGGCATTTTTTCTTGAACTACGGCTGGGGCTTCGGTTGGCTTTAGGCCGACCAGCGGGCCCAAGTGCCTAAGCTGTGGCTTGGCATTGTGATGTCAGGAGTTTGATTTTGGCTAGGTAGGCAACCGGTGAGCACCCTCGGTTGCCCCTGTTTTTAGCGGAAGAACAGCAGCTGGGCTGTACGGCTCTCTGCGGTGATGCACTCTATAGGGTTCCCTCCTCTGGCTGGCCGCTCCTGGGTGGGTGGCATTGCCACTTGGGGGTATTCCCGGCCTTCGCCAGCCTGGCAGTAGCCAGTACAAACTGGCTACTGCCAGGGGCTGGGTGGCTCGCCCTATCTGGACAGAGAAGGGTCAGGGGTTTCTCTTGGCCTGTCCAGGAGTTTTAGGTTGCCCCATGCCGTGTTTGGTTCAATAAAGTTGCCCTGTTTGTTTACCCAATACGACGTGTTGTCTCGTTCTTCCGACTGGGGGGGGGGGCAAAGTTGGGCTTGTGGAGGGTATTGGCCTCAGCATGGTACAATTCCATCGAATTCACCTTTAATCATACAGAGATTTCTGCCATTTGGAGATCAGGTGTAAAAATGAGAGATCGCCAGGCTCCACGTATTGCAGGCTCCTCTCACCACCAGACAGTTGGCTGGCAGAGAGAAGCTATAGATGGGGGCAAATATTGTGTACTGCCTTGACGCCGAAGAAGTGAGGTAGAATCAAAGTGGTTTGAACGAGCAAATTAATGAAATATCATCCCAAACAAATTTGGCTTCCTCATTCAAAAGCAAACACCCATTTTATGATGCCCTCTATTTCTACCCTGCAGCTAACCGTAAGGGCGAACTGTATATTTTTTTTTCTTTCCTCCTCCACAGATGCTACACAATATTTACTATTCCTTTCACTTTTTATATGGTGAACTGTAACTACAAGTCAATTGCTTGCCAAGGACACCCACTGAATTAATGAGGCATACAGAGATTTCTGCTAAAAGTTCACAACCATCAGGGGGGTTCCGAAAGAACCTCAGAAGAGAAGCTACAGTGAGTTCTTCTGTCATGATGTAAGCTAACTATTTCTCATTTCACCGTTTCCTTGAGAATACTACCAGGCGGGGGATTAATATTGGTTCAACTGACCTACCACCCCTGTATCCAGAAATTGTCTGCCTTTCATTTTGTTTTTAAAAATGCCAGATAAAAGCTTATCCTTTCTTTTTGTTTGTTTTTTTTTTCAAAAAAGAGACAACAATATTTGAAGGCATTATGAAACTGTGCTGAGGGTTGTAGGGGAGGTAGGTTTGAGACAGCACTGACACCAACCAATCAACCCTTTCCACAATTGGCTTCAATGGCACACCTGATCAGGTTTGGGGTTGTTTGGGGGTTTTTTTTAAAGAGTTTGTCCCTGAAAAGAAAACATGGGCTGATAACATATGAACATATGAAGCTGCCTTATACTGAATCAGATCCTTGGTCCATCAAAGTCAGTATTGTCTTCTCAGACTGGCAGCGGCTCTCCAGGGTCTCAAGCTGAGGTTTTTCAAACCTACTTGCCTGGACCCTTTTTTGGAGATGCCAGGGATTGAACCTGGGACCTTCTGCTTCCCAAGCAGATGCTCTACCACTGAGCCACCGTCCCTCCCCTAACAGATGGGCTTTTAAAGCCGCCCAGGGGGTGGGAGGCAGGCGGACCAAAAATGTGCATCCACACGTGCATATCTTCCTCCTGCCCCATCCCGCCGCTGACTTGCTGGGAGCTGACTGCTGGGGCACCTCTGAGACACCTCCCTGGCCATCTGGAAGGCCAGGAAGCACCCGGAGAGCACTCAGGGAGTCACAGATGGGACAGGTGAGCCTTCCAGATGCTCCCGGGTACCCACGGCCTGCCCTATTTCCAAGTGCCGTCCGGAAGCTCCCGGGCACTCAATTTTCAACTGAAGCCACCCCAAACTGGCTGTCTGGTATCAGCCATGATGTTTCAGTGAAATACAGGGTGTTTTTTAACATTCAGTTTCGAGTTTAAAACAATTTATTAAACTGTAATATATTGTAATGACACTTATCATCTGTTATTAAAATTAATACATATCCATTACATTTTCTCCACCCTCCCCCCCTTTTAGTGACCCCCGGCAGTGTATTTTAATTAAATTGCTAAAAAAATAAAGGTAATCAGTTTTGTCTATTAAAGAATCTTCATAAAAAAGAAAACATCATAAAGCAAAAAGAGAAAAGGAAAGAAAAAACCATAGGTTATAATCGTAATCCATCTTCATAGTAGTCCTTTAGTCATTCTCAAAAGAACGAAAAAAAAAATATTCCAATAGTCTCACTTTTTTACTATAGTCCATTTAACATTCCTTTAGAACTTAATCATTGTCAAAAATCACCAAATAACCTTTAACATTCCATTGTTTTTCAACATATTTTTGAAATTTCCCCCACTCATTTTTAAACTTTTCTAAATCATGTTCTTTTAAGATTCTTGTAAGCCTTTCATTTTGTCCATTTCACATTTTGTCCAATGCTTGTCCATTTCACTCCAATGCATAACTTTTAAAGTCCATTCCCACTTTTCTGGTATTTTATCTTGCTTCCACATCTGCGCATATAATGTCCGAGCAGCTGAAAGCATATACCAAATTATCGTTCTATCTTGTTTTGGAAATATTTCCATTTGTAATCCCAACAGAAAAAATGTCTGGTGCCTTCTTGATATGTTTTTTTACATTCAGTTTGATCCAGAGTTTTAGAGTCTTCAAATCTCCTGCCACCATTCCACTTTAATTATTTTCCTTTTACATTTGGGAATTGCTATGCTCCTTTTGCATAGCCCAACTTCTATATTTCCTGCTGAAAGCGTTTCAATTTTTTTTTTTGGGGGGGGGGAGTCTCTGATCAGAGGGCAGCCAGAATACCAGTGCTTAGTTAAATGTATACAATTGCTTGGAAATCGTGTCAACACTGCAAAAACAATACCAATTTAAATTGGTGAGGCAAGCAATGATATGTAAAAATTTCAAGTGCTGTCAGTTCTCATGCAAATTACTGCACCTTGTGGCTTTTGGAGGAGTCTTTTAAAATGCACGAAAACTTCTATAATGCAAGTTTGAAACGCCTGTAGAGAAATGACCGGATCAAAACTAGTTTCGAGAAAAACGTTGCAGCAGCAGCACCAGAACTCATCTCACCGAAACCAATGTAGAAGCTTCGGGCAGCAAAACAGTTGTGAGAACGTTAGGTAATGTAAAAGGTGAGTTTCCAACGCGGTGATAGTCACAAACTGTCAGTGTAAAAACACCCACAGTCAGAATCCTCCGCGACTGCCCCTCTTACTCTGTCAACTGCCTTCAACATCCATTTCAATGAGTTTGGGTATACATCATCTGCGAATGTGTGGGAAAGAGGACAAAGGCAACTGCGCAGCTAAGAAATGAGGACAGTTACTTTGAAACATCTGGCTGAACTTCACAGGTCAGATCTGAGGAGCTTTTGGTTGGAAATCAGATAATAAAGGTGGAACGCTAGAGCTATCATTGCTCATTCAGTATACTATCACCTGTAGCCACACACGCATTTTAAGTATTTATAGTACCTCACGCTGGATAGTCCAGGGTAGTCTGATCTCATCACATCATGGAAGCTAAGCAGGGTTATCCCTGGCTAGTACTAGGATAAGAGACCACCAAGAAAGTCCAGCGGTTCTACACAGAAGCAGATAATGGAAAACCACTTTTGAACATCTCTTGCCTTGAATACCCTATAGGGTTGAGCAAAACAACAGGATCACAGCTAGGCGGAGCAAAACTGGAGGAAACCATGCTATAATAAAGACAAGACTTGTAACCACCGACACTTTTCTGAGTGATTATTCCCTTATGTAGCATAATCATGCAAAATATTACTGTGCGCACAATATATTGTGCCAAGGGATTTTAGTAGACAACTGATAGCAAGGCCATCGTAAGAGAAAGTCCATCTTGAGAGTCCAAAATGCCAAGTTTGAAAAAGGCTGCAATGCAGAAATACCTTATCTCGTGCAGCTATCTGCATGATATTATAGCACTGGATATTATAGCATTGGAGAAAGTCCAGAAAAGGGCAACTAGAATGATTAAAGGGCTGGAACACTTTCCCTATGAAGAAAGGTTGAAACGCTTGGGGCTCTTTAGCTTGGAGAAACGTCGACTGCGGGGTGACATGAGAGAGGTTTACAAGATAATGCATGGGATATATATATAATTTTTTTGGGGCCATTGTGTGACACAGAGTGTTGGACTGGATGGGCCACTGGCCTGATCTAACATGGCTTCTCTTATGTTCTTATGCTCTTATCTCAAAGCGCAACATGTCCCGAAGAAGAAGAAGATGATGATATTTTAAAGACAACTCCTGCGATAGCTATGGCTGACCCAAGGCCATTCCAGCAGCTGCAAGTGGAGGAGTGGGGAATCAAACCCGGTTCTCCCGGATAAGAGTCCTCACACTTAACCACTACACCAAACTGGCTCTAACAGAACCGTGGAAGACACTTCTGAATGTTTAGACTCATGCATGCCAAAAATTGTGAGCTTCGGTTCTGGAAGGAAGAATTATTATTGAAACACAAAATTTTGCCTAGGGGGAAGCCAAATAAATAGGATGACCAAAGTATAGCAACCATTGAAAATTGTACCCTCCTGTACTTTCTCCTTCTGTAATTTATAATCAGTGTTCTCTCTCAGCTGAGCTAGTGCGAGTTAGCTCACAGGGTTTTTTTAGCCACCAACGCACAATTTTTTGTCTTAGATCAGGAAGGATGGCCCCAAAGCAGACTAATTTATGCAGTAACCAAGTCGCTCACTCACAACTTTAATGCCAATAAGCTCACGAAATAGAACTTTTGCTCAGAAGACTCCACAGCTTAGCGGGAGCATTGCTTGTAAAGTATCATGCTGTTCTTCAATTCCAACTTTAGCCAATGATAGTGAAAGGAAACCTCCATGACCAAAGGTGGTAATCTTCTGGAAACCAGGGGCAGGAGGCAACGCTAGGGGATGGCCTTGGCCTCTGTGTCCAGCCCGTTTACTCTCTGCAGCAACTGTTGTACCACAGTGAGAAAAAGAATGCTGGACTAGATGGACCATTGGTCTGACACAGTGGAACATACCTTATGTTCTTACAATGGTGACTCGATGTGGGGAAATCTTGAATAATGTGAAGTCAAAAACAGGTCTTGGATTCAGCAGGAGCTCACAAGAGCGCAGCTCCTGAACCTTTCTGAGGGTTCCCCCTCCTCCTCCCCTACCTTGTCCATTGAATAGTAGCTGCATAACGACCCATGGATTGGGAGAGCGGCCAGCCAGCCAACCACCAGGGGCTTTGGCACGCCCTCAGCATCCCTCATTAACCCCTGGAGAATTCCACCCCACCCTTTCTCCACTTCTTATGTGATTTTGGACAGTGATTTTGGTCTTTTGACTGTGGGGGGGGGGCAAGGAGAGCCCCAGTTGAGTGAGACCTGCTTGGGCTGACTGGATTTCTAGCCAGCCCAAGAAGGCCTCGATCACCCAGGGCTCTCCTTTCTTGTGTCGGGTTGCTTTGCTAAAGAGTTATGCTAATGAGCTCCACCGCCTATTTTCCTATGAAATGACCCCTGAGTCAAGACATAAAGTGTGTTCTATTAGCTATCACAGGGGAACAGGGACTGAGACACAAAGAAGCCGCTGGGGGCAGCAGCCGTGCTCTTTCCTTGATGTCTCCTTTCTCCTTGACAGATGAAAGAAGCCAAAAACTTGGGAACAGCATCTTAAGCTCAAGAGCATAACAGAACAAAGGGAGAGGGTGAGGTTGCACTATAAATATATATGAACAGAAGGGAGATGGTCCCATGATGGTTCATGAAAAGAAAAAGTGATAAATGTGTGTGCATAACGTCCAGTCATTAGGATTACAGTTGCGAATGAGCACAGTGGGTTCTCGCCTTTGAATCTATTGCCCGTGTTTCCGAAAATACTCACATTCATCGAGGAAAACTTGTAAAGTATTGCCAAGCGGCATTTAAAAATAATAAAAAAAACCCAACCCAGTTCTCTCTCTTTAACTCAAAGACCAAAGCGGACCAACTCATCGAATATCCTGCCCGCATTATCTTAAGAACCCTTGCTCTCCATTTCACGCATCTATATGCATGCCTTTTGTTCAATTATGAAACAAACGGGTTTCGGTTTTGCCTTTCTTCCCCTGTCCCCCCCCCCTACTGTCAGGATTTGAATGCGAGAGTTACAGCCTTCATTAATGACACATTCAGGGTTGATCTCCGGTCTATTCATAGCTTCACGTCGTCTCCTCGCTGGCTCGTTCGAAATGTCGAAGTGATTGCCTCAAGCAGGCTGTAGTATGCTCCTGTGGAGTAAGGACCAGGGAAAACCTCGGAAGGAAATGGACAGCTTTTTGAGGTGGGAGAGGAGCTACGCAATAAGCTAGCCTACTGAGGTTTGGAGATGGCTTACCTTAAAGTCGCTCAGTGTGATTATCTGACTCACTAGTCACATCACATCATACTCTAAGTCCACGCTAAAAACAATGATCTCACATTATTACCTAGAAGAAGAAGAAGATATTGGATATATATCCCGTCCTCCACTCCGAAGAGTCTCAGAGCGGCTCACAATCTCCTTTACTTTCCTCCTCCACAACAGACACCCTGTGAGGTGGGTGGGGCTAAGAGAGCTCTTACAGCAGCTGCCCTTTCAAGGACAACCTCTGCCAAGGCTATGGCTAACCCAAGGCTATTCCAGCAGGTGCAAGTGGAGGAGTGGGGAATCAAACCCGGTTCTCCCAGATAAGAGTCCACACACTTAACCACTACACCAAACTGGCTCTCAGGGTTGCCAAGTCTAATACATAAAATATCAGGGGACTTTGGGGGTGGAGCCTAGGAGACTTTGAGGGTGGAGCCAGGAGACTTTCACATTCCCTAAATTAATAAAAGTACAGCAGTGCAATTCTCTGAACACAGTCTTCATTTCCTCATTCCCAAGCAGCTGCATGTCCCCTGTACACACACACTATCTCTCTCTCACACACTCACACACACATAGAGAGAGAGAGAAGTGGGGGAGAGGGAGGGAGAGAGAGAGGGCAAAATAAACAGTTTGCAATCCCACACTTGTGTGGTCTCGCTGGGGTAATTTTCTCACAATTTACTGAAGTTTGAAGTTCTTCAGACTAACACAGGGAAATCAAAGGTTCTAGTTTACACTTTCCTATGGAAACAATCTCTGAAAAGATTGCACAACAAACAGAAAGGCTGGGCTGCTTTCACAGCTACTAAGAGCAGCCATGTTGTTCTGTGGGCTCACCCCGCCCCCATTCAGCCTGCCCTCTACAGATTTAAAGGCACACACACCATCTAAAAAGTAAGCCTTTTCGAGTGTTTCCAAAGTGGAACCCTGTATATAAGAGTACCAGTGTCTTGGGTCGAAGTGGACAAATCCTCTCAGGAAGGAGACGAGAGGAGAATTCCCAAAAGACCTAGAATCGCCATCAAAGTCTTTGCTCACAGGGTTGGAAAGTGCTAAAGGAAGATCCTAGTTTAATATTGATGTATGCTAATTTGAAGATCACACGGAGGTCTTTCAGAGCTGGTTCTGGGAGTAATGTTGGATATAGTCACCTTTGGATGCATTTCAGCTGGGCAGTCCTGCAAACAAACTTTGGAGACGAGTGACAGATCAATAATTCTAGTTTCAAATTCAATCCATGAACTACAGTAGATAAATCCTTTTTTCTGCTAGTTGCCTAAAGCGAAGAAATTACTCCATTCAAGAGCCAAACAGTGGCATTGTTGAGGGACTCAAATGCCTATAATAAGTTTTCTCTCTCTTTTTGTTTAGGAAAAGCATTATTTTTTCAAGAAAATCAGTATCATGGGGCATAGTATGCCATAGTGTCTCCCCCGGCCCCTATAAACATGAGATTTCATGTGCTATGTGGGGAGATAAACAACTCAAGCAAACGAGACATGAGGTTTGATGTGCTCTATCACTCTGACTAAAAATATGTCAAATGTTACAGAGTTTCCAATGATTTCCTATCCCAAAGGAACACGAAGGAGGTCGATAATGATGAGTGATTCATGCACTTGCCCTTAATATAGTGCAAAGGGGGAAATGTGGAGATAGACTTGAGAGACAGCTGCTACAATTCCAGATCTTATAAAGCTGCATATGCATTTACCTGTCCTAACAGTATTTTCTTTTCATTTGAGGAGTGTATACCAGTGTTAGAAAGATGTTGACCTTTAACAAATTGGTGCTTGAACTGGAAAGTGTGTTTTTAACCATTAGGTAAATGTAATGTATGGCTGTGAGAGTTGGACCATAAGGAAGGTTGAGCGCAGAAGAATAGATGCTTTCGAGCTGTGATGCTGGAAAAGAATCTTGAGAGTCCCTTGGACTGCAAGAAGATCAAATCAGTTAGTCCTCAAGGAAATCAACCCTGACTGTTCCCTGGAAGGTCAGATGCTGAAGCTTGAATACTTTGACCACCCAATGAAAAGGGAGCACTCACTGGAGAAGATGCTGGGAAAGACAGAAGGGAAAAGAAGAAGGGGACGGCAAAAGTTGAGATGGCTGGGCAGCGTTACTGATGTAACTAACCCGAATTTGAGCAGACTTTGGAGGATGGTGGAAGACAGGAGGGTCTGGCATGACTTGGTCCATAGGGTCACAAAGAGTCGAACTTGACTGTGGAACTGAACAACAACAAATTTTGGGGAGGGAAATGGTGGCGATAGCGTACAGATATCTCTTTCTGAAAAACGTGAGGCCAAAGAACTTTCTGAAAATCCAACTGTCATCCTGGCTTCTAGCAAAGCGATTGGGTTGGGACAACTCAAGATCTTCTGTTGGAGTTGGTGTCCTCTTTGATCACTCAAAAAGGCGACACTTAGGATCATTGGACCTGCATTAATAAAATCCAAGTGGGATGGAGAATCCATGTGGGAGAAATGTAGCAGCAACCTTAGCTGCTGGCGGTCAGGCAGAAACAAGGCCACAGGCAAAATCAGGAAGAAACAGCGGTTTATTTAACGTGTACACGGGCCCCAGACCAGACTCATGTCTGAACACATCTGGGAGCCCCGATTGCAGGAAGGTCTACAGTTTTATAGACACGGACAATCATTTCCAGTAAACACTCGCCCAATTACAGGAAAGGACAACCCCACATCCTATACATCATTACAAGCGTCATTTTACTAAAGGAACAAGGAGGAGACAGGGAGGGTCTTTCCATACATGGCATTGATGTTGCTAACACTCTTGCAGCAATATCCTTCATAAAAAACACATTTGCCCCTTCGACCTGACCTCAAGATTTTCCAAGGTATACGACTCAATGCTTATCCCAGCAAGTTTCTAGTTGCTCTTTTCAGCAGTTGCGGTGAGCCACTTGGTCAAAGATTAACTTCCTCTTTTGCTGCCTAACGCTTCTCTTCCCCTACTTCCGCAATCTTGAAGGATTATTTCAGAGACAGCTAGCAGGCACTTTAAAATCTTTTTGCCCTTTTGCTTTCTTGCCCTTGTGCCTAATGAACGGCCTTCAATTTACCTTATTGAATATATTTTTGCTTCAGCCCCGCTTCAATACGTAGGAGAACTGGCAGATAGATCTAGGTGGGCAGCCGTGTTGGTCTGAACCAATAGAACATAGTAGGAATCCAGTAGCGCCTTTAAGACCAACAAAGTTTTATTCAGAATGTCAGCTTTCGTATGCATGCACATTTCATCAGACAATGGAATGGGGTACAGTGAGCAGAGCTACATATAGCTGGTGGGCAGCGGTTAAGAATGCAAAGGGGTACTGGCAATGACTGAATGGGTGGGGGTGGAAATTGGCTTGATCCAACACACTGGATAGAAATGGTGGGCAAGCCAGTGGATTGCGCTTTGACAAAGGAAAGCATGAAGAGTATTTAGAGATGTGTACTTGTCTGCTACTATTAACATATTTATTTTATAAATGGTAGTCCCCTGCGCAAGCACCGAGTTGTTACATGGGGTGATGTCACATCATGACGTTTTCTTGACGGACTTTTTGTTACGGGGTGGTTTGCCATTGCTTTCCCCAGTCATTTACACTTTACCCCCAGCAAGCTGGGTACTCCTTTTACTGACCTCAGAAGGACGGAAGGCTGACTCAACCTTCAGCTGGCTACCTGAACCCAACTTCCGCTGGGATTGAACTTGAGCAGAGCTTGGCTTGCAATACTGTAGCTTAGCACTCTGCGCCACGGGGCTCAGATATAATTTATAGCTGCTGTTTATTTATTTATTTCATTTATAGTCCACCGTTTGGAACCTAAAGTGACTTTCACTATTTTCCTCTCCTTCATTTCATCTTCATATAAACCATTTGGGGTTCCCGAGGAGGAGAAATACAGGTTATAAAGATCTCAATGAAATATTACTTGTTGGTCTGTATCTTCCTGTCTCTGAGATTGTTCTTTGTCTCCTTTTTGTTTGTTTGTTTTAGTTTCAAACAATTTTTATAAGAACATAAGAGAAGCCATGTTAGAACAGGCCAATGGCCCATCCAGTCCAACATTCTGTGTCACACAGTGGCCAAATATATATAAACACACACACACACTGTGGCTAATAGCCACTGATGGACCTCTGCTGCATATTTTTATCTAACCCCCTCTTGAAGGTGGCTATACTTGTGGCCGCCACCACCTCCTGTGGCAGTGAATTCCACATGTTAATCACCCTTTGGGTGAAGAAGTACTTCCTTTTATCCGTTTTAACCTGTCTGCTCAGCAATTTCATCGAATGCCCACGAGTTCTTGTATTGTGAGAAAGGGAGAAAAGGACTTCTTTCTCTACTTTCTCCATCCCATGCATTATCTTGTAAATCTCTATCATGTCACCCCACAGTCGACGTTTCTCCAAGCTAAAGAGCCCTAAGCGTTTCAATCTTTCTTCATAGGGAAAGTGTTCCAGCCCTTTAATCATTCTAGTTGCCCTTTTCTGGACCTTCTCCAATGCTATTATATCCTTTTTGAGGTGCGGCAACCAGAACTGCACACAGTACTCCAAATGAGACCGCACCATCGATTTATACAGGGGCATTATGATACTGGCTGATTTGTTTTCAATTCCCTTCTTAATAATTCCCAGCATGGCGTTGGCCTTTTTTATTGCAAACGTACACTGTCTTGACATTTTCAGTGAATTATCTACCACGATCCCAAGATCTCTCTCATGGTCAGTCTCTGCCAGTTCACACCCCATCAACTTGTATTTGTAGCTGGGATTCTTGGCCCTAATGTGCATTACTTTGCACTTGGCCACATTGAACTGCGTCTGCCACGTTGACGCCCACTCACCCAGCCTCAACAGATCCCTTTGGAGTTCCTCACAATCCTCTCTGGTTCTCACCACCCTGAACAATTTAGTGTCATCCACAAATTTAGCCACTTCACTGCTCACTCCCAACTCTAAATCATTTATGAACAAGTTAAAGAGCATGGGACCCAGTACTGCTTACCGTCCTCCACTGCGAAGACTGCCCATTTATACTCACTCTCTGCTTCCTGTTACTCGGCCAGTTTTTGATCCACAAGAGGACCTGTCCTTTTACTCCATGACTCTCAAGCTTTCTAAGGAGCCTTTGATGAGGAACTTTATCAAAAGCTTTCTGGAAGTGAAGGTAAACAACATCTATCGGGTCTTCTTTGTCCACTTGTTTGTTCACCCCCTCAAAGAAATGTAGCAGGATAGTGAGGCAAGATCTTCCCCTACAGAACCCATGCTGAGTCTTCCTCAATAACCCGTGTTAATCAATGTGCCTACTCATTCTGTCCTTGATAATAGTTTCTACCAACTTTCCGGGTATTGAAGTCAGACTGAAAGGCCTGTAATTTCCCGGATCTCCTCTGGAACCCTTTTTAAAGATGGGGGTGATATTTGCTACCTTCCAGTCCTCAGGAACGGAGGCAGATTTCAATGAAAGATTACAGATGTTTGTTAGAAGATCCACAAGTTCAACTTTGAGTTCTTTCAGAACTCTTGGATGTATGCCATCCAGACCCGGTGACTTATTAGTTTTTAATTCATCTATTAGTTGTAGGACCTCCTCTTTTGTCACCTCAATCTGACTCAGGTCTTTCAACACTTCTTCCAACATTAGTGGTTCTGGGGCGGGCAAACACTTATCATCTTCCAATGTGAAGACGGAGGCAAAAAATGCATTCAGCTTCTCAGCCATTTCCCTATCCTCCTTCAGTAATCCTTTTACCCCATGGTCATCCAAGGGCCCCACTGCTTCCCTGGCTGGTTTCCTACTTCTAATATATTTGAATAATTTTTTATTGTTGGTCTTTATGTTTTTTGCAATATGCTCCTCATAGTCCCTTTTTGCCTGCCTGATCACAGTCTTGCATTTGATTTGCCACAGCCTGTGTTCCCTTTTATTAATCTCACTTGGACTGGTTTTCCACCGCTTAAAGGAGTCCTTCTTACATTTTACAGCTACCATTACTTTGTTTGTTAACCATGCTGGCCTCTTCTTATACCTGTTCATGCCTTCCCTAACTTGTGGTATGTATTTTATCTGAGCTTCTAGGATTATAGTTTTAAATAGTCTCCAAGCTTCCCCAAGGGTTTTGACCGTATTTACCTTTCCTTTCAGTTTCCTCCTCACATGCCTCCTCATCTCAGAGAATTTACCCCTTTTAAAGTTAAATGTGGTTGTGGCAGTCTTTTTGGGCAACTCCCTATTTATACAAACGGTGAAATCAATAACATTATGGTCACTGCTCCCAAGCGGCGCAATCACTTTTACATCTCTCACCAAGTCTTGGGCATTACTTAGGACCAAATCCAGGATCGCCCCACCCCTGGTAGGTTCTGAGACCAACTGCTCCATAGCACAGTCATTGAGAGCATCAAGAAACTCAATCTCTTTCTCTTGACCAGAACACATATTGACCCAATCAATCTGCGGGTAATTAAAATCACCTATTACGACACAGTTTTTACGTTTAGCCGCTATCTTTAATCCTTCCATCATATTATAATCGTCCTCTCTCTTTTCATTTGGTGGGCGGTAACAAACTCCCATAGTTAAATTTCCTTTGGGGCCCTCTATTTCAACCCAAAGCATTTCTAAAAGGGAATCTAATTCTCTGACCTCAGTCTTACTGGACCGTATATCCTTTCTGAAATACAGAGCCACCCCACCTCCAACCCTTCCCTCCCTATCCTTCCGACATAACTTATATCCAGGAATCACCGTGTCCCACTGATTCTCCTCATTCCACCAAGTTTCTGAAATTCCCAGAATGTCTATGTTTTCTCCCAACACTAAACATTCCATTTCACCAATTTTACTTCGGACACTTCTAGCATTTGCATACAAACATCTATAATTTCCCAGGCAAGCTAGGCCCACCACCTCCCTCCTGCCACCTCGAGAATCTGGCAGACAGTCCATACTGTTTGTCACTATCACAGTGGACAACTCAGATCCGTTACCCGGTAGAAAAATTGCAGCTAACCCTTCATCTC
This sequence comes from Heteronotia binoei, assembly GCF_032191835.1. Classification (NCBI taxonomy): domain Eukaryota; kingdom Metazoa; phylum Chordata; class Lepidosauria; order Squamata; family Gekkonidae; genus Heteronotia; species Heteronotia binoei. Next base: position 124,877,588 of record NC_083229.1, read on the forward strand.
TTTGAGACGAGTCCTCCCGAACCAGAGACACTTCATCTCCTGTTGGCTTTCCCCCAAGATTTAGTTTAAAAACTGCTCTGCCACCTTTTTGATTTTAAGCGCCAGCAGCCTGGTTCCATCCGGAGACAAGTGGAGACCGTCTCTTTTGTACAGCTCCCGCTTGTTCCAGAAAGCATCCCAGTGCCTAACAATCTTAAACCCTTCCTCCTTACACCATCGTCTCATCCACACATTGAGACTTCTAATTTGTGCCTGTCTCTCCTGCCCTGCACGTGGAACAGGTAGCACTTCTGAGAAGGCCACCTTGGAGGTCCTGGCCTTAAGTCTCCCACCTAGCAGCCTAAATTTTTCCTCCAGGATCTCACGACTGCATTTCCCCACATCGTTGGTGCCAACATGCACCACGACCACCGGCTCCTCCCCAGCACTTTCTATCAGCCTATCTACTACACGCGTAATGTCCGCTACCTTCGCACCAGGCAGGCAAGTCACCATACGGTCAGTACGCGGTTTTGCCACCCAGCTGTCTACTTGCCTAAAGATCGAATCACCAACTACCAAGACCCCCCCTCTCCCCCTGCCCAGGGATGGTTCCTTGGCGCGAAAGGATACCTGCTCACCAACCGAAGAAGAGGTCCCTTCTGAGGGCGCATTCCCCTTATTCTCAGCAAGGTGCCCTGTTCCCTCTCGACCCTCATGCTCTTTGGCAGCAACGGGACTGCCATGTTCAGAGCGGGCCTCATCTAATACGCCCCCGAGAGTCTTCCCCAGTTGCCTAACTGACCGTCTCTGCTTCTCCAGGGCAGTCACCTCGGCCTCAAGGGTATGAACTCGTTCCCTGAGGACCTGGAGCTCCTTGCATTGAGCACACACTTAAGACTTCTGTCCTGTGGGCAGATAGTCATACATGTGACACTCAGTGCAAAACACTGGAAAGCCCCCACCCCCCTGCTGGCATTCTACCTTCATTATATATATATATAATAATCTATATCCTGCCCTCCCCGCCGAGGCAGGCTCAGGGCGGCTCTTAATTAATAAGAACCAAAATTCGTATCCTCCTCCGTCTTATACTTAGTCATTATCAAAAATTGTCCAATGTCCTTTTATTTTCCACTCTTTTTCTACATATCTTCTGAACTTCTTCCACTCCATCTTAAATACTTCTAAATCATAGTCTCTTAAGATTCTTGTTAACTTGTCCATTTAACTCCATGTAATAACTTTTACAATCCAATCTTATTTCTCTGGTATTTTTTCTTGCTTCCACAACTGCGCATACAATGTCCTAGCAGCTGAGAGCAAGTACCAGATTAAAGCCCTATCTTCCTTTGGGAATTTTTCCATTTGTAATCCCAACAGAAAAGTCTCTGCCACTTTGTTAAATTCGTAACCCAAGATCTTAGAAATCTCTTGTTGAATCATCTGCCAATACATTTTCGCTGTTTCACAAGTCCACCACATATGGTAGAAAGAACCTTCATGTTTTCTACATTTCCAACACCTGTCCGGCATCTTGTTATTCATCATTGCCAACTTTTTAGGAGTCATATACCATCTATACATCATCTTAAAACAGTTTTCTTTAATACTCTGACATGTTGAGAGTTTCATAGAGTTCTTCCACAAATATTCCCATGTATCCATCTGTATTTCTTTATTTACATTAATTGCCCACTTAATCATTTGCATTAATTGCCCACTACTTCATCTTCCGTAGACCATTTTAAGAGTAATTTATAGATTTTCAAAATTAGTTTTTCATTATCTCCAAGCAGAACTTTTTCCATTTCCTTTTGTTCTCGTCTTATTCCTTCAGTTTTAAGATCACTTTCCACCAAACTCTTTATTTGTTGCATTTGAAACCAATCATACTTATAATTCAGCTCCTCAGCAGTTTTCAACTCTATTTTACCACTTTGTATTTTTAATAATTGATTGTATGACATCCATTTTCCTTCTCCAAGCTCAGTTGTTATTTTAATTACTTCTGCAGGCACTATCCATTGGTCTGTATCTTCCTGTCTCTGAGATTGTTCTTTGTCTCCTTTTTGTTTGTTTGTTTTAATCTGGATACTCCTTTAGGGGCTCTGTTTTGGCAGAGATCATGTACATAAATAATACGTGAACTCGTGAGCACTTAATGAAATTGCTGAGCAGTCGAGTTAGAACAGATAAAAGGAAATACTTCTTCACCCAAAGGGTGATTAACCCATGGAATTCACTGCCACAGGAGGTGGTGGCGGCTGCAAGCATAGCTAGCTTCAAGAGGGCATTGAATAAGCATATGGAGCAAAGGCCCATTAGTGGCTATTAGCCACAGCATATTGTTGGAACTCTCTGTCTGGGGCAAATGATACTCTATATTCTTGGTGCTTGGGAGGGGCAACAGGGTGAGGGCTTCTGGTGTCCTGGCCCCACTGATGGACCTCCTGATGGCACCTGGGGTTTTTTTTTTGGCCACTCTGTGACACAGAATGTTGGAATGAATGGGCCATTGGCCTGATCTGACATGGCTTCTCTTATATCCTTATGTTTTTAATGTGATTCTACCTACTTGGTACTTGAAGTCCATGGTTTGAGTACAAGGAATAAATGCTCCTCACTTGGCCCATGAAGTGCTATGTCATGGCCTAATGTAAGTGTGACAACTTGAATTGCCTTCCTATTTCTTTCCTAGGCCCAAAACATAGGAAGAAACCAATTGGCCTCTTTTCAATAGCGAAACTGTACCCGGGAATTCAGGCTCTTTATAAATGGACAGTGATGCTATTATTACGCTGCCATTTTGAAAGGCTGTTTTGCATTTAATGATTATTTACCATACAGGTTGATGGATGATGATTCCTGGTTTCAGACCCTGGGATGCTGTTCGTTTCGGTATGAAATTTTTATGTGCGCTGAAATATTGTGTCAAAGCTGCACTTTCTGTGGGTAGTACAACTTGTCATTTTGAAATGAAGCCTTCCAGCAGGGGGCAAATAAGGTACGCGTCTCCGGGCTCCACTTTGGGGCCTTCCATCTCGACTCTAATAAGGCACACATTTGAATCCAAGCTGCAAGGAAACGGATGATGCTTTCGCGTCTGCTATTATTTCTACCCACACACCATATTATTCTGGCATATCTGACTCTTTGTTAATAAATATAAGGGGATGCGAGAAGGAAAGGCTGCTTCAAAGAAATTTGATATAACATTCAAACTGAGAACTGGTGGAATTATATCTGGGAAGAAGAAGAAGAAGAAGAAGAAGAAGAAGAAGAAGAAGAAGAAGAAGAAGAAGAAGAAGAAGAAGAAGAAGAAGAAGAAGAAGAGAGTTTGGATTTATACCCCACCCTTCACTACCCAAAGGAGTCTCAGAGCAGCTTACAAATCTCCTTTCCCTTCCCCTCCCCACAACAGACACCCTGTGAGGTAGGTGTGGTTGAGAGACCTCTCCCAGAACTGTCCATGAGCAGAACAACTTTGAGAGATCTTGGTCCCTCTAGATTTGAGGTACCCAGGCTCAGTTAGCCTGTGGGCCTTTTACAACTATAAGAAAGGGTAGCCCAACCCACCACAAAATGGCTTCCAAGTGGATGGTGCTAATCACAAAATGGCTGCCAGCAGCTGAGCCCAATCTGAAAAGTTCTTAGCAAGTTCTTCAAAACATTGGAAGTTTCTGACCCAAGTGCCCAAACGGCGATGCCTTCTCCTGGACTCCTTTGAAGCCCCTCCTGTAAAGGGTAGGTAGACGAGTCTATAGTGGCTCTTTACTTGAGGGGAAGTGATGCTGTTTGGTTTCAGTTTCCCAAGAAAGGTGAGCCTTTGCTCTTTGAGCAGCCACGGATAGTGGCTTGCATGTCTAGAGAGAAAAAGTCTGTGCCTGTGGTTGGCAGCACACAGCCATGGCATGCCTGCCGGGGCAAAGCTCACCTAGGGTTGCCAAGTCCAATTCAAGAAATATCTGGGGACTTTGTGGGTGGAGCCAGGAGACTTTGGGGGTGGAGCCAGGAGACTTTGGGGTAGAGCCAGGAGAGTATGGGGTGGAGTCAGGAGACTATGGGGTTGGAGCCAGGAGCAAGGTTGTGACAAGCATAATTGAACTCCAAAGGGAGTTCTGGCCATCACATTTCAAGGGACGGCACACCTTTTAAATGCCTTCCCTCCATTGGAAATGATGAAGGGTAGGGACAGCTTCTTTTGAGGCTCATAGAATTGGACCCCCTGGTCCAATCGTTTTGAAACTTGCAGGGTATTTTGGGGAGAGGCACTGGGTGCGATGCAGAAAATTTGGCGCCTCTTCCTCAAAAAACATCCCTCCCAGAGTCCCAGATACCCGCGGAACAATTCTCCATTATACCCTATGAGAATCGGACTCCATAGGGAATAGTGGAGTGCCAGCAGACATTTCCCTCCCCTCCCCTGCTTTCTGATGACCCTGAAGTGGGGGAGAGGGCCTCCAAACTGAGGGATCCTTTGCCCCCACCTGGGGATTGGCAACCCTAAGCGCAGCACTTTGCTAGTTCGTCTGCATGTCGCGATTGACCTAAACTTCCCAGGGTTTTTTGTTTTGTTTCGCTTTGCTCTGCTTCCACTCAATTCCTCCTGGATTTTACCCCTAAATTTCAAGAAGAAATACTCTCGCCTACTTTGCCGTCTGCCTCTTGCAGCAGTGTCAGGAGGAAACAACAACAACAAGCACCCCAGAGAGATCAGCTGTGTTGCTGCATTACTTCCAGATCTGCTTTGAGTCCCCATTAGGGAGAGAAGAGAAATAAAAAAGAAATATACCCGATAATAAATAAAGATATCTCTGATGATCTCCCTCTGCCCAAATTCCACCTCCTCCAGGCTCTCCCCTAAATCTCCACGAATTTCCCAAGGCAGAGTTAGCAACCCTATGTGTACCAAAAGGCCTCATTTTGGGCAGGAGCTCACAGGAGCAGAGTTCCGGAACCTCTAAATTTTATTCTGCTCTTTCTTCCTTAAACCTCCCCCCCCCAAAAAAAAAATACTTGCTTTTGGGCTCCATTGTTCAAAGCCCCTGTGAGAATTGTGCTGAACTTTAAGATCTGAAAAACTTTTTCCTCACAAAAACTGGGAAAATAACCAAAACGTATAAAGCAGACAGATGGAAACCTTCACCCTGCCACTGTAGACTCATAGGAGAAAGTAATTTTGAAAGTATGACGGGAGACAGGTTTTATTATGATAGTTGTAATTCGAGACGCATTTTAAGGCAGATACTGAGCTGATATAATTTAGTGCACCTTTTGGTGATGTCAGGGGTGTGTGGCATATGGAATTGTTGTGCTAATGAGCTCCAGCACCTCTTTTTCTACAAAATGACCCCAGTGTACCAGTAATAATACCGAGCAACCCTGGAACCTCCATTGCCAGAGGAAATACTTCTCCTATCATCATATTCTGGGACCAGGAAGTGATGGGTTTCCTTCAATACGCTTCTCTCGCTTTTCTATTTCTATTCTGGGGGCTGCCCAGACCAATCAGTGCACAAGCTATCAAGCTGCAGTACGTGGGCTCTTGAGATGTTCGTGGCAATACGAAAGTTCTGTCTGCGGTGTTGTTAGGTCAGCGATGGCTCACTCACATCCACAGTTGTCAACTGAGAAATTTGTGGGAGCAAGCCAGCATTCATTTCTTTCTTTCTTTCTTTCTTTCTTTCTTTCTTTCTTTCTTTCTTTCTTTCTTTCTTTCTTTCTTTCTTTCTTTCTTTCTTTCTTTCTTTCTTTCTTTCTTTCTTTCTTTCTTTCTTTCTTTCTTTCTTTCTTTCTTTCTTTCTCTCTTTTGGAAGGGACCTCCAGGGTCATCTAGTCCAACCACCTGCACAATGCAGGAAACTCACAAATACCTCCCCCTAAATTCACAGGATCTTCATTGCTGTCAGATGGCCCTCTAGTCTCAGTTTAAAAACCTCCAAGGAAGGAGAGCCCACCACCTCCCGAGGAAGCCTGTTCCACCGAGGAACTGCTCTAATGGTCAGGAAGCTCTTCCTAATGTTGAGCCGGAAACTCTTTGGATTTAATTTCAACCCATTGGTTCTGGTCCTGCCTCCTGGGGCCACAGAAAACAATTCCACACCATCCTCTATATGATAGCCCTTCAAGTACTTGAAGATGGTGATCATATCACCTCTCAGCCGCCTCCTCTCCAGGCTAAACATCCCCAGCTCCTTCAACCTTTCCTCATAGGACTTGATCTCCAGACCCCTCACCATCTTCGTTGCCCTCCTCTGGATCCATTCCAACTTGTCTATATCCTTAAAATGTGGTGCCTGAAACTGAACACAATGCTCCACATGAGGTCTTTCCAGAGCTTTCTTTCTTTCTGAGAGCCAGTTTGGTGTAGTGGTTAAGTGTGCGGACTCTTATCTGGGAGAACCGGGTTTGATTCCCCACTCCTCCACTTGCACCTGCTAGCATGGCCTTGGGTCAGCCATAGCTCTGGCAGAGGTTGTCCTTGAAATGGCAGCTGCTGTGAGAGCCCTCTCCAGCCCCACCCACCTCACAGGGTGTCTGTTGTGGGGGAGGAAGGTAGAGGAGATTGTGAGCCGCTCTGAGACTCTTCGGAGTGGAGGGCGGGATATAAATCCAATATCTTCTTCTTTCTTTCTTTCTTTCTTTCTTTCTTTCTTTCTTTCTTTCTTTCTTTCTTTCTTTCTTTCTTTCTTTCTTTCTTTCTTTCTTTATTCTGCCCTTTCCCTCAAGCAGGCTCAGGGCGAATAACAACAAAAGTTCAAACAATTAAAAACTACAAGCTAGAACCATAAAATACAATAGAACAAATAGCACATATATCACGGGCGGTGGTTTCCATTGGGCGCATTCTATAGATCAGTACGGCAGTAGGCCCAGAGATGAAATGATAAATCAAGATAAGTTAATATAGCATCATGACAGGCAAGGAAGGCCAAGCAGATGGAAATAAGGATCTCCGCTGCCTCAACCGAAGACCCGGCGGAACAGCTCCATCTTGCGAGCCCTACGAAATGGCATCAAAACACGTAGGGCCTGGATCTCCACAGGGAGCTGATTCCACCAGGCTGGGGCCAAAGCTGAAAAGGCCCTGGCCCTGGTCGAGACAAGCCAAACATCCTTTGGGCCAGGGAGGGTCAACAAATGCTGCAAAACAGAACGCAGCAATCTCTGAAGCACATATGGGGAGAGGTGGTCCCGCAGGTATCTTGATCCCAGGCTGCGTAAGGCTTTAAATGTTAAGACCAAAACCTTGAGGCAGAACCGGCACTCTATTGGTAGCCAGTGCAATTGGTGTAGCGCTGGCCGGATGCTTGCCCGTAGAGGTGATGCAGTTACCAGCCGGGCTGCCGCATTTTGCAACACTTGAACGCCTTGCACATCCGTGGCAACACTTGAACGCCTTGCACATCCGTAGGCCTGATCTAAACCAAACCCCGGCAAGTCTTTCACGTGGCCTCAAACAGAACTTCTGGAGCTTGTCAAGGAGGTTTACTGCTTAGGGGATAGCAAGGTCAAGCTAAAGCATTAGCAACAGGGCAGTGAGGGGAAGATACTGAGAGAAAAATGACGAACCTATGAATGTCCTTCATGAATATCCTGGAGGAACAAATACCAAGTGCAGGAGGGAAGCTCACGACGCACGACTTTAACCTTCGCGTGGAGACGGTTGACAAGGGTGCCCTTTCCTGACCATTCCGAAGTCAAACGCTGCCAGTAAGTATGTGGGTGAAAAGTACCAATCCCCTTTGCAAAGGTCACTAAATCAGTTGCCTGAGGAAAATGAGTTTTGCTTGCTGTTAGCCTGACCTTAACTTGAACTAATGAACTGAAGATAAAAAAGGTGTTCCATCCTACTGGAAAACTCCATGCCACTCGAGCCCTACCGCATACAAAGGGGGAAAAAATATGTCGGTAATGATGCGAGCATCCAACCTTTCATTCCCCTCTCCATCCTTTATAGGTCAGGCTGGGCAATTGAGAATAGCCTGTTATTTCAAGACTCTAATGGTTTAAAGGAAAGGTTCCTCCACATCCCCTTCGCAACTCAAAAAAAAAAAAAATACCAACTTCACAGCTTGATAAATTACCCATGCCAAAACATCTAGGTTCAGTGGTCACAACCCCCCACCCCCCACGCATGTCCTGAAGATCAGGGACTGCTCAAAACAATGAAGATGCAACTTCATAGTTAATGGCATGGTTGGAGTGAGGCCCGTGGCGCAGGGTGTTAAAGCTGCAGTACTGCAGTCCTAAGCTCTGCTCACGACCTGAGTTCAATCTTGGCGGAAGCTGGGTTCAGATAGCCGGCTCATGGTTAACTCAGCCTTCCATCCTTCTGAGGTCAGTAAAATGAGTTCCCAGCTTGCTGGGGGGGAAAGTGTAGATGACTGGGGAAGGCAATGGCAAACCACCCCGTAAAAAAAGTCTGCCGTGAAAACATTGCGAAAGTAACATCACCCCAGAGTCGGAAACGACTGGTGCTTGCACAGGGGGCCTTTCCTTTTCCCTGGAGTGAGGGACTGTTGGTGAGTTAGTTGTAGCGGTTAAGTGGTCGGACTCTTATCTGGGAGAACTGAGTTTGATTCCCCACTCTTCCACTTGCAGCTGCTGGAATTGTCTTGGGTCAGCCAGAGCTCTTGTAGGAGTTGTCCTTGAATGGGCAGCTTCTGGGAGAGCTCTCTCAGCCCCACCTACCTCACAGGGGGTCTGTTGTGGTGGTGGTGGTGGGAAGTAAAGGAGATTTATAGGGCGGGATATAAATCGCTCTGAGACTCTGAGATTCAGAGTATAAGGCAGGATATACATCCAATGTCTTCTTCATCTTCTTAAATCTGTACACTTGGGGACATTGTTGGAGTGTCTCGATTTGGCCCTTGACCATGAAGATTTTTGGATTTATATCCCACCCTATACTCTGAATCTCAAAGTCTCAGAGCGGTCACAATCTTCTCTACCTCCCCCCCCCCCCACAACAAACACCCTGTGAGGTAGATGGGGCTGAGAGTGCTTTTATAGCAGCTGCCCTTTCAAGGACAGCTTCTATGAAAGCTGTGGCTGACCCAAGGACCCCATTGTAAGATACTGGTTTGTAACCCATCAACTGGATTCTCAATTGTATGCTCTTGTCTACTTTGTCCCATAGAACTGAATGGGAGCCGTCGAGACCAAGGTAAGGATTCCAGCCTCCAGGTGGGGACCCAGGGATCCCCCAGAATTATTCTCCGGGCTACAGAGATTAGTTTCCCTGGAGGAAACTGATGCTTTGGATGATGGACTGTATGTCGTCGTATCCCACTGGGGTCCCTTGTCCTGTTCAGGCTCCACCCCCAAATCTACAGGAATGTCCCAACTGGAGCTGCAACTGTATCCTCCCTGAGAACTAATAGATTAGAGTGACATGCTTTAATCTGAATTACTGGGTTTGATTCCCCACTCCTCCACCTGAAGCCTGAAGGTGTCTTTGGGCCAGCCACAGTTCTCTCAGAGCTCTCTCAGCCCCACCTGCCTCACAGGGGGTTTGTTGCAGGGAGAGGAATCCAAGACAATTGTAACCAGCTTTGAGGCTGAGAAAAGGTGGGGTATAAAAACCTTCTTTTCTTCTGTTGCTTGATTATATCCCAATACTTGATTATATCCCAATGTGCAGCAGTTCCTACTCACACAAGACCTCGTTGTCAGCCCCTGCATGGTCCTCAATAGATAAGCCTCTTGCTGTGGTCCAGTACACACTGCCACACAAGGTGGTAAGCGGTTAGGATCATAGCCAGCTTCAAGAGGGGATTAGATAAACATCTGGAGCAGAAGTCCATCAGTGGCTATTAGCCACAGTGTATTGTTGGAACTCTCTGTCTGGGGCAAGTGATGCTCTATATTCTTGTGTTTGGGAGGGGCAACTGTATGAGGACTTCTAGTGTCCTGGCCCCACTGATGGACCTCTTGATGGCACCTGGGATTTTTTGGCCACTGTTTGACACAGAGTTTTGGACTGAATGGGCCCTTGGCCTGATCCAACATGGGTTCTTTTATGTTCTTACGTTCAGTAAAGGTTTTATTGATAGACACATTATAACGTGTATGGCTCTTTGTGTCAGATCTGGCTATATAGGGGAAAGCCAGATCTATCTACCCTCTTTTGGGACTGTTAACAGCCTGCCCACATTCAGATTAAAAAGCCAGCGCAAATCAGCAAAAGCAATTTCTCAGCCAGTCCCCCATTGCATGCCGGCAGGTACCAAGACAGTCTCTGTTGGGAGAAAACTTGTCCTTGCGTTCCAGACACGAGCCTTCCTAGCAGGGCAGAATGGGTATTTCAGGTGTTACAGTCAAAACAGAAAGCAAGCTGGCAAAAGCAACCCCACGCATCCTCCCCCAACATTCCCATCACAGTTACAGAAAACAGGAAAGCTCAAGGGCCAAGCAAATAAAGGCCATGGGGACCATTATAGTTAATGGTTCCAAAGAGGGATCAATTTGAGGGTAGGGGCGGCGGGACTGTTTTGAAGACAGAGGCAGCAAATTTGCTGTGTAGCTGCTGATGTGTCTCCTCAAAAGAGCCCCCAATTTTTTTAAAAAAAGTTTTGACCAGAGGATCCAATTCTATGGGCTTGCAAAGAAGGCGTCTCATTCGCCATCATTTCCAATGGAGGTGGGAAGCATTTAAAGGGATCACAGTCCCTTTAACCCCTTCTGCAAGCTATGAGGGAATGTTGAAGGTATTTAAAGGGCTATCGGGCTTTCCCAGCCAATGGTGAATATTTTCAGGATTATCTGGGAATAATATATATTGGATAGCCAAAAATAGATCCTGATCTGTATCCTGCTGAATGCACATCCCTGCCAGCAAGCATTAAAAGAAAGAACAAGCAAAACAGAGACTAGAAGAAGAAACATCTTGGTCCCAGTTAGTTACTATCCAACAGCAGCCTTTCTATGTATGGGATAACATTACAATTAAATTAACTCTTCCAAAACCTCTCCATTTCTATCCATGTGTGATCTATTGCTATCCCGACAGCTCCAATGCAAATCAACCCATTATATATCTAGATCAGGAGTCCCCAACCCCCGCCCCCCGGTCGTGCACCAATCTCAGTCCATGGCCTGTTAGCAACCAGGCCATGAGTTATATAATTATTTCATTATATATTACAATGTAGGAAGAAGAAGAAGAAGAAGAAGAAGAAGAAGAAGAAGAAGAAGAAGAAGAAGAAGAAGAAGAAGAAGAAGAAGAAGAAGAAGAAGAAGAAGAAAGACAATGGAATTGGATTTATAGCCTTCCCTCCACTCTGAATCTCAGGCCCTGTTCAGATGTACAGTATAATCAGATGTCGCTGCTGTTTCCTTCTAGATTTAAAGGGGCTGATCAGACAGCAACATCTGCCTCCCAGTATTAACTCGTGGTAGCCCCCCCTCCCCCAATCCTTCTTGGAACCGGATTATTTTGTTACCTGCTCCTTTGCGGTGTATTTTTGAGTTGTCCGGTTTCACCTCAAAGTTTTCTCCATCTGCTGTAATATTAACCAACTTTCGGATGTCTGAAGGCTGTCCCAGAGCAAAAGGAGCCTCAGACATCCCATTTATGGTTGCCATTTTTTTTTACTACTTAGCAATATGGGTATAACCACATAATGTTTTAACCTATGCGCATGCACAAGTGTGCATATGTGCATAATGCGTGCATGTACATAATAGTGGAAGAAAAATAACTCCATGGTGCCATCGTGTGGATGGCAGAAGACGGTTTCACCGCAGAGTGATTCGAATTGCAGTATGGAAGTCTGATCGATAATATCTGAAACAAAGATATTCGGAACAGAACGGGGTCAGTTTAACACGGACTCAACATGCTGTGTGAACAGGGTGTCAGAGTGACTCACAATCTCTTTTATCTTCCTCCCCCACAAAAAACACCCTGTGAGGTGCGTGGGGCTGAGAGAGCTCTCCCCAGAAACTGCCCTTTCAAGGACAACCCAAGGCCATTCCAGCAGCTGCAAGTGGAGTGGGAAATCAAACCTGGTTCTCCCAGATAAGAGTCTGTGCACTTAACCATCTCACCAAAATAAAGTGCACAATTGTATCATCCCAAAACCATCACCCTGCCCCCCCCCCCATTCTATGGAAAAATTGTCTTCCACAAAACCGGTCCCTAGTGCCAAAAAGGTTGGGGATTGCTGATCTAGATAAACCGATAGGTATCAACGAGAAAATGGATTATTTGGAAGGTGAACTAGAACCATAAACTCATAGAGTTGTAAGGGACCATACAGGCCATCTAGCCCAACCCCTTGCAGGATCAGCCTGTATTTGAACTAGATGCACTTTTCCCCTACTTATAGACCTGCAAAGTGATGAACTTGAAAAGTCTTTGAAGGATTTGAAATGAGGAGCGTATCTGCGCATTTTGATACGCCTTCCATTTTGTGACTTATACATGTAATGTTGTAACTTGTAACTTATGCGTCTAATATTGGAAGTTTAAATGATGTCTAATAGTGGAAGTTGAAATGGCATTATCAAGAATACATGATTGTTAATTGCCACAGAAATTTCCATTCATTCATTGTTCACGGTTCATTCTAGTCGTGACCTACCTGGAGGCTGGCAATCCCAGTAACCAGGCAATCCTAAACAGTTACTCCCTTCTAAGCCCATCGAAGGCAATATCAGTTGTCTCCATACCTGGAGCGCAATGACTTGGCAACAGTGATCTATGTGACGGTCACCTTGAGAATAGACTACTGTAACACCCTCTACATGGGGCTGCCCATGACTCAAATTTGGAGGCTGAAAATGCAACAGCCAGGTTGTTAATGAGCTACCTGTACAGGAGCACATTCAACCTGTGCTGAAAGCGTTACACTGGTTGCCTGTGGCATTCCGGATTCACTTCAAGGTGCCGATCATAACCTTTAAAGCCCTATATGGCCTGGGACCTGTCTACCTTCGGGACCGCCTCTTCCCGTACATATCCCAGAGAGCACTATGTTCAGGGTCCCAAAATCTTCTTAAGATCCCTGGACTCAAAGAAGCTCGGTCGTCCACCACCAGAGCCAGTGCGTTCTCGCTAACAGCCCCCACTCTGCGGAATGCCCTCTGCAAAAAGATCAGGGCCTTGTGTGACCTGCCACAGTTCCGCAGGGCCTGCAAGAACAAACTCGCTTTCAACGGTTAAGGGGAGGTGGCTATTATTCCACAGCACCTACGATCTCACTGAACTAACATAATTGAAACCAGACACATCAGAACAACCAGATCATCAACGTGCATCTTGGACTTTTAATGACTGTAAAAAGTATGGAAATGATTTTAGCATATATTTTGTTTTTGTTTTTTAAATATTTTACGTTGTTTTTATTTGTTGTTAGCTGCCCTGAGACCATCAGGGGAGGGTGGGATATAAATCCGATTAAATAAATAAATAGGCTACGAAGGGTTTAACTGGTTAGGGTTACAACGCTATACTGTATAAAGTGTGCTCAGGATTGCAGCCTAAATCTTTTGCGGTTAATATTTCTGCTGAATCCTAACAAAGCAAGCGAGTGAGCCCCAGAATCATCCAAAACTCAGTGGCTCGATTGACTGACACACAGAAGTCCAATAAGTGGGTTCAATCATATTCAGGTAGCTTTTGTTCTCTTCCTCGTGTACCCTGGTGAGGTTTTGCGGCTGCTTGCTTAATGATTATTTGTCCTAACGTCCGCGGATGGAACTCTATTAACGCTCATTTCAAAGGCCATTGCAAATTCACAGGCACGTATCAACAGAAACGAATGCTGAAGTCAGCAGAATGGCTCCAACATTGGACTTTAGTTTCATTCATTTTAAGTTTGAAAAAAGTAAATCGAGGCACTTTTTAATAAGCCGGGCAGCGACGGCCAAGCATAAATAAGCATCCAAGTTTGTCAATTCTCGTAATGGTTTTATTTTGCCCATAAACTAAGGCATTAATAATTTATCTGACGTGTCTTTGTTAACAAATAAATAAATAAATGTTTACTGTGGCCACGCCGTGTGAACAGGCTGTGATGTGACGAAAGAAATTTACAGCGGGGGTCCTCGGGTGGTTAACGTGAGCTGGTGAAAAATGGTGCCATAAAATTTCATTTACCATTTACCACTGCACTGGTCTCAGGCAGTCAAATGCTCTTTATGGGAGCTCATAAATGGCGTTAAAAAAGAGAGAGAGGAGACTCGTTTTTATTATGTGGCTCCATTAGATACCACACACAAAACAGCTGAATGTATCACCTTGCAATGCATGGCGATATCAGGGCAAGATTTATGCCCACGTATGGAGAACAACTGAAAATGTGTATCTTTTGCATTGATTTTTAAAAAAAACCCTTCACATTATAACAGAAATCCACAAGGCTTTTTTTTTTTTAGTGGGAACACACAGGATAAATAAATCGATGGTACGGTCTCATTTGGAATACTGTCTGCAATTCTAGTCACCACACCTCAAAAAGGATATTATAGCATTGGAGAAAGTGCAGAAAAGGGCAACTAGAATGATTACAGGTTTGGAGCACTTTCCCTATGAAGAAAGGTTAAAATGCTTGCGGCTCTTTAGCTTGGAGAAATGTCGACTGCGGGGTGACATGAGAGAGGTTTACAAGATTATGCATGGGATGGAGAAGGTAGAGAAAGAAGTACTTTTCTCCCTTTCTCACAATACAAGAACTCGTGGGCATTCCATGAAATTGCTGAGCAGTCGGGTTAGAATGCATAAAAGGAGGTACTTCTTAACCCACAGGGTGATTAACATGCAGAATTCACTGCCACAGGAGGTGGTGGCGGCTATGGTTTCTGTTATGGAGAGCCAGTTTGGTGTAGTGGTTAAGTGTGTGGACTCTTATCTGGGAGAACCAGGTTTGATTCCCCACTCCTCCACTTGCACCTGCTAGCATGGCCTTGGGTCAGCCATAGCTCTGGCAGAGGTTATCCTTGAATGGGCAGCTGCTGTGAGAGCCCTCTCCAGCCCCACCCACCTCACGGGTGTCTGTTGTGGGGGAGGAAGGTAAAGGAGATTGTGAGCAGCTCTGAGACTCTTCGGAGTGGAGGGCGGGATATAAATTCAATATCTTCTTCTGCTTCTTATGTTCTTACAGGAACACAGTTCTGGCTGCCTTAGTGTCAAAGGGTGTGACCTAATATGCAAATCTTGCTGGGCTTCATCTACAAAAATCCCTGTGTGAAACAGTGGTGATGTCAGGGGGTGTGGCCTACTATGCAAATGAATTCCTGTAAATCCAGATAGATGAAACTCAGATATGTATATTTATATGGTTGCCAGCTTCAGGTTGGGAGATTCCCGGAGATTTGGGGGTGGATCCTGAGGAGAGCAGAGTTTGGGGAAGGGAGAAAAGGAGTAGGGTTTTATACCCAGCTTTCAACTACCTTGAAGAGCCCCGTGGCACAGAGCGTTAAAGCTGGACTACTGCAGTCTTAAACTCTGCTCACGACCTGAGTTTGATTCCCGCCAGAAGCCGGCTCAGGTTGACTCAGCCTTCCATTCTTCCGAGGTCGGTAAAATGAGTACCCAGCTTGCTGGGGGGAAAGTGTAGATGACTGGGGAAGGCAATGGCAAACCACCTCGTAAAAAGTCTGCCGTGAAAACGTAAAAGCAACATCAACCCGGAGTCAGAAATGACTGGTGCTTGCACAGGGGACCTTTCCTTTTCCTTCGTCTACCTTAACAAGTCCCAAAGTGGGTTACAATCTCCTTCCATTTCCCACAACAGACACATAGGGTTGCCAGTCTCCAGGTGGGGGCTGGCAATCTCCCACTTTTTCAACTGATCTACTGCTGGCAGAGATCAGCTCCTCTGGAGAAAATGGCTGCTTTGAAGGGTAGACTCTATGGCATTGTACCATGCTGAGGCCCTGCCCCACCCCATCCCAAACCCCACCCTCTCCCAGGTCTCCAGGTATTTTCCACCCCAGACCTGGCAACCCCTTGAGGCAGGTGGGGCTGAGAGAGTTCTGAGAGAACCATGACTGGCCCAAGGTCACCCAGTGGGCTTCATCAGGAGGAAGAGGGAGGAATCCCGGGGAACTGCATCCTAGGAAATACAAACCCAGAGAAATGCTGTTCACCACTTTTGAGGCAGGAAACAATTTTCTCCACGTGAGTTTGGCCACGGATGGAGAAGTGTTTGCCCGCTCCAGAACCATTAATTTTGGAAGGGGTGTTGAAAGACCTGAGTCAGATTGAGGTGACAAGAGAGGAGGTCCTACAACTGATTGTCATCAAAGGCTCCTTAGTAAGCTCGAGAGTCATGGAGTAAAAGGACAGGTCCTCTTGTGGATCAAAAACTGGATAATTAATAGGAAGCAGAGAGTGAGTATAAATGGGCAGTCTTCGCAGTGGAGGACGGTAAGCAGTGGGGTGTCTCAGGGCTCAGTACTGAGTCCCATGCTCTTTAAATTGTTCATTAATGATCTGGAGTTGGGAGTAAGCAGTGAAGTGGCCAAGTTTGCAGATGACACTAAATTGTTCAGGGTGGTGAGAGCCAGAGAAGATTGTGAGGCACTCCAAAGGGATCTGTTGAAGCTGGATGAGTGGGCATCAACGTGGCAGATGAAGTTGAATGTGGACAAGTGCAAAGTAATGCATATTGGGGCCAAGAATCCCAGCTACAAATACAAGTTGATGGGGTGTGAACTGGCAGAGACTGACCAAGACAGAGATCTTGGGGTCATGGTAAATAACACACTGAAAATGTCAAGACAGTGTGCGATTGCAATAAAAAAGGCCAACGCCATGCTGGGAATTATTAGGAAGGGAACTGAAAACAAATCAGCCAGTATCATAATGCCCCTGTATAAATCGATGGTGCGGTCTCATTTGGAATACTGTGTACAATTCTGGTCACCGCACCTCAGAAAGGATATTATAGCATTGGAAAAAGTGCAGAAAAGGGCAACTAGAATGATTAAAGGTTTGGAACACTTTCCCTATGAAGAAAGGTTAAAATGCTTGGGGCTCTTTAGCTTGGAGCAACGTCGACTGCGGGATGACATGATAGAAGTTTACAAGACTATGCATGGGATGAAGAAAGTAGAGAAAAAAGTATTTTTCTCCCTTTCTCATAATAAAAGAACTCGTGGGCATTCAATGAAATTGCTGAGAAGTCAGGTTAAAATGGATAAAAGGAAGTACTTCTTCACCTGAAAGGTGATTAAAATGTGGAATTCACTGCCACAGGAGGTGCTGGCAGCTACAAGCATAGCCAGCTTTAAGAGGGGATTGGATAAAAATATGGAGCAGAGATCCATCAGTGACTATTAGCCACTGTGTGTATATGTTTGTGTGTGTGTGTGTACACACACACATATATTGGCCACTGGTGTGACACAGAATGTTGGACTGGATGGGCCACTGGCCTGATCCAACATGGCTTCTCTGATGTTCTTACGTGACACAGAATGTTGCACTGGATGGGCCATTGACCTGATCCAACATGGCTTCTCTTATGTTCTTATGGATTTGTGGGTTTTTTGGTCATGTTCTGGTCATGTACTTTTCAAGGCTGTTGTGAGGATAACATGGAGGAGAGGAGACTGAGGTAAGTGACTCTGAGTCTCCACTGGAGGGAAAAGAGGGGTGCAATTGAAGTAAATAAATAAACTGCACTGCTTCTAGATTTTTGAGTCAGCAGTATGATATTTGAGATTGGAGCTGGCCACTATACTGACAGCCAATCTGGTGTAGTGGTTAAGTGCATGGACTCTTATCTGGGAGAACCAGGTTTGATTCCTCACTCCTCCACTTGCACCTGCTGGAATAGCCTTGGGTCATCCATAGCTTTTACAGGAGTTGTCCTTGAAAGCTTCTGGGAGAGCTCTCTCAGCCCCACCTACCTTGCAGGGTGTCTGTTGTGGGGAAGGAAAGTAAAGGTGATTGTGAATCACTCTGAGACTCAGACTCAGAGTGGAGGTTGGGATATAAATTCAATACCTTCTTCTAATATTTGCAAGAATCACAACCTGAGTTCGATCCCAGCTGAAGCTGCTTTCAGGTAGCCGGCTCAGGTTGACTCAGCCTTCCATCCTTCCAAGGTCGGTAAAATGAGTACCCAGCTTGCCGGGGAGGAAGTGTAGATGACTGGGGAAGGCCATGGCAAACCACCCTGTAAAAAGTCTGCCGTGAAAACGTTGAGAAAGCAACATCGCCCCGGAGTTGGAAACGAATGGTGCTTGCGCAGGGGACTACCTTTACCTTATAACAGTAAAACAAATACACTACTTTCATCTTTTTTTATGCCAATCCCTAACCATTTTAGACAGAGTTGCACAGCTCTGGTGTACCAAGCACTACCTCCTTCCTTCCCCTTAATAGCTTTCCTTAGACCTTAATCCTATCTGCCTTTATTTGCCCTTTGAAATCAGATAGTGACAGCCAAAGGTTAACCTTTATATCAGGGTATACTTTGTAAGCCATTTCTTTTCCGAGAAGCTTAATCTGAAGGAGCAGGAGAGGGAATGTCAAAGTAAGATGTATGTTTTCAGAGACCTCTACAGTGACGCCAACGTGGAATTATTCCAAGGCTAGAAGGGATATTGTGTGAAGAGAAGGTATAAAGAAGAATGCATATGTTTAATGGGTTTTTAATGGAACTCCCAGCAGCAAATTTATGTTCATCAAGTGAAGGAAGGCCATAAGTAAACAGGAACAAGGATAGTCTAGTCCCCTTTTCCGCATTGATGATAAGGTCAGATTCACACATTCATGTGGCTACTTTCTCTGTATTTGACTGCTGGGGTGCAAGGGATGGATGAATGTTCTCAGGGGTCATTTGGACTACTGTAATGCCCTCTACATGGGGCTGCCCCTGTACTGAACTCAGAAACTGCAGCTGGTGCAGAATGCGGCAGCCAGGCTGTTAGTGGGACTACCTCAGTGGGAGCACGTGCAGCCTAGGTTGCGGGAGCTGCACTGGCTGCCAATTGTGTTCCGAGTTCGTTACAAAGTGCTGGTTATTACCTTTAAAGCCCTATCTGGCGGAGGACCTGTCTACGTTAGGGACCACCTCTCTCCATATATCCCCCAGAGAGCACTGAGATCCAGCTCCCAAAATCTCTTAAAAATCCCTGGACCAAGGGAGGCCAAATTGAAAACAACCCAAGAGCAGGCCTTCTCAGTAACGGCTCCTCACTGGTGGAACCAATGACCAGCGGAGGTTCGAGCCCTGCGGGACTACAATCAGTTCCGCAGGGCCTGCAAAACTATCCTTGTTTTCAAATGGCCTACAAGATTGAATCCTGAAGTGACACCTAGCCATCAGATATAGCACCTTAACTGTAGTGGTTTTAATTAATTAATTTAATGTCTTTTATTGTATTTTATCGTATAATGGATTTACTGTAATCATGGCACTTGCCATGTCTGTGAGCCGCCCTAAGCCTGCCTCGGCGGGGAGGGCGGGATATAAATAAAATTTATTATTATTATTATTATTTGTAGAAAAAAAATAGGTGGTGGAGCTCACTAGCATATGCTCCCCCTCAGCAAAAAGCAACCCGATGCAAGAAAGGAGACCCCCGGGTGAGCAAGCTCTGTTTGGGCTGGCTAGAGATCCAGCCAGCCCAAGCAGGCCTCGCTCCCCTGGGGTTCTCTTGGGCTGCTCCCCCCCACACAGCCAAAAGGCCAGCAAGCCAGCGCCTGCCCAAAATCACAAAAGAAGTGGAGAAAGGGTGGTATGGGCTTCTCCAGGAGTTAATGAGGGCTGCAAAGCCCCTGGTGACTGGCTGGCTGGCTGCTCTCCTAATCCAGGGATTGTTATACAGCTCCACCTCCTATTCAATAGACAAGATAGTTGGGAAGGAAGAGGGGGGACCCTCAGAAAGGTTCAGGAGCTGTGCCCCTGTGAGCTGCTGCTGAATCTGGGGCTTGAATGTTCTCACTTCTGTTTAGTTTAATCAGGGCTTTTGAAGCAGGAACTCCTTTGCATACTAGTCCACGCCCCCAAATGTAGCCAGTCTTCCTGGAGCTTACAGTAGGCACTGTAAGAAGAGCCCTGTAAGCTCTTTGGGGATTGGCAGCATCAGGGATGTGTGGCCTAATATGCAAAGGAGTTCCTGCTTCAAAGAAAGCCCTTCATTTAAGATTTGTTTCATTTTTGTCAGTGAATTTTATTGCATACACCAGGGGTGGCCAACGGTAGCTCTCCAGATGTTTTTTGCCTACGACTCCCATCAGCCCCAGCCAGCATGGCCAATGGCTGGGACTGATGGGAGTTGTAGGCAAAAACATCTGGAGAGCTACTGTTGGCCACACCAGCATACACTAATTAATGTTTGTCAGCTTATTTATACATATAGAATCATAGAATCGTAGAGTTGGAAGGGACCTCGAGGGTCATCTAGTCCAACCCCCTGCACAATGTAGGAAACTCACAAACACCTCCCCCTAAATTCATAGGATCTTCATCGCTGTCAGATGGCCCTCTAGCCTCTGTTTAAAAACCTCCAAGGAAGGAGAGCCCACCACCTCCCAAGGAAGCCTGTTCCACTGAGGAACTGCTCTAACAGTAAGTAAGTAAAATTTTATTTGTATCCCGCCCTCCCCCGCCGAAGCAGGCTCAGGGCAGCTAACAACATCCATAAGCAAACAATACAATAGATAAAAACATTAAATTACATTGTTTAAAAACCAGTCAATACTTAATTAAAACATTACTAAATCTAGCATTAACATTGTTGTTTGACGCTATCCCTGTCAGTTGACATAATAATAACAGGGTCCCTGAACCAGATCGTTTTGGCGTTTTCCTTGTTACAACTATAATTCAGCAATTCATGAATGCCAGCTTGAAGAGGGTGGTCTTGCAGGCCCTGCGGAACTGATCAAGGCTCCGCAGGGCCCGCACCTCATCTGGCAGCTGATTCCAAAGGTATGGGGCTGCGGTAGAAAAGGCCCGAGCGCGGGTATTCTGAAGTTTAACTTCTTTTGGCCCAGGGATGGTCAGTTTGTTTTTCCCAACTGACCTCAGTGCTCTCTGGGGCTCATACGGGGAGAGACGGTCCCTTAGGTAGGTCGGTCCTCGGCCATATAGGGCTTTAAAGGTAATGACCAGCACTTTGTACTGGACCCGGTATACAATCGGCAGCCAGTGCAGTCCGCGTAGCCCCGGCCGTATATGCTCCCACCTTGGGAGACCTAGCAACAGCCTGGCCGCCGCATTCTGCACTAGCTGCAATCTCTGGGTCCAGCACAAAGGCAGCCCCATGTAGAGGGCGTTACAGTAGTCCAGTCTTGAGGTGACCGTCGCATGGATCACCGTTGCTAGGTCCTGACGCTCTAGGAAAGGGGCCAACTGCCTTGCCCGCCTCAGATGAAAAAATGCTGACTTGGCAGTGGCTGTTATCTGGGCCTCCATTGATAGTGAAGGCTCCAGTAAAACACCCAAGCTGTTGGTGGTACCTGTTGCACCACCTTCAGCGGTGCACCATCAAAGGCCGGGAGAGATATTTCCTTCCCCAGAGCGCCACGACCCACACAGAGAACCTCTGTCTTCGCCGGGTTCAACTTCAGCCCACTCAGCCTAAGCCACGTAGCAACAGCCTATAAAGCCCGGTCCAGATTCCCTGGGACGGAGGCGGGCCGGCCGTCCATTAGCAGATAGAGCTGGGTGTCATCTGCATATTGATGGCAACCCAGCCCAAACCTCCGGGCAATCTGGGCAAGGGGGCGCATATAGATGTTAAATAACATCGGGGAGAGAACTGCTCCCTGAGGCACCCCACAATCTGCACTAGGGCATTGACGAAAATACTCCCATCCATTTCTTTTTTCAATTTAAGGGCACAAGGCTAAAAAGGGTCTCCAAAGCTTCTGCCATAGGACTCCTCCTCCATACAAATTAAAGCCCTGCACAAAGCATGGTGAAGTTGCAGCTGACTTTGCACAGACATGCATGTGCACACATAGAGAAGTTGCCAGTGATTGCATCTTGCAATACCAGAGTTAGTGGGTTTTACCATTCATTCTGTACGCTCAGTATTTCCCCATATTATGAGAGTGTGTGATTCACTCCCATTTTTCACTGTGACTTATAACACAGCAGAGAATCCCCTAGTGTTTGGGAATATTGAAAGGGGGGCTTTACAGCTGTTTGTCTGTTTCAGAAAAAGTCTGGTCATTTTCTACAGTGAACTTCCCTCCTTTTCCTGCATTCCTTTCTGTTCCCTTTCAATCAAAAACTAAGAAGAAGAATTGCAGATTTATACCCCGCCCTTCTCTTACAATCTCCTATATCTTCTCCCCCCACAAAAGACACCCTGTGAGGTGGGTGGGACTGAGAGGGCTCTCACAGCAGCTGCCCTTTCAAGGACAACCTCTGCCAGAGCTATGGCTGACTCAAGGCCATTCCAGCAGCTGCAAGTGGAGAAGTGGGGAATCAAACCTGGTTCTCTCAGATAGAGTCCACACACTTAACCACTACACCAAACTGGCTTTCCTAACTAACACAAAAATGCATGTGCAAAACCTGAACCATGAGAATTTAAATGGAAGGTGCTTGCTGAATGCTACTGTGCAGGTGCAATAGGGCAATTACATTTTTTTAAAAAAAGTTGAATGCCATCCCCCACTTATTACAAGTGATGTTTCACCCCAATTTAGAAAAGTGGTTTTTTTTTTTAATTAATTGTAGCTGCAGAATAAATACATCAGAAGGGGGGTGGGGGGTGGATGTACTGTCTTGGATCAGCCAGGGCTCAGTAATAGCGAGGGCTCCTCAGCAGAAGAGGACTCCTCAGGAGAAGAGCAGTCCCTTCTAGCCAGACTTGAAGAAACAGACGCTGACCAGCAGGAAAATGAGCTTCAGGCTTGTCAGGGTTCACAGCCAACAGCTGGTGCAGAGACACCCTCCAGCCCTCATTCAGCAGATGAACCACTCCTATCCCACTAATATCACCAAACCCTTACATCGCTGCAGATGGAGGCTGAGAACAGAGGTACACACAAGACAGCAAAGTACATGCCTCCTGACCCAAAACCAGCTGCTTGCTAATAACAAAGATGAGTAGCTGCAAGATTGCTTCTGAGTAGCTGGCTGCATGCATACCCTTACCTGGAGCTATAAAAACCAGCCAAGATCAGCTTTTAGGGTGGACGCAAGATATGATAAATGCTAAGCCACTAACTCTACCTTGTCTGACTCCTGGAATGAACCAATGTTCGCTCTAAGCTGCAGAGACTTATTTTGATTTCATGCAGTATTTCCCCACACACACACACACACATACAAACACTACCACTGAGGTTCCTGTAATTACTGTAACAAGGAATCAGCAGGCTCTCTATGGTAGTTCCTAGATCTGCCCTTTGTCTCGGAATTCCTTCCTTCCTTCCTTCCTTCCTTCCTTCCTTCCTTCCTTCCTTCCTTCCTTCCTTCCTTCCTTCCTTCCTTCCTTCCTTCCTTCCCTATTTGTGTTTGTGTTAGTGTGTGTGTGTGCTTGCATGCCTGGAAGTCATGGTGACTTCAGCCAACCCCTAGTGGGCTAGGGCATTTCAGAAAGGTGGCTTGATATTGCCTGCCTCTATGTTCCATTGCTGGTATTCCTTTCAAGGTCCCCCTTCATAAGAACAGAAGAGAAGCCATGTTGGATCAGGCCAATGGCCCATCCAGGCCAACACTGTGTCACACAGTGGCCAAAACAAAACAAAACACAAGTGCCATCAGGAGATCCACCAGTGGGGCCAGGACACTAAAAGCCCTTCCACTCTGCCTCCCCCACAAGCACCCAGAATACAGAGCATCACTGCCCCAGAAAGAGAGCTGGTATCTAGGACCCTGGTCCCCCACTTACCAGGGTCCTACTTACCAGGGTCCTATCAAGCCTAGTTATTTTAGTATAAGATGACTGAACAAATGTCAAGTTAATAATCAGGTCCTTCTCCATTATTTACAACCTAGCAACCACATACGCCTCACCATCTGGCAGAAGAATGTTTACATTACTGGGGAAGGCCTTCTGTGTCTAAAGGATGCACTCCCTAAAATTCACAGGCTCCTTATCAGTTCACAATGTAGTGTGAGAATGCTTTTGTAGTGGAAATGATAGTTGCTGCTGTAACCTTTGAACCTTAGATTTGAATGAAGCGTCTTTTGTAACAGTTTATGAAACCCTATATAGTAAGCACGTAACCTCTGGTATCTCAGTATTCCCGAGGACCATGTTCCTTGGAGCATCTTTGAATTCCTAAATAAAGCAGTCTATTTGAAAGAGAACAAAGGACTTCATTATTGGGAATCTCGGGGCTTGACACGTCCCCCACTCCCCACTTAGCTTCTGAGATCCAATGAGATCAGGCTTGCCTGGGCTATCTAGGTCAAGGGTAGGTTTTGTTCCTTTTTTAAAAAAAAAAATCTCTCCTGCCAGAGTGCTGTTGGACAACAGGGGTGGGGAGCAGGGAATCCCCTGTCTTGACTGGGGGCCGAGCCCTATTCACTAAGACTTCCGGGGGGAGGGGGAATCACAACTAAATAAATGAATGGTTCCTGTTTAATCAGGAGAATCTCAGATCATTCCCCAGTAGAATGCCAGTCATCTTTATTCCCACACACTGAGCAGGATAATTTTTCAATGTATCTGAATTAGTGAAGCCTCCCTTGTGAAGTGAACACACCGCATCCTCCATTATCTGAGAATTATCCGAGAATTGCTCTGCTCGCTGAGCTGCGGTCTGGCTGCTCACTGACTCACACAAATGGCTTAACTATGAACTCAGAGCCATTTCATACATTATTTTAACTGCATCACTTGCAAATCCCTGAAGCTTCTGGAACAGGTTTTATTGTAATATACAGCTGGACACATTTTATGAAGCTGTAAAAATGTGTGGCAGGGAAGGAAGTTTTTATGCTATAAGTTATGTGGGGGGTCTAATAAGGAGGAAGGTTGAGCCTTAAAGATAAATAGATGTGGGACAAAAAGGTAGAAGGAGAAAGAAAATAAAAACACAAATTTCCCCTGCACTTTCCCTTCTTTCCAACCTTCCTCTTCTATCGTATTTCTTTCCCACCTCCTCCCCTTCTCTGTTCTTTTCCCTTTCTTCCTTCATGTTAGAAGTGTGGGCTCACAGATGGAGAGGTTGAGCGCCACATTGGCTACTTATGTAGCGGGAGAAAAAAACCTTAGTATAAAGTCGGTTATGATTTTCTCACTATTTCTACTGTAGGGGAGGAACAGAACCTGCTTCCAAAGAAACAGGAACACATGAACAAGGAAAATGAGAATGTAGATAAGGCCGGGGTTGCCAATTCTGGGTTGGGAAATTCCTGGAGATTGGGGGGGGGTGTTGTCTATGGAAGATGAACTTGGGGTGGAAAAGGACCTCAGCAGGGTATAATGCCATACAGTACCTCAGGGCTCTTTATGTAGCAGGAACTCCTTTGCATATTAGGCCATGCTCCCCTGATGTAGCCAATCCTCCTGGAGCTTGCAGTAGGTCCTGTACTAAGAGCCCTGTAAACTCTTGGAGGATTCGCTGCAACAGGGGTGTGTGGCCTAGGAAGTGATGTCTTGGTGCTTGGGCGGGTGGCACAGTGGGAGGGCTTCTAGTGTCCTGGCCCCACTGGTGGACCTCCTGATGAGTTTTTTGGCCACTGTGTGACAAAGAGTGTTGGACTGGATGGGCCATTAGCCTGATCCAACATGGCTTCTCTTATGTTCTTAAGTGGTGTCATCGTGCCAGGGACGTTGTGCTGGGGACGCTCTAGGACTCATTCTAAAACTCTATGGTACCATAGAGGTTATAGCAAACCCTAGAGCAATCCCAGCATGACATCCCCAGTGTCACGACGTCACTTCTGGGTGATGTCATCACACCATGCACGCTTGACGTGTGTGAGGAACTAGTCCCCTGCTACAGCAAAAGAAAATCCCTGATCTTAAGCCTCATGGAATGACAAGGTACACCAACATTTAAGGTACATATCCCTGGGTCACAGGGGACAGCTGCTGGAATAGAAGGATGAAAACAGTGTATGGCCCTCCAGCTTACAGCCATTGCACTTGTGTTACTCCTCCCCCGTCACTCTGTCAGCAGCTAGGCAGAACCCGGCAATCCTACTTAGGAGCTTAGTAATGGTTATGCCAACGAAAGTCCGTATAGTCAAAGCGATGGTATTCCCAGTAGTAATGTATGACTGTGAGAGCTGGACCATAAGGAAGGCCGAGCGCAGAAGAAGAGATGCTTTTGAGCTGTGGTGCTGGAGAAGACTCTTGAGAGTCCCTTGGACTGCAAGAAGATCCAATCAGTCAGTCCTAAGGGAAATCAACCCAGACTGTTCCCTGGAAGGTCAGAAGCTGAAGCTCAAATACTTTGGCCACCCAATGAGAAGGGAGCACTCACTGGAGAAGACCCTGATGCTGGGAAAGACAGAAGGCAAAAGAAGAAGGGGACGGCAAAAGATGAGATGGCTGGACAGCATTACTGATGTAACAAACATGAATTTGAGCAGACTTCGGAGGATGGTGGAAGACTGGAGGGCCTTGGCATGACTTTGTCCATGAGGTCGCAAAGAGTTGGACTCGACTGTGTGACTGAACAACAAAAAATAGTTATGCAGCAGAATATTCAAAAGACTTTTGGCTAGGTCAAAGAACTGCAAGCAGAATGCCAATAACCAAATGGACTTCCCTTACCTCCCCCTACTTGCTGTGGCCCTCTGTGGGTCTTCTAGGGGCCTGGGGATCCTCAAGAAGAAAGTGGGGTGCAACATAGGAGTCTGTAGTTGGAGGGCGAAATCACTCCTATTGTTCATGGAAAATATGCACGGATCCAACTCATTAAGGACCATTTACTCATGGACTGCATTTCCAAAAGGAAGTGTAGTGTTATGAGTGATTCCAAGACAAATTGCTGGTTCTTTGAGCAAATATATTTTATAGGCGAGCATAGTTGTAAGCAGGGGTGGAATTCTAGCAGGAGCTCCTTTGCATATTAGGCCACACACCCCTGATGTAGCCAGTCCTCCAAGAGCATACAAAAAGGAGCCTTTGAACCAAGCAGGAGTCAATTTGCACCTTTAAGACCAATCAAGTTTTATTGAGAACGTAAGCTTCATGTGCTTAGAGAGCTTAGAGACAAGGGTATCCCCTCGTCTGATGAAGTTTGCTTAGAGAGCACACGAAAGCTTACTGTCAGAACTTGTATCTTTACTGCTGGTCCCCTATAATGTGACCAATGCTACAATGTATTTTTACTGTGATTTAGAACTGCTTTGTTACTGAACCAAACTGACTCCATGTTGTAACCCTTGCTTGACCCAAAATGCTTGAATAGCAATTTATCTTGCCCCACTGGTATCCAAAATATTTGGGGTTGTAGAATGAGTTATGTTATGTCTCTGTACATTCTCACCCTGGGACCCTTTGAAGCCGAGCAACATGGCCTTCGAAGTAGGGAGGCATCCTCTCTACTGATAGCGATGGTGAGAAGACAGATGTGCCTGTAACGGTGTGAATTGGGGCTTTGTGAGATGTTTGTTTTACGTGTATAAAATTGTGCTGGTGCTGGCTCTCGCCATCACTGTTATCTTGCCTCTTCCAGTGCTTAGTTCTCTCTAATAAAATCCTAGCTTTGTAACCAAGTATGGGATCCGTTTGAAGTTCTTAAGTTCTGACATTATAACAGTGATCCCATTGTTAGTGGCTTATCTGTACTGGAGGCTTGGCCCGATGGCGGCAAAAGTACCAGACGACGGAGAGCCCACCACCCCAACAGAGGACCCGCCGCTCGACCCTAATGTGACGGGAGTCCGGCGCAAGATTAAGGTCCCAGCGCCTTTCTCGGTCGATGCAGCGTTCCCAGCCCCGCGAACCTGGAGCCCGCGGAAGTCCACGGCAGCAATCGACGCCGCGGAGCAGCGGTACCGAAGCATGCTGGGCGAAGGGGGAGCCGGAGACGGCGACGGCGACCAAGAAGAGGGTCCGGCGCCCCGAGGGGGAGACGACCAGATCCGGACCCTTCGCAACGACTTATTCGACTGGGTCCGGGAGATACACGACGACGTGCATCGATCCCGCGTGACGATGGCCGAGGAGCTGCAGCAGAACCTGGGCGCGATCTACGACCAGCTCCGCACCTTGCAAACTGCGGTCCTGGGAGTCCCGATAGGAGGGCTACCGCTGGGACAACCGCCCGTAGCCCCGCCGGCTCCGCCGGCCCCAGCGCCGCAGGCTCCGGCCGCCCCGGCCCCGCCAGCTCCGGCCGCCCCAGCGCCGCCGGCTCCGGCCGCCCCGGCGCTGCCGGCTCCACCTGCCCCGGCACCTCCAGCCCCGCTGGCCCCGGCTGCCCCGGCGCTGCCGGCCCTGCCCGCCCCAGGGGTCCCGGCGCCACCCGCCCCGATCCTGCCGGCTCTACCGGGCCCCGCGCCGCCGCCGGGGGCGCCGCGAGCCCCGGGAGGGGCCGAGGGTTGAGGAAGAGAATTGAAGATTACTTTCGATGGGAACCCGGAGGACGTGGAGTACTTCACCATTCAGTGCGACACGTTCTTCACCCACTGGGGTGCGGATTACCCGACCGAAGCCAGCCGAGTGTACCACATCGCGTCCCGACTGAGAGGCGCGGCCCGCAAGTGGTACGTCGGGCTTTTCATGGGAAGAAAACCCGAACTAGCTACAGTGGCGGGGTTCCTGCACGCGATGCTCCGCCAGTATGGCGATCCCCTACGGGAGGAGAAGGCTGTCGCCGCCCTACAGCGCATCGAACAAGGCAACCGCTCAACCCGCGAATATGCCACCGAGTTCCTGGGGTACTGCGCGGCGGCAAGGGGATGGAACGAGGTCATGAAATATACCGCGTTCATCAATGGTCTGAACCCGACAATCCTCGACCGCTGTTACAGTCAGGGGAGACCCGACACGTTGGTCGGATGGATCCAGCTGGCCGGAGAGGTGGAGACCAACCTCCAACATGTGGGGATGCGACGGCAGCAGCTGGCAAAGAAGGCGGCGAAACTCACACCGACTAAATCCGAAGGGAGGAAGGCACCGGCGACCTCCACCCCGTCTCCTGCTCGCAAGTGCTTCAAATGCGGAGACCCAAATCATCTCGCTGCCAACTGCCCAGTGAAAGTGGGTGCCGCCCCACCCACGGCGAAGACAACTACCCCGGGGCCGAAGAAGAAGAAGAGCGGCCGCTCGAAGGAGCCCAGCCGGGGCTCTGTCGCCACTTCCCTGGCGACTGACGAGGATTTTACCACCGAATTGGCCACCGTGGGAGAATCGACCGAGGAATCGGACGACACCGAGTCGGCGGGAAACGACAGCGACCTGCTTTAATGGGTGCCGCAAAGCAGGTCCAGCAACAGCCGGCACTCCTCACGGTGAGAGCAACAGGGGGTTTACTTTTTATGGCCGTTACCCTCCTCAACCCTAACCTAAAGAGATTCATGCACGCCCGAGCGCTGATCGACTCCGGGTGTAACAGGGAACTGATCACCCCCCGCCTAGTTGAGGCGTTGGGATTAGCCACTTCCCCCCTACCGCAGCCGATGCAGTTCCAGCAGATGGACGGGGGGCCCATGAGAGGGGAACCATGTGCGTTAGAGACTCAGGCAGTCCCGGTAGGAACCGAGGAGCATTGGGGGATTGAAACTTTTGTAATTGCCCCCTCTTGCTCTTTTGACGTGGTGATGGGCTCGTCTTGGCTCGCCCGCCACCAACCAGACATAAGGTGGGAGGAACAGATCGTCCGGTTCCCGGATTGGAGGTGTGAGCATCACCACTGGCGCCCCGAATGGGGGCCGCACGCTCCTCCCCAGAACATGCGGGCTTGCCTCACTCTCGAGGAGGTCGCCTCGATCCCCAAGGAATACCAAGACCTGAGATTAGCGTTTAGCGAGAAGGAAGCGGACGAGTTACCCCCCCACCGCCCTACGGACTGTGCCATCGAGCTGATCCCAGGGCAACAGCTTCCCAAGGCGAAACTGTACTCCATGGGTTGGGCGGAAAAAGCCGAACTCCGGAAGTTTTTGGACAAGAACCTTAAGCGCGGCTTCATACGGCCGGCCACTGCCCCCCATGCCGCCCCCGTCCTCTTCCGAAAGAAGAAGGACGGGTCTCTTAGGCTTTGCACAGATTTTCGTGCGATAAACGGGATTTCCATGTCCAACGCCTACCCGATCCCGTTGATAAAGGATCTGTTGAACACTGTAGCTAAGGGCAAAGTATTTACTAAGCTTGATCTCAGAGACGCGTACTTCCGCGTCCGCATCAAAGAGGGGGATGAGTGGAAGACGGCATTCAACACCCCCCTGGGACAGTTCGAGTACCTAGTCATGCCCTTTGGACTGCAGGGAGCTCCTGGTGTTTTCATGAACTTTATCAATGAAGTGCTACGGGAATTCCTGTTTAAGGGGGTGGTGGTGTACCTTGATGACATCATTATCTATTCACAAGATCTTAAGTCTCATGTGCCCCTGGTCCGAAAAGTGTTACGCACCCTTTGCAAACACAAACTGTACGCTAAATTGTCAAAATGCGAGTTCCACAAGACCGAATTGGACTATTTGGGGTTCCGGGTGTCGGGGGAGGGATTGGCCATGGACCCCGCAAAGGTCCAAGCGGTACTAGACTGGGAGCCCCCTCGAACCCGCAAGCAGTTACAAAGTTTTATCGGGTTCGCTAACTTTTACCGCGATTTCATTAAGGGGTTTGCCACCGTCATGCTCCCCCTCACAGAACTTCTCAAAACCAAAGGGAAGGGTGAAGAGGCGAAAAAACCGGGCGCGCGCCTAACGTGGACGCCTGAATGCCAAAAAGCTTTCAATGAATTAAAACGCCTCTTCACCTCCGAACCCGTGTTGGCTCATCCTGACGAGCGGAAACCCTTCGTGGTCCAATGCGACGCCTCCGACGCCGCAGTAGGAGCCATACTAATGCAGAGGGGGGAAAATGGGGTGCTCCGTCCATGTGCCTATATCTCAAGAAAATTTTCCAACGAACAAAGAAATTGGTCAGTCTGGGACAAGGAGGCGTTTGCAGTCATGTTTGCCCTGAAAACTTGGCGCTCCTGGCTCGAAGGAGCGAGAGTGCCCTTTGAAATCTGGACCGATCATAAAAACCTTGAAGCCCTCACCGGGCGCCGCAAAATGACTGCAAAACAAATCCGGTGGGCAGGTTTCTTTGCTAAATTTGACTTTGTGCTGAAACACATCCCAGGCTCAAAGAACTTTTTAGCAGACGCCCTCTCTCGCATGCCACAACACGACAGTCTCCGGGAGGAGGTAGTGGACTCATTAATTTCCCCCTCAGCCATCTCGGGGGGGGTCACTACCCGCTCAGGCAGGCAGACCAGCCCCCCGGATTCAGATCTGCTGCCTCGATTCCTCTCAGAATACAACCAGGAAACCGACCGCCCACCTAACTTGGTTAAAGCCGACAACGGGCTTTGGCTGCACAATGAAAAAATCTATGTGCCCGACCCCCTCAGAAAAGAGGTCTTGGAGCGCTGTCACTCAAGTCGCCTGGCCGGCCACTTTGGCTATGTCAAAACCCTCAACTTACTCACCCGCCAGTTCTGGTGGCCGAAAATTAAGAAAGATGTCTCTGAATTTGTCCTTTCGTGCCCCACCTGCCTCATGGCAAAAAGAAGGGGGGGTAAACCCCCAGGCCACCTGGTTCCACTTCCTACCGCCACCAGACCGTGGTCGGTAGTCTCCATGGATTTCATTGTCGAACTCCCACCCTCACAGGGCAAAACAGTCATCCTGGTCGTAGTCGACACATTTTCTAAGCAAGCCCATTTCATCCCATGCAAAAAGCTACCCACGGCCAAAAAACTCGCCCAGCTCTTTTTCACCCACATTGTACGCCTACACTCATTCCCGGACAAGGTCATTAGTGACCGCGGGACACAGTTCGTTGCCAACTTCTGGCGGGAGTTCTGCAAACTAGCTGGTATCGAGCAGGGGCTAAGCTCTGCCTACCACCCCCAGTCGGACGGACAGACGGAGAGGGTTAATGGCCTTCTGGAACAGTACCTCTGCTGCTTCATTAACTTCCAACAGTCCAACTGGGTGGACCTCCTCCCTTTTGCAGAATACGGCTACAACAACAGCCTCCATAGCTCAACCAAAACCTCCCCTTTTCAAATCATCAATGGTTACGAGGGCAAACCGTTTCCCACTCTCGCCCTCCCCGCCAGCCCGGCCGAACCCACTTCCTGTCAGCAATGGTGGGAGGGCCTCCGTGAAGGCTGGAAGGGTATTCAGGAAAACCTGGAGGAAGCGAAAAAAGCCTACAAAAAGCAGTTTGACAAAAAGCACTCCCAAGAGTGGGACTTGAAGGTGGGGGATACAGTTTTCCTGTCCACAAAAAACCTTCCCCTTCCCCAGGTCTGTCGCAAACTCGCACTGAAGTTCCTGGGCCCATTTAAAATAAAAAGGGTAATTAACAAAGTGACCGTGGAACTCGAACTGCCCAAATCTCTAAGTAAGATCCATCCTGTTTTTCATTGCAGCTTGCTTCGGAAAGACCCTGGTGCTACGTCCTTCCATCCCAGGGCCCCACCGCCCCCTCCGACGACAGTGAGGGGTCAGAGTCACCATGAGGTCCAGGAGATCCTGGACTCCAGAGTCAAAAGGGGGAAACTGTATTATTTGATCAGGTGGAAACACTTCCCCCCGAGCTGTGACGAGTGGGTCGAATCTCAGAATGTAGCCGCTCCGCAACTGCTGAAAAAGTTTCACCTACTGTACCCGCACAAGCCCAAGGCAGGCCCCGCGGGAGGGGGCGCTTAGGGGGGGCAGTATGTCAGAACTTGTATCTTTACTGCTGGTCCCCTATAATGTGACCAATGCTACAATGTATTTTTACTGTGATTTAGAACTGCTTTGTTACTGAACCAAACTGACTCCATGTTGTAACCCTTGCTTGACCCAGAATGCTTGAATAGCAATTAACCTTGCCCCACTGGTATCCAAAATATTTGGGGTTGTAGAATGAGTTATGTTATGTCTCTGTACATTCTCACCCTGGGACCCTTTGAAGCCGAGCAACATGGCCTTCGAAGTAGGGAGGCATCCTCTCTACTGATAGCGATGGTGAGAAGACAGATGTGCCTGTAACGGTGTGAATTGGGGCTTTGTGAGATGTTTGTTTTACGTGTATAAAATTGTGCTGGTGCTGGCTCTCGCCATCACTGTTATCTTGCCTCTTCCAGTGCTTAGTTCTCTCTAATAAAATCCTAGCTTTGTAACCAAGTATGGGATCCGTTTGAAGTTCTTAAGTTCTGACACTTACGTTCTCAATAAAACTTGGTTGGTCTTAAAGGTGCAAATTGACTCCTGCTTTGTTCATCTGCTTCAGACCAAAAAGGCTGCCCTCTTGGATCTATCAAAAAGGAGCCTTGTAAGCTCTTGGAGGATTGGCTACATCAGGGGTGTATGGCCTTATATGCAAAGGAGCTCCTGCTAGAATTCCATCTCTGGTTGTAAGCTAAGTGAGAGGAGGACATGCTGAGAACTAACAAGGACACCTTTCCAAAGTCTTGATGCCTGGTAGTGTGTTACTTTCAAATCACTTGAAGAATATTAGAGAAGGCAGCAGGTTTCTCTTTGCAACAAGCACTTGTGCGGTTCCGGGTTATGTCGCCTTGAGTTCAGTGGGGGTCCATGGAGCTTGTCTCTAGTGCCCCCCCTGAATCAGGCAGTTGGAGAGATGCCACAGACGTGGCATCTCCTGGGAGACCCTGAAGGGGTTTCCTTTCAGCATGGAGCTTTGCAAGAAGCCAGGGGCATAGCGGCAGCTGTTCCTGTCCTTCTTGTATGCCCCGAAGCTCCACCACCATGATCACCATCATGGCAGTAAGAGGTGAACACCTGACTGCTTGCTCTTGTTTCTCTTAACAAGCTTCTGATGCATCACTTTCCTACCTCAAGCAGGGCAATTCTACTCGGCAAGTAAGTTTGCTTTCGATACCACTGGCTAATGGGTCGTTTTACATAACAACAAATGGGACAGTTCAAAGGAAAGGAAAGAGGCAAGTTTCCCCCCCACACACACACACTTTCCCATGAATGAGGCTTCGAAAAGACAAAGAACAACTTTGAGCATTGGCAACGATTTGAATTAGACTGAAAATAGATACTCAAATCGACCTGGAATATAATTGAATATGTATTAATGAGACTATTATCTGGCTATAATATGGTCTGAACAAAAACGAGATATATTTTAGAGAGATTTGTCTTTGCTGCCTGAGTGCAACTGAAACGGCAACAATCAAAACACACGGCTGGAGGAGATTTGGAGAGACAGACTAACTGGGTCTCTGAGTTACTTGTCGACTTTGATTAACAGACTGAGTTATTTGGTAGAGAAAAATGACATTACCAAGTGAAATGTTTTATTAAAAAGATTTAATGGATACCATAACTTCTCTAAAGCAAGACCTCGGTTCATTAACAGAGTTGATAAAAAAGCAAATGGGAGCTTTTATGTTGTAAGCTAGCGAAATCTCAAATCTACATGAGCAGAGTGTTAAAGAGATCTCGGTGACGTCTGTGGAATTGGAAATGGAGAGTGATCCGCTGGGAAATGAACAGAAGAAAACCAAAATGGAACCTTAATGCGCAGTTAAAAAGAAGGACCGAAAATTGAGACGGATTTAAGTTTTTTTCGAGAGGAACAAGTGGTGTGGGATCCTCACTATTTTTACTGAGAGGGATGACTGCACTAAGGAGAGAGAAGGTATATCTCAGCAAAAAAAATCAAGACGTGGAAAACTTTGAGGAAGAAGGGTTTTTAAACTGTTTCTCTCTCTGTGGGTAATTGGATATGGAATTCTCAACAAGAACTGACATGCGATTTTAAAAGGCCAAGTGAAATTTTTGGGACATATTAAGTTGTTCCTCCTAGAGTAATATGGATATAAGAGTTAAAGGATTGAAAAGTTTTGAAAAGAATTTTATATAAATAAATAGTTCACTTGGATTAATTTTTAAGAAGGCAGACAACACAATTATTCTGTAATCTGGTAGATCTGCTCTTAATATGTTTGTTTGGAGAAATTGTTTATACTGAGACAGATAAATTACTATGTTTTCTTTCTGCTTATCACTTTTTTATCTCTCTACATTTTATGATATTTTAAATCTGATATCTTTTTCTTTCTATTTGAAATAAGTTAGAAGGATAAAGATATTTATTTCTTATGCTCATTTTAATGACGACATTGTTAAAATAACAAGTTAGTCTGTATTTTTAATATGGTTAAGCTTAGCCAGTTAGTTCTGTGTTGAGACTTCTCTGACTTTTTTATACTTATATGTGCTGAAGAAGAATAGTTTAGACTTGTATTTTAAGTACTAGTTTAGTAAAAAGTGTCTAATGAAAGATAAAGATGGTAAAATATAAGGGGGAAATTTAATACTTGCAGGTAGAAAGAATTGGGTATTTCATTTGGAGGTAGAAATGTAACTGATACATTTGCATTTTTCTTTGTTTCTGGTCTCCCACTCTGTATCCACACCTCCCCCACTTTAATGCTTCTGTATCGATGCTTATGCTTTTTCTTTTTATAGTTAAAATCAATTTAAAAAATTATAAAATCGCAACAAGCACTTCTAAGTAGGCACGGGTATATATCACGGATGCATGATCCATAGCCGTGATTCACCTGTGCCTTTGGCTGATCACTGACCCTTATAAATATGTATTCTTAATTAGGTTTTGCAAGGCACTCCAGATTTATTTCCACCTCACATGTGGAACTCTTTTAATGAATAAATTAAGTCACACTTCACCTCTTCGGCTGAGAGAGTGCCTGACGTCCCAAAGGAAGGGGGAAAGACCCCGGTATTTTTATACCTGTTCATTCTTACATCCGCATTTTTCATTAACCAAAACCAATCTCTAAAAGTTGACTCCCGGAAAAGAAGTGCCAAGAAGGTGCAGCTACTATGCCAGGGGTGTCAAACATGCAGCCCGGGGGGCGAATCAGGCCCCCAGAGGGCTTCTATCAGGCCCCCGAGCAACTGGCTGTTGTCTGCTTCCTTCTCCCTCTCTCTTGCTTCCTTCTGCATCACAGCTTGCTTTCACAGGCTTCCTTGATTGCACAGGTGCTACAGAGCAGTTGTTGTTGTTTTTTAATGCAATTGCCCTGTTGCACCTGCACAGTAGCAACTTGTTAGTGTCTTCCATTTAAATCCTCATGCTTCAGGTTTTGTGCATGCATTTTATTGCTAGTTTGCTGAATGAAAGGGAACAGAAAGAAACGCAGGAAAAGGAGGAAAGTCCACTGTTGAAAATGACCAGACTTTTTTTCTGAAACTGACAAGCACCTTTTCCATAGTGTGAAGCAGTAGGGCAGGGGTGTCGAACATGCAGCCTGGGGGCCAAATCAGGCCCCCAGAGGGCTCCTATCAGGCCCCAAGCAACTGGCTGTCATCTGCTTTCTTCTCCCTCTCTCTTGCTTCCTTCTGCTTCACAGCTTGCTTTGCAAGGCTTGCTCAATTGCACAAGGAGCTACAGAGCAAAACCTCTATTTTCTCCATTGGCTGAGGCTCCTCCATTGGGGAGTAAGGGAGGGGCGAAGCAGAGCTTGCTTTCCCAGGGTCTCTCATTGTATCACTATATTGAGGTAAATCACACCATTGGTTACATGAAATGTATTGTTTCATATAAATATTCCGGCTGGCAGGGCATGGGACAGAATGTACAGAAATTACTACTAAGAGAGGAGACATTTTTGGATCATATTGGCATTGTTGTGAGTGAGCTGTATGAATGATTCGATTGGATTGAATTATAGTGTATCATGCTCACTACCTTTCATGCGTAATTAATTGTTGTTGTATATTTGATGTGCAATATGTCAGCTCCTGAGTTGTCCTCAATAACCAGGCCTCTTGCTGAGATTCAGAAAAGGTTTATTGATAGACACATTACACACTACACTAAATAAAGTGTTTTACATGTGGATTTTTATTGTGTAAGAATAGCAAAAATCCAGATGTAAAATGCATTATTTAATGTAGAGTGAATGCACCATTTGGGTCAGATCTGTCTATGACCCTGGGAGCCAGATCTGTATACCCTCTGAGAGTCAGTTTGGTGTAGTGGTTAAGTGTGTAGACTCTTATCTGGGAGAACTGCGTTTGATTTCCCACTCCTCCACTTACACCTACTGGAATGGCCTTGGGCCAGCCATAGCTCTGGCAGAGATTGTCCTTGAAAGGGAAGCTGCTGGGAGAGCCTTCTCAGCCCACCCACCTCACAGGGTGTTGGTTGTGGGGGGAGAAGATATAGGAGACTGTAAGCCGCTCTGAGTCTCTGATTCAGAGAGAAGGGCGGGATATAAATCTGCAATTCTTCTTATTCTTCTCGCCAGGGCCACTACCAGCCCACCAAAATTCAGAGAAAAAGCCCATGCAAAGTAACAGTTTTTCACCCAGCACCTCATTGTGTGCCAACAGGTACCAAGACAATCTCTGCTAGGAGATATCGTGTCCTTGGATTCCAGATGCGAACATCCCTACCAAGTACTTCATGTGTTACAAACAAAAAAGAAAGCAACATTCCCTTTACAGTTTCAGAGAACACAGGCCCCAATAAAATATATAGCAAGGCCTCTTGACATAATGCTTTGTATATTCAGGTGGATTATCAGAAACATATATACATTGATTACAGAATATTGATTACAGTTTAGTCGTCAATTTGTTCACTGGGTTCTTGTAGAATTGCCACATTCAGGTGGCACCTGGAGATTGATTGCTATTACAGTTGACCTCCAGACAACCAAGATCCATTTCCCTTGAGAAAATGGCGGCTTTGGATGGTAGACTCTATGGCATTATACCCTGGTGAGGTCTCTTCTCCCTTTTCAGGGGTGGGATTCTAGCAGGAGCTCCTTTGCCCATTAGGCCACACACCCCTGATGTAGCCAATCCTCCAAGAGCCTTGTCAGTTCTTGGAGGATTGACTACATCAGGGGTATGTGGTCTAGGGTTGCCAAGTCCAATTCAAGAAATAGCTGGGGACTTTGGGGGTGGAGCCAGGAGACATTGGGGTGGAGCCAAGATCAAGGCTGTAACAAGCATCATTGAACTCCAGCAGCAAGCTGGGTACTCATTTTACTGATCTCGGAAGGATGGAAGGCTGAGTCAACCTTGGCCCGGCTACCTGAATCCAGCTTCCGCTGGGATCGAACTCAGGTCGTGGGCAGAGCTTAAGACTACAGTACTGCAGCTTTACCACTCTGCGCCTCGAGGCTCTCAATATTAAGAGATCAGGGTTCAAAAATAAAGGGTGCTTATCTGATCTTCCAGGAGGGAAGGCAGCATGGCATAACCTGTCCTTGACAGATCTTGGAAGCTCATCAGGGTCGGTTCTTGAAAGGAAGGCCACTGAGGAAGACTCTGCAGAGGAAGGTCATGGGATTCCATCTCTGCTTCTCAGTTGCCTTGAAAGCCCCTTGCTGGAATCACCTTAAGTTGATTGTGACTTGATGGCACATTACACACAGGGGTGGAATTCTAGCAGGACCTCCTTTGCATATTAGGCCACATTCCCTGATGTAGCCAATCCTCCAAGAGCTTACAAAAAAGAGCCTTGTAAGCTTTTGGAGGATTGGCTACATCAGGGGTGTGTGGCCTAATATGCAAAGGAGCTCCTGCTAGAATTCCACCTCTGATTGCACACACATCTGATCTTCTACCATTGAGATGGGGGGGGGGGCAGTTTCAATTCCACAGGGACTTGAAGAGATGAGTCATAACAGAGCTGGGTCAGGTCTATCACATAGTACCGTGAATGGGAACATCACAACGAACAAAGTTATTTCTAATGTTTGCAAGTGGTCTGAGGCAGAAGCCAAAACTTTCTGGATTAAGGAGGTGAGGTAAATGAGGAAATTATGTATTCAAAGGAAATGAGGGGCGAGTGGAAGCTTCACAGTTTATAGAGGGCATTATTGGCACTTAAGGAGAGAGTGACTGCCGCATTGCCAGGGAAAGCCAAAGAGGTCTTTGAAGACCCCTAGCAGATGGTTAGCATATATTGTAAATCACACAGAGCTTTTCTCATCTCTCTTGGTGACTTAGCTTCTCTGGAAGCTGGCCAAACACACAGAGAAAAGTTTTCTTTTGTCAAAGTTTGATGTCGTCCCCATTAAAAAGTGGGCATGTTTCCTTTGTTTTTTCTCTAGCTATTGATTTTAATAGGAAGCAAATATCACAGTCAAATTGGCATTTTCATAAGAACAGCTGTTAACTGTAACAGTAAGTAAACCTTTAAACCTTTGCTGATGATCTGTAGGTTTTTTCACAGCATGCTAAAAATTGCAGCTTGATTGGAGCCATTATGAGTTGTCGGTCTTATTCAGTGTGTACTCATTAGGTCCTTTTTCAAATTATCTCTGGTGTTTCATATAGTCCAAAGTAACATTATTCTCTTTTTGGAGAACTTGTTTAGGTTCTCTGCTAATAATCCATACCAGTCAATGCAGTTTGCTGTGCTATGTGAAAGGATCAAGAAGGATTCTGAGTTAGGAAGTGGGACAAGTAGCCTTTCTCTATCAAGACTAAGAGAAATAGTTCCTAGAAGATGGGGGTGTTCCCTATAAGGAAGGAAACTGGAATTTGTATGAGTGTTCCTTGTCAAGTCGGCTGGATTCAATAACGAGTCTTTGGTATCAAAGTTTACTAGTTTATTGAAAACAGAGCTGAAGACCATGATAGAGATTGAAGGACTGGGGTACACAGAAATTAACCAAGCATTTTAAGGTAAAGATCAAAGGATTCCTACGGGAGGGGCACTCTATGCAGTATAGTTTCACACTAGGATGTTACTCCTTCGTTCCCAAGCAAAAGGCCTTGGCGCTTAACACTCCCACAGACACCCAGCTTGAGAAGGCTCCAAAATCTTGTTACCATATCAGCATTTCAAAGCAGGCTACACAACAAAGACATAGCTAAGAGGGGAGGGGGGAGGAGAGGTAGCTAGCAGCATTCGGTGTTCAGTAAGAGTCCAGAATCCTTTGCTTCTGAACCAGAGTTGGATAACATGTTAACAACAATACAGCAGACTTGACATTCCTGCCTTCATCAACTTTAGTATCTGTGAAACCAAGAAGGTTATGCTTGTGTGTATATAAACAGAGACTACCAAGAAATCTCTCTCCTCAAGATTTACAGTCCTGCCTGAATAACAGAAACAGTGTGACAAATTCTGGTTTTTGGGTTGTTGTTTTTTTTAAAAGAAAGTTGCTTGATTCCTGTTGCCTGTTCACCTCCTAAACCTGATTCCTACCTGACCGTATCCCCTCAAAGTGAAATAAAATAGTTTGTTTTGATTGACAATCAGCCTCTCATGTGACATTAGAAAACAAGGACAAAAGGAGGATATTAGTCTCTTCCCTCAGTTCCATTCAACATTCAAACAACTGGGTAGGACAGCTAGAGAAAAATCAAAGAAAGAAAATGGGCTGCTAAGTGCAATGTAAAAGAATTCCTTTGAGGGAGGGAAAAATCAGCATGGCTTGATTTACTTTTACTGTTCTCTTGTTTGAGAAGTTTGTCTGTGGCATCTGACCTGGCCACAATAAAAGCCCTTTTAAGCTTCCCACTAAGCTTTGGCATATCACCACTACACTTTCTCCTCTTGTTGATATATAATATCCTTGCTTCCTCTTCTGTCTTGTTCCCAGTTACTCATTTTGGCCCATGGCTTTCTGTTATCCACTCAGCTATAATTTGCTCCTAGAGATGCCCCTGCTTCTCAGGAAAAGACACTGGTGATGCATGGAGCACAGGCACTGTATTAGTCTTAGTTGACTTCTAGGCTCAGACCTACAGCAGTGGCAGCTATTTTAAAATAGTTCTTGGAAATTCTGCTTCCCAGATACCACTAGGCAGATGACCCTCCTGCAGCCCAAATCCTCCAATAACCAGACAGATTTTGCATGCTAGGGTTGTCAACCCCCTGGTAGTGGATGGAGATCTCCTGGGATTACACCTCATCTCCAGGTGGCAGAGTTCAGTTCCCCTAGAGAAACATGGCTGATTTGGAAGGTGGGCTGTAGGACATTATACCTGGTCAGATATGCAGATGACACCATTCTAATGGCAGAAAGTGAGGAGGACCTAAAGAACTTCTTGTTGAAGGTGAAAGACCTAAAGAACCTAAAGAGGGTGAAAGACTTAAAGAACCTAAAGAGGGTGAAAGACCTAAAGAACTTCTTGTTGAGGGTGAAAGAGGAAAGCACAAAAGTAGGCTTGAAACTCAACATCAAAAAAAACAAAAAAAAAACAAAACCGGCCCCATCACACCTTGGCAAATAGAAGGGGAAGACATGGAAGTAGTGACAGACTTCAAATTTCTGGGGACCAAGATCACTGCAGATGGTGACTGTAGCCATGAAATTAAAAGACGTTTGCTCATTGGGAGGACAGCTATGGCGAACCTGGGCAGTATAATAAAAAGTAGAGACATCACCCTGCCAACAAAAGTCCGTATAGTCAAAGTGATGGTATTCCCAGTAGTAATGTATGGCTGTGAGAGCTGGACCATAAGGAAGGCCGAGCACAGAAGAATAGATGCTTTTGAGCTGTGGTGCTGGAGAAGAATCTTGAGAGTCCCTTGGACTGCAGGAAGATCCAATCAGTTTGCCCTAAGGGAAATCAACCCAGACTGTCTACTGGAAGATCAGATGCTGAAGCGGAAGCTCAAATACTTTGGCCACCAAATGAGAAGGGAGCACTCCCTGGAGAAGATCCTGAAGCTGGGAAAGACAGAAGGCAAAAGAAGAAGGGGACAGCAAAAGATGAGATGGCTGGACAGCGTTACTGATGTAACTAACATGAATTTGAGCAGACTTCGGAGGATGGTGGAAGAAAGGAGGGCCTGGCGTGACTTTGTCCATGGGGTCACAAAGAGTCGGACTTGACTGTGAAACTGAACAACAACACACACACACACACATATATACCGTATATATATTTGTGACTACAGAGGTACAGGGCTTTTGTGAATTTTCTTCACTTGCATCTTTTTGTTGCTTCAGAGATTTTTCCCTCTACTGCTCCCTCTAGTGGTTGATTCAATATTACATCACTTTATGTCCAGCATACCTTATAGCAGGGGTGGCCAACGGTAGCTCTCCAGATGTTTTTGCCTACAACTCCCATCAGCCCCAGCCATTGGCCATGCTGGCTGGGGCTGATGGGAGTTGTAGGCAAAAACATCTGGAGAGCTACCATTGGCCACCCCTGCCTTATAGAGATCTCCCTTTAAACAGTGGTGTATATTGCAAATGTGAGGCAGTTTGTCTCATTCTCCTGCCTCATCATCTCAAAACATAAATACCCAGGATATAACCTAATTAACATTTTATTATAACTTCAGGGTTATAATGATTAACATTTAACTTCAGGGTCATCAGAAAGTGGTCGGGAAGGGGGGGAAATGTCTGTTGGGCACTCCATTATTCCCTACGGAGACCGATTCCCATAGGGTATAATGGAGAATTGATCTGTGGGTATCTGGGGCTTTGGGGATGGGGTCTGTTTTTTGAGGTAGAGGCACCAAATTTGCAGCATAGTGTCCAGT
The DNA here is from genome assembly GCF_032191835.1 of Heteronotia binoei. Classification (NCBI taxonomy): domain Eukaryota; kingdom Metazoa; phylum Chordata; class Lepidosauria; order Squamata; family Gekkonidae; genus Heteronotia; species Heteronotia binoei. Next base: position 124,920,140 of record NC_083229.1, read on the forward strand.
GCCTCTCCCCAAGTTTCAAAAAGATTGGGGGTCCGATTCTATGAGCCCCCCAAATAATGTGTCCCTATCCTTCATCATTTCCAATGGAGGGAAGGCATTTCAAAGGTGTGCAGTCCCTTTAAATGTGATGGCCAGAACTCCCTTTGGCGTTCAATTACACTTGTCACAACCTTGCTCCTGGCTCCACCCCCAATGCCTCTTGGCTCCACCCCCAAAGTCCCCAGATATTTCTTGAATTGGACTTGGCAACCTAAGGTCTCACTAGCCCCAAAAGGATTGCTACTCCGTTGGGCCTGCGCCCAAGGTTCCTGTCTAGCCCTGGAAGCACCGTTGTGCTTTTATCCCTCTGCTTTGTACTTTGTTTGAGATTCTATATCCCGTGTTCTAATTCATGAACGTTTTACAGTCTGCCTACTTGCCTATTGTATACCTGACATTCTGTGGTGCAAGGCATGGGCTCACGACAAAACAGTAATTTGTAAGCTATCATTCAACACGTTTGCAATTTGTCAAAATGTTTTAACTTGAACAGACTTGGATAAGCCAGTTTCCCTTCTCCCTGTTTTACATTGTGAACATCATTAGTGCCCTCGTCCTGAACGGTGATGTGTTATTGTTATTTGGAGAAGCTCAGAAAAATCTTTACAAGCGGCTCCGTGTGGGCCTTTCTCTGAAACTGGAGCTCTTCCAGCAGGTAACGTTTGCCCTTGGAAACGTGGCAGAAAGCCTGGCGATGCATATTCTTTATAGTTTGTTTACCAGAGAAGAGTACAGATTCTGTTCCCAAAGATATATTTCATCATACTATGGTTTCAGTTGAATAGAAAGAGTACATCTCGGGATAGAATCTCTTTCCAAATGAACAAGAAAGCCTTTTCCTGCGACAAAATCACTTCGAGTCAAGGAAGGTTTACTAGATATAAACATTCAGCAGACAGAAAGCAGGGCTTTTTTTTTTTTTTTAAGCAGGACCTCCTTTGCATATTAGGCCACACACCCCTGATCAGCCAATCCTCCTGGAGCTTACAGTAGGCGTTGTACTAAGAGCCCTCTCAGATCCAGGAGGACTGGCTCCATCAGGGGTGTGTAGCCTAATATGCAAAGGAGTAATTGCTACAAAAAGGCCCTGGACAGAAGTCATGGCTTCACAGGAAAGGAGAGTGGACTTTTATGTCCACCCTGTAAATATGGAGATCCACGTGGTGACTCAGATTACACCTGATCTCCAGGCTCCAGAGATCAGCTCTCCTGTAGAAAATGGTTGCTTTCAAAAGCCAGCTCTATGGCATTATACCCCATTGAAGTCCCTCTTCTCCTCAAACCCTGCCCACTCCTAGCCGCATCCCCAAAATTTCTAGATATTTACCAACCTAGAGCTGGCAACCTTGTTGTTGTTCAGTCGCACAGTTGAGTCCGACTCTTTGCGACCCCATGGACAAAGTCACGCCAGGCCCTCCTGTCTTCCACCATCCTCTGAAGTCTGCTCGAATTCATGTTTGTTACATCAGTAACACTGTCCAGCCATCTCATCTTTTGCCATCCCCTTCTTCTTTTGCCTTTTGTCTTTCCCAGCATCAGGGTCTTCTCCAGTGAGTGCTCCCTTCTCATTTGGTGGCCCAAGTATTTGAGCTTCAGCATCTGACCTTCCAGGGAACAGTCAGGGTTGATTTCCCTTAGGACTGACTGATTGGATCTTCTTGCAGTCCAAAGGACTTTTAAGAGTCTTCTCCAGCATCACATCTCAAAAGCAGGATCTTCTCTAGGGAGTGCTCCTTTCTCATTTGGTGGCCAAAGTATTTGAGCTTCAGCTTCAGCATCTGACCTTCCAGGGAACAGTCTGGGTCAATCTCCCTTAGGACTGACTGATTGGATCTTCTTGCAGTCCAAGGGACTCTCAAGATTCTTCTTCAGCACCACAGCTCAAAAGCATTTATTCTTCTGTGCTTGGTCTTCCTTATAGTCCAGCTCTCACAGCCATACATTACTACTGGGAATACCATCGCTTTAACTATACAGGCATTTGTTGGCAGGGTGATGTCTCTACTTTTTATTTTACTGCCCAGGTTCGCCATAGGTGTCCTCCCAAGGAACAAACATCTGTTAATGGGGCTGCCGTGACGGGAGCACATTCAGCCAGTGCTGAGAGAGCTGCACTGGTTGCCTGTTATGTTCCGAGTTTGCTTCAAGGTGTTGGTATTAACCTTTAAGAACATAAGAACATAAGAGAAGCCATGTTGGATCAGGCCAACAGCCCATCAAGTCCAACACTCTGTGTCACACAGTGGCAAAAAATTTTATATATACACACACACTGTGGCTAATAGCCACTGATGGACCTGTGCTCCATATTTTTATCTAACCCCCCTCTTGAAGGTGGCCATGCTTGTGGCCGCCACCACCTCCTGTGGCAGTGAATTCCACATGTTAATCACCCTTTGGGTGAAGAAGTACTTCCTTTTATCCATTTTAACCTGGCTGCTCAGCAATTTCATCGAATGCCCACGAGTTCTTGTATTGTGAGAAAGGGAGAAAAGTACTTCTTTCTCTACTTTCTCCATCCCATGCATTATCTTGTAAACCTCTATCATGTCACCCCGCAGTCGACGTTTCTCCAAGCTAAAGAGTCCCAAGCGTTTCAACCTTTCTTCATAGGGAAAGTGCTCCAGCCCTTTAATCATTCTAGTTGCCCTTTATGGTCAGGGGCCTGTCTATCTACGGGACCGCCTTTCCCCATATATCCCCCAGAGAGCACTGCGATCAGGGACAAAAAATCTGTTGTCCGCCCCGGGCCAGGTTGTGTGTAACGAGATCTAGGGCTTTTTTGGTGGCAGCACCAGAACTTTGGAACACCCTTCCAGAAGCCATAAGGGCCCTGCGGGATCTGTCTGCGTTCTGCAGGGCCTGTAAGACCGAATTGTTTAAGCAGGCTTTTGCTGTTTAATTGAAAAAGGGCTGCCACCGGACATCTTATAGAAGCTGGTGATCACAGTCGAGAATTCAATACCGCTTATATTGTACTGAAGCAGCGCCATGGAATGGTTTTAAAATTGAAATAAGTAAATTACGGTTTTATATGTTTTATTGGATTGATTGTATGGTATGATGTTGTGAGCCGCCCTGAGTCCGCTTGCGGAGAGGGCAGGATATAAATTGAATGTAATAAATAAATAATAAATAAAATTTCATGGCTACATGAAATTAATTTCATGGCAACCTTAGGGTACCAATATTCGAATGATCCTCTGCATAAAATTATCTGTGTGTGTGTGTGCGTGTGTGTGTGTGTGTGAGAGAGAGAGAGAGAGAGAGATTAGATTAGATTAGATTAGATTAGATTAGATTAGATTAGATTAGATCAAAGATGTAGAATTTGTTATGAGGGCCGGATCTAACATAAATGAGACCTTGTAGGGCCAAGCCATGTCGGATCGGGCCATGTGTGTACCTATTTAAGATTAGGTAGCAGAGATATAAATTTTCTAAAGAACACAGACAAGCACAATTAAAGATTTTTTTATATAAAAAAACATAAAATAAGAGATGCTTAAAACATTAGCACTCATTGATCTTAAATGTGATTTCTTTGTCTGTCTACTGTGGGATGCAGGGAACTGAGCAAAGAAAGCTCTGGCTCGCTCTTTCCCTCCCTCCCCAGGGGACCAAGAGAGATGGTGGCTCAGTGGTAGAGCATCTGCTTGATAAGCAGAAGGTCCCAGGTTCAATCCCTGGCATCTCCAACTAAAACGGGTCCAGGCAAATAGGCGTGAAAAACCTCAGCTTGAGACCCTGGAGAGCTGCTGCCAGTCTGAGTAGACAATTCTGACTCTGATGGACCAATGATGGTCTGATTCAGTATAAGGCAGCTTCATATGTTCATAAGAGAGAGGGAGCCTCAGTCAATAGAAGGAAAAAAAAGGCTTGGCTCAGTAGCTCTGCTGTGCAATGGAAAGAGCCTGGCAAAGCAAGCTCTGCCTCCCCCCCGCTTCTTCCCCAAGGGAGGAGCCTCAGCCAATGGAGAACATAGAGGTTTTGCTCTGTAGCTCCTGTGCAGTTGAGCAAGCATTGCAAAACAAGCTGTTATGAAGAAGGAAGCAAGAGAGAGGGAGAAGGAAGCAGGCGACAGCCAGTTGCTCGGGGGCCTGATAGGAGCCCTCTGGGGGCCTGATTCAGCCCCCTGGGCTGCATGTTTGACACCCCTACATTAGATTATGAATTAAAGCTGAGTTGAATGGGAGAAACCCTAGCCCAACACACATCTGACATGTGAGTCAACACTCACCTGTAAAACTGTTTGCGTTTGTAGTGCAAACTGCTGAAGACAGGTGTTTCATCATTACTTCCATCCCGTGCAATTTCAGTAGCAGAAAAGGGCTGTGTAGGGAGGGGCTGTTTGTCTTACAGCCGGTTCCACATGTCTGAGCAGGAGACATGCGGGACCTGCAGTAAGACAAACAGCCAACCCTCCGTGACCCCTTTCTGCTAGCAAAAGTGTGCAGGGGGGGGGGAGAGAGAATGATGGATCTCCTTCTGTCTCTGTGGGCTTGGGAGCCAATTTGCACACACATACACAACACAGACACACACTATTTTAAAAGTGCATGTTGTGTCAGACTTTAAATGTTAGTTGAGTTAAAGTTTTCCCCAGCCCAACTTGTGTTTAACCAATCCCCTAATCAGATAAGAGGCTGCATATTTTATGGTCCTCCGTGTGCAGCCTGAAGTGGTAAAGACCTAAAGCAGGGGTGTCAAACTCATTTGTTATGGGGGCCAGATCTGATATAAATGAGATTTTGTTGGGCCGGGCCATGTGTGGACCTATTTAAGATTAGGTAGCAGAGATATAAACTTTATAAAGGACACAGAAAAACACATTTTTTAAAAAATAATAATCTTAAAATAAAGATGTGCAATTGAGAGAGCCTGGTGAAGGGAGGAGCCTCAGCCAATAGAGAAAATAGAGGCTTTGCTCTGTAGCTGCTGTTCTATTGAGCAAGAATAGAATACAACCTGAGAGAGCTCACTATAATGGATAACATAAAAAAAAAAAAGAAAACTAGTGACCAATTTACTATGAAGTATATAGAAACCAGTCCAAATGTCCAAAACATGTATATTCAAGTCCCAAAGTAGCGTGGTGACAAGCCGATCGATTAAGTACTTGTTTCTTTCCAGTCTTCATCAGACCTGGGACCACTAACAAAAGAAAATATTCTACAAAAATATCAGAAGGACATTCAGACACCACCAACCCTCTTCCAGTGAAAAAAGGTGCTATTGAGCAAGGCAAGTTGTGATGGAGAAGGAAGCAGATGACAGTGAGCTGCCCAGGGTTCTGATAGGAGCCCTCTGGGGGGGCCTGATTCGGCCCCGGGGCCACATGTTTGACAACCCTGGCCTAAAGCCTCAATTACCTCATTCCTATTGCCTCACTCTACCATCAAAAGAGTATTATTTTGTTCAATGGATTTTAATCTGACCAGGCAGTCACTTGATATCCATGGTGGCTAGATGGCTTTCAGGAGTGGCCATCTCACTCTCTGCCTCTCTGCTGCCTCCTTACCCTGCAATAAAGGAGCCAAACATATTCATTAAACTGAACTGCTTCATTTATTCAGTTCACTCTCCCCTAATTTTGCCAACTATCTAACTTGGCAAAATTTAAGGCAACCTATTTAAGGAGCCCCATAGCACAGAGTGGTAAAGCTGCAGTACTGCAGTCCAGACTCTCCGCTCATGACCTGAGTTTGATCCCAGCGGAAGCTGGGTTCAGGTAGCCGGCTCCAGGTCGACTCAGCCTTCCCTCCTTCCGAGTTGGTAAAATGAGTACCCAGCTTGCTGGGGGGAAAGTGTAGATGACTGGGGAAGGCAATGGCAAACTACCCCATAAAAAGTCTGCCGTAAAAATGTGATGCGATGTTGGAAATGACTGGTGCTTGCACAGGGGACTACCTTTGGGGTGGGACAGTAGCTCAGTGGTAGAGCATCGTTTACCTTTGGAGAGGGACAGTAGTTCAGTGGTAGAGCATCTGCTTAGGAAGCAGACGGTCCCAGCTTCAATCCCCGTCATCTCCAACTAAAAAGGGTCCAGGCAAATAGGCATGAAAAACCTCAGATTGAGACCCTGGAGAGCCACTGCCAGTCTGAGTAGACAATACTGACTTTGATGGGCCGAGGGTCTGATTCAGAAGAAAGCAGCTTCATATGTTCGTATATGTTAACTCTTGTTATGATCTAGCCAGCCTCATGTTATACCCCTTCGCCCTCTTAATCACTACATGATGCGGGCCAAAAAAGAGAAGCAGAAGGCTATTTGGCCAGCCAGTCTGAGAGAAACTCCAGAAATCCTTCCATAGTCCCAAAGTAACTGGTTACTCCTCCATTTTTGCCAAAGGGTAGGAAGGCCTGAAGAAATCAAAGCACTCCTTAAGGGGTGAGATCAAGATGGATGTTGTTGTTCAGCTGCACAGTCGAGCCTGACTTTTTGCAACCCCATGGACTAAGTCATGCCAGGCCCTCCTGTCTTCCACCATCCTCCGAAGTCTGCTCAAATTCGTGTTAGTTACATCAGTAACTCTGTCCAGTCATCTCCTCTTTTGCCATCCCCTTCTTCTTTTGCCTTCCGTCTTTCCCAGCATCAGGATCTTCTCCAGGGAGTATCCATCTACCCTGTGAGGTAGATGAAGATATTGGATTTATATCCCACCCTCCACTCTGAAGAGTCTCAGAGCGGCTCACAATCCCCTTTCCCTTCCCCCCCCCCCACAACAGACACCCTGTGAGGTAGATGAAGATATTGGATTTATATCCCGCCCTCCACTCCAAAGAGTCTCAGAGCTGCTCACAATCTCCTTTCCCTTCCTTCCCCACAACAGACACCCTGTGAGGTAGATGAAGATATTGGATTTATATCCCACCCTCCACTCCGAAGAGTCTCAGAGCAGCTCACAATTTCTTTAACCTTCCTCCCCCACAACAGACACCCTGTGAAGTAGATGAAGATATTGGATTTATCCTGCCCTCCACTCCAAAGAGTCTCAGAGCTGCTCACAATCTCCTTTCCCTTCCTCCCCCACAACAGACACCCTGTGAGGTAGATGAAAATAATGGATTTATATCCCACCCTCCACTCCGAAGAGTCTCAGAGCATCTCACAATCTCCTTTCCCTTCCTCCCCCACAACAGACACCCTGTGAGGTGGGTGGGTCTGAGAGAGCTCTCCCAGAAGCTGCCCCTTCAAGGACAACTCTGCAAGAGCTATAGCTGACCCAAGGCCATTTCAACAGCTGCAATGGAAGAATGGGGACTCAAACCCAGTTCTCCCAGAAAAGAGTCTGCACACAACCACCACACCAGAATAAAGTGCACAATTGTATCATCCCGAAACCATTTCCCCCCCACCCCTCCGTGCCAGTCCATGGAAAAATGGTCTTCCACAAAAGTGATCCTTGGTGCCAAAAAGGTTGGGGACCACTGCCCTAGACAATTGCCTAGTGGGCTAGCCAGCCCTGACCATGGTTGTGAGTGAGAAGTCATTTAAGGTTAGGGAGTTGTCTGTGGGCAAGCAGAGGTGCCACCTGGAGTCTGACAACCCTAGGCAACACCTATTGCACCAGCTGGCATGGCCTTGGGTCAGCCACAGCTCTGGCAGAGGTTGTCCTTGAAAGGGCAGCTGCTGTGAGAGCCCTCTCCAGCCCCACACACCTCACAGAGTGTCTGTTGTGGGGGAGGAAGGTAAAGGAGATTGTGAGCCGCTCTGAGACTCTTCTGAGTGGAGGGCGGGATATAAATCCAATATCTTCATCTACCTCACGGGGCGTCTGTTATGGGGGAGGAAGGTAAAGGAGATTGTGAGCCGCACTGAGACTCTTCGGAGTGGAGGGCGGGATATAAATCCAATATCTTCATCTACCTCACGGGGCGTCTGTTGTGGGGGAGGAAGGGAAAGGAGATTGTGAGCCGCACTGAGACTCTTCGGAGTGGAGGGTGGAATATAAATCCAATATCTTCATCTACCTCACAGGGTGTCTGTTGTGGGGGGGGGAAGTAAAAGAGATTGTGAGCCGCTCTGAGACTCTTCGGAGTAGAGGACGGGATATAAATCTAATGTCTTCATCTACCTCACAGGGTGTCTGTTGTGGAGGAGGAAGGGAAAGGAGATTGTGAGCCGCTCTGAGACTCTTTGGAGTGGAGGGCGGGATATAAATCAAATATCTTCATCTACCTCACAGGGTGTCTGTTGGGGGGGGGGGAAGGTAAAGGGGATTGTGAGCCGCTCTGAGACTCTTCGGAGTGGAGGGCGGGATATAAATCCAATATCTTCTTCTTCTTCTTCTTCTTCTTCTTCTTCTTCTTCTTCTTCTTCTTCTTCTTCTTCTTCTTCTTCTTCTGGCTAAGCTGCCTAAATCAGCTGTTTGCACCTGCTGGGTCTGATGGTTTCACTCCCTCTGAGGCAGAAGAGAACAAAAATGCCCTCAAGCCTTAAACTGAGTGGGAAATGTGCTTGCAGCCTCTGAAATAGAGGCCGTAATTCTCATTTGTACTGGTGACTTGTTTCCAGAAGGAACTGGGTGATGGACCAAAGGAATAACTGCCAAAGCATATGCTAAACTTAACCTGTATTTAAAGTGTGTGTGTGTGGTTTTTTTTTAAAGTGAGAGGGAGCAAGATACCTGTGCGGAGCAGATCAATATATTCTATTCACCTTTCTTTTCTTTTGGCTCGAAATTGCGACAAGTCTCTCTTTCAGAATGAGAGATAATATCACTGAAGCTGGTTGAGATCCAAACGGACTATGCTGCAAGCCAAAAAAAGAAAAAAAAAAAGGAACAAGGTTTCATCACACCTTCAAGTGCAGAAATACGGCTGTAATTTGATCCCATTTTAAGATATAGTAACTGTCATGTATTGAATGCTGGGGAGAATAAATCAAACTTGTCAGTGTCCAACATATTGTACAAAAGATTTTAAAACACACGCACACACAACGATCTCAGTACTATCTTGGTTCACTGAGGTGGTGCAGATGTGGCAGAGATATTCAGACTCAGTGGTCTTGAGAAACCAATTGATGAAAATGTCAATACAGCATCAGAACAGTCAAAGGTGTGTTAATTGTGACAGACGGTGCTGAGTGGCTAATTCTATGAAGCAGCAGAAGGGTGCTGCTGGTATAAGCCATGGGAGCTCCTGGTATCTTTTTTTTTTCCTTGTTCCCCTCCGCATGAGCACAACAAGTTGCCTTTGGCTGAATGTAACCCTTGGTCTATCAAGGTTAGGGGTCCCAACCCTCCTGCCCTGGCGGGGGACCCCAGGATTTCCCCCCTCTTTCCCCGCTCCCCCCAAAAATGGAAGCGGGGGGAGAAGGGGGAAATGGCGAGCCACCCGTCCCGGAGCGTGCGAAGCCGCCGCGCTGCTGCCGCCCCCTTCCCGCCCAGTGAGGCCGCAGGCGGCGGGCCCGCCGGCGCCCAGCAGCAAGAGGAGGTGGCGGTGGCAGAGGAGCTGTTGGCCGAGGGCCTCGCTGGCTGGCGGCGTTGGCAGCACAGCCCTGCCAGCACAGCCCCGCCAGCACCAGCGCGGCAGCGCCGGAAGCAGCACCTCGGCAGCGCCGGAGGCAGCTCCTCGGCCTCCGGCGTTGGCAGCACAGCCCCGCCAGCACCAGCGTGGCAGCGCCGGAGGCCGAGGAGGAGGCCCCGAGCCCCCGGCCCCGCTCTCCATGCCCGCGCCACCGCCCTGTTTCACCCAGGCTTCCAGCCTCAGGCAGGGCCGAGGGGCGGGGAGGACGAGCGGGAGGAGGAGGAAGGGACAGCTTCCTCCTCAGGCGGCGGCTGCGGCGCGGGAACCTGCGGCTGCAGCGCTTGTCACAGCCTTGATCTTGGCTCCACCCCTAACATCTCCTGGCTCCACCCCCAAAGTCTCCTGGCTCCACCCCCAAAGTTCCCAGGTATTTCTTCAATTGGACTTGGCAACCCTAATCAAGGTCAGTATTGTCTACTAAAGATATAAGAACATACAGGCCTCAGATTCAGTAGGAGCTCACAGGAGCACAGCTCCTGAACCTTTCTGAGGGTCCCCCTCCTCCTCCCCCCCACCTTGTCCAATGAATAGAAGGTGCAGCTGCATAACAATCCCTGGATTAGGGCACTGGGCAGCCAGCCAATCACAAGGAGCTTTGCCGCAGCCCCAGCAGCCCTCAATAACCCCTGGAGAGGCCCGCACCACTCTTTCTGCACTTCTTATGAGATTTTGGGTGGCGGGTGGCTTGCTGGCCTTTTGACTGTGGGGGCAGGCTGGCCCAAGAGAGTCCCAGGCAAATTAGGCCTGCTTGGGCTGTCTGGATCTCTTGCCCAAGCAGGCCTCGCTTGCCCAGGGCTCTCTTTTCTTGCGTCAGGTTGCTTTTGGCTGGTGGGGGGTGGTATATGCTAATGACTTATGCTAACGAGCTCCACCACCTATTTTTCTACAAATGAACCCCTGAGAACATAAGAAAAGCCCTTCTTAAGGATGGGCATGAAATGTACTATGAACCATGATTTGTGAATGTTTGGCCAGACTCAACGCATTTCCTTCATCCTTGGTTTTTGGTAGATATAAGGGTATCCCTTATGAACAGAGGTGGTGCAGATGTGGCAGAGAACCTGATTCTATATGACACATTCTATTAGTCTGCCCGTTACTTCGCCCCCACTGATGCCACTTATAACCTCAAATTTGGTGACAAGGAAAAGGATAGAGTTTTTGTTGACTGATAAGTGTCCCTCAATTACTGAGCAGGTTCCAGAGTTTTTGGCCCTAGCAGTAAATGAGTAAGAAATGAAGAAGAAGACTGCAGTTTTAAACCCCGCCCTTCTCTCTCAATCAGAGACTCAGAGCAGCTCACAATCTCCTATATCTTCTCCCCTCACAGCAGACACCCTGTGAGGTGGTTGGAGCTGAGAGGGCTCTCACAGCAGCTGCCTTTTCAAGGACAACTGCGATAGCTATGGCTAACCCAAGGCCATTCCAGCAGCTGTATGTGAAGGAGTGGGGTATCAAACCTGGTTCTCCCAGATAAGAGTCCGCACACTTAACCACTACACCAAAAATGGAGCCAGTAGGGGAATACTCCATTCCACTTGTCATAAGAACATAAGAGAAGCCATGTTAGATCAGGCCAATGGCCCATCCAGTCCAACACTCTGTGTCACACAGTGGCCAAAAATTTTATATATATATATATATATATATATATACACACACACACATACATACACACACATATACACACTGTGGCTAATAGCCACTGATGGACCTCTGCTCCATATTTTTATCTAACCCCCTCTTGAAGGTGGCTATGCTTGTGGCCGCCACCACCTCCTGTGGCAGTGAATTCCACATGTTAATCACCCTTTGGGTAAAAAAGTACTTCCTTTTATCCATTTTAACCTGTCTGCTCAGCAATTTCATCGAATGCCTATGAGTTCTTGTATTGTGAGAAAGGGAGAAAAGTACTTCTTTCTCCACTTTCTCCATCCCATGCATTATCTTGTAAACCTCTATCATGTCACCCCGCAGTCGGCGTTTCTCCAAGCTAAAGAGCCCCAAGCGTTTCAACCTTTCTTCATAGGAAAAGTGTTCCAGCCCTTTAATCATTCTAGTTGCCCTTTTCTGGACTTTCTCCAATGCTATAACATCCTTTTTGAAGTGCGGCGACCAGAACTGCACACAGTACTCCAAATGAAACCGCACCATCAATTTATACAGGGGCATTATGATACTGGCTGATTTGTTTTCAATTTCCTTCCTAATAATTCCCAGCATGGCGTTGGCCTTTTTTATTGCAAATGCACACTGTCTTGACATTTTCAGTGAGTTATCTACCACGACCCCAAGATCTCTCTCTTGGTCAGTCTCTGCCAGTTCACACCCCATCAACTTGTATTTGTAGCTGGGATTCTTGGCCCCAATTGTAACCATATATCCCTGTGCCTCAGCCCTTCTTCACACCTTGCCATTGCATCAGTGAAGCTGAGAACATGAGAGGGAAAACGAGGCTACAGTGAAGGGCCTCTTCTTCAGTCCTGGATATTGCTACTCCCCCGTTTCCCTATCAGTCTCTGTCCGCCTTCATCTCAGACACTTAGTTGGATAGTGTGTGGTTCAGGGTGTTGCCCTGAGCTCCTTCCTTCTGCACTTAGAGCCGCTCAGGATTCCAAGCCCACAAAGTCCAGTCTGCTTTAACTACAAGGGGTGGCTTCTTCAGAAAGTCCATCCCTTCTAATCCGGGGTTCAATTCCAGGGGCAAAAGGCACTTGCAAATCATGCTGCTCCACACTTCAGTCTTCAGTAAAAGTCCAGCAAAGATTTATTACAAAACAGGATTCAGATTAAAACAAAAGCACAGCTTTCATTGTGACGGACTTAAAGTCCTATAAACAAATAGTCAAGTGATTAAAATCCCATGCCGGCTTGGTTATCAGGGAGGAGGAAAGCTCATTAAGCATCGAAGTATTTTCTCAAGTGAGCCTGCAGGGCAACGCCCTGGGACAAACAGAAGCAATAGAAGGAGTGTGCACACTCACTAAATTCAAAGAGTCAAATGTCCGAGGAGTGAAGCTATTTCTTTTTACCCCCCACCCGCCAACAGCCTTCATCAACAAGAAGAGAAAAACATCCTCCAGCTTCCCGTTTCTTTGCTGCTTTGCTAAGAGTTTATAACTTACAGCTGCGGCTATTTAAAGGGTACGTACCAAATTTCCAGCTTGCTCTGAAAGTCTGGGCTAACAACATTTCCATACAGACGCAGACTACTCATGGGAGTTACCACCCACTGCCATAGGTTTGCCAGCTCCAGGTTGAAAAATACCTGGAGGTTTGGGGAGGTGAAGGATTTCAAAAGGGTATAATGCCATCAAGTCCACCTTCCAAAGCAGCCGTTTTCTCCACAGGAGCTGACCTCTGAAGCCTGGAGATATCCCAGGAGATGTCCAGTCACCAACTGGAGGATGGCAACCCTAGAGTTCCACAGAACAAAGTAAGTTAACAACAATATAACTGTGAGATGTTAACGAAGAGAGGAGCCCCTTGGCGCAGAGTGGTAAAGCTGCCATACTGCAGTCTGAGCTCTCTATTCACAACCTGAGTTTGATCCCAGCAGAAGCTGAGTTCAGGTAGCCAGATCAAGGTTGACTCAGCCTTCCATCCTTCCGTCAAATGAGTACCCAGCATTATGGGGGGGGGGGGAGTGTAGATGACTCGGGAAGGCAATGGAAAACCGCCCCGTAAAAAGTCTGCCGTGAAGACGTCGTGATGCGATGACACCCCAGAGTCGGAAACGGCTGGTGCTTGCATAGGGGAGTACCTTTTTTTATTAACAAAGAACCCAATAATCTAACAATCTAATACCAACAGCTTTCACTGGAGAGCCAGTTTGGTGTAGTGGTGAAGTGTGCGGTGTCTTATCTGGGAGAACCGGGTTTGATTCCCCACTCCTCCACTTGCACCTGCTGGAATGGCCTTGGGTCAGCCATAGCTCTCTTATCTGGGACAACCGGGTTTGATTCCCCACTTCTCCACTTGCAGCTGCTGGAATGGCCTTGGGTCAGCCATAGCTCTCTTATCTGGGAGAACCGGGTTTGATTCCCCACTCCTCCACTTGCACCTGCTGGAATGGCCTTGGGTCAGCCATAGCTCTCTTATCTGGGACAACCGGGTTTGATTCCCCACTCCTCCACTTGCACCTGCTGGAATGGCCTTGGGTCAGCCATAGCTCTCTTATCTGGGACAACCGGGTTTCATTCCCCACTTCTCCACTTGCAGCTGCTGGAATGGCCTTGGGTCAGCCATAGCTCTCTTATCTGGGAGAACCGGGTTTGATTCCCCACTCCTCCACTTGCACCTGCTGGAATGGCCTTGGGTCAGCCATAGCTCTCTTATCTGGGACAACCGGGTTTGATTCCCCACTCCTCCACTTGCACCTGCTGGAATGGCCTTGGGTCAGCCATAGCTCTCTTATCTGGGAGAACCGGGTTTGATTCCCCACTTCTCCACTTGCAGCTGCTGGAATGGCCTTGGGTCAGCCATAGCTCTGGCAGAGGTTGTCCTTGAAAGGGCAGCTGCTGTGAGAGCCCTCTCCAGCCCCACCCACCTCACAGGGTGTCTGTTGTGGGGGAGGAAGGGAAAGGAGATTGTGAGCCGCACTGAGACTCTTTGGAGTGGAAAGCGGGATATAAATCCAATATCTTCATCTACCTCACAGGGTGTCTGTTGTGGGGGAGGAAGGTAAAGGAGATTGTGAGCCGCTCTGAGACTCTTCGGAGTGGAGGGCGGGATATAAATCCAATATCTTCATCTACCTCACAGGGTATCTGTTGTGGGGGAGGAAGGTAAAGGAGATTGTGAGCCGCTCTGAGACTCTTCGGAGTGGAGGGCGGGATATAAATCCAATATCTTCATCTACCTCACAGGGTGTCTGTTGTGGGGGAGGAAGATAAAGGAGATTGTGAGCCGCTCTGAGACTCTTCGGAGTGGAGGGCGGGATATATATCCAATATCTTCATCTACCTCACAGGGTGTCTGTTGTGGGGGAGGAAGGTAAAGGAGATTGTGAGTCGCTCTGAGACTCTTCGGAGTGGAGGGCCGGATATAAATCCAATATCGTCATCATTCAATTACGCTCTACATTGAAACAGCGTAAAGATCACATCCCATTAACATTCACAACTTACAATAATTCTTAACTGTGAATAAATCACATTATTATCACAATTCAAGTGCATAGTTTATATCATCGTCTGTAGATTCAAGTGTTCAAAATCTGTCCCAATGACGGCTTCTGGAAGATTCAAAGACGATTTAAAATGCTAGCGCTGGTACCGATTCCATTATGCTGTTTCAATATGGAGAGTACTTGAGTGAAAGTCGTTGGTGTTATATTGTTAGATTACTGAGTTCTTCACCAACTGGAGAATGGCATGGGATAGAGAAGGTAGAGAAAGAAGTACTTTTCTCCCTTTCTCACAATACAAGAATTCGTGGGCATTCCATGAAATTGTCGAGCAGTCGGGTTAGAACTGATAAAAGGAAGTCCTTCTTCACTCATGTGGCATTCACTGCCTCAGGAGGTGGTGGCGGCTGTCAGCATAGACCAGCTTCAAGAGGGGATTGGATAAATATATGGAGCAGAGGTCCACCAGTGGCTATTAGCCACAGGGTATTGATGGAACTCTCTGTCTGGGGCAGTGATGCTCCGTATTCTTGGTGCTTGGGGGGTGGGCAACAGTGGGAGGGCTTCTAGTCTCCTGGCCCCACTGATGGACCTTCTGATAGCACCTGGTTTTTGGCCACTGTGTGATGCAATGTTGGACTGGATGGGCCATTGGTCTGACCCAACATGGCTTCTCTTATGTTCTTATGTTCATCATCTTGTCTCTGCTCCTTTCAACTTAGCCACAGTGTGTGTGTATATATAATTTTTTTTTGCCACTGTGTGACACAGAGTGTTGGACTGGATGGGCCATTGGCCTGATCCAACATGGCTTCTCTTATGTTCTTCTGTGACACAGAGTGTTGGACTGGATGGGCCGTTGGCCTGATCCAACATGGCTTCTCTTATGTTCTTCTGTGACACAGAGTGTTGGACTGGATGGGCCGTTGGCCTGATCCAACATGGCTTCTCTTATGTTCTTCTGTGACACAGAGTGTTGGACTGGATGGGCCGTTGGCCTGATCCAACATGGCTTCTCTTATGTTCTTATGACAGGTAGGTCAAAAGCAGCATGCATCATGTGGGATTAGGAATGTGCCTACTGGCACACGCAACCATTTGCCACAGAAGAAAGGCAAATTGAGGTAAGAAGGCCACTTCAGTTTCCTTCCGTTCCCTCCCAGTATCATCACTTTCCCATGATTTCCTTAAAGGAAACTGGCTTTAAAGCTTGACACATATGTGTTCCTTTGCGAAATGAAGGAGACGGAAAAAGGCATTCCCTCGTGTGTTTCCAACTGGCAACTTAGTCCTTGCACATTATTTCTGTTTTCTTTAGTCTATTGTGGGTTCGTTGATTTGTTTCGTCCATTCTGTGAAAGATGAAAAAGAACAGCAATGAAGCAGAACGAGAGGTGCAGATGGAGACAGGAACAGGATAAAAACACAGGGCAGGGAGAGGAAAACCTTTGCCCGCTCTTGAGTACATAGACATAGAACAGAATGAAAGGAAGTCAAAGTGTGATGCACCCTTTTGTGTTCCAGGAGTTATTACAGGAAAAGCAATGACTGTAGACAAACCCTAGATAATATCACAGATTTTTTTAAGAACACGAAAAACTAGGGATGCTCAACTAGTTGAAACCATCAGCCCCGTTTCACTTAAGGATGCTGAAAAACCTTCCAGTTCGGTTCGTGCTGGCCTGCCAGCTGCAAGCAGGCAGCCGGATTTCCACTGAGAAATCCGGTTGTTTGTGAGCAGCTCAGTGAGATGTTGATACGGACACCAACATCTCCTTGGCCAGAAGAAGCACCACAGGGGGCAGTGGGACACAAACGTCTGCTGTCCCTTCCCCTAGCGTAGCTTGTTCTTTTCCCAACGCCATATCCCCACCCCATCCCACACTGCTGTTTTGTGGCACCTTTCCTCTTCCCATTCCACTCTCCCAGACCCATCACCAGCCAGCAGGTGAGACAAGCCAAACAGCCAAGTTACAGACCACGATCCAGATACCAGCTTTCGCCTGAATCTAAACAGCAGAAACAAGCCCAGAGATCAGCTCTCAGCTGGCTCTGGACAGGACATAAGTATTTTAATTATGTTGTTTTAATGTGGCTTTTGATGAACTGTGTTTAGTTGATGTTTTAATTTGACTGTAATCCAGCCTGAACTCGATCTGGGAGGGCAGGTTACTGTTACTGCAGCTATTGCTGCTGTTGCTGTTATAATCAGGGCTTTTTTGTAGCAGGAACTCCTTTGCATATCAGGCCACACACCCTTGAAGTAGAAGAAGAATTGGAGATTTGTACCCCACCTTTCTCTCTGAATCAGAGACTCAGAGCGGCTTACAATCTCCTATATCTTCTCCCCCCACAACAGACACCCTGTGAGGTGGGTGGGGCTGAGATGGCTCTCAGAGCAGCTGCCCTTTCAAGGACAACCTCTGCCAGAGCTATGGCTGACCCAAGGCCATGCTAGTAGGTGCAAGTGGAGGAGTGGGGAATCAAACCCGGTTCTCCCAGATAAGAGTCCACACACTTAACCCCTACACCAAACTGGCTCTTGATGTAATCAATCCTCCTGGAGCTTACAGTAGGCCCTGGACTAAGAGCACTGTAAATTCTTTGAGGATTGGCTACATCGGGGGGGGAGGGGGGACCTAATATGCAAAGGAGTTCCTGCTACAAAAAAAGCCCTGCTTAGAAGTCAGTCTCTGCAAAAAGGCACACACCTTCCACCACACACATTTCTTTTTTAATTAACTACCCTGATGGATATTATTAACGACAACAACCATAGACATAAAACAAACAGAAAGAGATATCCTCACACACACGCACACTATAACAGGGGTGGCCAATGGTAGCTCTCCAGATGCTTTTTGCCTACAACTTCCATCAGCCCCAGCCATTGGCCATGCTGGCTGGGGTTGATGGGAGTTGTAGGCAAAAAAAAACATCTGGAGAGCTACCGTTGGCCATCCCTGCACTATACAAATGGAGGCCCAGGCTCAACTTCTTTCTACATGCAGCAGGCAAGATGCTCCCATCCACTGCAGCTGAGCACGTTCGAGATAGGATGTCCATGCAGCTCACAGGCTGCAAACCTCAGGCTAAGAACCGCAGCCTGGATACCAGCTTCAATAGGCCAGGTAACTCTGGAAGAGCCGAAAGCTCCAGTGAGTCAAGCACCTTGTCCTACATTAAGAGCTTGTGTTTCCTAAGCCACTTCCTCTGGCTGCAGAACTTATGTAGGAATCTGTGCTCAGGAAACAGCTCTTCTCTGCTATGCTTACTCAATCTATCTGCACAGTTTCTAAGGGGTGGGGGTAGGAATGGGAGCACAGGTGTGGGGGGGGTGGCAAAAACTCCAGCACCCCCCCCTCCCTGCTCCATGGAAAAAATGTCTTCCATGAAATCAGTTCCTGGTGCCAAAAAGGTTGAGAACCGCTGCTCGAAGCCTTACGCCACGTTGGCTTTCTCTAGTGCACCAGCAGTCAGTAAAGCACTATTATTTCCTGCTCCTCCAAATGTCTCCGATGTCTTCCGGCTGATAATATCTTAACAGCTTATTGTGAATGCAATGTTTGCTAATTCTAGGAACATATTATATTTTACTGACAAGCATTGTGGTTCTTGGAGCTGCATATTAATGTCGCGTTTTATTACAGATTTGCTAGATAAATGTGGTAAATCATCCTCTGATTGGGGGTCTTAAATCACTACTAACGGGGCGTAGTCAATTTTTAACCGTTTCCACAGTGAATACTCATCCCAGACTCCTTTCTAGACTGCCATGCTGTTTTGCTGTAAGCAAGAAAGCTTATTGCAGTCGCAAGTACGGCAGCAGCGAGGGTCAAACAGGTATGAGCGAAGTAATGATACTCCTCTATCAGTGATCCCAGTGATTATTTTTATACGATCCAGGTGGGCAGCTGTGTTGGTCTGAAGCAGTAGAACAAAGCAGGAGTGAAGTATCACCTTTAAGACCAGCAACGCTTTAATCAGAATGGAAGCTTCCGTGCGCTTGAAGCACATTTCATCAGACGGTAGGATGGAACGGCAAGCAGTCCTAAATATAGAAGAAGAAGAAGAAGATATTGGAATTATATCCCGCCCTCCACTCCGAAGAGTCTCAGAGCGGCTCACAATCTCCTTTCCCTTCCTCCCCCACAACAGACACCCTGTGAGGTGGGTGGGGCTGGAGAGGGCTCTCACAGCAGCTGCCCTTTCAAGGACAACCTCTGCCAGAGCTATGGCTGACCCAAGGCCATTCCAGCAGGTGCAAGTGGAGGAGTGGGGAATCAAACCCGGTTCTCCCAGATAAGAGTCCGCACACTTAACCACTACACCAAACTGGCTCTCTACACCAAACTAGAGAAAGCGGGCAGTGAATCAACACGCAGAATCATGGCAATTAGCAGATTAGAAGAATCACCAGCTGGGGCCTAGGATTGCCTGCCTGTGTCCACAGGGCTAAAACAACAACAGCAGAAATAGACGTCAGAATAGCAGATTGATGTCCATTAAGTATCCTGCAATAAATGAGAGTCTGCTCTAGGTTAAAAGGAGAAATGAAAAAGACAATGGCAGCACAAAATACAAATATGCCAAAAATATTGTGCAAATCACACTCTTAAATAGTTTGTACAAATTAAATATATTATGAAAAGCATCCAAAAGTTATCATAAATTCAGAACATTTTAGCCGAACAAAAGTCTCAAATGTAATATTTCAGGGAGGACCCCTCAAAGCCTCTTAATTTCACAAAGAGAGTACTAAGACTCAACAACAGAGTTCCAAAGGAGTCCCTCTGTTGCTTGTTGGCTTCCAAAGGAAAAATTCTGGCCTTCACGCAATCACCGGTTTTAATTGCGTTCCGCTGCTCCTGCCATCAATTAAGGTACTGAAATGGGCGTTTGAGAGGGACCTTGGCTGGAAATTTCAGTTGCCTTATGAGGAAGCTGCAGTTTATGATAACTTTTGTATGCTTTTCATAATATATTTAATTTGTACAAACCATTTAAGAGTGTGATTTGCACAATATTTTTTGGCATATTTGTACTAGGTTAAAAGGAGGGCGTAAGGTTCTCAGAGGCTTGATTTCAACACGTCACACACACATAAAAATATCATTCTAGTTTGCCATTTTATAAAAAAAATGCATCAAAATAGTGGATTCGTATATTACGAGATAAACAGCCAATATCCCTTATTTGAGTTTTAATATGTGTGTTACATGTTTAAATTAAGCTTCTGAGAACCTTACGCCCTCCCTTGAGAGCAGACTCTCATTTATTACAGGATACTTAATGGACATCAGTCTGCTATTCTGACGTTTGTTACTGTTTTTGTTGTTTTAGCCCAGTGGACACAGGCTGGCAGTCACTAGGCCGAGGGCCGGCGGGTGGAAGTAGGCCATGTAGGCGGCTGCTTCGGGCACTGCACGGCCACGGGGTGCTGCTAGGACCCCCTCTCCACACGCCAGCTGGCCTGGTGCTGCCTCTTTCCCCAGCTCAAGACTCAGGAGGAGAAAAGAGGCCACTCTGCGTTGCTCCCAGGCTGCCTTCCTTCTCAAGGGAGCAAAGTGAGAAAAGGCAGAGCCCCTCCCCCCGCCACCTCTTTCCCTCACCCCAGACTTTCTTTCACTGAGGGAAGGTTGGGGGGGGTGTTAAACAGTGAGCTTCTCAAGCGGAGCCTGCTGCGCAAACGGGGCCACCCGGCTCTGCTCGGCTTTCCTGTGCTGTGGGGAAGTCGAAGGGGTGGCTTTTGCGTGACGCTGTGCAAACCGGCCGCGCACACAAGCGCCCGGGTTCTAAATTGCAAATGCAAGTTCCTTCCACTCTGATTCTACGTCTCTCTCTCTCTCTCTCTCTTAGGGTTGCCAAGTCCAATTCATGAAATATCTGGGGACTTTGGGGGTGGAGCCAGGAGACTTTGGGGGTGGAGCCAGGAGACACTGGGGTGGAGCTAGGAGCAAGGGTGTGACAAGCATAATTGAATTCCAAAGGGAGTTCCGGCCATCACATTTCAAGGGACCGCACACCTTTTTAAACGCCTTCCTTCCATAGGAAATAATGAAAGATAGGGGCACCTTCTTTGGGGTCTCATAGAATTGTACCCCCTGGTCCAATCTTTTTGAAACTTAGGGAGTATATTGGGGAGAGGCACTGGATGCTATACTGAAAATCTGGTGCCTCTACCTCAAAAAACAGGGCCCCCAGAGCCCCAAATACCCACTGACCAATTCTCCATTATTTTCTATGGGAATAAGGCTCCTTAGGGAATCATGAGTTCCCAGCAGACATTTCCCTCCCCTCCTCCCCGCTTTCTGATGACCCTGAAGCTGGGGGAGGGCCTCCAAACCGGGGGATCCCCTGCCCCCACCTGGGGATTGGCAACCCTACTCTCTCTGTGTCTGCCTGTCACACTGTCAAACACAGTGTGCAGAGTTCAGAAGAGTTAAGGTAGTCCTTGAAACGGCAAGGGTCGGAAGAAGCTTCCCCCGCCTTCAAAACAAAATCAGATGCTTAAGATGCAGGATACCTCCGAAGTCTAGAAGAAGAAGAAGATATTGGATTTATATCCCGCCCTCCACTCCGAAGAGTCTCAGAGCAGCTCACAATCTCCTTTACCTTCCTCCCCCACAACAGACACCCTGTGAGGTGGGTGGGGCTGGAGAGGGCTCTCACAGCAGCTGCTCTTTCAAGGACAACCTCTGCCAGAGCTATGGCTGACCCAAGGCCATTCCAGCAGGTGCAAGTGGAGGAGTGGGGAATCAAACCCAGTTCTCCCAGATAAGAGTCCGCACACTTAACCACTACACCAAACTGGCTCCAAGTACCAACCACTAGACAAACTGTCTAGGGAAATGCTGCAAAAACAGTGAAGTTTGGTAAAAAAAAAATGTCTACTCAAATATGCCTTTGGAGCTACTCCTTTGCAGCTCCTGAGCAGCCCCAACTCCTTCGTTGGGAGTGGGGAAAACATCGGGAACCCTAGATGCTTGCCCACTCCTGGGGCCATGGCACTTTAAGAAAACCTCTTAAAAGGTTTTCTTGTAAACCTCTCTCATGTCACCCCTCAGTCAACATTTCTCCAAGCTAAAGAGTCCCAAGTGCTGTAAACTTTCTTCACAGGGAAAGTGTTCCAAACCTTTAATCATTCTAGTTGCCCTTTTCTGCACATTTCCCAATGCTATAATTCTTTTTGAGGTGTGGTGACCAGAATTGAACACCTCAGGATAGGGTTGCCAAGTCCAATTCAAGAAATATCTGGGGACTTTGGGGGTGGAGCCAGGAGACTTTGGGGGTGGAGCCAAGATCAAGGCTGTGACAAGCATCATTGAACTCCAAAGGGAGTTCTGGCCATCACATTTAAAGAGATTGCAAACCTTTTAAATACCTCCCCTTCGTTGGAAATAATGAAGGATAGGGGCACCTTCTTTTGGGGCTCATAGAATTGGACCCCCTGGTCCAATCTTTTTGAAACTTGGGGGGTATTTTGGGGAGAGGCACTATATGCTATACTGAAAATTTGGTGCCTCTACCCCAAAAAACAGCCCCCCAGAGCCCCAGATACCTGCAGATCAATTCTCCATGATTTTCTATGGGAATAAATCTCCATAGGGGATAATAGAGTTCCCAGCAGACATTTCCCTCCCCTCCCCCCACTTTTTGATGACCCTGAAGCGGGGGGAGGGCCTCCAAACCGGGGGATCCCCTGCCCCCACCTGGGGATTGGCAACCCTACCTCAGGAGTATCATGGGGTCAGTGGGGGGGCAGGTGCACTGAGGAGCGCTTGCTTGGCTGTGCTGGGGCGGGGGGGAGCGCCAGTAGCTGGGCTCACCTAGGGCACCAAAAAGCCTAGCACCGGCCCTGGCTAGGCCCCAGCTTGTGAATCTTTTAATCTGCTAAGGGACATTTCCATGATTTTGCAAGCCGATTCACTGCCCACTTCCCCTATATTTAGGACTGCTTGCCATTCCATACTTTTGTCTTCTAGCACACGGAAGTTTACATTCTGAATAAAACTTTGTTGGTCTTAAAGGTGCAACTCAACTCTTGCTTTGTTCTACCGCGTCAGACAGTAGAACCCACCTGGATCTAAGCAGAGGTGGTTTGCCATTGCCTTCCTCTGCAGAGCCTTCCTTGGTGGTTTCCAAGTACCAACTTAGGGCAACCCCAGAAAGGGGGGCTTTCAAGGCAAGTAATTAGGCAGAGGTGCCCTCATTTTAACTAATTTAAACTAATGGCCTCATTTTAATCCAGAGCTAACGTTACGACAGACTCTTATTTATTGCACTTCACACATAGCCAGCAATCACTCTGCTATTCTGACTTATATTGCCTTTGTTGTTGTTTCAGCCCAGTCAACACAAACTAACAGTCACCAGACCCCAACTTGTGACTCTTTTAATCTGCTAAAAACATTTCCATGACTCTGCATGCTAACTTATTGTCCAGTTTCTCTATATTTAGGACGGCTTGCCATTCCATCCTACTGTCTGATGAAGCGTGCTTAGAGCACACGAAAGCTGACATTCTGAATAAAACTTTGTTGGTCTTCAAGGCACTGCTGGACTCTTTCGTTTTTATATGACATCAGCAAGACATTTGAAATCTTCTTTCTCTCCTCCCCTCCCCCCCCCCAAGAGAATGGAAGATGTTACAATGTATTTGAACCTTGCTGAATTATTTCGGATTCTAATCACTCACAAGAATAGCCCCTGCCCACAAATACAGGCGCTGATAATTTGAAAAACCCAAGTGTTACTAATTAAAAAAAAAAACTGACTGAGGGGGAAGAAAAAAAGAAAAATTGCATCTGTTCATAAAAGCTTTTCATTAAACGAAAGATGTGACATGGTGAAAGCAACAACAAACAGAGCCATATTGAAAGGTTTCTGTGCATTTGCTCGCAATTGAAAACAAAAGAAAAGAAGAGGCAATAAACTTGCACGGATTTTAGCTACTGCTGGGGAAGGTGGGGAGGAGTTTATGTTTACATTCCCAGCGGATCATACTGTGGATCAATTTATCCCTGACCCCATTAATATCAAATGAGGCATGGAATGCGGTTGATTCTTCGCAATTCTAGTCAGCCAATCAGGAGAGGGCAGCAGGCAGTTTCCTTCACTTGTCACTTGCCACCGGGGGTCATTTCGTCGAAAAATAGGTAATTAGCACAACTCATTAGCAGATGCTGCCCACCCCCCACCAGCCAAAAGCAACCCAACACAAGAAAGGAGAGCCCTGAACGAGCGAGGCCTGCTTGGGCTGGCTAGAGAGCCAGCCAGTCCAAGAAGGCCTTGCTCAACTGGGGTTCTCCTTGGCAGCCACCCCCCACAGTCAAAAAAACAGCAAGCTGCCCTCCGCCCAAAATCACATAAGAAATGGAGAAAGGGTGGTGTGGGCTTCTCCAGGTGCTAATGAGGGCTGCTGGGGGTGTGGCAAAGCTCCTGGTGGCTGGGTGGCCCGCTCTCCTAATCCAGGGATTGTTATGCAGCTGCACCTACTTTTCAGTGGGCAAGGTAGGTGCGGGGAGGGGGGTCGTCAGAAAGGTTCAGGAGCTGTGCTTCTGTGAGCTCCTGCTGCATCTGAAACCTGCTTGTCACTGCATTTTTGATGGGGCTGAAAAGGACCATCATCAGAACTTTGCCGGTTTGTGGCGATTTGTAAGTCCTCATTGTCTATGGGGCTTGAGTATAGTGTGCGTGGTACGTGAGTGTTGTGGCAAGGACTGTGGTGTTGTTTGGTGTTAACCTTCCTGGGTTTTGTCCTACACTTCCCCCTTCCCCCTTAACTTTGCCACACCAGCTACTAGGGATGCCAGTCTTTAGGTGGGAATTGGGGAACTTCTAGAATTACAGCTCATTCCCTGGACAAAATGGATACTTAACGTGGTGGACTCTGTGGCACTGTATCTCACTGAGGTATATGGCCTCCGCAGGCTCCATCCCCAAATCTCCAGGAGTTTTCCAACCTGGATTTGGCAACCCTACTGCCCATACCCTGCCAATGGCCAAGGAGGGACCTAACAACCATACCAACTGCACCACTTTTTTATACAGAAGACAGTTTCATGTTCTGCCTAATCTCCTTGAATGCAAGACAAAGCAAGGACACCAAAACAGAATGAGAGCCAGTTTGGTGTAGTGGTTAAGTGCATGGACTCTTATCTGGGAGAAGCAGGTTTGATACCCCATGCCTCCACTTGCAACGGCTGGAATGGCCTTGGTTCAGCCATAGCTTTCATAGGAGTTGTCCTTGAAATGGCAGTTTCTGGGAAAGCTCTCTCAGCCCCACCTACCTCACAAGGTGTCTGTTGCTGGGGGAGGGGGAGGTTAAGGAAATTGTGACCGCTCTGAGTATTCATAGTATAGTATTCAGAGTATAAAGAGGGATATAAATCCATTATCTTCTATCTTCTTCTTCATAACAATCCTTCTGATCTTCTGACAAGATCGGGCTATACTGGGCTATCCAGGTCAGGCCAATATTATTATTATTATCATCACCATCACCATCATCATCATCATCATTATTGTTATTATTATATTTGGTACATTTATATTCCGCCCTTTCCCGGACTGGCCCAGGGCGGATCACAAAAACCGGTCACATATCATAAAACCAATGAATACAATTAAAACAACAACATTATATAACAAAGGCAGGCGGGCACATAGTGCAAATTGAAGTATAATCATATAGTAGTTCAGATGATAGCTCACTGTGGGGGAGCATAGCCGATGGTATAGGCAGTAGGGATGTGCATTCGGCTCGGCCGAGCTGAAAATACAGCCGAATCAACGCTGATTCAGCTGTATTCGTAACTGGCCGCAGCCGAATGCCATTGCCGCCCATTATGCGGCTCCCGAACGCGGCCGCCGTATTCTCCCGAACTGCTATTCGGGAGAATATGGTACGGCTGTCAAAAGGCGGCTGTCAATGTAAAATCCCATAGAAAAGGCGGGAAGTGGCTTTTGCAGCCTCAATGGAGCTGCTTGCTTAGCTTCCCGCCTCTCCTTAGTCTCCTATAGCCTGCCTCCCTGGGATCAGGGAGGGGGGGAGGGGGAAGAGGAGCCCCAGCAGCCAATCCAAAGCATGCATTTGCAAAATGCATCGCAAATGCATGCTTTGCAGGGCTGTTGATGTGTACTGGGCCATCAGCTACATTGTTATTTTGATCTTTTGCTTACTTGGGTATCCAAGTAAGCAATGTTCTCTGGCCAATCAGAGAGAGCAGTGCTATTTTTTGAAATTGCTCTCTGTAGGGCCAGAGAACCTTTTTAAGGAGTCTTCCTGCTGGACTCCTCCATTGCTGTGTTGGTGTGTATGTGGTGTGGGTTGGTGTGAGAGAGATTGTGCTGCTGCTGGTGGCTGGCCCTTGGCTTCAGCTCCTGCCTGCTGCTCTCTCACTGCCTTACCAGAGACCTCCCTGGACTCAGAGAAGACAAGGTAAGACAGTTTTGGGGTTCTTGTTTTAGTTTTTGTTGGTAAAAGGACTAGAGTCCCTTTACTTGTTCAGATTTGGGTGGGTGAGTGCTGGGTGGGTAGGGTAGCCTATTTGGTGTTGAGGTTAGGTTCTGCTGGGGGTGGGGGGGCCTGGGGTGGGGTGGTTTTGCTAATTTGCCCATATCTTAATTTAGTGAGAGGACTTTTTAAAGTGCAGTGTCCTTTTACTTCTCCTGATTTGGGTGGCTTGGATTTCTTGGGGTTAGGGTGAAGGGTTTTTTTTTTTGGGGGGGGGAGTTCCTGTATTATTAAAAGTTGAGTTTTTTACTGTTTCATTGTTTGATTTGTTGCTGCTGTGTTGTGTTGCTGCTGTGTTACTTTTATCTTCAGGTTATTGGGGGGGGTGCTGTTTGGCCTAATTTTCATTGTTTTGTCCCCCTTTTCTGGTTCTGGTTTTAGGGGTGGGGGTGCTGTTGTTGACTGATTTGGCCTGAGTTTTCTTATTGGTGAAAGGCCACTTTTTAAAATCTTGAGTTGGTTTGCTTGGCCTCTTGTGATTCTCTGGTTTTGTTTAGATTGTGTTGTTTGGGGCAGGGAAGCTGGCACCTGGGTGAGAGACCCAGAGGCAGCAGGCTTTTTGTGGTTTGCCAGCTCTCCCCTTGTTGTTTGGGGCAGGGCTGGAGAGCTGGCACCTGTAGATTGTGTTGTTTGGCACCTGGGTGAGAGACCCAGAGGCAGCAGGCTTTTTGTGGTTTGCCAGCTCTCCCCGTGTTGTTTGGGGCAGGGCTGGAGAGCTGGCATCTGGGTTTGCTGCAGCCAGGTCTGCAGAGCAGACCTTGAGCAGATTGTGTTTTGTAATGCCACGACGTTGGCAACTGGGTTTTTATTGGTGCCAGGCCTGCAGGGTTCATAGATTAGATAGAGGGATGTAGTGCATTTGGGGCCTATAGAGATTCTCTGGTGTGAAGTTAGGTTTGGCTTTGGGTGCCCCAGGAATTGGACCCCCTGGCCCAATCTTTTTAGGACTTGGGGGGGGTTGTAGGGGAGAGTCCCCTGCAGGTCCCCTGCAAATTTGGGGGCTCTCCCTCAAACCCCCTCCCCTCCAGGCGGCTTCAATTATACCCTATTTGCCATTGATTTCAATGGCCCATAGGGTATAATGATGGAATAGGGGCACCCTCTTTGGGTGCCCCTGGAATGGGACCCCCTGGCCCAATCTTTTTGGGACTTGGGGGGGGGTTGTAGGGGAGAGTCCCCTGCAGGTCCCCTGCAAATTTGGGGGCTCTCCCTCAAACCCCCTCCCCTCCAGGCGGCTTCAATTATACCCTATTTGCCATTGATTTCAATGGCCCATAGGGTATAATAGGGCCGTATATTCGGAAATAGCCGCGCATTACCGTATATGCGGCTATTCCGAATACGGCATTCAGAAGTACAGGGGGAATCCGAATTTTTTTTCCCCGTGTACTTCCGAATCCGTGTATTTCCGAATTTTTTTTTTTTTTTGCACATCCCTAATAGGCAGTACAGTAAAGGACGCCCGCTTGCCTCAACTAAATGCCTGGAGGAACAGCTCTGTCTTACAGGCCCTATGGAAAGGTAACAAATCTGGTAGGGCCCGTATCTCCACAGGGAGCTGATCCCACTAGGTTGGGGCCAGGGCCAATAGTTACAATTCACTAATAGATTTAATTAAATTTCTTCACCCTCTCCCCACCCCCCATATACGAACACAAATATTTACAATTGTTTCTACTCGGTCGCAAAAAAAAATGACCATTGGCTGCCTGTTCTGCCTCTTAGAGGTCAAAAGACTGTAGGTCGAAATACGGCTGTACGGAAAATAGGGATGAAACCAGCGGCACCGGTGTAAACAAATGTGAAAGACAAGGATCAAGTCTCTTAGAATCTAAACAAGAAAGCGGGAGATAGTGCAAAGGGAAATCTCCCTGGAGGACAAACAAGTTTTTATCTATAATGAAAATCAAAAAAGCTTTCCTTTTCAGCCCAGGAAGAACGGCTCATTGTCTAGAGAAGCGCCATTCCTGTTCATTGCATTTTGAACAATGTAATCACGTTCATAATTTTTTTTTTTTTTTGCTGACATGTTCTCTCCCGTACAGCCCGAGCCCTGGCAATTAATACGCTCATTGTTTGATACAGATAGCTATAAACCACTGTAATTGCTGAGCTCGTTTGATGAGGGGGAAAAAAGGAAAATGATTTCATTTGGTGAGGCAGGCAAAAGGAATGCACGAGAATGGTAGATTTGTTCAACTTCAGCACACAATAGGCAAGAAGGCATCATGTGCTTTGGAAAAGGCAGAGGGGAAAGGGCAGGAACATCAGCGACAGATGCAACCGGAATCTGACCTGGAACAGCTTACGGTATATCACAATCTGTACATTTCAAAGATCATGTAGTTTATCAAAAGAAACCCTCTGTCTCTTGATATATTTTATTTGTTTTAGTTGGCTTGTATTCCGCCCTGTCCCGTGAGCGGGCCCAGGGTGTCTAACAACATAAATTAGGCCACAACTCACAATTAAAACCATATAGGAACGGAAAGGTCCCCTGTGGAAGCACCAGTCGTTTCTGACTCTGGGGTGACGTTGCTTTCACAATATTTTAATGGCAGACCTTTTTTACGGGGTGGTTCGCCCTTTTTTCTCTTCCCCGCCAAGGTGCGTTGTAATGCTGCACTGTGGACCTGCACGTAAATGGCAGCAAGTCCTTTAAAGGGCTAAAAGCATACCATAATGAGCTGCCCTATGGCATTTCAAAAGGGGAGCTGAGCTCTTATCTGCCACTTATAGATGCTCTGCCACCTGCCACCTTGCCGTTCCCCTTTTAAATCAGAGGAAAGATTTCATTCTTCTATGGATCAAAGGGGAAAGCCAGAGAAACAGTATGAGTTTGTTGTGTGTGTGGACTAATACTGTGTAGAATGAATGGTGTTTGGAGCCTTTAGGACTGAGCTTGGGGACTCAGGAAGAAGAAGATGAAGATATTGGATTTATATCCTGCCCTCCACTCTGAATCTCAGAGTCTCAGAGCAGCTCACAATCTCCTTTATCTCCCCCCCACCACCACATACACACAACAGACACCTTGTGAGCTGAGAGAGGCTGAGAGGGCTCTCACAGCAGCTGCCCTTTCAATGGCAACTCCTACAAGAGCTATGGCTGACCCAAGGCCATTCCAGCAGAAGGAAGTGGAAGAGTGGGGAATCAAATCCGGTTCTCCCAGATAAGAGTTCGCTCACTTAACCACTACACCAAACTGGAACAATGGGCAGGAGGATCCAAATCCCTGCTGCCCTGCTCCAATCACGGGCCCCCTGCTGGTTTGAACGATCCAATGGCGTCCTTGAGTGGGAACCCTGAGGTGTGTATAAGTTGGCCCCATTGGCCCAGTTCTTCAGTCTTTGAATTCAGCCGTTACCATGATGTACTTAATAAAAGAGCTATGATCACAGCTAACTCATCTCTTTCATGCATTGAACCCACTATATTATAGAATTATTCTCAGAAGGAGTACAACACTAGAGATGTTCACGTTTCAGTGATTAAGGCCTGCGGAGTTCCTAACCGCTGAAAAGATTCTGGTACGTCCCTTTTGTAATTCAAAACAAATGGCACCGCCACCATTCCTGATTTGCATGCAGAACTGGGCTCCTTTCTAGCGAACAGCAGGCGGGCAGATCTTTCGATACGTCTTAAAATATTTTCAAAATCATTTCTCCGAGTGCGTAAATCATCTGCTAATGATTGACAGAGATCTGAACATGTTTTCAAATACAGTTATTTTCCTCGGGAAGCTTGATGTATGGGGTGAAAGTGTTATAAAATTGCATTCCACATCGTCAACATGAATACAAACTCAAGTTATTACATGCAACTTACATTTTTAATTGCCTCTCGTATAGCTTTTTTCCCCTTTTGCGGTTGGCTATACTTGCCCTGTGGTGCAGAGTGGTAAAGCTGCAGTACTGCAGTCCGAGCTCTCTGCTCACAAGCTGAGTTTGATCCTGGTGGAAGCTGAGTTCAGGTAGCCGGCTGAAGGTTGACTCAGCCTTCCATCCTTCCGAGGTCAGTAAACTGAGTACCCAGCTTGCTGGGGGGAAAGTGTAGATAACTGGGGAAGGCAAACCACACTGTAAAAAGGTCTGCCATGAAAATGTCATGATGCGACGTCACCCCAGAGCCAAAAACAACTGGTGCTTGCACAGGGGACTACCTTTACCTTTATACTTGCTAGTGCATCCACATTCTTTGAACAGGACTCCAGAAGTGCACTTGCTGCCACTTCATGTGCCTCCCAGAGAGTATTAGAAAGAGGTTTCATCATGTGAACATTTCCCAAATGTAAGGGAGGGGCCATGCTCACTGCGTGGACAGTCCCAGGTTTAATCCCTGGCATCTCCAGTGGAAGGGTACAGACAGTGGGTGATGTGAAAGACCTCTGCCTGAAATCCTGCAAAGCTGCTTCCAGTCTGAGTAGGCAATATTGTCTTCAAAGGACCGAGAGTCTGATTCAGTAGGTCAGCTTTATATGTTCATGTGTGTTCATGTTTTAAGAACTGCCTATTGAGAAGAGAAAAGAATGAAGTAATTGAACCAGGGGTAGAATTCTAGCAGGAGCTCCTTTGCATATTAGGCCACACACCCCCAATGCAGCCAATCCTCCAAGAGCTTACAAGGCTCTTTTTTTGTAAGCTCTTGGAGGATTGGCTACATCAGGGGTGTGTGGCCTAATATGCAAAGGGGCGCCTGCTAGAATTCCACCCCTGAACTGAACTATTGTGAAAAATATTACTACCGCTGGGTGACAATCAACAACACAGCACCCATATATGAATCAACTACATATAACTCAGAAGAATATGTCAATAATAAGACATAAATTTATTGCAGCACATTTCAGGATCTGATTTCCTCACATGACGTAAAACTTTGATACTTTTTATTTATTTGTTTGTTTCTTTGTTTCTAAAACTGACGTCCCCCTGATTTAGGTGGGTATAAGTAATGCAAAGAGAACAGAAGCATGTGGGAAGAGTGTATAACTGAGTGTAAAGAGATCCAACAAAAGTTCTGATTTTCCCCATGATGGCTACTTGGATACTTTGTATTTTGAATTTTTTTTTTTAAAAAAAAATAATCTCATTTTTGGTTCCCCAGTTTTATGGGTGACCTAAGCATATGGTTAGTCTGTCTTTTGGTTAATCCAGCACTGCACATGTCAAGTCGGCAGATTCAATAACGAGTCTTTGTTGAAACAAAATAACTAGTTTATTGATACTGTTGTTCTTGACTACGTTGAGATTGAAAGACTAAAGATCATACAGTAGAATGCAATCATATAAGGTACACTTCAAAGTGATTCTTGAGGGAGGGGCACTATGCAGGGCACATTCACACCTTGATGTTACTACTTCGTTCTCAGGCCCGTTTTGGCCTTGAGCGTCCCTGGCTCCAACCTCCCCCGATGCCAGGCCTGAGAAAGCTCAGATAAAGGGTTCCCATATTCCCATTTCAAAGCAACACTACATAACAAAGGAAAGGAGTGGGGTGAGCAGAGTTCAAGCTAGCAGCAATGGAATACGGGTTTATGCTGCTCCGTGGCAAATCGCAGGTTGCCCCAGGGCAAAATGGCGGCGTGGAGCAGCTGGCGCGAAATTGCCAGCTTGCTCTGGGGAGAAACGGAAGCATACCCCAAAGCAACCTTAGTGTGAAATCAGCCTGAGATGCTCGCGGTTTCAGGGACTACTATTGTAATGCAAAGGAATCCTTTGCACTAAAACATCTGATGCAAGCATTCTGTCAGGTACATTAAATTTACTCTAGCTCAAAAAAAAAATGCTGAAGTATGAACTCGAAAGGGCCAATTATAATGCCAACAGGGTCATCTAGCCAATTTTTGTATAATGAGAGGTTCAAGCATTGCCAGTTTTGTAAGGGAGAATAAATCATGCTTAATATCGCTATCATTAGGGGTTAGATTAATTAGCCTTCTGCCTAAGCTTATTTATATAATGAGAGTTTGCCTTCGGAAAGAAACTGGCAAGAAATGGCGAGGTCTTGTGTCATCGTGGGCAGTCAGCAAGAGAGACGCACTCGTGTGTACATGTTGACATATGTGCACACCTCTGGAAAATGGGCAAAACATTCTTGGCAACAGAATAGCATTTTCTGAAGTCACAGAAATACAGGGACAACTTGTTGAACAGAATCTCCTGGTATTCTCTCATGTGCCAGCTGTGTTTTTCAGACAGTCTTCTCTTTGCGGTTTCCTCTACTACGCGAGAAAGAACCTTCTCAATTGCTGCCCCTCATTGGTTGAATCAATTTCCTGAAGAGGTCAAAGCCTTGCAGGACCTTGCCCTGTTCCGGAACGCTCAAAAGACGACACTGTTTCAGTCAGCATTTAACTGCAATGCTGACCACCACCACCAAGACGCTAGACCCAATGGATGCTTAAGACCATTGAACGTAGGGTGGCCAGACCGTCCCGGTCTCCCGGGAAAGTCCCGGTTCTGGCCTCCAATTCCCGGCTCCCGGGCTGGCTATACCGGGACCATTAGAGGTCCCGGTTTAGCCAGCCAGAGAGCTGGGGGCCGTGCGCGCGCGAGGGGCCCGGCAGCGGTGGCGGAGGCCGGGGAAGCGGCGGAGAGGCCAGCGCTGGACGCTGGAGGCCCTCCAGCCTGTCGGTCACTTCCGGGTTCCTGTCCTGCATCTCGACCTGTGTTATTAGTGACAGGCTGCTTCGGCGTGCCGCTGCGCCGGCCCCCTGGGTCCCACAACGATGGGACCGATGCCACAGGGACGGGCTCGAAACACTCTATAACCCCTCAAAAGAACAGCAGTCTAGCTCGCTTCCCCCGAGCCCTGCCGCCATAAGCCTCAAGGGGGCTCATTTTGCGGCATCTCCCGGTGGGAGGGTGGCACCCACACGGGACACATATCAAATGAAAGAGGGGCGCAGGGCTATCAGAAACAGCCGGCGGAGGGAGTCGGGAGACCACCCCACTGGGTGATCCACACGCCGAAAGTGATGAAGGTGGCGCAGATAGAGCCAACAGAGCAAACAGGACAAAATAAATAGGCTGCATTATGCAGCACAGTCTCACTGGAATCTCACTGGCTTCTCAGCGTGGAACCCGTTCTCTCTAGTCTTCTCACTTTGAAAAAAGTAAAAAAAGAGTTTTATTTAACTTTATTTCCCCCTTTCCCTCTCTATAAATAATCTTGGTGTTTCCGGTGGTGATATTTGGGGGATTTTTGGGGACGTCACAAGAAGTGCTGTGAAGTCACTTCCTGTTTCCGGCAGTGGCATTGGGGGAAATGATGTCATTTGGGGGAAATGATGTCACAGGAAGTGATTTCACTTCCTGCTTCCGGCAGGTGGCACGGGGGAAATGATGTCACAGGAAGTGATGTCACTTCCTGTTTCCGGCAGGTGGCTCGTGGAAATGATGTCATGGGAAGTGATGTCACTTCCTGTTTCCAGCGGTGGCATGACATCACCGGAAGTGACGTCACTTCCTGTTTCCGGTGGCGCGCACGCTTCGCGCACCTCTACCTTCCCCCCCCAAAAGGTGTCCCTGGCTGGCCTTCAGACATTATGGCCACCCTAATTGAACGCCATCTTAAATCTGTATCGAAACTAGCACCAAATTATTTTGAAACTGTTTAATGCTTTTAACGTGGATGATTTTTTTATTGCAAGCTATGTATTGTGACAATAAAAGGAAAAGGAAAGGAAAGGTCCCCCGTGCAAGCATCTACACTAACATCTATTATTATTTATTATTTTATTCGATTTATATCCCGCCCTACCCCACCGAGGCGGGCTCAGGGCGGCATTAATAATTATAATTATACAATAAAATACATAAAAACTTGTAAAACTCACTTCAGTATGTACTATGCTACCTTCTACATTAAAAGCATTAAACAGTTTTAAAATAATTTGGTGCTAGTTTCGGTACAGATTTCGTAAACTATGTATTGTGAAAGGGCCCCGTGGCGCAGAGTGGTAAAGCTGCAGTGCTGCAGTCCTAAGCTCTGCTCACGACCTGAGTTCGATCCTGGTGGAAGCTGGGTTCAGGTAGCCGGCTCGAGGTTGACTCAGCCTTCCATCCTTCCGAGGTTGGTCAAATGAATACCCAGCTTGCTGAGGGGAAAGGGTAGAGGACTGGGGAAGGCAATGGCAAACCACCCCGTAAAAAGTCTGCTGTGAAAACGTTGTGAAAGCAACGTCACCGGAAACAACTGGTGCTTGCACAGGGGACTACCTTTACCTTTTTTACCTTTATGTATTGTGAGCCGCTCTGAGCCTGCTTTGATGGGGAGGGTGGGATATAAATCCAATAAATAAATAAATCCTAATGACTTCTGGGGAGTTACTGTCAGAAACAAGTCCCTGACAGTTATAGCTTGAGGTGACACTGCTGCTTGTTTTGCTGGTATCATTATCCTTGCTCATTGATGATCTGTTATTATGTTGTTGCACTTGTATCCATGTGATGTACTAACCCCATACTGCGACTGTATCCAGGAATACTAACCCCCCATTGACTTCTTAAAATATTTATTATTTTGTGTGCAGCAGGATGTTCCAGGCATGCAGGTGGAAGAGGAGCATGGGGAGATAGCTCTAATCTGGTCTCCCTGGGTAACACTGATAGGGACCAACTGGAAGGGAAGAGGGTGTGGAATGTGACCTTGGCGGGAGGTAACACTGAGGCTTCAGAAAGGACTTTATATGCATTCAAAAGATTTTTTGTGTGGGAAAAAAGGGGAGCCATTATTCTGTAACCTATAAGTGACAAGGGTCTGCCAGTTCAATTCAGTCTGGCAAGACGTGATCTTGCAATGCAAGAGAGGAAGCAGAGAGTGAGTATAAATGGGCAGTCTTCGCAGTGGAGGACGGTAAGCAGTGGGGTGCCGCAGGGCTCGGTACTGGGTCCCATGCTCTTTAACTTGTTCATAAATGATTTAGAGTTGGGAGTGAGCAGTGAAGCGGCCAAGTTTGCGGATGACACTAAATTGTTCAGGGTGGTGAGAACCAGAGAGGATTGTGAGGAACTCCAAAGGGATCTGTTGAGGCTGGGTGAGTGGGCGTCAACGTGGCAGATGCGGTTCAATGTGGCCAAGTGCAAAGTAATGCACATTGGGGCCAAGAATCGCAGCTACAAATACAAGTTGATGGGGTGTGAACTGTCAGAGACTGACCAAGAGAGAGATCTTGGGGTCATGGTAGATAACTCACTGAAAATGTCAAGACAGTGTGCGATTGCAATAAAAAAGGCCAACGCCATGCTGGAAATTATTAGGAAGGGAATTGAAAACAAATCAGCCAGTATCATAATGCCCCTGTATAAATCGATGATGTGGTCTCATTTGGAGTACTGTGTGCAGTTCTGGTGGCCGCACCTCAAAAAGGATATTATAGCATTGGAGAAAGTCCAGAGAAGGGCAACTAGAATGATTAAAGGGCTGGAACACTTTCCCTATGAAGAAAGGTTGAAACGCTTGGGACTCTTTAGCTTGGAGAAACGTCGACTGCGGGGTGACATGATAGAGGTTTACAAGATAATGCATGGGTTGGAGAAAGTAGAGAAAGAAGTCCTTTTCTCCCTTTCTCACAATACAAGAACTCGTGGGCATTCGATGAAATTGCTGAGCAGACAGGTTAAAACGGATAAAAGGAAGTACTTCTTCACCCAAAGGGTGATTAACATGTGGAATTCACTGCCACAGGAGGTGGTGGCGGCCACAAGTATAGCCACCTTCAAGAAGGGTTTAGATAAAAATATGGAGCACAGGTCCATCAGTGGCTATTAGCCACAGTGTATGTGTGTATATATAATTTTTTTTGCCACTATGTGACAGAGTGTTGGACTTGATGGGCCGTTGGCCTGATCCAACACGGCTTCTCTCATGTTCTTATGTCATTAGTGTGTGCTTCAAGCCTCTTTTGAGTCAACCTAAGGAGCCTCATGATTCAACTTTGACAAAAGCTTACAGTTACACACAGGGGTTGTTTTGTAGGGGAAAAGGTGCAGGAGCTCAGTAGTGTATCTCATTTGCATACGCCCTGGGATCTGTGTGCAGTGGGGAGAGAGCTCCCAGGCGGGGAGAGAACTGCAGCCTTCAAATTTGAGTCAGGGGCAGCCCCATGTAAAGGGCATTGCAGTAGTCTACTCTCGAGGTGACCATCGCATAGATCACTGTTGCCAAGTCGCTGCGCTCCCGGTATGGAACCAACTGCCTTATCTGCTTGAGATGCAATTGATAATCCATGCGTTTCTAATCATGGCTATTCAATAACCTAACGCTGCGGGGAACCAAAAAGAGAAGACGTTCCAACTGACATTTGGAAGGGTCAGCAACAAAGGGTTAACAGCAACCTGTTACGTTTCCCTCATCGGTGCATCTATATATTCTATGTTAGCATATTTCATCCTTATTATTTGCATTTCATTTTCTAATCACCAATTTCACAGACTAGCATTATCCTAATACATGTTTCCAGAGCAGCACGTCCTTTCGCGGGCGGGGGACTTTGGGGGTCCAATTTAAAATTAGCACCGTCCAAAGCATCCGACAGCGTCCAATGTTTTGGACACTGTTAATTGCTAAATCATCTGCAGCTGTGCCGATATTTCAGAGGCTTTCTGGCAAACCAAATTCGCTCCTGGATCATGACAGCCAGGGTTACTAACAAGCAGGCGCAAGAGAAGAGCCTTCTGTTCCCTGTCAATCTGATGAAGAAATGCACCCCCCCCCAAACAGATCACTGCAGTGTTGCGTGCAGGGGGGGGGGGAAGAAAAAGCCATTTGTGTGACTGTATGCTTTGCATAATTATAACTTAATAGAGGGCTCGTAGAAAAATCTAATAACTTTTTTTTTAAAAAAACAGATTTTTATTAACAGATTTTCAGTTCACAATAAAGAACCCTCTAATCTATCGCCTCAAATAATGCAGCCTTAGTGAGGATATAATTAACACATTTAAGAAGAAAAACAAGAAAAAGAAAAAAAGTAATTCATAAAATAGAGAACCAAGGAGCAGTCATAGCATTCTACTGAAGAGCATCTAGTGAAAACACATTCTATTGACTGATTCTACTGTAGGAATGTACAAAGAACTGTCCCAATATTGTATTAAGAAATCCAGTTAATCAAACTCAACTATTGAGAGCTCACAGTTTTTTGTATTCAGATCAGAGGAGAGAAAGTGAGCCCAGAACATTTATTTTATTTTATTTTATTTGATTTATATCCCGCCCTACCCCACCGAGGTATTAGAAATAGAGCATAGCATGATAAAAAAAATTGGGGGGGGGAGAATATTATGTTTGGTGAGATATTTCACTATTTGGAACCAGAACACAGTAAATTTTTCTTGAGTACGTTCTATCAGAGCACCAGCACTATAAACTGAGATTTTACTTAGTAAGAAATAATCCCACACTTGGAAAAATCTAATAATGATGAAGCCAAGGTGGGGGAAAAAGTCCTTGCAAATCAAATTGAGATGAAGAAGGAAAAAAGAGAAAGGGAGAAGGAAGCAAACAAGCCAGTTGCTCGAGGGAATGATAGGAGCCCTCGAGGGCCTGATTCGGCCCCTGGGCCGCATGTTTGACACTCCTGCACTACATCATGCTGGCTATGTGAAAGCTTTAAAAACTGTAGAAGTTTTTTTTTTTTTAAACACCCCAAAATGTCTGGCTTCCAAATTGTGTGTGTGTGTGTGTGTTTGTGTTATATCCAGTGATCTAAGTGCTATCATTCTGGACAAGACTGAGACATTGCCTTGAAAAGTGGGATGCTTTTCTGTTAAGGTAGCTTGACACCAGAGAACAGAATGTTGGATCTAGGCCTCTTAGAATCGTGACTGTGCCTGAATTAATTACTAGGTGGGAGCAGCAAATAAGGAAGACCCATCAGCCAGAAAGCCAACTGGTAAAACAAGTAGCGGACCACATCCGGGGTGGAATTCTAGCAGCAGCTCCTTTGCATATTAGGCCACACGCCCCTGATGCAGCCAATCCTCCAAGAGCTTACTAAAAAGAGCCTTGGAAGCTCTTGGAGGATTGGCTACGTCAGGGGGGTGCGGCCTAATATGCTAGAATTCCACCCCTGACCACATCAGTCAAGGAAGGAACCAAGACAGGCTATCTGATAATCAAATGGGACATTATTTGAGAGGTTTTGCTCAGAATGAGACAGCAGTGAAGAGTCTGATTCTCCAGCAGGCAAGAAGGCAGCCCACACATTCATTGTGTCCAGCAGGAACTCATTTGCATATTAGATCAGACCTCCTGATATCACCTTTGTTTCATTCAGGACTTTTGTAGGAAAGGTATAACAGGAACTTATTTGCATATTAGGCCAAACCTCCTGACATCGCCATTGTTTCACATGGGGCTTTTTTTGTCGAAAAAGCCCAGCAGGAACTCATTTGCATATTAGGCCAAACCTCCTGACATTGCCATTGTTTCACATAGGGCTTTTTTTTCTGTACAAAAAGTCCAGCAGGAACTCATTCGCATATTAGACCACACCATGACAACACCATTGTTTCAAACATGGCTTTTTTGTAGAAAAAGTCAAGCAGAAACTCATTTGTGTATTAGGCACCTGACACCAATCCAGCTGGAACTGTGTTCCTGCTCAAAAAACAGCCTGATTGTGTCACCTGACAGTTGTTCAGTGAGCTGCTGTACCCCTATCTGGCCATCTCAGTTGGTGACGCTCCGGGCTTTTTTGTAGCAGGGACTCCTTTGCATTGTAGGCCACACACCCCTGATGTAGCCAATCCTCCCAGAGTTCACAGGGCTCTTAGTCCAGGGCCTACTGCAAGAGCCAGAAGGATTGGCTACATCAGGGGTGTGTGGCCTACAATGCAAAGGAGTCCCTGCTCCAAAAAAATCCCTGGTGATGCTGAAGTTTTGAGGATAGGAGTCTGGCATCTCTCTCTCCTGGCCAACTTCCACAGTAGTGGCACAGTGAATTAAGGATTTGGCTCTGCCTGATGGAGTCACTGGCTCTCAGCTCTTGGCTTTTTCACGCTGTTGTTTGATCTCACAGATGGATGCAGCTTAGAAGACAACCTTAAGAGTTTCCCTTCGAAATGTTTACAAACCCTGTTTTATCAGGGTAGCAAGCAGCCTACGAATTTGCTCCGAGGGCCGACGCTGTACGAGAGGCCATCAGGACAAAGATGGAATGAGAGATTGAGACTCAATTAGAGATTAGAGCAGGGAAAGGCAAAGGGGTGAGCAGGCAGAGTGAATTAAAAAAGAAACAGACAGGATCGCTGAAAAGCTTTGAAAGGAGATACGGATTCCGAGGAAGGGTTTCAGTCAGATCCAAATGCTTGCACAGCAGCCAGGATGGCCATTAATCAACCGCTTCCTCATGGTTGCAGGCGGGGCTTTTCTTGTAGCAGGAATTCCCTTGTATATTAGGCCACTCCCCCCAATGTAGCCAATCCTCCTGGAGCTTCCAGTAGGCCCTGTACGAAGAGCCCCGTAAGCTCTTGGAGGATTGGCTACATCAGGGCAGCGTGGCCTAATATGCAAAGAAGTTCCTGCTACAAAAGACACCCTGGTTGCAGGCCAGGCCTGCCGAGAGGTTGAAACACTTAAATCTTGTTTTCCACAAGTATCATTTAGACCAGGGGAGTCGAAGTCATTTGTTATGAGGGCCGGATGAGACATAAAATGAGACCTTGTCGGGCCAAGCCGTGTCGGGCCGGGCCATGTGTCTACCTATTTAAGATTACGTAGCAGAGATATAAACTTTGTAAAGAACACAGACAAACAGTATTAAAGATTTAAAAAGCAATAAAATAAAACATGCTTAAAATGTTAGCACTCATTGATCTTAAAGGTGCTTTCTTTGTATCTCTCCCATGGGATCCAGGGAATTGGGCAAAGGAAGCTCTGGCTCTTCCCTTCCTTCCTTTCCCAGGAGACCAGGAGAGGGAGCAGCCGCAGCCAATAGAAGGAAAAGAGACTTGGCTCAGTAGCTCTGCTACGTGATTGAGACAGCCTGGCAAAACAAGCTCTCCTTCCCCCTCCTTCCTCCCCGAGGGAGGAGCCTCAACCAATAGAGAAAAAGTGGTTTTGCTCCGTAGCTTCCTTGTGATTGAGCAAGCCTGGCAAGGCAAGCTGTGATGCAGAAGGAAGCAAGAGAGAGGGAGAAGGAAACAGACGACAGCTAGTTGCTCAGGGGCCTGATAGGAGCCCTGGGGGGGGGCTGATTTAGCCCCTGGGCCACATAATTGACACCCCTGATTTAGACTTATTGATGGGCATGTACACTCTCTTCATATTGGCTGCATGTGAAAGTCCCAGAGTGATGACACATGTATGATTTACAGAATGGTTTGGCTGGGTTGCCACATGCCCTAGGTTCAGTTCAAATGTTTTGCCTGTGGGGGGCAGGGCCGGAACTAGGGGGCAGAGGGGGGTGCTTGCCCTGGGCGCCGATGGAGGGGGGCAACAAATTGGGTATGGATTGTATTCGATGGGACCATAAGATAGAATGACCCATAAGGGGGCGCCATTTTTTAATCCCCCCCCCTCAAAAAAACAACCAGTCCTGGTGGGGAGTTCATGGGGAGGGAATATTTTCGAGTTTGCAACAGTGGGTATTTAGGCGTGGTGAAATTGGCTAGTACCTGTAATGTCACCAACTCTGCTTGTCCCACCTTGGGAACACTGTTGCAATGTTTTGAGGAAACTTCCAAGAGGGGGGAAAAAAAAAAGATAAGGGATACAAATAAGGATAGGCATTCCTGCAGCTTTAGATTAATGGCTGAACCAATGGTCAGTTGGCAGTCAAGGACGTATGTCATGCAAATTGTAAAGCTGGGAGGGGGGGAACCTGGGCCCATGACATGACTGAAGAATTCACTGCAAATTGTCTTTAAATAAAATTGTTTAGGACCATCCACTTTTAATACATATACATGCCCGCACAGTACTTTTCTAGACACTGGCTACTTCAAGCGGCCATTTACCACTATGGTCTGGCATGTGACCATTTTGATTGGCATTTAGAGTTATAAAAGGACTGGGAATCTATGAGGCACGAGGGGGTCACTTCCAGTTCAGCCAGGTAGTTATCAGATGCAAGCGATAGATCTAAGAGAAGCAAAAGCCAAGATTCTAAAGTAGCAGGAATTCCAGGGGGTATAACTTGCCTACTGTTTTACTGTACTGCTTCAAATTGTTTTGTTTTTAATTTGTAGGTTTTAATTGTTTTATCTCTGTCGTCGTCCCCCCTGAGCCCGTTTTCCGGAAAGGGCGGAATATAAATGAACTGACTAACTAACTGACTAACTAACTATTCCAGGTGGGACCTGGATATCCCCTGGAATTACAGCTCATCTCCAGATTAGACAAATTGGTTCCCCTGGAGAAAATGGATAGTTTGGAGGGTGGAGTCTATGGCATTGCATCTCACTGAGGTCCCTGTCCTCCGCAGGCTCTACCCTCAAATCTCGAGGAGTTTCGCAACCTGGATCTGGCAACCCTACCCCCTCATAGAATCATAGAGTTGGAAGGGCCCTCGAGGGTCATCTAGTCCAACCCCCTGCACAATGCAGGAAACTCACAAATACCACCCCCTAAATCCACAGGATCTTCATTGCTGTCAGAAGGCCATCTAGCCTCTGTTGAAAAACCACCAAGGAAGGAGAGCCCACCACCTCCTGAGGAAGCCTGTTCCACTGAGGAACTGCTCTAATGGTCAGGAAGTTCTTCCTAATGTTGACTCTTTTGATTTAATTTCAAACCATTGGTTCTGGTCCTACCTTCCGGGGTCACAGAAAACAATTCCACACCATCCTCCAGATGGCAGCCCTTCAAGTACTTGAAGATGGTGATCGTATCACCTCTCAGCTGCCTCCTCTCCAGGCAAAACAGGCCCAACTCCTTCAACCTTTCTTCATAGGACTTGGTCTCCAGACCCCTCACCGTCTTCTTCACCCTCCTCTGGACTCGTTCCAGCTTGTCTATATCCTTCTTAAAATGTGGTGCCCAAAACTCAACACAATACTCCAGGTGAGGTCTTACCAGAGCAGAGTAAAGCAACGCCATCACATCACGTGATCTGGACACTATACTTCGGTTGATACAGCCCAAAATTGCATTTGACTTTTTAGCCACCGCATCACATTGTTGACTCATGTTCAGCATATGATCCACTAAGACCCCTAGATCCTTTTCGCACATACTACTGCTGAGACAGTAGTCCTCATCCATCACTGGTGGCCAGGGGGGACCTGGCAACCCTAGTACCAATAGATCATAATCCCCTTCAAAGGTCCTTCAAAATGGAATGACCTTACGTTATTTGTGGTGGGACTGCTGCTTATTGAAGGGACACCATGTGTTTCAAACACTTAAAAGACTTGTACAAATGCAAACTATTATGATCCTGCTAGCGACACTAGTGAGAGTTGATTATAGGAGGTGCATTTAATACACATTGCATCTGTATTGTGTGGGAACAGATTAATGTAACCAGTTCCTCCTGTTTTCTAGTCAGACATTGACATCTGATCAAGCACAACCTGGGGAATGTGAACTTTGATCTGCAACATTTATTTGGATCGAAAACAAGCAAGATATTGATATTTTACTCCTTCCCTTTGGTTTCCTGAATGCCTCGCTTTAATTGGTTAAAGATAAAAGCACTTTATTCAGCTCTTTGCTTGGATCAGGTTTTGGTAACAAATCTTTATTCCACGGTTGCTTCTCCTATTTAAAAGTCAAAGAGAATGGTGTATTTTATCTTATTGAAAAAAGAAAATGATGTGCTCAATTGAGGAGGGGGGAAGTTTAATAAAAAACAAGGTCAACTTTGGAAAAGACTGCGTGCTTGACCCTTTAAACAGACCTCTATACATAAATACTGCAGAATATTCGTTTTCTATTTTGTGCATATTCAAGTTAGCCCCAGGTGCGGTGTGGAATAGAAAAGAGATAAAGAAAGGGATTGCATCAAAGAGTTTTTAATATGTGCTTTGAACATAATGTACTTATTTATTCGATGCCTTCATTTCCAGCTTTCCAACCAAATTGACAATTTGATGCTGCCGAAGAAATGAACGGCAAAATATGTTGCCAAATATTGTGGTGTTGAAGATGTTTGGCACCCTCTTGGTCTTCTTGCTGCTGTGGTTTCTCAGATCCTCAGGTGGTTTTGTTTTAGGGTTGCCAAGTCCTCTTCATCCTCCAGCGGGGGACATTCATGCACGCGACGTGCGCACGATGAAACGACGTCACCCAGAAGTGACATCATCAAAGTTGTGGCGCCCGTGCAGGGGTGCTCTAGGCATTTCTGGGAAAACTCTATGGTTTTCCTGGATGCTGTAGCCATTTGGTACAAAAGTACCATAGAGTTTTAACCTCCCAAATGGCTAGAGTGGCCCCGCACGGGTGCCGCCATTTTGATGATGTCACTTCCAGGTGATGTCATTGCAGGGGGAGGTTCCCCCCACTGACCCAATGTGGACCGGTGACTTGAGAACCTCCCAGGCGGGAGATTCCCCACCTGAACTGGGGGTTTGGCAGCCCTATTTTGTTTACAGACATCTGGGATACCATCATATTGAATGTAAAGATGTGACAGCAAAAAGCCACATGGATCACTCTTCCCAATGAGATTAAAAGGCAGTCCGGAGATGCAAAGTCAAGGGCAGAGACGGCTATGGAACACAATGCCTCTAAGGGACCAGTGAGACAGCATTAATCCACAAGTACAGTGGTACAATCCACACCCACAAATACAGAAAAATCACCATATGCCCAACACACTGTTTGACACTCTCCAAAATAAACATGAATCAAGATAAGGAATTTTGGATCAGCTCTGTCCAATTGGTTTGTTTTATTTTTAATCCCCCCCCCCCCCCAGAGGCACGTCAGGGTGACGATTCAAGAAGCATCGCCAAAGGAAGCCAGGAGTGTTAAAAAAGATATCAGAACTGAGACACATGGAATATTTCCTAAGCTTTCTGCAGAGGCATTGATTGCTTCCTGTGACAATATTCAGAGCCGCACTGCACACTCTGTCCCCAGCAGAAATTTCTTGCCAAAATAATGGCCACTGAAATAGGAGACATCACAGCTGAATTCACCGACATCAGTCTAAGCAGTGCCTTTCTCAAAGAGTCAATCAGATCCTTGACAAAAGGCTCCCAAATGCACACAATAAGAAATTACCTGTGTCTGCTGCATTGTAAATCACAATATGGTTGTGTTCTCTGCTGCCGCATCATTATATTCTGGAAGGATTTTCTCTGTAACAGATCTTTAACAGACAGAACGGGACCGCGATGTTCTCTTTATTGTGTTCTAATAAAAGGATGCATTAAAAAATTGAATACATTCTAGTGTTGGCCTTGGCAGCCATGGCAGTTAATACAAAGGAAGTCAAGGTATAACAACACCCTGTCAAGCATGCGGGTTCAATGACGAGCCGAAGTTGATACAAAGACTACATTTATTGATAGACCGATACTTTGGTAACAGGTTCTTGAGAGTAATGCTGAACACACATTGATACAATACTTTTAAGGCCTACTTCAAAGTGATTCCAAGGGAGGGGGTTGCGGAGTAGCATTCACTCATAAACTATCATACATGTCTACATTC
Organism: Heteronotia binoei; assembly: GCF_032191835.1. Taxonomy (NCBI): domain Eukaryota; kingdom Metazoa; phylum Chordata; class Lepidosauria; order Squamata; family Gekkonidae; genus Heteronotia; species Heteronotia binoei. Next base: position 124,964,968 of record NC_083229.1, read on the forward strand.
CCATAGCATTATCAGGACCGTGTCCTTGCTTTCCCCAAATGTCTCTTACTCCCTTACAGGAATGTATGGGAAGGTGCTGATTACTTGGTTTCAGTTCTCACTACTTCTAATTATGAGCCATAAAGCAAGGCGGTGGGGGGGGGGGGAGGGAAAGAATAACAAGCTAGCAAAGTTGGATCCTCCATGATCCTTCACAGACCAGGTTAGGCAGGACCCCTAAACAATCAATTATCAATGGAATTTCACCATGCTTGAAACACCCATTTGTTGCTACTGCAGATCATTGGCTGCATTACCCTGCTTCACACAATTAATAGGTCCTGGTGGAATACGTGGCTGCCCCCTGTTTGGTTAAAAAAAAAATTCATTGACAACACCCTGAGAAATCAGGGCCCTGAGTGGGGAAGTATGTCAAGATCCCTTGCCATCATGGGTTAATGCTCTGCTTATTTTACTGTCAATGTTTTGGTTTTGTGTTGTGTGGGAATGAGAGGGGAGGAATAGCTGGACAACTTGCTTGCGGTAACGATTTTGTGTAGTCATGAGAGAGGCTTTGGACAGGGGGATGTTATGATTTATCTCTACTTGTTATCAAAGATGCTCGCACCTGGAAAGACACTGTGGGAACATACTGGACTGTGGGAAGAGGGGTGTGGGCGTGCTCTTGCTTTTGTGTGCTTTTGCATACTATAAAGTTTCACCCCACTGCTTACCGTCCTCCACTGTGAAGACTGTCCATTTATATTCACTCTCTGCCTCCTATTACTCAGACAGTTTTTGATCCACAAGAGGACCTGTCCTTTTACTCCATGATTCTCAAGCTTTCTAAGGAGCCTTTGATGAGGAACTTTATCAAAAGCTTTCTGGAAGTCAAGGTAAACAACATCTATCAAGTCTCCTTTGTCCACATGTTTGTTCATCCCCTCAAAGAATTGTAACAGGTTAGTGAGGCAAGATCTTCCCTTGCAGAACCCATGCTGAGTCTTCCTCAATAACCCGTGTTCATCAATGTGCCTACTCATCCTGTCCTTGATAATGGTTTCTACCAACTTTCCTGGTATTGAAGTCAGACTGACTGGCCTGTAATTTCCCGGATCTCCTCTGGAACCCTTTTTAAAGATGCGGGTGACATTTGCTACCTTCCAGTCCTCAGGAACGGAGGCAGATTTCAATGAAAGATTACAGATTTTTGTTAGAAGAACCACAAGTTCAACTTTGAGTTCTTTCAGAACTCTCGGACGTATGCCATCCGGACCCTGTGACTTATTATTTTTTAATTTGTCTATCAGTTGTAGGACCTCCTCTTTTGTCACCTCACTCTGACTCAGGTCTTTCAACACCCCTTCCAAAATTAGTGGTTATGGGGCACGCAAGAAGTTCTCGTCTTCCACAGTGAAGACGGAGGCAAAAAATTCATTCAGCTTCTCAGCCATTTCCCTATCCTCCTTCAGTAATCCTTTTACCCCATGGTCATCCAAGGGCCCCACTGCCTCCCTGGCTGGTTTCCTACTTCTAATATATTTGAAGAAATTCTTATTGTTGGTCTTTATGTTCTTTGCAATATGCTCCTCATAGTCCCTTTTTGCCTGCATGATCACAGTCTTGCATTTGATTTGCCACAGCCTGTGTTCCCTTTTACTAATCTCACTTGGACTGGTTTTCCACTGCTTAAAGGAGTCCTTCTTACCTTTTACACCTTCCATTACTTTGTTTGTTAACCATGCAGGCCTTTTCTTATGCCTGTTTGTGCCATTCCTAACTTGTGGTATGTATGTTATCTGAGCTTCTAGGATTATAGTTTTAAATAGTGTCCAAGCTTCCCCAAGGGCTTTGACCGTATTTACCTTTCCTTTCAGTTTCCTCCTCACATGCCTCCCCTTCTCAGTGTATTTACCCCTTTTAAAGTTAAACGTGGTTATGGCGGTCTTTTTGGGCAACTCCCTATTTATACAAAGGGTGAAATAAATAACATTGTGATCACTGCTCCCAAGCGATGCAATCACTTTTACATCTCTCACCAAGTCTTGGGCATTACTTAGGACCAAATCTAGGATCGCCCCACCCCTGGTAGGTTCTGAGACCATCTGCTCCATAGCACAGTCATTGAGAGCATCAAGAAACTCAATCTCTTTCTCTCGACGAGAACACATATTGACCCAATCAATCTGCGGGTAGTTAAAATCACCTATTACAACACAGTTTTTACGTTTAGCCGCTATCTTTAAGCCTTCCATCATATTATAATCGTCCTCTCTCTTTTGATTTGGTGGGCGATAACAAACTCCCATAGTTAAATTTCCTGTTGAGCCCTCTATTTCAACCCAAAGCATTTCTAAAAGTGAATCTAATTCTAATCTTCTTCTTCTGGGGGTAGATCTGACTCAGATCTCAAGCTGAGTCTATTCCTTACCTGAATGTCTTAATAAATACAACCATTTTGAAACCAAATGGACCGTTTATTGAAGAACCAGGGGTAGGACTGACACCTTTATATCCTTGATTGTCATCGGTTTAGGCCTTTCTCATAAAAGATGTTTGGTTTTTTTTAAATGAAAGATTGTTAGCCATCCTAATTTAGCTTGGCTGTTGAAAGCGCTTAGGCTGGATTCCACCCATGCATCCACCAGCAATCTGGAAACAATACACAACCAGTGATGTGCACGATTCCCAGATGAATCTCATTTTCATATTTGTAGGTGGAGTCTCTGTCACAGGGTCAGGAGCCACAAAAAGGTAGCCGTGAAGAGACTGGATTCGAATTTGGAGCAAACAAGATTTCCCATCCATTTGTTTGGGATCAAACCTAGGACTTTCAGGAGAGAAACCTGATGTTCTGCCACTCAGTCATGAGCATAGCTCCTCATCTTTCCATATTGCAAACATGCCCATTTTCTCCCCACCATCCTCTCACTTCCCAAAGGCACAATGACCTTTGGCTTCCTGACGGGAGAGCAGCCAACAGTAATTGGGATTAATTTGTTCATAAATAAGTTGGAATTCATTGCCGCTAACAAGTTTGTCGATGACACCAAATCGTTCAGGATTTTGAAGAGTCGCAGGAGGATCTCTCTAACTTGGGTGAGGCAGCAAAAGCGTGGCCAAGGAAATTCTGCGTTGATTAAAGACATGCATATTAAAGGGCTGGAATACTTTCCCTATGAAGAAAAGTTGAAACGCTTGGGGCTCTTTAGCTTGGAGAAACGTCGACTGCGGGGTGACATGATAGAGGTTTACAAGATAATGCATGGGATGGAGAAAGTAGAGAAAGAAGTACTTTTCTCCCTTTCTCACAATACAAGAACTCGTGGGCACTCAATGAAATTGCTGAGCAGTCGGGTTAAAACGGATAAAAGGAGGTACTTCTTCACCCAAAGGGTGATTCACATGTGGAATTCACTGCCACAGGAGGTGGTGGCGGCCACAAGCATAGCCACCTTCAAGAGGGGGTTAGATAAAAATATGGAGCAGAGGTCTATCAGTGGCTATTAGCCACAGTGTGTATGTGTGTGTGTGTGTGTGTGTATATATATATATATATATAAATTTTTTTGGCCACTGTGTGACACAGAGTGTTGGACTGGATGGGCCATTGGCCTGATCCAACATGGCTTCTCTTATGTTCTTATTAGAACAAAAAAAAATCCTAAATTTATACATATGCTGATGGTGTTCCCATATTTTTTTTTTAAAAAAAAAATAGGCCGCTACTCCCTTTCTAACTAGTTTTATTCAGCTAGTGAAAATGGAGCAAGAATTATGACATTCCCCATACAGGGACAACTTCCTTTGTTTTAGTGTCTAGTTCCAAAACAGCTGAGGCAAGAACGCCATAGCAAAATCCTGTAGGCTTCACAGAAATGCTTAGGTTCTACTACTTTCTCAATCAAAGGGTGCCTATCGTGTCCTTTTAAGTACATAAAAAGCCTTGCTTGATCAGACCAAGGTACGTTCTGTTCTGCCCACATTCTTATTTCCCTCACTTGTGTATTCTTGTTGCTTCATTTATTCCCCTCTCTATTCCACATGTGTTTTGCTCCTTTTAGTGGTTGATTTGATATTATATCGGTTTAACTCTGACATTTCTCCCTGCTGTTTTAAACTGTAGGTTTTATGCTGGTGGACATCCTGTTGTTTAAAACAATTGTATTGGTAACATATGGTAATAAATCTATATCTTACATCTTTTTTTAAAAAAGCTTCTTTTATCTACCCCATATATTACTTTCTACCCACCCCTCTCCCCTGTTACTTGACCCCTGTGGGTGTTATTTACTTAAAATGCAAATATTTAAAGGTACCCTTAACTATTAAAACAAAAATTTATATTCTTCTTCTTTTTAAAACTTAATCATTTTCAAAGATTGTCCGATGTCCTTTTATTTTCCACTCTTTTTCTACATATCTTCTAAACTTTTTCCATTCCATCTTAAAAACGTCTAAATCATAATCTTAATATTCTTGTTAATTTGTCCATTTCACTCCATGTCATAACTTTTATAGTCCAATCTCATTTCTCTGGTATTTTTTCTTGCTTCCACAACTGCGCATACAATATCCTAGCGGCTGAGAGCAAGTGCCAGATTAAAGTTCTATCTTCTTTTGGAAATTTTTCCATTTGTAGTCCCGACAGAAAAGTCTCTGCAACTTTGTTAAACTCCTATCCCAAGATCTTAGAAATCTCTTGCTGAATCATCTGCCAAAACATTTTCGCTCTTTCACAAGTCCACCACATATGGTAGAAAGAACCTTCATGATTTTTGCATTTCCAACATCTGTCTGGCATCTTGTTATTCATCTTTGCCAATGTTTTAGGAGTCATATACCATCTATACATCATCTTAAAACAGTTCTCTTTAATACTTTGACATGTTGAAAGTTTCATATGCTGGTGGACATCCTGATGGCACCTGGGTTTTGACCACTGCAGCTGAAAATGGATGGACAGTTAGGGGTGGATTGGCGGCATCCCAAATCAGGCCGGCCCAAAAAGAGCTGTCCCGATCCCTCCACACACTCCCCAATGAGGTGGCCCCATCCTGTCTGCCAGGTGACATGGTGCAATCAGATGGTGTCAGACGTGTAACTTAGCTATAGTAACGTAACTTGTAGAGTGTAGCTACTTGACATGACTAACGCCATATTGTACTCTGCTATGCTATGTCTCCTACTTTTACTAACCATGAGAACAGCAACATGTATTCTTCCCCAAAGCAATTCCTAACCGCAAGGAGAGGAATTTCACACTCGGCCTAAAAGCCATCTGGGCCTTTGAAGTTAGCATATTCAAGGTAAATAGCGGGTAGCTTCCTGGGAGAAAGATAAGGGAGTATGGGAAGCACCGACTGTCTCCGAGGGTGTGAAAATGCTGTATTGTTTCCTCTCTCTGAAATGCACAAAAAGGCAAGGTTCAGCCTTGAAAGTTATCAAACTCAACTTGCTACTTTACTAGACTGTTTGTTCTCAAATAAATTGATTAATTTTGCAACATTATGATCCGTCTCTGTTTGAAGTTCCACGTCTTGACAGATGGGGGGGGGGAGCTCAGAAGCCAGACTGCTCTTTTTCTTCCCCCAATAAGACAAGTGGCCATGCACTCAAGCGCTCTGGCTAGTCATTACAGGAAACAACAACAACACAGAAACAGCTTGGGGCGGCTTGACAATTTCACACCACCGAGGCACCTCACTTGCGCGCTTCCCTGTCCAGACTCCAAAGTGGTGACTGGTGCACAGCTCAAAAATTTGCTTTGTGAGCTGCTCTGAGGCTGCTGGAGGACAGGGTGGGTTTGGGATGGGGCCAGGCAGCAGATGTTCATATTTGCAAGGATGTTTGGGTCAGTTTCTGAGGTGTCTCTGAGTCGCTCCTAACTGCAGGGTATGGGGTGGGGATGGGCAACAGCTGTTCACATTTGCAAGGATTTTTTGGGTCAGTTTCTGAGGTGTCTCTGAGTCACCCCTAACTGCAGGGTACAAAATGGGGCTGGGCGACAGATGTTTACATTTGCAAGGATTTTTTGGGTCGGAGGTGTCTCTGAATCACCTCTAACTGCCCGTCTGTTATCAGTGTGTGTTATCGGTGTGTTGGATTGATCCAACATGGCTTCTTGTCTGTTCTTACATTCTTAATATAACATTGAATCATCCACTAGAGGGAGCAAAACACATGCAGAACCTGAAACAACAGGAACACACAATAGAGGAAAATGAGAATAGAAAAAAAACCCCCAAAGACTAGCCAGTTGCCTCCGGAAGTTCATGACTGATGGCCGTTTCCAGTTATTTCTTGCCAACATCTGCTCTGCAGAATCATGCCGCCTCTGAACACAAAGATGTTCTTTAGCTTATCATGGCTTATAGTTACTGATTAGTACAAATGACTGCCTCAATGAATCTACCATGATCTTGGCAATAATGTTTTAGAACAGCAGACAAGTCTTTAACATAACGGATATCCCTTTAAACCAGGGGTGTCAAACTCATGAGGGTTGGATCTGACATAAATGAGACCTTGTTGGGCCAAGCCATGTTGGGCCAGGACGTATGTGTACCTATACACACACACACACACACACACACATATACAATATACATACCTATATATAAAACCTATATAAAACCTATTTATACCTATATATAAAACATGCTTAAAACATTAGCACTCAATGATCTTAAAGGTGCTTTCTTTGCATCTCTCCCATGGGATCCAGAGAACTGGGCAAAGGAAGCTCTGGCTCTTTCCTTCCTTCCCCAGGGAGCCAGGAAGGGCAGCTGCCTCGGTCGATAGAAGGAAGAGAAGCTTGGCTCAGTAGCTGTGCTGTGCAATTGAGAGAGCCTGGCAAAGCAAGCTCTCCCTCCACTTAGGGACCGTCTCTCTCCATACGTTCCCCAGAGAGCACTGAGATCTAGTTCGCAAAATCTTCTGAAAATCCCTGGGCCAAGGGAGGCCAAGCTAAAAACAGCAAGGGAGCAGGCCTTTTCGATAATGGCTCCTCAATGGTGGAACCAGCTGCCAGAGGAAGTGCGGGCCCTGCGGGATCTTAATCAGTTCCGTAGGGCTTGTAAAACCGCCCTCTTCCAACTTGTCTTCTAAGGTGGAATCTTGGCAATGATATCAAGCCATCTTTATATATGTACTGAAACTGTAGCACCATTAATTTATATTGGTTTTAAGCTATTTATTTAACCAAAATTTACAATTTTGTATTTAATTGTATTTTATCGTATTAATTGTATTTTATTGTTATATCAAGGTATATGTATCATGTCTTGTAAGCCGCCCTGAGCCAGCCTAGGCGGGGAGGGCGGGATATAAATAAAAATTTATTATTACTCCCGAAGGGAGAAGCCTCAGCCCATGGAGAAAATAGAGACTTTGCTCTGTAGCTCCTATGCGACTGAGCAAGCCTTACAAAGCAAGCTGTTATGTAGAAGGAAGCAAGAAAGAGGGAGAAGGAAACAGATGACAGCCAGTTGCTCGGGGGCCTCATATGAGCCCTCTGGGGGCCTGATTTGGCCCCCAGGCTGGATGTTTGACACCCCTGCTTTAAACTATTTAGAAGTACTTTTCCTGGATCACATACTGCCAATCCCAGTTCAGATCAGTTCCATTGAGCACAAAACTCAATTTCTCCTTCCCTGGCCTATAGAATTTGTGACCTGCCAGAGGTGCCAAGCTGAAGCTCAAATACTTTGGCCACCAAATGAGAAGGGAGCACTCACCAGAGAAGACCCTGGTGCTGGGAAGGACAGAAGGCAAAAGAAGAAGGGGACGGCAAAAGATGAGATGGCTGGACAGTGTTACTGATGTAACAAACAGTAATTTGAGCAGACTTCAGAGGATGGTAGAAGACAGGATGGCCTGGCGTGACTTTGTCCATGGGGTCGCAAGGAGTCAGACTTGACTGTGTGACTGAACAACAACAACAACAACCGAGGCACCAAGCAAAATATAGTCCAACCTACGTGTACTGTGAGACTTGTTAGGTGCTTGGCAATTCTAGTCATTTTTGCAGTCAAATGAGGATCTCAAAATCCAGCAATACCATGATGGGCACTCAGACATAGTCCAGAAGGTTGGGTCTGTCACACAGCAGGGGACCAGGGAGGGCCTCTACTGGCTGCCACCACTCTGGCAAGGGGCTGTCTGGGACGGCCCAGAGCACCCACCTAACCTTTGTATCATCCTTATTAGCAAGTACCTTTTAACCATGACCAAAAAGACTTGAGAACCCAGGCAGTTTAACAATAACAACAGGTTTATTCGAGGTGCTCAGAAACAACAAGTAGGTAGTAAGACGTTTAGTGCAATAGTGAACAAAGAAACAGTAAAGGATGGTGCAATGAAATAAAAACCCTGAGGAAACTACCTAAACGTTCCCTTTTTCTAATGCCAAAGATTCACCACCCACTTCGGGTGAGGGATCTCTCCCCAGCTGCAACCTGCCTCCAGCTGAGCCTTTTCCAGAGAGAACAACCTTGTCTGTAGCTTAGCCTTTTAATGCTTTCCTCCCAGGTCCCACCCCTTGGGGCAGTTTTCCCTCCAAAACTTCTTTCACCCAATCAGAGGGACAGAAGGGATTCTGGGAGATGTAGCAACTCAAGATAGGCTTCCCCCTGCCCTCTAGGCCTCGTGGCATGAGTGGGTTGTATGTTGTGCTAGCCTATGCAACAACAACAACAACAATGACCTTTATTGGCATAACAGCACAATCTGCAAGGGAGAAAACATATATTACTCCAACATTTGAAACATTCCTCTCCTCTTAGAAGTAGGGTTGCCAAGTCCAATTTAAGAAATATCTGGGGACTTTGGGGGTGGAGCCAGGATACATTGGGGTGGAGCCAAGATCAAGGCTGTGACAAGCATCATTGAACTCCAAAGGGAGTTCTGGCCATCACATTTAAAGGGACGGCACACCTTTTCAATGGCTTCCTTCCATAGGAAATAATGAAGGATAGGGGCACCTTCTTTTGGGGCTCATAGAATTGGACCCCCTGGTCCAATCGTTTTGAAACATGGGGGATATTTTGGGGAGAGGCACTAGATGCTGTACTGTAAATTTGGTGCCTCTACCTCAAAAAACAGGCCCCCCCTAGAGCCCCAGATACCCGCGGATCAATTCTCCATGATTTTCTATAGGAATAAATCTCTATAGGGAATAAAAGAGTTCCCAGCAGACATTTCCCTCCCGTCCCCCTGCTTTCTGATGACCCTGAAGAGTGGGGAGGGCCTCCAAACTGGGGGATCCCCTGCCCCTACCTGGGGATTGGCAACCCTACTTAGAAGCACAGCACAGATATGTTGCCACAGTCTCGATAATCTCAGGGTTATGAGAGGACTATAGGAAAAGAGTCTTACCACCATCAGATTGTCCCTCGTGCTTTTGAAGAAGGGGATCTAAGTACATGGCACGAATATCACAGTAAAATGTACAGTGCAGGAGAACATGTTCAGTAGTTTCTATATCCCTTGAACCAGAACCACAACACCTGTTGGAATACGGAATTTTCTTAAACCTCCCATACAGCACAGCAGAAGGAAGGACACCAAAGCGAGCTAACATGAAGGCTCTAGGAAGGTTAGGGGAAGTCAAGCAAGAAAGATACGTTGCCAAGGTTGCACTAGAGGCTCAGCAGGTATATGAATCACTAAGTGAGAAAAGGTACATTACTTTCGCCCCTACAGGAGGAATCCCGAATCTCAGCGGAGAACATCTACCAGAGACATGGCTATGCAGTTCTTGCAACTCAGTATCCAGGAGTCTTTGGGCTAGCCTCTGCTAATTACTTGTGTTCTAATTTCCTTACGCCTCAACTCGGGAATCAGATGTGGGACTAAAAGCTACGAAATTCAGATCTGATTCCAAGGTCAGACGGCAAACTTGTGCCACTGACAGCGAAAAGCAAACCATTCGAGAGCCCCTTTCCTATGGTTTTCTGCAGGCTTATTTCTAATTAGCTTTTCAAGGTCAATGTGACCAGGCAACTGGAGAAGACCACCTGCGTTTTTACTCCAGTTCAAGTTCTTTGTTTGTTCTCCTGTGCGTGCATTAGCCGGTTTTTTTTTTTTTGGTCTTCCTTTCAAAGCATTCCCTCTCCCTCCTGTGAACCAAATATGTCCCCCATTTTGCACAAATTAATCTGCATGTGCCGCTGAATACTGATCGTATCATTTGCATGAAGATGTGAGACACCGTTTCCCTGGGAAAAAAAAAATACATACGATACAGAAGAAAGCCCTTGCTGTGATTTGATGTCTAACTATACGAGATCATTGCGACAATTAAAATGCACAACACTAGCCATAGTATTATATGAAATGAAATAAACCCAGGAAATTATAAGGAATTGTATTTAAAGGCTTACATGCATATGTAAAAGGGCTCCGTCTGAAGCATAGAATCATAGAGTTGGAAGGAACCTCCAGGGTCATCTAGTCCAACCCGCTGCACAATGCAGGAAACTCACAAATACCTCCCCAAATTCACAGGCTCTTCATTGCTGTCAGATGGCCATCTAGCCTCTGTTGAAAAACCTCCAAGGAAGGAGAACCCAGCACCTCTCGAGGAAACCTGTTCCACTGCGGAATCGCTCTGTCAGGAAGTTCTTCCTAATGTTGAGCCAGAAACTGCTTTGATTTAATTTCATCCCATTGGTTCTGGTCCTACCTTCTGGAGCCACAGGAAACAATTCCACACCATCCTCTAGATGACAGCCCTTCAAGTACTTGAAGATGGTGATCATATCACCTCTCAGCTGCCTAAACTCCAGGCTAAACATCCCCAGCTCCTTCAACCTTTCCTCATAGGACTTGGTCTCCAGACCCCTCACCATCTTCGTCGCCCTCCTCTGGACCCGTTCCAGCTTGTCTATATCCTTAAAATTTGGTGCCCCAAACTGAACACAATACTTTAGGTGAGGTCTTGTCACAGCCTTGATCTTGGCTCCACCCCCAAAGTCCCCAGATATTTCTTGAATTGGACTTGGCAACCCTACGCAGAGAGTTACTTTACTTTTGTAAACCAAAACGTTCCACACCTAACATTGGCTCTGTTGAAATCCCAGGGTTTTGTTCCTGTTTAATAAAATGTATTGTTTTGGGCTTCACCTATGTTTTAGCTGCCCACTCAAATATATAGAAAAAGGTGAACTACCTTTACCGCATAAACACATCTAGCGTTGTTATGTGTCTGAATAAGAGACCTGTGAAGGCACACAGAAGGCACACAATGCTACTTCAACAAGAAACTCAAGTCATCCATCCCCATGATTATGGATGGTTCATTGTTCAGAAATAAAGACTAATGTGAGGGGCGGGTTGTTTTCGAAAGGTTCCAGGCATTTACAGGAATGTTTCAATACAATACTCTCATAAACAGAATAAAACCCTTGAGCCTACGGTTTCCTCAGCACCTTATCCTACTCGGTGTCCTCTCATAAATGTCACACCATGACTCAGGTGTGCTTACAGAGGGTCCCAAGTTCAATCCCTTTTATCTCCAGCTAAAAGGATCTGGTAATACATGAAGTGTCTATCTGGTAATACATGAAGTGTCTATCTGAGACCCTGGAGAGCCACTGTTGGTCTGAGTAGACTACACAGGCCCAATGTCACATGTGTCAAGCAATGTGAATCTTTCTTTCAATAATATAATGCTAATAGTATGATGCTAACTGAATGTATCTGTAAAGCTCCAGGAATGTTACTAACCATGAATTAAGCTGGGCACATCAAAGCAGGAAATAGCTAGAGCGTAGTTTGCGCCTCTTTTGCCTCTCTTACTTTCACTAACAAATGCAGGAATTTACTCTTTGAAGATAAGCGCCTCCAGGGACAGGTTCTCAGGCCTGGTCCCAGGAAAAGAAACCACAGGGGAGATAAGAAGTTGCCGTGTGAAGATTCACACGTGAATACAGCATTGTTTAGAGAATGCAGCTTTGTTTAGGAAACCTTTGATGTGCCACCTTTAAGTATGGCCTTCACTGTTACTATTTATCAGTTCCTATACCTAGCTCAATAGAAGCATCTTGGATTATCAATACAGCATACTTTGTTTCAAATCAAGGACTGATTTCTTTGAGATCTAATTGCTTGACAACATGGACATATCATTAGCACTTTAAATTTCTTAACTTCTGCTAGATCGTGCCAAATATTCATTTCCTGCTTGACATCCTTTGCTGCTAGAGATGAGGTACTGGCACAATCCAGCCTCTTTTAAGCCCCATTGATTTCAACAAGAGGGATTTAAGCATATGGTGTGGCTCTCCCATTAAAACCAGTTAATGTCTGTTGATAAGATAATGCCCTATATTTTGCTTGAATCCTAGGAAAAGCCTGCCTTCTAAAATTAGGGGCAACAGAACTTCCTTGGGCATTCCTTATCATAGGGCTCTTCTGAATTGTAATTTTTTTGTTGTTGCTTAAGTGTCCCTATTGCTTCATTTCCCCCTTTTTCATATGTGTTCCCTTTAGTGGTCACTTTGATACTGCAGCACTGCATGTCCACCATAACAACCTGCATACGTTTTGATACTGGACATACAGTGATGTAATATCAAATTAACCCCTAGAGGGAGCAAAACATGAAGAAAAGGACAATAGGGATGCACAAGCAACAAAATGAGAATGTGGAAGAGCCCATAGCTAATTATGTTTGGATAAGTCAGTAATTCAGTAATTCAGTTGAAGGCCCGCTTATCAGTTGCATGCAGTGAGTAAATTGTTCTGTGAGTGGTTTGAACACATTCCAATTAATCTAGATGTGTCAGCCTGATCACCACTGATTAGACTTTTTCACCACTGCGATCACCACACACAAAACGCATGGCTTCTTTTGAGCAGGAATGCAGTTCTGGCTGGCTTGGCCAGCGCTCCAGCTCAAAAAAATGATCTCTGGCAGAGGGAAGGCACTAGGCAGCCACGGGCTCCCAGACCGTCTGCTCCATTCTCTCTGCCGCCTCCAGCCTCCACTGGGTTTGTGAAGAGAACAAGAGACTCAGAACCACCCATGAACGCCCCCTCCCAGGAGAAGCTGGGCCTGTCACTGCCTGCTCCACTACATGTGACTCTCTCTGGCCATGTTTTTTTTTTTTGGGGGGGGGGGTGGAGGGAACAAGATTTCTCATTGGACTGTGTGAGAACATGCATCCATGGAATATAGCTGATAGCACTGTACTGTTTTGGGTCAGTATGCAGAAAGTAACCTACTGAATGGGTGATGTCATTTCTGACGATGTTGGGGGTGTGGTCTAATATGCAAATGAGTTTCTGCTGGGCTTTTTCTACTCTCTCTCTCTCTCTCTGTGTCTGTCTGTCTGTCTGTCTTCAAATCAGTTTAACTTTTTGGAGTTGAGGCTTACTATTTGGTGATCCTGGCTGCCTTTCGTGCCTGCTCATAAACCCAGCTAATCTTGCAATCAGTTCTTGAAGATCATTAGGATTTGTAGAATCTTTCGGGATCAAGTGCCGTGTTCTACTGGAGAAAGACATACTTGAAGACATACTCTTGACTGTGTGGTAGCAATTAGCAGGCAATGCAATCTACCCAATCATTTTAATTATCTGAATGACTGTGACCCCAGGGATATCGACTCATCTCCATGAATGAAAGTTAAATTTTGTTACTCTAACTTGCAGTATAGGGATCACGACAGCAAATCCCAACTTATCTATTGTTGACCTTGGGCCTAGCCATTGTCTCTCAAACTAACCTTCTTCTCCAGGTTCTTGGGAAATGAGACTGTCACCCTGGTCTTTATAGGAAGAAGGGCGTGTATCCCTCCTAGAATGTCCATAGGCATAAGGACAAGGAGGGAGTTTAACTTGTTCTCCCTCCTGCAGCAACCCAAAGTACCCCTGTCTTTGGATTGATGCTGCTCAAGGATAGGGGTATCCAGGAGCAACTTGGTGGGAAATCAGAGATCTTCTATGCAGGGCAAGAATCAGCCAAAATTACTCCTCCTTCACCTGTAGAAATTCTAAATAGGACCAAGCCAATACTAATGCAATAATCATACCAAGACACCATTCAGGGAAGTAATGTATTATGAATTATGGACACCACATATGTCAAACATTATACATTTATGGTGATCTTGCCCTCTTCCCTCTCTCATACACAGCATTTTCCCTTTTTTTCTTATTTCTTGCTGACTAGCACCTATATCCATTTTCTTCTTATTTGTGTGTGTGTGTGTGTGTGTGTGTTGATGCTAGCCCAGCCCAGAGAACTGAGGGAAGAAACAGAATCACCTTCTTATATGCAACTTCTGAAATGGCACACAAGAGGCTTTTGAAAGTTCAAAATAAACAAAATGTTTTATTTAACTTCAAGGAGAAAAAGTCAGGTGGAATCAGGGGTAGGATGTATGAGGTGAACTGATAATGAAACTGAGGTAACTTTGTAATCACATGGACTCCAGATAATTTGTTGTCAACAAGTGTTTCTGCTTTTCAAAAGAAGTCTTTTAAAATTGAGGGGAGAGGCTTTCTTTTCAGTTTCTGCTTAAATACACAAGCATAGGTTTTTGAGTTTCACTGACTCTTAAAGTCCAGAAGGCAAGAACATACAACCAAGTTTCCCAAATCCTTCTATATACACAGACCAGGGATCACTCCTCTTTTAAGAGCTATCTCCCTTTTTACTGGTCAGGGATTACTTCACTTAACTAGAAGCAATTTCCCTTTTTAGTTGGAATGGGGATCCTCTCTGATCTTCTCATTTGTTTTTCCTCCTACCCAGTCCACAGACTCTCTCTTCTTCCGCTGTCAGTTCCCAGCTGTCATTGCCTAATTGACTCTCTCCACAGAATTCTGTTTGAACAGCCTGTCACTCAAATGTCTTCAGACTCTATTAGGCATAAACCCTTGACATCTGTCACAACACTCTAAAGCAATGTGTAATGCTGAGAGTTCAGAGGCAGCCAACCTCTGAATCCCAGAGCCAGGAGGCAACATCAGGGGAGGTCTCAGTCTCTATGCCCTGTTGTTGGCCCTCCAGAGGAACTGATTGGCCACTGTGTGAGACCGAATGCTGGACTAGATGGACCCCTGATCTAATCCAGCAGGGCTCTTCTGATGTTCTTATGAAAGCCTCAGCCTCCATGTCCTGTTGTTGGCCCTCCAGAGGAACTGATTGGCAGAATGCTGGACTAAATAGATCATAATCCAGCAGGGATGTTTTTATTTTCTTAGTTGTTGTTTTTTTAAAATTTATTTTCACACACACACAAAAAAAAGCAGTTAAAAAGTTTGGGACACTGAACATTATTAGAAGATCAAATTTTTCATAATAGTTAGCAAGTACCATGGTCGGGGTCATTCTGCTAACAACAAGGCAATTAAAATAATAGTATGCTATAGCTAGGATACAACCGACTTTCAAAAGCTGGTTGATTTGATTTGAATATCCATTTCAGTTCAATTTCTCCCTTGGGAGAAATGCACTAATGAGTCTTTATTTTGGAATCAGTTCTCTTTCCCCATGCCAGTTCCCTCCATTTGTTTCTTACGTTGCATCACGTGCATATAAAAGGTGTATGAAGTACAAATGGAATACAACTGGCATATCAACTATATGCAAAGCAAAAAAAAAAAAAGTGTTTAAATTGAGTATCCACGACATGAAAGGAACAAAAGTAATCGACACCAAGACCTGACAATGAACATAAGAACATAATAGAAGCCATGTTGGATCAGGCCAATGGCCCATCCAGTCCAACACTATGTGTCACAAAAGAACATAAGAGAAGCCATGTTGAATCAGGCCAACGGCCCATCCAGACCAACACTCTGTGTCACAAAGTGGCCAAATTTATATATATATACATACACACACACACACACACACACACACACACACACACTGTGGCTAATAGCCACTGAGGGACCTCTGCTCCATATTTTTATCTAAACCCCTCTTGAAGGTGGCCATGCTTGTGGCCGCCACCACCTCCTGTGGCAGTGAATTCCACATGTTAATCACCCTTTGGGTGAAGAAGTACTTCCTTTATCCGTTTTAACCTGTCTGCTCAGCAATTTCATCGAATGCCCACGAGTTCTTGTATTGTGAGAAAGGGAGAAAAGTACCTCTTTCTCTACTTTCTCCATCTCATGCATTATCTTGTAAACCTCTATCAATGCCATCTGAAAATCAAAAAACCCACCAAAATGGCCCAGTTGCCTGGTACTTTAGAGTAACCCAGAGGCCCTTTTTGCTTTTTTTTTTTTTTAACAATTACTCTTCTTAATTCGCATTTTTACCCAAACCTGAGAATCATGAACCCTGCCTTTCGGATCTAAACAGCTGTGATTGATTTTGATGAGTTGTATTTTTCTCGCAAATCTAAAACCAGATCCAGCCCTGGCATGAATATGTGGGGCTATTACTACTCATGACTACACAGCAAGCTCCAAGTGAACCATCCCAGCCACCCAATGTCAATGTGGAGCCAATTTCAAAGGATGCATCCGAGTTTTGACACAATATGTTATCGCCTGGCACAGCCTGCTAATTAGACTAAGCCGATGTCAATAATAAAGCCAACAGTGTTGTTTTCAAAGTGCGCGGCTGGTTGTTTGTTTGATGAGGCAGTGACTACAGCCAGTTCTCCTCTCATCCAAAAAGCGATCATCGTTAATGCTACACTGCCCAGTGTTGAAAAGCACAGTGTGTGACCTCTCATTCCCCTTTGACTTCAGATAGAAGAAAGGATCCTCAGTAGCCGACTAGCATGCTCCCTTTTGTGGTGACATTATTATATATCCTCAAATATGCCATTCATGGCTAGGAAGAGACTGGGTCATAGAGTTCATAATTTGTTTTAAAAAATGGAGACGTTTCTTTTCGGCTTGTATCACATTAATCATCGTCGGGAGGCCAAAAGTTGATCCGGTTGCAGCTACGGTGACTGTAACGTTTTACCCTTCTTAGTAAATCTTTTAGAGATGAAGCTATCGTATTTCATCTGACCTTGTGTGTGGTTCTGATGTGCAGCTTTCCTACCTAGAGGGGAATGAACATATGAAGCTGCCTTCTACTGAATCAGACCCTCGGTCCATCAAAGTCAGTATTGTCTTCTTAGACTGGCAGCGGCTCTCCAGGGTCTCAAGCTGAGGATTTTCACGCCTACTTGCCTGGACCCTTTTTGGAGATGCCAGGGATTGAACCTGGGACCTTCTGCTTACCAAGCAGATGCTCTACCACTGAGCCACTGTCCCTCCCCTAATGATTTCCTTCCTGGTGAATTAATGTAGTTTCTTGCCTTGATAGATTTGCCCATTTTTTTTAAAGGAAACCCTACAAACATTTGTTTCTTTACAGTGAGGGGGGGGGGAATTATTTGCATGAATACAATGTCCTGAAGACCCAGAATCTTCACTAGTTGACCTGATTGCTCCGTTCTGTAGCAACTCTACTGAGAAATACAAATCTCTTATTTCTTCCAGTATTTATGAGCTTATGCTCATGCTACCCTTATCAAAAGTAAATGCAAGCCAAAACTGCATCCCAGTAGTGAATCCTTTATTTAGTATTATTTATTTATTTCATTCGATTTATATCCCGCCCTACCCCACCGAAGCGGGCTCAGGGCAGCTCACAACACAGAATTTTAACAATAAAATCAAGAATTAAAGTACATTAATAATTTACACAGTAAAAATAAACACGATTCGTCAGCGTACTATCCTACAGTCTTCCTTCTCTCTCAGCCCATTTTGTTTTCAATCCAGGTATCCACTAATTATGCTTGAACACTTTCTCATTCAAATGACATGCCATTGTGAGCAGGGAGCCAATCATTTAGTAAGCTGTTTAGATCCATTTGAATGAATTCAGATGTAACCATTTGCATGTTTTAGCATAGATTTTCCGGCAGCTGCCATCACCACCCCACCATCTATCCAGCACTGCCTTAGTGGTTTTTGTTTTTTTTTAAAGGGGGGCATAGCAAAAAGAAAAGAAAAATAGTCTGAGATTTTTGAGTTGAGACTTACTATGTAATAAGTCTGCATGACTGAAATGTCTGCCCAACACTGAGGGTATCTGAAATGTCTGCCCAAGACTGAGGGTATCTTCCTCTAACATCTTGAATGGCTGTGTGGGTGCAAAAAGCAGACAATGCAGTACAGCTGTTACACATCTTTTTAAATAATGTATCTGATCATGCAGGCAAAAAGAGAGGATGAATTCAAGCAATTCCATGCCTTATGGAAGTCCATCAATTTAATTACTCAAGCAACAATACTCTCTTTTATTCAGTGAATAAGACTGTCTTGATCTTGGAATGGGCAAAATACAAAAGAACACATGTTAAAAGGTATTTCCACAATGCATTTGAGCTAGAATTTCTTATTTCTTAATGGTAAACAGTGATTAGATGAAATTCTTATTTCTAACATTGACCTCCAAATCAATTTCCCCTTCGGTATTCCAACTAAACTTATGATCATTACAATCATCCCTTTTATTCACAATGGTTTTCTTTTTATTAAAATTACTCATTTCCCAGCATTATTTGTGCATGAATAAAATAGAATCGGGTTGGATCCACCCAGCTTTTCTGCTGGTTGAAAAGGAAGGAGTGGTGATCCCCAAAAATACTTTGCTGGAGATCATGAGACCTGCATATACAAAAGCAACATGGGATGGCGGCTGTAGAAGGGACAGAAATTGGATGACATTGAGTGAAAAAGCTGGCTGGATCCAACCCATAATATATCATTGAACACAAAGAGAAACAAAATAGGGAACATTCATTTATCCTTAATGACATGTCACTTTAAACAATACAAAGAGGAGTCTGGAGAGTTTGTTTTGAGGATGCTATTTTTGGCAGCATCCCTAAGGACAGCAAGCAAGTGTTCCAGCTCTTTGTTCAGTGATACCGGCTAAGCCAAGATGGCTACATTTTTAGATCTGTTTTCCCTAAAGGTAGGAAGTATAATATGTCTTTAGGCTAGCTTTTCATGCTCATCACATGGTCTTTTGCATTAATTCAAAATTGTTCCTGAGAAAAAGGTATCTTTCTTAGTTCAGATGCTTTCCATACTCATTACTCATCCATGTAGACTTGCCCTAAACCATGTTGGGTGACCTACAAGACTGGTCTGATATCTGCACCTTGAAGTAGAACTTTGCTGCCTCTCTGTGGAACATGTCTACCATTGCTCTCTGTAAGAAAAATGCACTGGCATGCTTTGTGACACGGAGAGGTTCTGTGTGGTATAGTGGTTAGAGTGTTAGACTACTATATAGCAGATCCAGGTTCACTGTACTATAAGATTTCTCTGGGCAACATGCAGGGTCGGTCACTCACTCTCAACCTAACTCACAAGTGGATAAAATTAGGAAGGGAGAATAATATATACCATCTTGAACTCTTTGGCAGAAGGGGTAGATAAAATGTATTCAAAAGAGCTTGGTTGTCTCATTTCAAATGATGATATCTGACCTTCAATGTTACCAATGATAAACACCATGGATGTCATTAAACAGAAGTGGTTTTAGAGGAAAGTAAATAGCCAAATGCTCACCCAAGATAATTTCCAAAGTTATTGATTAACAATAGAATGCAAATTCTGCCATCTTGAGGGTAAACCTTCAGGTCTTTTATGATCGACTAACATCTCAACAACCTTCACTGAAAGTTTCCTTGTTTGTGGCTTCAGCATAAATCAAAACAGAACAGACACCTTCCCCCCCCCCTTTTTTTTTTTTTGCCTGCCTCTTAGGAACTCACAGGACAAGTCAAAGAAATGAAAATAAGGAAACCAGTTTGGAGAAAAAAGGAGGAACTAACTTAGGACATAATCTTAGGAAAGGGAAAGAGTAGCAAAGATACCTTACTTCCCTTCTGCATCCCAGAGCTAGATCCTGGGTTGGAAGGGGAAAGCCTGGGAGAATGTTAATGTTCCATGTGTGGGAAAGTTGTGAGTATGTCATAGGTGAGAGAAGCTGGAGGCCGGAGAAGGTGGAGACCATGGATGCTGAGTAGAGGAGAAAAGAGAAACTCAAGACTGTAAGGTGAGCAGATATAAGATCTGGGAGGACAAAAGCCTGATGCTTCCCTTATACACCTTCTTCTCTGAAATGCAACTGGTACTTTAATACAGTTTTCTTCATTTGCCTCCATATTCTTTCTGACAAACCACCACCAACAATATTTCCATTAAAGTCTGGCAAAACTATAGATTATTTTATGCCTAGTTTCTGAAAACCGTGGTCAGTTGGAAACATACCAGAAAGATGTTAGGTGAAATCTCATCACTCATAAAGCTATGTGTAAGGGACAGTAAATGGTTAATGCTTTAACCAGGGCTAAGAAATTAAATGAGAGGAAACTCAAATGGAATTCTACAACTGAAAATATCAGTTAGGAGTTTCAGTTAAGACTGAAAGTTAAGAACTATGAAGGAAGGCCAAGACAATAAGAGGATCAAGTAGGATTCCACTCAAGCTTGAAAGGAACACTCCTAGTAAAGAGGGGTGATCCCTGTTGAGTGGGAAAGAAGGGAAATTGAAACTCGTGTGAATGTTCCTGTCCTCACCAACTTGTGTCTGTTGGATGAAGAAGCTTATTTTCTCATCAGTTTTTAATGACATGTCTGTACAACTAAACAGCTAAATGTTTGTGACAAACTTTCTATTGGTAAATTACCTCAGTCTCGTCACCTATTCATCTTCTATGCCCTGAACCTGATACCTACCTGACCATTTCTCTTCATTAGTTAAACAAAAAAGTTTATTATTGTTACATTACTATCAGCTTCTTGTGTGTCATTATCAAAGATAAAGGAAGGATTTTAGACCCATTTGGTAGGCAGTCTATCAAATATTCCCCATGCCCCTCCAATTTTAACATATACTTTATCCTGCTGTATGTTACCTATGGCTTAAATCCCAAGGTCATTTCCTGCCACCTAAAAGGTAGATTTGTATAAATTTCCTGAACACAGGTATAGACCTCCAGTTTGCTCCAAGGTCACTGCTGAAGGGCTCCTATAGTCTAAGAGCAGCACTTGGAGGACCACAGTAGGTTGCAGGGGGAGGGTAGAATTGTTAAAAAAAATTAACAAACCAATATTGAAAATTGATTACAGTGGTAAATGATCTCTACAGTCCACCCTCTGTGCATAATGTCATGGTGTTGAATATCATGGCGTTGATACACTCTTCTTGCTGTTGTTTAAAAAGCAAAATTCATTATAGTGGTAAATGGTCTCTAGAGTCCACCCTGTGTGCATAATGTCACTCCATTTCCCACCAAGCTAGATGCAAAATCCATATAGACTCAGCTAAGCAGACACGTACACAGAGCAATCGGCATGGAGAGTATCTGTCCCTTCTCCTCCTGTACATTTCATATTCCCATATGGCAGATAAACAAAATGGAAATCATGGGATTCCTTTTCTGAGATGCTTGTGTTTCCTGGGCCAGGTCTACCATGCAAAAACCTCCAAAAGAAGTTTAGAATACTAGTAAGGGGCCAAAAGTTAAAACAGGGTTGCCAATCCCCAGGTGGGGGCAGGGGATCCCCCGGTTTGGAGACCTTCCCCCCCACACTTTAGGGTCATCAGAAAGCGGGGGGAGGGAAATGTCTTCTGGGAACTCTTTTATTCCCTATGGAGATTTATTCCCATAGAAAATCATGGAGAATTGATCTGCGGGTATCTGGAGCTTGGGGGAGGGGTGTTTTTTTGGGTAGAGGCACCAAATTTTCAGTATAGCATCTAGTGCCTCTCCCCAAAATGCAATCCAAGTTTCAAAAAGATTGGAGCAGGAAGTCTAATTCTATGAGCCCCAAAAGAAAGTGCCCCTATTCTTCATGATTTCCTATGGAAAGAAGGCATTGAAAAGGTGTGCCGTCCCTTTAGATGCGAGGGCCTGAACTCCCTTTGGAGTTCAATTATGCTTGTCACAGCCTTGATCTTGGCTCCACCCCTAATGTCTCCTGGCTCCACCCCAAAGTCTCCTGGCTCCACGCCCAAAGTCCCCAGATATTTCTTGAATTGGACTTGGCAACCCTAAGTTAAAAACATAAATACTTATAGACAAAAGTATGTGTGTTTTGTTGCAAAGACATATAAATAACTTGTAGGGGCCCAAATGAAGCCTCATACAATCATCAAAGTGACAAATGCACATATACGACATGACACGTTTTGGCCTGCTGAAGCCTTTGGCGGTCAAAGAGTACAAATCTCCACGTACAACATACAACGAAGTCCCTGTTACACTTGTGAATCGATAAATAATTAATATAGGATCCAAAATGAAGTGTTCCAATCTGGAAATGAATGACACAATCTTTTTGGGAAGGCCACAAATGCATCTGGCCTTATGACAGCAGGAATTACATGTACAACAAATAGTAATTTTGCAAATATGGACCTTCCAGTTTAGGTCCTAAGAGTAAAATCCCCTTATCAGGAGGGCCAGTGTAACATCAGCCAAATGAGGCTATTGTCTTATCCTCTGGTGCCAACGGGAACAGCTCCCTGCCCTCCTCTAAGTCTCTCTCTCTCTCTCTCTCTCTCTCTCTCGGCTTGACTTCGCGAACGAAGATTTAAGAAAGGTGCAGTAGTCCACGCCTGCTGCAGGCTCGCTGGTGGCTGATAAGACCAATGCGGGACAGGCAGGTCCGGCCACAGTGGCTGCAGGGAAAAGTCTGATCTGGGGTTGGTGCTGTCTCCAGGTCAGCATCAGGCGACCAATACCCTGAACCGCCTACATGCAGGTTCGGGACTCCTCTAAGTGACAGCCTTTCAAATACTTAAAGAGAGCAACCATGCCCCCCCCCCATCTCCTCTTCTACAGAATTAACATAGAAGAAGATATTGGCTTCATACCCTGCCCTTCCCTCTGAATCAAAGAGTCTCAAAGCAGCTTAGAGCCAGTTTGGTGTAGTGGTTAAGTGTGCAGACTTTTATCTGGGCGAACTGGGTTTGATTCTCCACTCCTCCACTTGCACCTGCTGGAATGGCCTTGGGTCAGCCACAGCTTTCATAGGAATTGTCCTTGAAAGGGCAGCTGCTGTAAGAGCTCTCTTAGCCCCACCTATCTCACGGGGTGTCTATTGTGTGTGTGTGGGGGGGAGGTAAAGGAGATTGTAAGCCACTCTGAGACTCAGAGTATAGGACGGGAAACAAATCCAATAACTTCTTCTACAATCTCCTTTACCTTCCACCCACAGCTCTGCAAGAGATATGGCTGACCCAAGGTCATTCCCTGGTCCTTTATCTTTTCCTCATAGGGCTTGGTCTCCAGACCCCTGATCATCCTCATCTCTCTCTTCTGCATGTCTGTATTCTTTTCACATCCTTCTTGAAGTGAGTCCTCCAGAACAGCGCACAGTACTCCAGCTGAGACCTGAACAAAGCAGTGCACAGCGGGACTATGACATCCTGCAATTTGAATATCATGGCGTTGATGCACTCTTCTTGCTGTTGTTTAAAAAGGAAACTGGATTTTTGCAAGACGCGTCCTTTCCAGCTATGCTGCTCTCATCGTTCAATTAAGAAGACTTCGAGGCAGATCAAGGTGCCTCAAATCTTCACGTGACTATAAGGCATGATGATTTATATAATGCCAGCCATAAAACCGTTTGGTAACACGTACACACTATTAGGCAATGTCGATGAATCTTAAATGCTCTTGGGAAGCCTTCGAATAGGAGGCAGTCTGTGAAGCATGAAACACAAACCTCTGGGACTGGATACCAAGAGAAACACATAAGAACGTTAGAAGAACCTTGCTGATTCAGACCAATAACTCACCTAGTCCAGCATCCTGTCTCACACAGTGCCAACCACTTCCTCTGGATAGCCAGTTATAGGGCATACATATTGAGTCCTCTCCCTGATGTTGCCTCCTGGTTCTGGAGTTCAGAGGATTAGTGCTTCAGAATGTGTAGATTCCCTTCAGTCATCATGACTAGTAGCCATCGATAGACATTGATAGAGTGTTGAAGGCTAAGACAAATAGATTCAAGGGCAGCTTCTACCCAAGTGCCGTGGTTAGGCTAAATGCAGGGTTATGAATGGTTATTTGTTTTCAGATGCATTTAAATGGTCTATGTATATGTCCTTTTTTCTGGGGTGTTGATGTGTTGGTATGTTTGTGGAGGAGCACCTCATTCCGTTGCTCTCATTTTCTTTTTTGAGGACAATGACAATAAATTTATCTATCTATCTATCTATCTATCTATCTATCTATCTATCTATCTATCTATCTATCTATCTATCTATCTATCTATCTATCTATCTATCTATCTATCTATCTATCTATCTATCTATCTATCCTTCAGGGCTTTTTTTTTTAAGAAAAAGCCCAGCAGGAACTCATTTGGATATTTGGCCACACCCCCTGACATCACCATTGTTTCACACAGAGCTTTTTTGCAGATAAAGCTCAGCAGGAACTCGTTTGCATATTAGGCCACACCCCTGATGCCAAGCCAGCCAGAACGGTGTTCCTGTGCGTTCCTGCTCAAAAACAGCCTTGCTATCCTCCGTAAATCTATCTAATCTCCTTTGAAAGCTGTTTAGTCCTATGCCCATAACTACAACCTGTGGCAGAAAATTCCACATTTTAATCACTCTTTGCATCAAGTAGTATTTCCTTTTTATCCATCCTGAACCTACCGCCCATCAGCTTCATTGGCTGCCCTCAGTTCTAGCATTTTGAGAGAGGGAGGAAAAAATTCTCTTGGTCAACTCTTTCTAGCCCATGCATAATTTTATAAACCTCTGTCATCATTTCACACCAACGCATTTTCCCACCAAAGCGATTCTCTATTGGGAAGGTGCTCCAACCCCCAATAATCTTAGTTGCCCTGCTTTGCACTTTTTCAGGCTCTGCAATGTCCCTTTTGAAATATGGGCTTGCACTTGGACATGCATGCAAGAAGGCAGAAAATAGATACATCCAGTAGACTAGGAGCTAGGAGACAGGCACATGCAATCATGAATGTTTGGTTCCAATGTAAAGTTCATCTCTCTCTCTCTCTCTCTCTCTCTCTCTCTTTCTCTCCCCATATATATGTAGTTCGATCCCAGCAGAAGCTGGTTCAGGTAGCCGACTCAAGGTTGACTCAGCCTTCCATCCTTCCGACGTCGGTAAAATGAGTACCCAGTTTGCTGGGGGGAAAGTGTAAATGACTGGGAAAGGTAATGGCAAACCACCCCTTAAAAAGTCTACCATGAAAACGTTGTAAAAGCAACATCATCCCAGAATCGAAAATGACTGGTGCTTGCACCTTTATACCTTTATATGTAGTCATAGTTAGCACTACTTGATCAAGAAACAAAGTTCCAAGTTGAAGAAGAAGAAGACATTGGATTTATATTCCGCCCTCCACTCAGAGTGGCTCACAATCTCCTTTATCTCACTCCCCAACAACAGACACCCTGTGAAGTGGGTGGGGCTGAGAGGACTCTCACATCAGCTGCCCTTTCAAGGACAATCTCTGCCAGAGCTATGGCTGACCCAAGACCATTCCAGAAGCTGCAAGTCGCGGAGTGGGGAATCAAACCCGGTTCTCCCAGATAGGAGTCCACACACTTAACCACTACACCAAACTGGCAGCCATGTTGGTCTGAAGCAGTAGAACAAAGTAGGAGTCAAGTTCACCTTTAAGACCAACGAAGTTTTATTCAGAACGTAAGCTTTCGTGTGCATGGTCGCTTCTTCAGATGAGGAATCGGGTACAGTGAGCAGAGCTACGTATAGCTGGTAGGCAGTGATTTAGAATGCAAAGCGGTACAAATTTAAAATCCAATGACAAAATAGCAAAATTAACAAATTGAGCAGACCTTTGACCTGGGCGGTATGAGCGTGAAAAACCAATAAAACAGTAACGTCAAAATGTGAGAATGTCTATCAATCACTCTGTCGTCATAAGCCTGGGCCAAAATGAGTTGTGGGGTTGGTCGGAAAGAAGAACTTCCAATCTGAAAGTACAACATAAATCCAAGGACCTTCCGATCGATACAGTGACTCCACCCACCTATGCGCATCATAAATTGGGGTCCCTCACATCAAGAGGCATTAACCTCTCTAAACCAGCGCTAGAAATCACTACCGGGGAAATACCGGCCCATTAATTTATTTGGCTACCATCTGAAACAGGATGAACCACTGATGTGATCCAGTAATTCATCACTTATCACCATTGTTCCGATCGGAAAGATGCCTGCTTCCTCTTCCTCCAGTCCTCCTGCTGTTGGCTTTTAGCACATTGGAGGCAGATGGGGAATGCCCCACAGAATGTGTTGTGTACATGTGATGGTCCAAGGCTATGCCTTCCCCATAAAAAGGGATCATCAGAGGACACACTGGAAACACGTTTGAAAATTATCAAGGGCCTATTTTAATTTTCTTTCTTTCTTTTTTTTTTTGCAGAGGAAACGATAGCATTATTTTTCTTTCCCCCCCACAGAGAGCACTGCACGGTTGGGCTAAATAAATGTTGACATTTGGGTGGTGATTTTCATTTTAAAAAAAATTACAGAGGCATCTTCTGCGATGCCATCTGTGAAGCAGTTTCCAGCCGAGAAATGAGTCCCACCCTTACAATAAGATTTATTCAGATGAGAAGTTAATATTGTTTTGTTTTCATTTGACTGAGCCATCTAAAGCCCTTTCCTCTTTGGCGGATTACGGCTGATTTCGGGTTTTTTAACACTGTGCTCTTAGAATGTAGGGATTCATCAGGGTGCGATAGGATTGCGTGGATTCTAGAAGATCCTTTTTAGAGCAGAGTTAGATTCCAGTCCAGTAGTGCCTTAGGGACCAACCGGTTGCCAGCATCCACGAGGGGCCTGGAGATCTCTTATAGCTACAAGTATAGCCAGCTTCAAGATAGGATTGGATAAACATATGGAGCAGAGGACCATCAGTGACTATTAGCCACAGCATATTGTTGGAACTCTCTGTCTGGGGCAGTGATGCTCTGTATTCTTGGTGCTTGCGGGGGCAAGAGTGGGAGAGCTTCTAGTGTCCTGGCCCCACTGATGGACATCCTGATGGCACCTGGGGAGGGTTTTTTTTGCCACTGTGTGACACAGAGTGTTGGACTGGATGGGCCATTGACCTGATCTAACATGGCTTCTCTTATGTTCTTATGTGACACAGAGTGTTGGACTGGATGGGCCATTGGCCTGATCCAACATGGCTTCTCTTATGTTCTTATGTGACACAGAGTGTTGGACTGGATGGGCCATTGGGCTGATCTAACATGGCTTCTCTTATGTTCTTATGTGACACAGAGTGTTGGACTGGATGGGCCATTGGCCTGATCCAACACGGCTTCTCTTATGTTCTTATGTGACACAGAGTGTTGGACTGGATGGGCCATTGGCCTGATCCAACATGGCTTCTCTTATGTTCTTATCTTCTGCTTTTACAACTGATCAGCAGCTGGAAGAGATCAGTTTCCCTGGAGAAAATGGCTGCTCTGAAGAGTGAACTCTATGGCATTGTACCATGCTGAGGACCCTCCCCAAACCACACCTTCTCTCAGATCCACCCCCAACCTCTCCAGATATTTTCCAACAAAGACTTCTAAGCTGAGTTAGTGTGAACTAGCTCACAGATTTTTAACCTCCAGCTCACAGATTTTAAGCCTCCCGCTCACAGATTTTTGTCTTTGCTCAGGGAGAAGAAAGAAGACTGCAGATTTATTACCCTGCCCTTCTTGCTGAATCAGAGACTCAGAGCGGCTTACATTCTCCTATATCTTCTCCCCCCCACAACAGACACCCTGTGAGTTGGGTGGGGCTGAGAGGGCTCTCACAGCAGCTGCCCTTTCAAGGACAACTCCTATGAGAGCTATGGCTGACCCAAGGCCATTCCAGCAGGTGTAAGTGGAGGAGTGGGGAATCAAACTCAGTTCTCCCAGATAAGAGTCTGCACACTTAACCACTACACCAAACTGGATGACCCCAGAGCCCAATAATCTCTGCATTAGCTCACAACTTTAATGCCAGTAGCTCACAAAGTAGAAATTTTTGCTCACAAGACTTTGCAGCTTAGAGGGAACATTGCCTGGCAACCCTAGCAAGATTCTTTGAGGGTATGAACTTTCAAGAGAAAGTTCCCTTTGCCAAATACTTCACAGAGCTTTGACTCTCAAAAGTGCAAAACTCTCAAAACTCCAAAAGAATCTTCTTGGTCTCTAAGGTGCTACAGTTGTTTCCCTGAACTGAAAACCTGTTGTGGATGCTCCTGACGAGATTGAAAGCCTAAGCGACTACTTTTAATGCCACTAAATGAAAAATGTTAGCAAACTTCCAAGAAATCATTGGTTATTATCATGTATTATTTTATCGCTATTTTCTCTAATTTCAGGAGACAACAGATGTTTTTCATCATCTCTTTCCCCCTCAAATGCATAATTGCCAAGCTCCAACCTGAAAGGGAAAATGGCATTCAACAATTCATTGTAATGCAGCTGAACAAAGCTATTTGGAACACACACACACAAAAAGAATGCCCTTTCACAAGTCAATATACGTGGCAATCAGCAAGATAGAGCCTTCAATCTGTGCCACTTTTATGGTCTTTTTTTGTTTCCCATTTCTGCCTCCTTCTTCAACAAGCAGCAATAGCTTCGCTTTATTGTCTGGCACATGTGTTTTGCTTTCCACCACCACAGCTGTAATATCCAAATATAAAAACGAACACACACACCCACCCCGGTCCCCGTCCGTACCATTAAGGATTAAAGAAAAGCAATAGGGTCACTCTAATGAACCAATTCAACGCTTCTTTGTTCATTGAGCAAGAAGCTCTCGTGACTGAGGTAGAAGCTTTAGTAGGGAAAAGAAATATGAGATTTTTTTTTGCTCCTGTCTTTTGTCAGAGCTGGAGCTGGCTGTACACATCTTGGCAGGCAGGCCGTTCTATTGTGTGCCATACCACTGTTTATCCAAATCAAACTAATAATGAAAAGCTGACGACAATTGGGGAATGTTCTGACAAAATTCCATAGGTTTCTATTTGAAGAGTCCCTGATCTGGATAGTCCAAGCTAGTCCAGTTT
Source organism: Heteronotia binoei (assembly GCF_032191835.1). Taxonomy (NCBI): domain Eukaryota; kingdom Metazoa; phylum Chordata; class Lepidosauria; order Squamata; family Gekkonidae; genus Heteronotia; species Heteronotia binoei. Next base: position 124,994,013 of record NC_083229.1, read on the forward strand.
CATTAGAAACTCCTAGAAGGCTCCTGGAATCTTTGCTGACAATGGAGGCCCAGGTAGCAGCCACTGCCAAATCCACATTTTGTCATCTTAGGTGGATAAGGTAGCTGGTTCCATACCTGGAGCACAGCGACTTGGCAATGGTGATCCATGAGACGGTCACCTCAAAAGTGGTGCCTTTTCGCTACTGCACTTCTGAGGTGCCTCCCGGTCATCTGAAAGGTCAGGAAGCACCTGGAGAGCACCCAGGGAGCTGAAGTTGGGACGCGTGAGCTTTCCTGATGCTCCCCAGGCGCCCACGTCCCACCCCTTTCTCCAAGTGCCATCTGGAAGCTCCGGGGCACTCTATGGCCAATTCTCTTTGGGGCGGCTGCATGTCACTCCAAACCAGCCATCTGGTTTCAGCCATTAATTCACAGATCATGAACTGAATAGTAACTGAAGATCACATGCTTACAGACGTTAATACTGAAACTTTTATGTGCTTTTATTTTACTAGACTTTACGGGCTGTTTCTTTTTTCATATTGGCATTGGAAGGCACTGTCAAGTCACAGATGAGTTATGGCAAGCCCATAGACAGGGGTGGAATTCTAGCAGGAGCTCCTTTGCATATTAGGCCACACATTCCTGACGTGGCCAATCCTCCAAGAGCTGACAAGGCTCTTTTGTTGTAAGCTCCTGGAGGATTGGCTACATCAGGGGTGTGTGGCCACATATGCAAAGGAGCTCCTGCTAGAATTCCAACCCTGCATGGAGGATCTTCAAGTGATGTTCATTGCCTGCTTCTGCATAGTGACCCTTGGTGGTCTCCCCTGGTATTCCTTGGTGATCTACCAAAGGCTGATACTGCTTAGCTCCTGAGATCTGATGAGATCAAGCTAGTCTAGGACATCCAGGTCAGGGCCTTTTTAACATAACTAAGATAAATTCACTTAATTCCTCTTTACCCAGTTCCTGCCTGAATTTCAATAATCTGTTTCTCTGCCTCTTTTTTTTTTTTTTCAGATAGTTGGAGTCCGTTTCGAACCGATTCTGTTTTGAAGAAAGGGAAATTCAAAGAAAGAAAAGAGAAGAAGGCAGCTTCCCAAAACGGCAAGAATTTCACCCCATAGAGCCTCAGGTGCAGATGACATCTTTCCAAACCTTCCCATCCTGCTGCTAAAGTCTGTGGTGTGTGACATAAAACAATGGCCAAGGCTGAAGTTACAAAAGAGTGCATTGATTTCTCTACAAAGAGAAATGAAAGAGAAATTCCTCTTTTAAAAGAGAGGGAAAAAAAGGTTAAGAGGAATCAATGGCCTATATCTAAAAGAGTGAATTTCAGGAAAAGAAATTCTCCTCTTTATTTTATAACAACAGTCTTATTAATGATTGTTAATTTTAATGATTTTTATGCTTTTTATCTTTTTATACTACTAAATACTCCTCCCTAAACACACACACGGTGCATTCACACTACACTATATAATGTGTTTTACATCCAGATTTTACTGTTTAAGAATAGCAGAAATCCAGATGTAAAATGCATTATTTAGTGTAGTGTGAACACACCAACAGTATATTATTTAAATGTATTATTTAGTGTAGTGTGAACACACCAACAGTATATTATTTAAATGATGCCTATTGATCATGAAGGTATGAAGAAGGGGTGAGCTGTGAATGTTCTATGCTAGAAAACCTGATCATTCTAATGACCTGGATATGACCCCATGGAATACATGCCTTCACCAGTGACCAAGACAGTTCAGTTCAGTATCACAAATCCATTTCCAATGTTGTTTATTTACCAAGTCATGACTTGCCCGGAACCTTATACTACCAGTGGTTTATGAAGTCAGCAATGCGGGAAAGCCTGTAGAAGCAGTTACCACTCGTGCTCAGTAGTATTGCCAAGTCCCCCGCAGTCTCCAGGGAGGGACTGTTTTTGCAAGTGACCTATTGTACCATACAGTTTCCCCTCCCAAATTGCTAGAACATCTGAGAAAACCATAGAGTTTTCCCAGAAGCTCCTAGAGCGGCTGGCGCACAACATTGCCAGCACGATGACATCACTGAGAGTGATGTCATCATGCCAACAACATTGGGGGAGGATCCCCCCCCCATTGACTCAATGCGGGCCAATGCATTGGGAACCTCCGGAGCAGGGAAACCCTGCTCAGCCTGGGAACTTGGCAGTCCTAGTGCTCAGCATGGCACACACAATTAACACACTAAGCATTTGAAAGGTCGAACACATGCCTTGACAACTCCCCCATGGCTAAACCTATCACATCACAACCTATCACACAGTCATTCAGCTCAAGACTGTAAGCGGGGAAGAGTCTGTTATTCCCTCCAGCCAGGGCTTTCTGGGTAGCAGGAACTCCTTTGCATATTAGGCTGTGATGTAGCCCATCCTCCTGGAGCTTACAGTAGGCCCTGTACTAAGAGCCCTGTAAGCTCTAGGAGGATTGGCTACATCAGGGGTGTGTGGCCTAATATGCAAAGGAGCTCCTGCTACAAAAGAAAGACCTTCCTCCACTACCAACACATCTACAACACATGGCTAAACCTATCACTACAACACATGGCTAAACCTATCACATCACAACCTATCACACAGTCATTCAGCTCAAGACTGTAAGCGGGGAAGAGTCTGTTATTCCCTCCAGCCAGGGCTTTCTGGGTAGCAGGAACTCCTTTGCATATTAGGCTGTGATGTAGCCCATCCTCCTGGAGCTTACAGTAGGCCCTGTACTAAGAGCCCTGTAAGCTCTAGGAGGATTGGCTACATCAGGGGTGTGTGGCCTAATATGCAAAGGAGCTCCTGCTACAAAAGAAAGACCTTCCTCCACTACCAACACATCTGCGTTCCCTTTGGGAAGTTTAAAAGAATGTTTGCTTCAGTTTGAAAAATTTAAGGTAGGGTCCCCCAGATTTCCCAATCTCCGCATTTTGCCACATAAGTACAGAGGCAGCACCGCTCCTTTCATGCTATAAACTGAAATGACAGACAATAAGAAATAGTTTAATGGGCTGAGGCTGAAGAATAGGGTGCACTCCGACGGTGGAACATCCACCCATTAACACTAGCCTTTCAGCTGAGTTCTGACAGATCCCTTTCATGGAAATTTCCATTTGCCCAAAATATCCCTCGCACCTAATTAAACAGCATGCAGTCAAAGAGGTACTGCCAACCAGTGGCAGGTGAATAGTAAAGCCTTTACTCCTGGTACATGAAGGGGTTGGCCGTCCTCCATGTACCTTCAACTGTACTTGAGCAAAAGAGGCCTTGTTATCCTTCCCTAATTGTTTATGTCAAATAGCACAATCTGGCCCCGACTAAAGAACTCAATTAGAATGTTCGCGGGAGAGGCAGTGAAGTCCCTAATTGCCGAAGTGCACACACATCGATGCTCAAAGTACGGTTGAAAGCTCACTCTGGGGTGTTATCTGCCGAAGAGCCGGAAAGAAGAGTCCTGCCCGCGCTGGCAGAAGAGAAGAGGGATCCAGAAAATTAAATTCTTTGACCAAAAAAAAAAAGTAGCTTTGAACACTTCTTTCGCTATCGCTGCCAATGATCCACCCTTCAAATAGCCCTCACGAGGAGGGCTCAGCAGTCATCGTGGACTCGTTGAAAGGAGATAACTCTCGCGACAAGGTGTGCGTCTGGCTGTCAAACACGGCGGTGCCAAGTTTTGTTTGTTCTGATAAAAAAAGATCTATCCAGTGGAAAATGCAATTTTATTTATGAATCATAGGGGGCCATCGGATTTTTAAAGATACTCTCCTCCGCTTTATCTTCTTTAGAAAGCCAGTGACAGGAACTTTTTCTTTCCCCCAAAAAATGTCTATTTGCGGGTGTCTCAGAAGGTTATCTTTTAGATTGATTTTAGGCTCCATGAAGTGTTGATAACAACATGCCAAAGCTGATGAGTTTGCACTGATTTTTCAGACTGAGGAAACATATAAATGAGCCAATCTTTTTTTTTTTAATCAAATTCCTTGTTAGATTACAGAACATGGCTCTCTATTATGGACAAGTGGCCTAGAAAGAGATACATCCATGGGAGCAGGGCTTTTTTTTTCAGAAAAAGTCCAGCAGGAACTCATTTGCATATTAGACACACCTACTGATGCCATGCCAGCCAGAACTGCATTCCTGCTCAGAAAAGCCCTGCATGAGAGCGTCACAGTGTGTTCAGCTTCAAAAGGACTGTGCCACATGTTCAGCTCTACTCAGCTACCTTGTGCTTAGCTTGAATAAGAACGTAAGAGAAGCCATGTTGGATCAGGCCAATGGCCCATCCAGTCCAACATTCTGTGTCACACAGTAGCCAAAATAAATAAATAGATAAAAATATATCTCTGCTCCATATTTTTTATCTAACCCCCTCTTGAAGCTGGCTATGCTTGTAGCTGCCACCACCTCCTGTGGCAGTGAATTCCACATGTTAGTCACCCTTTGGGTGAAGAAGTACCTCCTTTTATCAGTTTTAACCTGACTGCTCAGCAATTTCATTGAATGCCCATGAATTCTTGTATGGTGAGGAAGGGAGAAAAGAACTTCTTTCTCTACTTTCTCCAATCCATACATAATCTTGTAAACCTCTATCATGTCACCCCACAGTCGACGTTTCTCCAAGCTAAACAGGCCCAAGCGTTTTAACCTTTCTTCATAGGGTAAGTGTTCCAACTCTTTAATCATTCTAGTTGCCCTTTTCTGCACTTTTTCCAATGCTATAATATCGTTTTTGAGGTGCGGTGACAAGAATTGCACACAGTATTCCAAATGAGACCGCACCATTGATTTATACAGGGGCATTATGATACTGGCTGATTTGTTTTCAATCCCCTTCCTAATAATTCCCAGCATGGCGTTGGCCTTTTTTTATTGCAATCGCACACTGTCTTGACATTTTCAGTGAGTTCTCTACCGCGACCCCAAGATCTCTCTCTTGGTCAGTCTCTGCCAGTTCACACCCCATGAACTTGTATTTGTAGCTGGGATTTTTGGCCCCAATTGTGTGTGGCCCCAATTGTGTGTGGTCAAGTTGTCATTGATTCATGGCAATCCCAGCCATGGGGTGTTCTAGGCAACAAATGATCAGAGGTGACTTCCTCTGCAGAGCAACCTTAGCCTTCCTTGGTGGTTTCCCATCCAAATACTGTCTGTGACCAACCCTGCTTAGCTTTGAGATCAGGCTTTTCAGGCTGCTATAGAAGAAGATGTAGAATTGCAGCTTTATACCCCACCCTTCTCTCTGAATCAGAGTCTCAGAGCGGCTTACAATCTCCTTTATCTTCTTCCCCCACAACAGACACCCTGTGAGGTGGGTAGGGCTGAGAGAAGAAGACTGCAGATTTATACCCCGCCCTTCTCTCTGAATCAGAGTCTCAGAGCGGCTTACAATCTCCTTTATCCTCTTCCCAGACAACGGACACCTAGGCGAGGTGGGTGGGGCTGAGAGAGCTCGCCCAGAAGCTGCCCTTTCAAGGACAACTCCTGTGAGAGCTATGGCTAGCCCAAGGCCATTCCAGCAGCTGCAAGTAGAAGAGTGGGGAATTAAACCCGATTCTCCCAGATGAGAGTCCGCATACCTAACCACTACACCAAGCTGGTGTAAACAGCTTTCGTAGGTAAAGGTAAATGTAATCCCTGGTGCAAGCACCAGTCGTTTCCTACTCTGGAGTGTCATTTCACAATGGGCGTTTTCGCACTGACCTTCAAGTGGTGCGACCACCCTCCTCACGCCGGCGGATCTGCAGGGATTTCGCACCAGAAGCGCCGGCGCACCCAAAAGAGACGGCGACTTCCGTCGCGAAACCAGCTCAAACGGAAACCGCCAAGAAGCAGGAAAACGTTTGAGCTGGTTTCGCGACGGAAGTCGCCGGCTCTTTTGGGTGCGCCGGCGCTTCTGGTGTGAAATCCCTGCAGATCCGCCGGCGTGAGGAGGGTGGTCGCACCACTTGAAGGTGAGTGCGGAAAACGCCCAATGTTTTCATGGAAAACTTTTTACAGGGTGGTTTGCCATTGCCTTGCCAGTCGTTTACACTTTTAGCCCCAGAATATTTGGTACTCAGAAGGATGAAAGGCTGAGTCAACCATGATCTGGCTACCTGAACCCAGCTTCTGCCAGGATCAAAGTCAGGTTGTGAGCAGAGCTTGGACTGCAGAATTGCAGCTTTACCACTCTGCCATGATACTCCTGACAGCTTTAATACCTAATTCCAAATTAGGGCCTCTATAGAGTTCACAAATATGCAGAGATTGGTCCATATGATCCTCACTCAGCTTTTGGAGGACGACCAGAATGGTGGAGGTGGGAAGCTGAGGCGATGTGACTGAACTGCCACCTGAACCTAAAGGTTTTAAAGGTTGCACTGAAGGACCACCTCTTCTCACACATTGCTGTGCACCAACTAATGTCCACAGGCTGCTATCTTCTGGTTCTTCCCCAACTTAAGGTAGTCCACTTTTAATGAATAGGGCCCATGCCTTCTCCTCTGCAGCTCCCATTTTGTGGAATAGGCTCCTGAGATGGTGAAGTAGGCAGACCTTAAATTCAGCAGGAGCTCACAGGAGCACAGCTCCTGAACCTTTCTGAGGGTTTCCCCTCTTCCTCCCCACCTACCTTGTCCATTGAATAGTAGGTGTACCTGCATAACAATCCCTGGATTAGGAGAGCAGGCAGCCAGCCACTGGGGGCTTTGTCATGCCCCCAGCAGCCTTCATTAACTCCCAGAGAAGCCCACACCACCGTTTCTCCACTTCTCGTGTGATTTTGGCTTGCTGGCCTTTTGACTGGGGTGGAAGTCCATGAGAGCCCCAGATGAGCAAGGCCTGCTTGGGCTGGCTTGATCTCTAGTCAGCCCAAGCAGGCCTCGCTCGCCCAGGGCTCTCCTTTTTGTATCAGGTTGCTTTTGGCTGGGGGGGGGAGCGGCAGCATATGCTAATGAGTTATGCTAATGAGCTCCACCACCAATTTTTCTACAAAACAACCCCTGGAAGTAGGCATCACCTTTAGACATTTTTAGAAGGCACTGCAAGGATATGTTATTTTCCAAAGCTTTGAACAGGGTATAAATATTTTGGCAGCAGGAACCATCTGGGATTTTTATGCTGTAGGTTTTACATTGTGATGCTTTTAATGGTGATTTGCGAGCTCCTCTGAGGCGCCAAGAAACTTGGGATATAAATATTTTAATAGATACATGTTAAAAACCTAATTAGTTTCCATGTTTTGATAGTGGGGATGGAAATGTATTTAATCTTCATTTTCAGGATTTTTTCCCCCTCTTAACTTGCAGTTCATTGCTCTGAGAAATTCAGCACAGCAGGAGAAGAAAAGTTAGCATGCACCAGGATGAACGATGTGAAAACACTGACAAATGATATAAGTGACTGGAGGGGGGGAGGGTCAACCTGAGTGTAAATGAAGAATCCAAAGTCATTTTGCAAGGCAATTCTGTTTTATTTGAAATTCTCAGCATCCCTGCTTCCCTCAAAACTCTTCAAACGGACACTGTTCTTACACTGGTGGTGTTGCGGAAGAAAAATGCAAGATATGGTTGTCCAGAGTCCCCCCCACACACACACACTATTCCTCATGCAGAGGTTGTCCTTAAAAGGGCAGCTGCTGTGAGAGCCCTCTCCAGCCCCACCCACCTCACAGGGTGTCTATTGTGGGGGAAGAAGGGAAAGGAGATTGTGAGCCGCTCTGAGACTCTTCGGAGTGGAGGGCGGGATATAAATCCAATATCTTCATCTACCTCACAGGGTGTCTGTTGTGGGGGGGGAGGAAGGGAAAGGAGATTGTGAGCCGCTCTGAGACTCTTCGGAGTGGAAAGCGGGATATAAATCCAATATCTTCATCTACCTCACAGGGTGTCTGTTGTGGGGGAGGAAGGTAAAGGAGATTGTGAGCCGCTCTGAGACTCTTCGGAGTGGAGGGCGGGATATAAATCCAATATCTTCATCTACCTCACAGGGTGTCTGTTGTGGGGGAGGAAGGTAAAGGTGATTGTGAGCCGCTCTGAGAGTCTTCGGAGTGGAGGGCGGGATATAAATCCAATATCTTCATCTACCTCACAGGGTGTCTGTTGTGGGGGAGGAAGGGAAAGGAGATTGTGAGCCGCTCTGAGACTCTTCGGAGTGGAGGGCGGGATATAAATCCAATATCTTCATCTACCTCACAGGGTGTCTGTTGTGGGGGAGGAAGGGAAAGGAGATTGTGAGCCGCTCTGAGACTCTTCGGAGTGGAGGGCGGGATATAAATCCAATATCTTCATCTACCTCACAGGGTGTCTGTTGTGGGGGAGGAAGGGAAAGGAGATTGTGAGCCGCTCTGAGACTCTTCGGAGTGGAGGGCGGGATATAAATCCAATATCTTCATCTACCTCACAGGGTGTCTGTTGTGGGGGAGGAAGGGAAAGGAGATTGTGAGCCGCTCTGAGACTCTTCGGAGTGGAGGGCGGGATATAAATCCAATATCTTCTTTTTACTTCTTTTGGTTTCAAGTCCAGTCCCTACGCTGAGCAGCAGTAGGACTAAGTAGGAGTCCAGTAGCACCATTAAGACCAACCGAGTTTTATTCAGAATGTCAGCTTTCATACACATGCATACTTCTTCAGATGAGGGAATGGGGTACAGTGATCAGGACTTACATCTAGCTGGTGGGTAGTGGTTAAGAAAAAGAGCCCCGTGGCGCAGACTGGTAAAGCTGCAATATGGCAGTCTGAACCCTCTTCTCACCACCTGAGTCCGATCCCGGCGGAAGCTGGTTTCAGGTAGCCGGCTCAGGTTGACTCAGCCTTCCATCCTTCTGAGGTCGGTCAAATGAGTCCCCAGCTTGCTGGGGGGGAAGTGTAGACGACTGGGGAAGGCCATGGCAAACCACACCGTAAAAAGTCTGCCGTGAAAACAAGCAACGTCACCCCAAAGTCGGAAATGACTGTTGCTTGCACAGGGGACTACCTTTACCTTTTCTAATGGTCAAGAATGTAAAGTGATACAAAGTTAGAATCCAGTGACAATCCACTACCCACCAGCTATATATTTTTCTTGACATTGCCTCAGTGAATATCCCACTCGATGTTTTTAATAGTTGTTCTTATGTCTTTGTATGCATTTTTTTGCTGTTTTTAATGGTTTAATGGTGTGTGCTGTTTTGGAAGGGTTGGTTTTTGGGGGGTGTGAGATATGTTTTCAGAGCTTTTTTGTAGCAAGAACTCCTTTGCATATTAGGCTACACACCCCTGATGGAGCCAGTCCTCCTGGAGTTTACAGTAGGCCCTGTAAGAAGAGCCCTGGAAGCTCTTGGAGGATAGGCTACATCAGGGGTGTGTGGCCTAATATGCAAAGGAGTTCCTGCTACAAAAAAAGCCCTGTATGTTTTAATTTGTTAGCTGCCTCGGTGGACCTCCGGAGGGCAGAAAGATGTCATTCTTACCTTATGGCCGAAAGATGTGATCTAAATGTTATAAATAAAATAAAATAGGACCCTCAGGAGCTGGAAGTAGTCTATATCTCTCTGGACCTCTGAGATGTCTGCCCGACAGCAACGATCCTGAAAAGAAATAAATAAAAATCACTTTGCATTACTTTTTAAAAATATGTTCTGTGATATTTGATGTCTCTTTATCCTCCTTTTTGTGCCTAGTGCAAGAGTCCCTGTCACGGTTTTGCTACATAGATGCAAATGGAATTCCGATGCTGAGCAATTGCTCATATGAAGTCCAGGTTACTTGTATAAATTCAAGTGTTTCTCTTCCGTCGTTCATATCCCCAAAGAGATGCTGTCTACTTTAAATCACCTTGTCAGAAAGTTTGCTCTTGTTCTTGGATGTTTTGGCTCAGAAAGATGCTGAGCACCTGTCACTAGGACAGAAAGGAGTTATAGGCTGAAGTTTGCAATTATTTAACTGGATGACTTTTCTTGCGGAGATTGATGGTAATAGCTGCATGACATGTTTTCAGCTTTCAAACTTTTTTTTTTCTCCCCTTTGCTTTCAGATTGTGTTTTTCCAGCAATTTTGATGGATTTGCTGCTGCAGGATTCTGTGCCTTTGCTTACAGCAAATGGAGATACAGGTTTTTTTCCTGGGCACTTTACCACCTCTTCTGTCATCTTTAAATGCATACCCCTTTCTGCAAGAATATGAAAGACCTTATTTTCTCCTTTCTATGTGTGGAGCCAAACACTTTTCAGGAGTTACTGCCAAGCATGCACTGCGAAAACATCTAGGCTTTCTTGTGGGTTTCGGCGGGTGATTACAGACGGGCACTTTAGGCTGACTCAGAGACGGCTCTGAAATTGACCCCCAAAATCCTTCCAGATACAGACATCAGCCACCCGTCACCCTCCAGCATTCACCCTGGCCTCCGGCCTCCACTGGCCAGCTCAAAAAGCTACCACTTGCAAAGTGGTAGCAAATTTCTGAGTCACCCCATCAACATCTGGAAGTGGCAGGGCAGATGCGGGGTGCCTTGGCGGTGTGAAGAATTGCAGATGTATACCCCGCCCGTCTCTCTGAATCAGAGACTTGGAGCTGCTTACAATCTTCTATATCTTCTCCCCCCGCAACAGACACCCTGTGAGGAGGGTGAGGCTGAGAGGGCTCTCACAGCAGCTGCCCTTTCAAGGACAATTCCTGTGATAGCTATGGCTGACCCAAGGCCATTCCAGCAGGTGCAAGTGGAGGAGTACGGAATCAAACCCGGTTCTCCCAGATAAGAGCCCATGCACTTAACCACTACACCAAACTGGCTCTCTGAGTTCATACGTCTTAGAAAACACACCAGACTCAGCCTGACACCCGACCCTAAGCTATGACCACAACCTATCTTCACACCAAAAAGGGAAAGATTTTATCTTCATATTATTATTACTGATGTAGCCTTTATTAAGCATCAGTGTGCTCAGGGCCTTTTTTGTAGGAAAAAGTCCAGCAAGAAATCATTTGCATATTAGGCCACACCATTTGACCTCAAGCCAGCCGGAACAGGGTTTGTGTGCGTTCCTGCTAAAGAAAAAGCCCCGCGTGGGCTCCATTTCAATGTAAAATAACCCTTGAAAGCAATACTTAAATGAAAACATCAAGGACTACTTCTTCTAAAGCACCCATAATTCTATGGTGATCTTTTAAAGTGAACCCCCTCCCAACATAGGGTTGCCAATCCCCAGGTGAAGGCAGGGGATCCCCCGGTTTGGAGGCCCTCCCCCTGCTTCAGGGTCGTCATAAAGTGGGAGGAGGGGAGGGAAATGTCTGCTGGGAACTCTGTTATTCCCTATGGAGATTTATTCCCATAGAAAATCATGGAGAATTGATCTGCAGGTATCCAGGGCTCTGGGGGAGGGGCTGTTTTTTGGGGTAGAGGAACCAAATTTTCAGTATAGCATCCAGTGCCTCTCCCCAAAATACCCCCCCCCCAAGTTTCAAAAAGATTGGCCCACGGGGTCCAATTCTGTGAGCCCCAAAAGAAGGTGCCCATATCTTTCATTATTTCCTACGGAAGGAAGACATTGAAAAGGTGTACTGTCCCTTTAAATGTGGTGATCAGAACTCCCTTTGGAGTTCAATTATGCTTGTCACAGCCTTGATCTTGGCTCCACCCCTAATGTCTCCTGGCTCCACCCCCAGTCTCCTGGCTCCACCCCCAAAGTCCCCAGATATTTCTTGAATTGGACTTGGCAACCCTATCCCAACATGAAAATGGGCAGTCTTTATTCATTTCTTCCATTGCAAGCACCTTTGGAGTTAGTTATTCTCTGTGCCATGACTTTATGCATTGCAGCAAGCAAAACTGCGGTTTCATCTTAAAAAAAAAAAAACCCTTCAAGTTAAACATTAGTGAAGCTCTAATGAAGATAAAGCAACCTCTCCAGTTTTCTAATGGACAATTTTTTTCTCATCTGAGCCTTCTTTATGTATCTTTAATAATGATTTATTTTATAAAGATCTCAGGAATGGCATGACTTGGCTATGCTCTCTTCGAGAGTGAGCTGCTCGGATCCCATAAAGACGCATGCAAGTGCATTCCACTCTTGGCTCAATTACCGTAAACTATCTCCTGTGCATGTAAAAGCTAATTATAAGGCAGCATGAGAAGCTAGACGTGATGTAAATAATAGCACCTCCTCGTGCTTTCGCAGCGTGACTCTGTTTAAACTCTTAAACTATGACTAACAGACAGATATTCTTCATAACACTCTAAAGCATGGGGGGAAAGTTGTTTATAGGATCACTTCCTTGGGGGGGAAATATTAATTGGATGTCTATATTGTGCAATAAATTGTGCTATCTTTTCCCTCCAGTTTCAACCCTTGGGCAGAATGGTCCTGGGAGAATCTACTCAACTGGCCTTGTAACTAGGTCAGTTTTCCTTTCCTCCTTGTTGCTGTTCAGTTGCACAGTTGAGTCCAGCTCTTTGCGACCCCATGGACCAAGTCATGCCAGGCCCTCCTGTCTTCCACCATCCTCCGAAGTCTGCTCAAATTCATGTTAGTTATATCAGTAAGGCTGTCCAGCCATCTCATCTTTTGCCATCCCCTTCTTCTTTTGCCTTCTGTCTTTCCCAGCATCAGGATCTTCTCCACTGAGAGCTCCCTTCTTGTCTAGTGGCCGAAGTCTTTGAGCTTCAGCTTCAGCATCTGACCTTCCAGGGAACAGTCAGGGTTGATTTCCTTTAGGACTGATTGATTTGATCTTCTTGCAGTCCAAGGGGCTCTCAAGGTTCTTCTCCAGCACCACAGCTCAGAAGCATCTATTCTTCTGCACTTCCCTAGCCTTTGTCAAAGAAGTCTTGCAGAAAAAGGGTTTGCTTGTTTGTTTTAAATTGAGACCTCTCAGAAAGCGCTTGGAGTGGTGGTTCACATAGAGAAGCTGGACCATCCTGACGTTCCAAAAACCAGAATCATCTATGGAGGTAGGACCTCCATAGCAGATAGCAGATAAATGGCTGGTGATGGGTATTGATTTCGATGGTCTCTTCTTTAAGGATTTGACATGCCTATTGTATCTGCGATAGATGGGGATTGTTGTTTGACATGCCTCTTTGTCCTGTTGACTGAACTAGGAGATTCTGAAATAGCAATTTCTATGAATCCCAGGAGCAGTATATATGTCCCAGCCTTAAAGGTGTGTCCTGTGACATTATTAACCAGCTCTTCCAATCCCCTTTATTTTGTAAATAGAAGTTTGACTGGGGAAGGGAGCACCAATACATAGGATTGACTAGCAGCTGGAGATATAAGTTTAAGGTAATGCAAGTTTAAGGATATATAATAGGGTTGCCAAGTCCAATTTAAGAAATATCTGGGGACTTTGGGGGTGGAGCCAGGAGACTTTGGGGGCGGAGCCAGGAGACATTAGGGGTGGAGCCAAGATCAAGGCTGTGACAAGCATCATTGAACTCCAAAGGGAGTTCTGGTCATCACATTTAAAGGGACGGCACACCTTTTCAATGTCTTCCTTCCATAGGAAATAATGAAGGATAGGGGCACCTTCTTTTGGGGCTCATAGAATTGGACCCCCTGGTCCAATAGATTTGAAACTTAGGGGATACTATGGGGAGAGTCACTAGATGCTGTACTGAAAATGTGGTACCTCTACCTCAAAAAACAGCTGCCCCCCCCCAGAGCCCCAGATACTCGCAGATCAATTCTCCATTATTTTCTATGGAAATAAATCTCCATAGGGAATAACAGAGTTCCCAGCAGACATTTCCCTCCCCTCCACCCGCTTTCTGACGACCCTGAAGCAGGGGGAGGGCCTCCAAACCGGGGGATCACCTGCCCCCACCTGGGGATTGGCAACCCTAATATATGTCTTATAATATATAATTTTAGGAGACATAAGAGAAACTATTATACATGTCTTCCAGAGAACGCTGTTCAGTCTTATGAACTACTTACATCTCTTTTAGGTGCCTTTTGTATGACTAAAAAACCAAAGAATAAACTCAAACTGGGCCTCTCTTGGTTTAACACAGTTTGCCACAAAATTAAAGAAAGTATTGTATTTAACCAGGACATTTTTTTGTAGAAAAAGCCCATCGTGAACTCATTTGCATATCAGGCCACACCCTCTGGCATCACCATTGTTTTGCACAGCTTTTCTACAAAAAAGCCCAGCAGGAACTCATTTGCATATTAGGCCACACCCTCTGACACCAAGCTAGCTGTAACTGCGTTCCTGCTCAAAAAAGACCTGTATTTAACCAATTTTTGAAATTCAAACACTCCAAAATTTCTATTGCAATATTTTGCATACAAAAAAAAAAAAAAATCACCAATGTGTCTGTAAAAGGGGGAAGGAAAAAAAAATCCACTATTCTGACTTGACAGAAACTGCTTTGCGCCTCGTGTCTGTGATAGAAAAACATTCTGTCAAGTGGTAAATACAAAGAACGCATCTTCCCCAATAGAGAAAATTCCATATATTCCAATGAATCTTTAGGGAAACCATTACACCGCCCTTTTCAACAAGGAAGATCCCATTACAACTTCACCTTTTACTGCATTTCCAAAATAAATAAATAAATCTCTAAATGGTCACTGGTCAAAATGGAGCAAGTTTTCACATTATTAAATGGAATGTTGGCAAAAACCCTACTGCAGACGGGATGTCTATGGAACTCTTTAAGAACCATTGCAACTAGTGGGCACTACTTTTACAATGCTTACTCATTTGGATAGATACAAGTGGCTAAGTCCCTGACAAATGGTGAGAAGCTATTAGAGTTCCAAGGTTCTTAGCACTCCCCTGCTGATTATACAGGGCTTTTTTTGTAGCAGGAACTCCTTTGCATATTAGGCCACACACCCATGATGTAGCCAATCCTCCAAGAGCTTACAGGGCTCTTAGTCCAGGGCCTATTGTAAGCTCCAGAAGGATTGGCTACATCAGGGGTGTGTGGCTTAATATGCAAAGGAGTTCCTGCTACAAAAAAAGCCCAGATTATAGATCAATTAGGCTGTTGTCCATACCAGGAAAGAGAGCCAGTTTGGTGTAGTGGTTAAGTGTGCAGACTCTTATCTGGGAGAACCAGGTTTGATTCTCCACTCCTCCACTTGCAGCTGCTGGAATGGCCTTGGGTCAGCCACAGCTCTTGCAGAGTTGTTCTTGAAAGGGCAGCTTCTGGGAGAGCTCTCTCAGCCACACCTACCACACAGGGTGTCTGTTCTGGGGGAAGAAGATGAAGGAGATTGTAAGGCACTATGAGACTTTGTTTCAGAGAGAAAGGTGGGGTATAAATCTGCAGTCCTCTTCTTCCGCTGTATGCTGCCCACCTACTACAAAGGGTTCATAGTTGATTGTATCAATTCTAGGCCCTGAACAAATCCATTTTTAAAAGGGTTCATCAACATTACATCCTGCATATGTGCTCTTCTTTCTAACTGATAAATATACAGCATGTCCTAACAAGAATTTGTTTGCTACTTTTATGGACTTCAGGGCATCCTTAGTCAAGATCAGCCCCTTCCCAGCCAGGCCGGCTCGCCGGCTAGAGGCTGGGGGCTGCTGTTGCCCTCCCGGAAGGAGGGATGGCTGGCCCCCGTCATCTCTGGCATCCGGGGATGTCTTTTTGGGCGTGGTGTCGGGGCTATAAAGGTCCCGGCCCCGCCCAACTCCACTCACTTTTCTTCAGTTCTCAGAGGGATAGCACCTTCTGAGCTGCTTGATCGCGCGGGGCCTTAATTTCAGAACATTGGTTGCCCGTGTGTGGGGAGCTTGGTTATGTGAGGGGTGGTCAGGTAAAAGGGTGGTTAATAAGGGAGGGATGGCTCCCAAGAAGGGTCAGGGCCCCTCTAAGGGAAAACAGCCAACTAGAAAGAGGGGGCAGCAAGCTAGGCCGCCTGGTGACTTGGGTGAGGAGGCCCAGCTATGGCAAACCATCATTGGATGCTTTGGAGCAACAGAGGGGTGCTGTAGGGGCTCCCACATGGGAAGGGCGCTGTAGGGCAACAGGCTGTTCGTCCAAGTTGACTTTTGAAAAGGAGGTGTTGGCTTGCCTTTCTGCGTTGCAGGACATGGTCATCGGCTTGAAAATGCAGCAGGAATTGGACCTGGAAGCAGAGGTGGACATGAGAGAGGCCCCCGGCGAGGAGCCTGTGGGCGCTGGAGGGGCGGTGGTGGAGACACCCCCAGCGGTGGCAGTTGCTGTTACCCCTTCAGGGGTAGCTGGTAAGTCCCCATTGCAACATTAGCTTCCGACTTGGCCATGGGGCCTCCCCCAGCCGTCGGTTATCCACAATACACCGTGTATGGCGGTGTCATCGCCTAGGCGGTGTCATCGCTCCTTCTGGGCAATACAGTCAGGTGGGACCTTCTTGGGTTTGGGGTGCATCTTGTACCTTGTTTCAAAGCCAGAATGCGGTAGGTTCTGCCTCACAGCCCCCTTTGCAGTCGGTGGCTATGCTGGCGTCGCAAGGCGCCTCTACTTCACAGGCAGTGCTGGGCAGCAACAAGGGGCATGGCCAGGGCATCCTTGGGGTGTGTGGCATTATCCACCGAATCCTTATGGGTCCATACCATTCCAAGTCCTGCCATATGGCAACACTGCATTGCCCTTGGGTGATCATTTGGCAATGGCCACCTGGGAGAAAATACTGAGGGGTGAATATGTGGACGTTTTCAGTCTCCTATTTAGAGAACTAGAAAAGAAAGGCAAAGAGGAGCTAGACGACAAGGAAAAGGAGAAGCTGAAACTTAGAAAGGTGGACAGGACTTGGGCCAATTGGCTGCCAGGTTTCCTGATCTATGCGGGGGTGATAGCTGCAGCCCTTTTCCAGTCTTGTGACATAGTGCACCGTGCATATACGGACTTCGTCGGGGCTGCGTGGTTGCAATATGACGAGGCTCTCAGAATGAGGGCTGCAGTCAATTCCGGTCTTCCCTGGGATCAAATTAATCAGCAGCTCTGGCTGCAGTTGATGTCCCCGGCGAAGCCCAATACAGGTGATAGGGCGGATAGTGGGCATTTGGTGCACAGGCAGCAGAATATGGTTGGTGCCCGCAGTACGGCGGGCCAGTCGATTCAACCCCGGCTGCTATGCTGGGAATTTACCTGTAAATTTAAGCACAAGTGCCCGCTATGCTGAGGGTCACAAGCCTTCTCAGCCTGCAGCAGGTCAAAAACCAAGGGGAATGCCAAGCTCCCCGGTGGTGGGAGCAATCCGCAGCCGCCTGGAAAAGGGGCCCAGCCCCATATGTCTGAAGGTACTTAGACGGTGGTTGGGTAATTATCCCTTGGTTGCCGACAGGGCCTATTTACTGGAGGAATTTAGTTTTGGATTTAGGATTCCATATCAGGGATCTAGAGTCCTTTGTATGGCCCCTAACCTTCGTTCAGTGGTTGGGATGGAACACGTGGTTAGGGTGAAAATAGCCAAGGAATGTTCAGAGGGGAGGGTACTTGGCCCCTTTGACGCTCCGCCAGTGCCTAATTTAAGGGTGTCTCCCTTAGGGGTGGTGCCAAAAAAGGCACCAGGGGAATACCGTTTGATACACCACTTATTATATCCCAAGGGCGGCTCAGTGAACGATGCCATTCCGGAGGTTCTCTGTTCGGTCAGGTATACTTCCTTTGACCAAGCGGTCAAAGTGGTACGGGGTTGTAGTGTGGGGTCTGAAATGGCTAAATGCGACATTAAGTCAGCATTTTGCCTGTTGCCAGTACACCCGGAAGATTTTGATCTCCTGGACTTCTCCTTTGAGGGAAAATATTACATGCATAGGGCCCTACCCATGAAATGCTCGGTATCTTGCACCGCCTTTGAGCGGTTTAATTCCTTTGTGGAATGGGCACGTCAGATTAAGTCTGGGTTGAACAACATGGTGCATTACCTGGATGACTATCTTTTTGTGGGCCTGGCAGTGTCTGGGCAATGCACCAGGTTATTACAGTCATTTGAGGACCTGGCAAGGGAGCTACGGGTCCCGTTGGCCCATGAAAAAACAGAGGGGCCCAGCTCGGTGATTACCGTTTTAGGCATCGAGCTGGACACTATTCGGCAAGCTTCACGGCTGCCTGCAGATAAAGTGGAGGGTCTGAGGGATCGTTTAGCTTCTCTTAAGAAGCAGCACAAGGTGTCGCTTTTGGAGCTGCAGCAGTTAGTTGGGCACCTCAACTTTGCATGCAAGATTGTTGCGCCTGGTAGGGCCTTCTTGAGGCGGCTATGTGACGCCATGGGATCCCTGCAAGCTTCCTCATCATAGAGTTCGGATGACCACAGGTATGTGGAGGGACCTGGAGGTTTGGGAGGAATTTTTGGAATCTTTTAATGGGATTTCATTTTGGCAAGAGGAATTGAAGGTTGAAGCGGAGCTTCAAATTTCCTCTGATGCAGTGGGGGCCACTGGTTTCGGAGTATATTTCTGGAGACACTGGTGCGCTGAGCAGTGGCATGCTGTGTGGTTGGCCAGTGGACTCTGTCGGGACCTCACCTTTTTGGAGTTCTTTCCCATTGTAGTGGTGGTTTGGCTTTGGGGAGAGCAGCTGGCCAACCATACAGTTCATTTTTGGTGTGATAACATGGCTGTTGTACATGTTATCAACTCCCTGTCATCCAAGTCTCCAGCGGTTATGAATCTTGTGTGGGTATTCATGTTGCGATGCCTTTGTTTGAACATTCTGTTCCTGGCAAGGCATCTTCCGGGAGTGTGCAATGGGGTGGCGGATGCTCTATTTCATCAACAGATCGAGCGTTTTCGCCAGCTTGCTCTGGAAGCAGATCGACAGCCAGCACGAAAGCCACTGGACCTTTGGCAGCTTGGGAAGCTGAAGCCGGTAGGGCAATTCGATTAGCTCTGGCACCGAGCACTCGGAAAGCTTATGATAGGGCGGTGGGGCAATTCTGGGTTTTTAGGAACCTGGCAGGGCTTCCGGATAGCTGGCTGGTCCCGGTGGCTCACATATTGCAATTCTGCATTCATCAGAAGGGCAGTGTCAAGTCAGCTGATTCAATAACGAGACCTCTTTGATAAAAAGTTTCTAGTTTATTGATATCATTGTTCTCGACTACTCAGAGAGATTGGAAGACTGAAGACCATACAGTAAAGTGTAATCATATAAGGTATACTTCAAAGGGATTATTTAGGGAGGGGTACTATGCAGGGCACATTCACACATTGATGTTACAAATTCGTTCTCAGGCCCATCATGGCCTTGGGGCAAATACTCCCCCGGTACTCAGCCTGAGAAGGCACCATAATCTCTTTCACATATTCCCATTTCAAAGCAGAACTACATAACAAAGGAAGGGAGGGGGGAACAGGGAGTGAGAGCTAGCAGCATTGGTATACAGTGTAGCTTTTACCCAGAATGCTTCTCCCTGAACCAAAGACGGAACACAGACTGGTCCAGAGTTGAAGCAGACTTGACAGGCAGAGGGTTGGGGCTCAAGTCAATTAAGTGACAATTGGCTGCACTTTCATTTATAAGTAAATTGCAGGGCCTTGCTGAGGGCACTGGCTACTTCAGAGTGAGGAAGATGCTGGAAGGTTGGGCAAGGGAACGCGGGCTGTGGGTGGATGCCCGTCAGCCCATACCTCCTTCAGTGTTGACGGGGCTTTACAAGGTTTGGTCTGACGTATGTTTATCTTCCTTCGAGGCTGCACTTTTTCATGCGGCCTCTTTGGTGGCCTTTTTTGGCGCACTGCGGATCAGTGAGTTGGTGGTGCAGTCGAAAAAAGATACCTCGGAACGGGCGCTTCAGGATAAGGATGTCACATTTGAAGGGGGGCAGGCTTGGGTGACAGTAAGGCGGTCCAGCATCAGAGAGGCATAGTAATTACAACTGGGTGGTGTGGTTCACCGGAGCTGTGCCCCATCGCTGCATTGCAACAGGGGAGAGGGCAATGGCGCCTTGTTTCACCATAGTGGGGGTTCCCCCTAACTAAATACCAATTTTGCGCAGTGACCGGTAAGGCAGTGGCGAAGTTGGGGTTGGGGGAGGTTAAATTCGCTACACATTCATTCCGAATTGGTGCCGCACCCACCCCAGCAGCTATGGGCTACACCCCTCTGGCCATACAGCGGTTGGGCTGTTGGCGGTCGGCTGACTATCGATCATATGTTCACCCGATGGCTTTTCAGTGAGATCGTACCGGGGTGGGCTGGTAGTTGCTATGTTGCCTGTTGGCATGTATTTTCTGGCTTGTGACTCTTTTCTGTTTTTCAGATGCTGTGGCTCATAGAGAGAGGTGTCGAATCCTCATCTGCAGGCACAGTGTGATTTTTTGGGGCTGCCCACCAGGCCAGGAGATTGCCAGTTGGCACCAAGATGGGTCTCAGTGAGTGAGCAACTGTGGAGTGGCTGGGTTGCCTGCGTTGGCCAGGGAGCATGCCACTGTTGTTCCGTGGGAGGAATGCACCTCCTCCACACATTTTTGGTCATCCACCTTGGTGGTAATGACCTTGGTTTTATGAAGGGGAAGGCCCTTTCATTGCAGGCACGGGACGATATGCGGGCCATTAAGCAAAGATGGCCAGGTGTTCTGTTGGTGTGGTCAGCAATTCTGCCACGCAGAGTCTGGCGGTATGCTTTGTCCCGTGCTGGGATAGAACGCGCCAGACGCAAGGCCAATAGGGCCTTGCAGAAAGTCATGGAGGGGGGTTTAGGGATATTTCTCCCCCATCCACCCATACGAGTCGAGGATGCTGCCTTGTATAGGCCGGATGGGGTGCATTTATCTGAATTGGGTAACCGGGCCTTTTTGGAAGAGATTAGGCTGGGGTTGCGGTCGGCTCTGGGCCGTCCAGTGGGCGTTAATGCCTAAGCAGAGGCTTGGCATTGGCGGTGGCAGGATGAGGTATGGGGTACAGTGTTTGTTCAGGAGAGCACCTATGGCCCTGCAACAGCAGGTGCAGGTGGTCTGTATGAACTGCAGATGGGCTGTACGGCTCAATGCGGGGAGTGCAGATCACGGCAAAGCCTCACCGGGGCAGATCTTTCCAGGGGGATTGATGCTGGCCTAGGTGGAGGTGGAGTTTGGGCCTGGCCGCTCAGCACCAGCCAGAAAATTGGGCTCGTGCTGGGGGCAGGGTGGCTCGCCCTCTAAGGACAAGGTGGGGTCCTGTGGTTGGCCCCAGGGCTTGTCCTGTTAGGCCTGTTACCCCTTGCCGTTCTAGTTGATTAAGTTATCTGTTTATCCAACATACTGTGTCAGCCTCTTTATTCCGACTGGGGGGGCAATATCTCACATACAAGGCTTTGGATCGAATTAAACCAGTAGGGAATTCCTGAACAGTTATCACATCTGATAATCTCTTTCGGTACTTCCAGGGCTTTTTTGTAGCAGGAACTCATTTGCATATTAGGCCACACACCCCTGATGTAGCCAATTCTCCTGGAGTTTACAGTAGGCCCTGGACTAAGAGCCCTGTAAACTCCAGGAGGATTGGCTACAACAGGGGTGTGTGGCCTAATAAGCAAATGAGTTCCTGCTACCAAAAAAAGCCCTGGATACTTCAACTACCATGAGAATTAGATGTCCAACAACTCGCTGCCTCTCAGATCCAGTCCCTGTCACAAAAGGCACCAGTTTATTTAATTTGCCTGGCGTGACTTTGTCCATGGGGTCACAAAGTTCTTATGAATTCACTGCCACAGGAGGTGGTGGTGGCCACAAGCAAAGCCACCTTCAAGAGGGGTTTAGATAAAAATATGGAGCAGAGGTCCATCAGTGGCTATTAGCCACAGTGTGTGTGTGGATAGATAGATAGATAGATAGATAGATAGATAGATAGATAGATAGATAGATAGATAGATAGATAGATAGATAGATAGATAGATAGATAGAGATATAAATTTTGCCACTGTGTGACACAGAGTGTTGGACTGGATGGGCCATTGGCCTGATCTAACATGGCTTCTCTTATGTTCTAAAGAGTCGGACTCGACTGTGTGACTGAACAACAACAAATATAATCTCCCAAATATATTACAATCAAACCATTTTCATGCTTCTGCACATCCTATTCCACTTTTACTTTCTGCAAGTGATGTGGCTTTTCTTCCTTGTTCAAGGGTGGGATTAAGACATCTTCTTCAAGTGTTTGTTTCTTAACTGCCATGATAATCTGCTTCTCATTAACCATGTCAAATCCAAAATAATGTGCTTCCAGAAATATCCAACATGAAGAAAAGCAGACCATTGGAGCCTGGATGGCCATTTGATTGGACAAGTGTCTAATTTCAAGTATTTAGTCCTTCGTCTTTCCTAATAACTGGAAATTCCTTTATTCTTTTCTCCTTGAGTTCACTAAAGAACATCTAGCAGCAATCATGAGATTTTTTAAAAAAAATATCTTTCCAGGGGGGCAATTTGTACCTGAATGTCTACAAAGCAAGAAAAAAAAACGCAACAGGAGTCTACTCTAGTTTCCAGCTCTTACTTCCAAAATGGAACTTTTTAGTCAAAATTTCTCTGTCCCTTCTTTCAAATCCCTAATTGCATTTCAAACTTCAACGTATATTTAGAAGATGGCCTGGCTTCCATCTCTTTGACGGTGTAGAAGGCAATGGTGGAATTTGGATTCTATTTGCTAGACCTGGGTTTTCTTCCTGACTCTCTGAAATGGAATGAACTTGCTCCTTTTGTGTTCTCCTGAAAAAAAATTAGACTTAAAAAAGTCTCATATCAGCATTTTTTAACTCTAGTTTTCCTTCAGATCTTTCTTTAATTATGAAAAAAATGACTAGCCTAGAACTAAAGAACTACCTTGAGTTAGTGGTTCAAAAAGGAAATGTGCAACCTCTTCGGAGGGATTGTGTACCCCTTCTCTTCCAGCCCATGTGAAAATACAGAAATTGAATCAGGTGAGCATAGGCTTCCCAATCCCCAGGTCCCAGTGGGGGATCCCCCAGTTTTACAGGCTTCCCCCCACCCCGAGTCACCACTTATCTCTAGATCTCTGGCAGGTTTAGAAACCTGCAAACAGGTCCCCTTTCAAAATGCCTGTGTGTGCGTGTGCCTTTAAAGTTGAGCAGGAAGTACTTCATGGGGAAGGGTCAGTAGCAGAAGCTCTTCAAAGCACAGCCCCTCCATTTCTTTTGCTTTCGTTTAAAGCAAGTAAATGGGTGGGTATGAATTTATGAGTGTGTGTGTGTGTGTGTGTGTGTGTGTGTGTGAGAGAGAGAGAGAGAGAGAGAGAGAGAGAGCAATGTAACTCGGGCTGCCTATCCCCAGGTGGAGGCAGGGGATCCCCCAGTTTGGAGGCCCTCCCCCACTTCAGGGTCATCAGAAAGTGGGGGGAGGGGAGGGAAATGTCTTCTGGAAACTCTATTATTCCATACAGTGTATTATTCCCATAGGAAATAATGGAGAATTGATCCACGGCTATCTGGACTCTGGGGGGGGGGCTGTTTTTTGAGGTAGAAGCACCATATTTTCAGTATAGCATCCAGTGCCTCTCCCCAAAATACCCCCCAAGTTTCAAAAAAAGATTTGACGAGGAGGTCCAATTCTATAAGCCCCCAAAGAAGGGGCCCCTATCCTTCATTATTTCCTACGAAAGGAATGCCTTTTAAAAGGCGTGCCGTCCCTTTAAATGTGATGGCCAGAACTCCCTTGGAGTTCAATGATGCTTGCCACACCCTTGCTCCTGGCTCTGCTTCCAATGTCTCCTGGCTCCACCCCCAAAGTCCCCAGATATTTCTTGAATTGGACTTGGCAAACTAAGTGAGCAGCCATGCCTGAAGCAGTAGAACAAAGTAGGAGTCCAGTAGCACCTTTAAGATCAACCGAGTTTTATTCAGAATGTCAGCTTTCGTAAGCATGGATACTTCATCAGACAATGGAATGGGGTACAGTGTGCGGAGCTACATATAGCTGGTGGGCAGTGGTTAAGAATGTGAAGTGATGTAAAGTTAGGGTCCAACAGCAAAATAGTGTCATCAACAAATTGAAAGAACATTTGGACTGGCTAGCATCTGCCAATAAAAGTGGTAACAAATAGCATTTGCCAATAAAAAAAGTAATAAAAGTTGCCTGTTAATTGCTCTTCTTGCAGGTCTATGTGAAACAAAAGGAATCATTCACTCTCTTTTTTTTATTATTTAGCTGTGATTTATGTTCCACAATAAGATAAAATATATATATTTCTCCATTAATGTCACCCTTGCCTGTACGTTCTCATGATTACCTTCGACGGGGCTCTTTTTTTTTTTGTAGCATGAACTCCTTTGCATATTAGGCCAGACAGCCCGATGTAGCCAATCCTCCTGGAGCCCACAGTAGGCCCTGTACTAAGAGCCCTGTCAACTCCTGGAGGATTGGCTACATCAAGGTTGTGTGGCCTAATAAGCAAAGGTGTTCCTGCTACAAAAAAAAGCCCTGACCTTCTAATATACTTGTCTGGTAAAGATAAGGCTACGGCACTCTCTGTCCTCCCCCTCCCTCCTCGGCTTGACTTCGCGAACGAAGATTTAAGAAAGGTGCAGTAGTCCACGTCTGCCGCAGGCTCGCTGGTGGCTGACAAGACCAATGCGGGACAGGCAATTCCGGCCACAGTGGCTGCAGGGAAAAGTCTGATTTGGGGTTGGTGCTGTAGCAGTGTGATTCTTCCTCTATCTCCTTTTGTCCTCAAGACCAGCTATGCGTGCGTTCTCAAAGGAAGAGACAGCCTGGTGGATGGTGCGCCTCCATGCTTTGCGATCTGAGGCTAGGTCAGACCACTGGTGATGGTTGATGCAACAGGTACCAAGGGATTTCTTCAAGGAGTCCTTGTACCTCTTCTTTGGTGCTCCTCTATTTCGATGGCCGGTGGAAAGTTCGCCATACAGGGCAATCTTGGGAAGGCGGTGGTTTTCCATCCTGGAAATATGCCCTGCCCAGCGCAGCTGCGTCTTCAACAGCAGTGCTTCGATGCTTGTAACCTTTGCCCGCTTGAGGACTTCAGTGTTGGTCACAAAGTCACTCCAGTGGATGTTGAGGATGGTGTGAAGGCAGCGCTGATGAAAGTGCTCAAGGAGTCGCAGGTGATGACGGTATAAAACCCACAATTTGGAGCTGTAGATGAGGGTTGTCCATTGTCCATTGTCTAATTGCAGCCTTGAATATCCATCCAAAGATATAACCAGGCCTCAGATTCAGCAGGAGCTCACAGGAGCACAGCTCCGGAACCTTTCTGAGGGTTCCCCTTCTTCCTCCCCACCTACCTTGTCCATTGAATAGTAGGTGCAGCTGCATAAGAATCCCTGGATTAGGAGAGCGGGCAGCCAGCCAGCCACCAGGGGCTTTGCCTCATCCCCAGCAGCCCTCATTAACCCCTGGAGAAGCCCACCCTTTCTCCGCTTCTTAAGGGATTTTGGGTGGTGGGTGGCTTGCTGGCCGTTTGATTGGGGGAAAGGTGGCCCAGGAGAGCCCCAGGAGAGCAAGACCTGCTTGACTAGATCTCTAGCCAGCCCAAGCAGGCCATGCTTGCCTGGGGCTCTCCTTTCTTGCATCAGGTTGCTTTTGGCTGGGGTGGTGGCGGTGGCATATGCTAATGTTATGCTAATGAGCTCCACCACCTATTTTTCTACAATACGACCCCTGGATATAGCTAATTTTCACCTAGATGCTCATATGCATACAAGTGCTCTTTTGACAGTGGAACTGGTTTTCAGATTCTGGTTTTAAAGACCCCACTCTAAACAGAGTGAAGCAGCCCCCCATTATTCAGACAACTGCACTAACTATAAGTCAGTTTAATTAAACCCTTGTTTCACGTACAGTGTGAGTGGAACCCAGCTTCTGCAAATTATTTCATTGGTGTCTGATGCCGATCACAGACTCTTACGTTACGAGCCATGCTGGATGCAGTGTAGGGTTGCCAATCCCCAGGTGGGGGCAGGGGATCCCCCGGTTTGGAGGCCCTCCCCCCGCTTCAGGGTCGTCAGAAAGCGTGAAGAGGGGAGGGAAATGTCTGCTGGGTACTCTGTTATTCCCTATGGAGATTTATTCCCATAGAAAATCATGGAGAATTGATCTGTGGATATCTGGGGCTCTGGGGGGGCTGTTTTTTGGGGTAGAGGCACCAAATTTTCAGTATAGCATCTAGTGCCTCTCCCCAAAACACCCCCCAAGTTTCAAAAAGACTGGACCAGGGGGTCCAATTCTATGAGCCCCCCCAAAAGGTGCCCCTATCCTTCATTATTTCCTATGGAAGGAAGGCATTGAAAAGATGTGCCGTCCCTTTAAATGTGATGGCCAGAACTCCCTTTGGAGTTCAGTTATGCTTGTCACAGCCTTGATTTTGGCTCCACCCCTAATGTCTCCTGGCTCCACCCCCAAAGTCCCCAGATATTTCTTAAATTGGACTTGGCAACCCTAATGCAGTGTTTATTGTGTCATTCACACAACAGCAGTGTTTGATTCCCGAAACCAAAGCAAAACCTTTTCCAAATTACTTATGATTTTGACGTATCCCTCGTATTGTATTTTGAAAGAATATAATCATGCCTATTCGGCGATTGTCTCCTTATCGTGTCTGTCCTCGTGTAGGAATTCACGAGAACTCCAAAGTCAAACTGAACGATATTTTTATAAAAATATTCAGAGCATATGAGCTGCCATATGTACCCACTGAGAAAGGCCCCAACCATTTCTAATTAAAATTTTTACCGAGGCCGCTTTTGCTGACACCGCTCTAATGAGAACGGCTCTGTTTTGTTTTCCAAGGAAATTGAATTTTCAGACATTTAATTTGCCCTGATCCATTTTCTCTCCCAGTGTTCTCTGCAGAATGGAGGGCCAAGAGTGGTCTGCAAAATAGGAATTGCTTAGATACACATCATTTCTTCTTCTCGTTGCTGTACCCGTTTCCCAATTTCTTATAATTCCTTGTAAATCTGGAAGATATTTATTGAATGGATTTTCTATGGAGTTTTATATCTTAGCCACACAATATTTCTTATTGCGGCAACAAGTTTAACTTTTTAGCATAGAGAAACGCCCACTAAAATCACTATTAAAAACTTGCAGTATCTATGTGGAGATCCGATCATTTTTGAAAATTTATCTATATATATTCAGGGCTTTTTTTTTTGAGCAGGAACACAGTTCTGGCTGGCTTGATGTCAGGGGTGTGGTCTAATATGCAAATGATAGGGGTTGGGGGCTCAAACCCCATTCATTTCACACACTGCCACCATTTATTCATATCTTATGGTATTTATCTGCACTACGATATTACCTCAGGTATGTGTGTGCTTCTTTCCCTGAGACACACAGTCCACAGAGTTAAATAAAACAAGAAAACTTCTGTTTATAGTATTGACGTAGCACTGAAGAAATTAAGGGAGAAGTTATAATGTTCTGTTTCCATTGTACTTTTGAACTTTGGTCCTATTCCTGCAATTAGGATCCATTGTTACATATTGACTGACTTTTCACTAGGCTTGTTCCCGTCTCTGAGGTCTCCCCCCCCCGCCGCCCACTCCCCACAGTGTTTCTGTCTGATTTCACACAAGCTGCAGTGGTGCTGTGACTTGCCTCACCTCTTTTCTGTGGCAAGCAGAAACTGGTTTTCAGATGATCTTGCTTGCCACAGGAAAGAGGCAGGGCAAGTCACAGCCCCGCAGCGGCTTGTGCAAAATTGGACAGAAGTGCTGGGGGGGAAAGGGCTCCAAGACCAGAACAAGCCTAATGAGAAATTGGTCATTGACTCTTTTCAGTCCACCATAGGCAGCTTTTCTCCACAGTTTCACTCAATCAGACTTGCTTTCACACTTGCTAAATAATGCAGCTTCAATCCACTTCAGTGACCATTTGCAAGTAGAATTTGCTATTTCACACAATAAAATCCAGTTGCAAAGTGCATTGAAAGTGGATCAAAAGTGTGTTATAAAGACCAATTTCACAGTAGGGTGGAGAGCCCTTTTGCTCCCAGGGCTTCTCTCAGTTTTTGCACAAGTTGCCCTGAAGCTGCGAGTTGGCATGCTGCTATTCTGCAGCAAGCAACAAGGGGTTTCTGTTGCCCCCCCAGTCGGAATGAAGAGACAGATACAAAGTGTTGGGTATAAAAAACCGGGCCACTTTATTTTTAGAACTTATAAACCTATAACTGGCAGGGATGGGGCCTAAACGGGACAAGCCCTGGGGTCACCCCCTGACCCCGCCTTGTCCTAGAGGGCAAGCCACCCTGCCCCCAGCACAAGCCCGCCGTATTCGGGTTGTAGCTGAGTGGCCAGGCCCCCAGTCATTCTCCACCTGGGCTAGCATCAATCCCCCATGGAAAGATCCGCCCAGGTGAGGCTTTTCCGTGATCTGCATTCCCCGCACTGAGCCGTGTAGCCCATCTGCGGTTCATACAGACCACCCGCACCACTGGTGCTAGGCCATAGGTGCTCCCCTGAAAACACTGTGGCCAATACATCCTCCAGCCTGTGACCAAAATAGAACTCCCACCAATAAACCTAACGCTACAAGGCAGTACAAGGTAGACGAAAAACAACTCCGCATGGGTCAATTATGTGAAGGTGAAAAAATTCCTACCTGGCCCCTAATAAGGCAACCGGTTAAAACCTGTACTGCCAAGGGGAGGGTGGGTGGGCAGAGAGCCCAAACGAAGTGTGAAGCTCTGGGCGGGGCCGGGGCTTATATAGCCCCGACGCCACGCCCAGAGAACAGTCCCAGATGTGCCGGGCTGACGTTCTGCCTCCTTCCGAGGGGGCGAAGACGGCCCCCAGCCTGAACGCTGGCGATGCCGGCTTGGCTGGGAAGGGGCCGGGCCTTTGCTGTGGAAAAGCGACATGCCAACTCGCAGCTCTGGGGTAGCTTATGCAAAAATGGATAGAAGCTCCAGGGGCAAAAGGGCTGTCTACCCAGAACAAGCCTTAGTGAGATATTGGTCTTAGTGTGTGTGAGATTGCCTTTTTCTCTCTCAACTGCCCAGCTACCAACTCCTATCTGCTCTCTTAACTGCTGTTTTCCAATTGTCTCTCCCCAGTGTTCTATCCACTCTCATTGGTTGGGCTGCTCTTAGGGAGAGGTGGAAACTACCCTGTCCATCAGAATGAGGGTTGGGATAAAATAGGGTTGACATATCTGTCACCAACTCTCCATAATGAGATCAGGTTCTTTGATTGCACCTGGAAGGAATGTGTTAATGCTCAAGATGGATTCACCCCTCATAAACTTGCTCCTCTAGCACAACTCTCAGAATGTATTGTGGCAGTTTAGTCAAAGTCCCAGGAAACATCTTGGCCAATGAGGACTTAAAAAAAAAACCCAAATAACCCTTCAGAAAATGAAATCCTTGTAATGAGAAAATGGCAGTTTAAATTGCACCTTATTTTTAGGACATCGTGAAGGTTAGTAGTAGTAGAGAGAAGGGTCTTGGAAAGCAAAGTGGGAATTGTTGCAATCGCAAAAAACCATTTGGGGTAATTTTCTGTTGACAACGAGGTATTTTTGGTTTTCAAACAATTTATTAGTAACATATGGTAGCATAGTCAGTTTCTTACATCCTTAATAACTACTTTTCCACTCTATCCCATATATTACTTTCTACCCACCCCTCCCCCCGTTACTTGACCCCCGCCGGTGTACTAAACTTAAAATATTAATATTAAAGGTACCCTTAATTATTAAGAACCAAAATTAATATCCTTCTCCCTTTTATACTTAATCATTATCAAAAATTGTCCAATGTCCTTTTATTTTCCACTCTTTTTCTACGTAACTTCTGAACTTTTTCCACTCCATCTTTAATACTTCCAAATCATAGTCTCTTAAGGTTCTTGTTAGCTTGTCCATTTCACTCCATTTCATAACTTTTACAATCCAATCCCACAACGAGATATTTTTGGTAACTGCATTAACTCTGGGTTTTACACTGGTTAATAAGCAGAACTGTAGGATTTCTGTAGGCAGTTTAGCACTTAAATCTAGAAGTGAAAACCCAGTTCTACTGTGGGAAGTTGTATTCAAATATTAGGTACTATCTTTGCCAATTCAGCTTTCTCCTCATCTTTGGGGCCAGTTTGGTGTAGTGGTTAAGTGCATGGACTCTTATCTGGGAGACCCAGGTTTGATTTCCCACTCCTCCACTTGCAGCTGCTGAAATGGCCTTGGGTGAGCCATAGCTCTTGCAGAGGTTGTCCTTGAAAGGGCAGCTGCTGTGAGAGCCCTCTCAGCCTCACCCACCTCCATGCGACCCCATGGACCAAGTCATGTTGTGGGGGGAGAAGATACAGACGATTATAAGCAGCTCTGAGTCTCTGATTCAGAGAGAAGGGCGGGGTATAAATCTGCAGTCTTCTTC
Organism: Heteronotia binoei; assembly: GCF_032191835.1. Classification (NCBI taxonomy): domain Eukaryota; kingdom Metazoa; phylum Chordata; class Lepidosauria; order Squamata; family Gekkonidae; genus Heteronotia; species Heteronotia binoei. The sequence goes on from NC_083229.1 coordinate 125,024,250, forward strand.
TTGTTCATGTGGTGTTTCCACCAATATACATTTATTCGTATTTGGCTTTGCTCACACCATGTTCATGAAGCACATTGCAGAAAGAAATTCTAATAATTAGTGGTTGAGAGCCAGTTTGGTGTGGAGAGCCAGTTTGGTGTAGTGATTTAGTGTGCGGACTCTTATCTGGGAGAACCGGGTTTGATTCCCCACTCCTCCACTTGCACCTGCTAGCATGGCTTTGGGTCAGCCATAGCTCTGGCAGAGGTTGTCCTTGAAAGGGCAGCTGCTGTGAGAGCCCTCTCAGCCCCACCCACATCAAAGGGTATCTGTTGTGGGGGAGGAAGGTAAAGGAGATTGTGAGCTGCTCTGAGACCCTTCGGAGTGGAGGGCGGGATATAACTCCAATATCTTCTTCTTCTTGACAGATAGCAGGGTGTGTGCACACTGGTGTACATGCAATGTCACCTACAGAGGAGATGATGGTGTGAAACTTATGGAAATGGCATTTTGTTGTCTTAATTCAGTGGTGTTCTGTAAGGAACATCAAGGACTGATCTGGATGGACCGGGGTTAAATACTGGGTTGGATACATTGGAGTTCACACATAACTGGCTTTACTGGTAACTACAAACTAAGGCAGAATGGAGGGGCTATTCCACCGCTTATATGCATGCAAAAAGAATCACCCCCCTACTTCCTATCACAGCGGTCAGTTTTCACGCCCTGACCACTCATTGGTTACTTTGAGGAGTCCCAATCTCAAACGGATATATTATGTTGCTAGCGTTCCCAGGGTTGCCCGCAAGTTTCCCGCCATGCATAAAGTCTGATACATAACAACCAGGCTAGCTGATCTTGTCAGATCTCAGAAGCTAGACAAGGTCAGCCCTGGTTACTATATGGATGGGAGACTTCCAGGGTAGACCAGGTTTGCTACACAGAGGCAGGCAATATTAAACCCCTTCTGAATGTCTTTTCCCTTGACAACTATGATGTTGTTCAGTCGCACAGTCGAGTCTGACCCTTTGCGACCCCATGGACCAAGTCATGCCAGGACCTGTCTTCCGTCCATCCTCCAAAGTCTGCTCAAATTCGTGTTGGTTACATCAGGAACATTGTCTCATCTTTTGCCGTCCCCTTCTTCCTTTGCCTTCTGTCTTTCCCAGCATCAGGATCTTCTCCCTTCTCATTGGGTGGCCAAAGTATTTGAGCTTCAGCTTCAGCATCTGACCTTCCAGGGAACAGTCTGGGTTGATTTCCCTTAGGACTGATTGATTTGACCTTGCAGTCCAAGGAACTCTCAAGATTCTTCTCCAGCACCACAGCTCAAAAGCATCTGTTCTTCTGCGCTCGGCCTTCCTTATGGTCCAGCTCTCACAGCCATACATTACTACTGGGAATACCATTGCTTTGACTATATGGATTTTTGTTGGCAGGGTGATGTCTCTACTTTTTATTATACTGCCTAGGTTTGCCATAGCTGTCTTCCCAAGGAGCAAACGGCTTTTAATTTCATGGCTACAGTCATCTGCAAACATTTTGTTGTTCAGTCGCACGGTCGAGTCCGACTCATGCGACCCCATGGACAAAGTCACGCCAGGCCCTCCTGTCTTCCACCATCCTCTGAAGTCTGCTCAAATTCATGTTTGTTACATCAGTAATGCTGTCCAGTCATTTCCTCTTTTGCCGTCCCCTTCTTCTTTTGCCTTCTGTCTTTCTCAGCATCAGGACCTTCTCCAGGGAGTGCTCCCTTCTCACTGGGTGGCCAAAGTCTTTGAGCTTCAGCTTCAGCATCTGACCTTCCAGGGAACAGTCTGGGTTGATTTCCCTTAGGACTGACTAGTTTGATCTTCTTGCAGCCCAAGGGACTTGACGACTATAGGGTCACAAAAGTTGTCTGTGATATGCAGGGCTGCCAAGCACCCGTTGGGGTGGGGTTTTCCCCAGTCCCAACCTGCTGGCATAGAATGGGTTGTTGTGAGAGCCCCCACCCCCCCAAAGAGTTCAGTCATCACACGATACACCCAGTGTAATGATGTCACCCAGAAGTGACATCATCACACCAGCCATGTCATGGGGGGGATGCTCCAGCATTTGGCATAATCATAACCAACTGAGTTCCTTCCCCTCCCTAAATCCCACCCTCCCTGGCCCTACTCTCCAGTCTCCATATATTTCCCTACCCAAAGTTGGTAACCCCAGGGCTTTTCTTGTAGCAGGAACTCCTTTGCATATTAGGCCACACACCCCTGATGTAGCCAATCCTCCTGGAGCTTACAGCAGGCCCTGGACTAAGAGCCCTGTATAAGTGGATCACCTGTATGAAGAGCCCTTTATCAGTGGATCACCGATAATGTCAAGCGTGCTGTAGCCTTCTAGCTCTCACAGTTCCTGCTGAAGAAGGGAGACCTTTAATGAGGGCAATTAATATGTACTTAGAGATGGATGAATGGTATTTATCATTTCCCACTACATCCACAAGGGAAGAGCACAAGAAACATCCATCTGTACCTCTTTCATCCCCAAGAGATTTCAAATGCATCCAATTGCAAGTCTGAACACAGTCTCCATTTTGTCAACAACAGGAGTGGGGGGGGGGGTGGAAGCCCAGTATATTGTCAGATGTGTGCGCAACCGAACAACCCTGCTTTTCAAAAGAAAAGACAAGTAAATAACCCCCAATCTCCCACTACTTTGCTTAATTTGTTTCCGCTATCTTGAAATGGGCTATTACTGTGTTTATATATCAAAACATAATGCTTCTTGACTGCATGACAATCTCAAAAACGGGCTGAACGGTTTGGAAGGGGGGGGGGGAGGCTCGGCGGAACGATGTTCACATCTGCGAGGGATGAATAAAGGCCCGGCAATGCACACAAATGGCAATTTCGAAGCTCTCCGCGTGATTCCCCAGCAACGAATGCTGGCGTCGTCGCCGTGCCGAGACACTGACAGGAAGAAGACGTGACTGCAATGCAGGCCGGGGTGTTTGCAGAGAGGAGGTCTCCTGGGGCAGAGTAGCCGCTGAAGTGACAGCGGAATTTCCCAGTGGCCACTGGTGGTTAGAAGCCAGCCAAGGCACAGCAACTCTTGACGAATTTGAAACCACTCGGTTCAGGCAACAATAATGCAGGCCTGGCACCTGGGAGTCAGCCAAGTAGGCGGCCACCTGGGGCACCACTTGGCCTGGGGCGCCATGAGGCACCCCCTCTCCCAGAGCCTGCCACTGCCGCTGCCTCCTCACTGTCGCCTGCCACCAACCTAGGGTTGCCAATCCCCAGGTGGGGGCAGGGGATCCCCTGGTTTGGAGGCCCTCCCCCCGCTTCAGGGATGTCAGAAAGCGGGGGGGGGGGGGAGGAGAGGGAAATGTCTGCTGAGATCTCTGTTATTCCCTATGGAGATTTATTCCCATAGAAAATCATGGCAAATTGATCCACGGGTATCTTGGGCTCTTGGGGGGGGGGTGCTGTTTTTTGAGGTAGAGGCACCAAATTTTCAGTACAGTATCTAGTGCCTCTCCCCAAAATATCCTGCGAGTTTCAAAATTATTGGACCAAGGGGTCCAATTCTATGAGCCCCAAAAGAAGGTGCCCTTATCCTTTATTATTTCCTATGGAAGGAAGGCATTGAAAAGGTGTGCCGTCCCTTTAAATGTGATGGCCAGAACTCCCTTTGGAGTTCGATTATGCTTGTCACAACCTTTCTTCTGGGTCCACCCCCAATGTCTCCTGGCTCTACCCCCAAAGTCTCTTGGCTCCACCTCCGAAGTCCCCAGATATTTCTTAAATTGGACTTGGCAACCCTACACCGCCCACCTCCCTGCCCACCTCTCCGCACCTGCCTCCCTGCGCTGCCGCCACTCAGCTCCTCCCCATGCTCCCCGCCACCGGCTACCACCTCTCCTGCGGGAAAGGCAGCCCGAGAGTGAAAAGGACGCCCTGCGCCAGCTGTTTCTTCTGCCTGAGACTTGGGCGGAGGAAAGAGGTGCAAAAAGGTTGGGGGGGGTTGCATAGAGGGCACCAGGCCTGTAATAATGAACACATGAAGCTGCCCTATTCTGAACTAGACCATTCTAGTTTTGTCAGTCTTGTCCAACACCACCAGGGCAAGAGCCTTTTCGTTGGTAGCCCCTACCCTCCGGAATGCTCTCCCTGAAAACATCAGGGCCCTGCGGGACAGAACTGCAGGGCCTGCAAGACAGAACTGTTTAAACAGGCTTTTAGCTTCTAATGGAGGCATCCAGTGTTTCACCACCCACAGCATGAATATCTTAACCCAACCCAAACAGAAATGCAAGGCGCTCAATAACATCCAATAACATCACAGCAAACAGCGCTAATCAAAAAGCCGAGGAGTCCCGTGGCGCAGTGGTAAAGCTGCAGTACTGCAGTCGGAGCCCTCTGATCACGAACTGAGTTCAATCCCGCAGAAGCTGGTTCAGGGAGTTGGCTCCAGGTTGACTCAGCCTTCCATCCTTCCAAGGTCAGTCACATGAGTACCCAGCTTGCTGGAGGGAAAGTGTAGATGACTGGAGAAGGCAATGGCAAACCACCCCGTAAAAAGCCTGCCGTGAAAACGTTCTGAAAGCAACGTCACACCACAGTCAAAAATGACTGGTGCTTGCACAGGGGACTGCCTTTACCTTTTTAACACCACCTAGAGATTAAAATTGTACACGTTTGAGATGTTTTAGTAACTTATTGTGATTTGATTGTAATAATGTAATGTTATGTTGTCTTCATTGATGTTAGCTGTCAGGGGAGGGCGTGTTACAAATATAATTAATTAAATAAATACTCAGACTAGTGGAGGCTCTCCAGGGACTCAGGCTGAGGTCTTTCACATCACTTACCACCTGAGCCTTTCAATGGGAGATGCCAGGGATTGAACCTGGGACCTCATGCATGCCATAGAGAACACTATCAGATGCTGCAGGATAGAGACTGGCAGTGGCGTTCCAATAAGTGACCTTATATAAAATATTAATATGGAAGGCCAAGATATGAAATATGGCAATGCAACACTACTGAACCCAGAAATATAAAACACGGTCCCCTGAAGAAGGGTTTTCCCGAAACAAATTGGGCCGGTTCTTTTATGATTCGTTGGACTTGAATTAATTATGGGTTTTTTGGACAGTAGGAGTGCTGTGCACGATGGTCTTTTTTTGTCTGTACCACTATATTGTTAAATAATTTATAAGAGGATAGACACTTTGGATTATACAGAATACTTTTTTCTACACGGAATGAGGGTGTTGTTATTCCACAGTGCTTCCTGCGTGTCAAGCAGATGCTCTACCACTGAATCACAGATCCTTCACCAAGTTTTCAAGGGATTCCTCAAAATAAAACTGAAGCAGCAAGGCTCCGTTGTCACCCAATAACCCCTCCCCCAGTCCTGTTCCCAAAGATGTTCCAGTAGGATGCCTCCCCCTCCCATCTTACTGAGCATATTCCATCCATTCAAAACTGACAGGGCCCTCTCTTGAAAGGAAGGCAAAGTCACTGGCCATCAACAACATCCAACGTCATCTGCCATAACATCAACATTAAACTAAGGTGTTTGAGGACATGCTCTTTTCACTCTATAGCCTTTACTTCCATGCCCAAGATGCCAGAGAAGAAATTCCTATGGCAGAGAACATGGCTTGTGCTGATGGCCAGTTGTTTGGAAAGAAGATAGGAGGGTGATAAATGTAATATTCAGGGGTCCATTTTGTGTTTTATATTAGATGAAGGGCAGACTTTTCGTGGCAGACTTTTTACGAGGTGGCTTGCCATTGCCTTCCCCAGTCATCTGCACCTTCCCCCCAGCAGCTGGGTACTCATTTTACTGACCTTGGAAGGATGGAAGGCTGAGTCAACCTGGAGCCGGCTACCTGAACCAACTTCCGCTGGGATTGAACTCAGGTCGTGAGCAGAGGGCTCCGACTGCAGTACTGCAGCTTTACCACTCTGCGCCACGGGGCTCTTTGATTTGATATTACACCAGTTTATGCCCAGCATATTTCACTGCAGATTTAAACTGCAGGTTTTTATGCTGGATATAAAACAATGTAATATTGAATCAGCCACTAGAGGGAGCAAAACACATGCGGAACAGAGGGGAAAAAGAAGTTACAACTTACAAGCAAGGAAAATGAGAATGTGAAAAAGTCCAGATTCCATAACTGCAACAAGCTAATCCCATGTGCTCCAAAGTCAAGCACAGATTGGTCAGCAGCACTTCATAAAAGCCTTCATGGGATCATAGATTCTTCTTGTATGGTTGTCTTTAGAGGGCCCCTCCCACTGGGTGGGTACCAGCACAGCTCAGCCAGTGATACGTCTTCCTACATTTGTGTAGGAGGGGCAAGGACAATAACATCAATGGCTCTAGCAGAACGTTGAATAAATTCCACATTAGGTTAATAAACACATCAGCCCTAATCTAGCCACAGTTAGGCGTGATTAAATTCTATTTGGCATTAGGGTTTAACTTACTGGTTGCATTTTCAGTGAGACTGGGACCAGAAATTTAGGTTAAGCCAGCAGAAATCATTCCATTCCAGGCACTTCTTCCACTAATGAAGAATAAAACTGTCCCATTAAAAGTGGAAAATTGAATATATTATTGTATAACACTCCATCAACAAAATTAAAAAAGCTGTATGAAAACGTCTTTTTTCTTCTTTAAGAGAATGACAGCTTCTATTGTATTTCATTTACAGAGTAATGCTATTGTGTGTGTCTATGTGCGTGTGCTGTGTCTCAGGCATGTTTAAAAAAAAAACACCAAAAGATGATAAATTAGACATTAAGATGATGAATTCTATCTGGCATCGAGCAATTGAAGAGTACGTTCTAATTAAAATTTTCTGGAAAGACAACTACATTATCCTTCTATTAAAGATTAATGTCCATGATAATCCTAGTGGTTTAGTATTCCAGTGTAAATTATTAAGATACGTGAAAAGTGAATTGATGTAAAGTTTCTTAATGAAAGGGGGGGAAAACGCTATTGCAGCCGAGCGAAAGGAAAAGTGTTTACACTTTTGAATATGCCAACTGTGTTGTAGGAACCCAAGACAATAAAATTTTAATGAAAACACATCTTTGTTCCACTGCTTGGATTGTGTGCTTCGTAGAATTTACAAGGATGAAGTTAGAGTTCTTCTACTTTCACTTCCATTTTTTTCCCTTCTGTGAGTAATAAAACAAGATGAATCCACATAATATTTTCCCCACACAGTAATCACAGATATATACCTCCTGGAAAAAAAAATCTGAAAACTGCCATCAAATGTAAGCTAATGTACCAAAAAAGAACTACTTTCACCTTCATATTAGAAATCCTTATGCACATGGATATACTAGTGTGGATTCATGCCAGTGTAGGGAGCAAGAGGGCATTTCATTATTATTGTTGTTGTTGTTGTTGTTGTGAAGAAGAAGAAGAAGAAGAAGAAGAAGAAGAAGAAGAAGAAATTGGATTTATATCCCGCCCTTCACTCCGAATCTCAGAGTCTCAGAATGGCTCACAATCTCCTTTATCTTCCTCTCGCACAACAGACACCCTATGAGGTGGGTGGGGGTTGAGAGGGCTCTCACAGCAACTGTCCTTTCAAGGACAACCTCTGCCAGAGCAATGGCTGACCCAAGGCCATTCCAGCAGCTGGAATCAAACCCGGTTCTCCCAGATAAGTGTCCGCACACTTAACCACTACACCAAACTGGCTTTTTGTGTAGAAAAGGCCCAGCGGGAACTCATTTACATATTAGGCCACACTCCCTGATGTCACCATTGTTTTGCACAGGGCTTTGTGTAGGAAAAGCCCAGTGGGGACTCATTTGCATATCAGGCCACACCCCCTGACAGCAAGCCTGCTCAAAAAAAGCCCTGCATTTCAGTGTCAGTGTGCCACTAAGGCAGTAGGCTTCTCAGCATAACTCCAGTTCAGAGTAGAGCACTGTTAGATTATCAGTTAAAACTAGGGTTGCCAATCCCCAGGTGGGGGCAGGGGATCCCCTGGTTTGGAGACTCTCCCCCCGCTTCAGGGTCATCAGAAAGCGGGGGGAGGGGAGGGAAATGTCTCCTGGGAACTCATGATTCCCTAAGGAGGCTTATTCCCATAAAAAATAATGGAGAATTGATCCGCGGGTATCAGGGGCTCTGGGGGCCCTGTTTTTTGAGGTAGAGGCACCAGATTTTCAGTACAGCATCCAGTGCCTCTCCCCCAAATACCCCCCAAGTTTCAAAAAGATTGGACAAGGGGGTCCAATTCTATGAGCCCCCAAAGAAGGTGCCCCCATCCTTCATTATTTCCTATGGAAGGAAGGCATTGAAAAGGTGTGCTGTGCCTTTAAATGCGATGGCCACAACTACCTTTGGAGTTCAATGATGCTTGCCACACCCTTGTTCCTGGCTCCACCCCAATGTCTCCTGGCTCCACCCCCAAAGTCTCCTGGCTCCACCCCCAAACTCCCCAGATATTTCATGAATTGGACTTGGCAACCCTAGTTAAAACGTAGCCATATGAACAGTTGAACACATCTTAAGTAGCTTCCATTGTCACTTTATGACTATTGTAACATGGGAAATTGCTTACCTGAGGAGTTCCTAGCAGCTTTGGTTTGTTTTCAATAATCTTCACCATTCATAGGTCGCTTTCCTTCTTTCCTCTGCATCCCCACTTTGCCATCTCCTAGTGCAATTCTGCTTTATTAACAGTAAGCAGTGTTCCCTCTAAACTGAGTTAGCATGAGTTAACTCAGATTTTTAGCTTCCAGCTCACACATTTTTGTCTTAGCTCAAGAAAAATGGCCCCGGAACACAATAATTTATGCAGTAGCTCATAGATTTAAGGCCAGTAGCTCCCAATTTCAATACCAAGTAGGAGCCAATTGCACCTTTAAGACCAACCAGGTTTTATTTAGAACATAAGCGTTTGTGTGCTCTCTAAGCACACTCCATCAGACGAGGGGATCAGGTATTGCGGGCTGAAATACATGCAATTTGTTGATTAAGAGGGCAAACTGACTGATCACATGGTAAAACAGTGCGGCTTGGCCATTTGGTCTGGATAGCCATAAAAGGTAATAAAGTTCCCTGCCAAATGGTGTTTCTGGAAACTTTAATACCAGTAGCCCACAAAGTAGAATTTTTGCTCACAAAACTTTGTAGCTTAGAGGAAACATTGACAGTAAGAGAGGAATTTCTGCATTCTGAGGCCTACTGACTATCCAATGTGACGTGGCACAAATTACGCTGAGGAGATTATTCTGAACAATACTTTGCACTTCTCTCGGTATCGAAGGGGGGAGAAAAAAGACCGGCTCACAAAGATTAACTTGATGATAGCCATCAGTTCACTGAAAATTACCTAAAGAAACAAATTTCACTCTCCATTAGCCTTGGTACAGGCAGCCAGAAGAGTCAGACAGTATATTTACAGTAATTCTTCTCTTCAGATGATATTTTACAAAAGTGTTTCTTCTCAGTTATTCAGCCATTATGTACTCTGTACATCACGCTGGCTAATTTTATGTCTAGGTCAGAGATAAACCAATCTTTTATTATGTAGTAGGAAAGTTTCATTTTCTTCCCAGTTCTGAAAGATCTACCTTCCATTTACTCTGGGCCCAGTTCTCAAGGCCTAGCCACGGTTGGGCAATGGAGACGGGCAAGGAAATCAGGGATGAATTAGGATGGTGGCTGTTACAGGATTTTGTGCCTTGAGAGGCAGTTGGGATAGTTCATAATATAACTCATAGAACATTTAAGGGAACTGCCACATCTGGAGGCACCGAGTCTCAGCATATGAATTCCGGGTAGGAAATCACAAATCTGAATGGAAGAAGAAGAAGATGATGATATTGGATTTCTATCTTGCCCTCCACTTCGAATCTCAGAGTCTCAGAGCAGCTCACAATCTCTTTTACCTTCTTCCCCCACAACAGACACCATGTGAAGTGGGTGGGGGTGAGAGAGTTACAGAAGCTGCCCTTTCAAGGACAACTCTGTGATAGCTATGGCTGGCCCAAGGCCATTCCAGCAGCTGCAAGTGGAGGAGTGAAGAATCAAACCCGGCTCTCCCAGATAAGAACATAAGAGAAGCCATGTTGGATCAGGCCAACGGCCCATCCAGTCCAACACTCTGTGTCACACAGTGGCAAAAAATTTTATATATACACACACACTGTGGCTAATAGCCACTGAGGGACCTGTGCTCCATATTTTTATCTAAACCCCTCTTGAAGGTGGCTATGCTTGTGGCCGCCACCACCTCCTGTGGCAGTGAATTCCACATGTTAATCACCCTTTGGGTGAAGAAGTACTTCCTTTTATCCATTTTAACCTGTCTGCTCAGCAATTTCATCGAATGCCCACGAGTTCTTGTATTGTGAGAAAGGGAGGAAAGGACTTCTTTCTCTACTTTCTCCATCCCATGCATTATCTTGTAAACCTCTATCATGTCACCCTGCAGTCGATGTTTCTCCAAGCTAAAGAGTCCCAAGCATTTCAACTTTTCTTCATAGGGAAAGTGCTCCAGCCCTTTAATCATTCTAGTTGCCCTTTTCTGGACTTTCTCCAATGCTATAATATCCTTTTTGAGGTGCGGCGACCAGAACTGCACACAGTACTCCAAATGAGACCGCACCATCGATTTATACATGGGCATTATGATACTGGCTGATTTGTTTTCAGTTCCCTTCCTAATAATTCCCAGCATGGCGTTGGCCTTTTTTATTGAGATAAGAGTCCGTGCACTTAACCTCTACACCCAACAAGTTTATGTGACTGGAAATAATAGCTGATGTAAGTTTTATGTTTGATTGTTGCTATGCCACTGCCCCTTTAAGACTGTGAAATTCTGGGTAACAGAAATGCCAAGTTAGAGACGGCAGTTAGAAGACTTCAAGGCCAAAGTGGTTTGGGTTCTAGAAGTGTTTTAGTTCCTGTTTGGTGTGTTTTTAAGAAATAAAACCCAACATTTCCCACACATCATGACTTTTCACTGATTGCCATGTGACACTGATACAAGATGCCTACAGCCCTATATGAATGACCTCTTGATGCCCAGCCTTCATCATGGAGAAGGGGAGGGGTCACAAGTGCAATGGACTCCCCTCCCTCCATGGGATTGCTGACTCATCCGTACACAGAAAGTATACAGAGGAAATCTGCAGGGATACGATCTCTCCCTTTCAGAAATTGCTGATCGTGGGGAAGGATGTGCACATGGGCACTTCCTCTACATGTTGACACTACACAGATGACTCAGCAGTTGTGTGGACTTGAGGGCAAGGGCCAATGCAGTCATGCTGATGTCAGGAAGCTAACTTTTAACGCTTTCCCACATTCTCATTTTCCTCTTGAAAGTGCCCGTTTCTACATGCAAATTTTTCTATTCCACACATTTTGCTGCCTCTAGAGGTCGATTTGATATTGCATCTCTTTATGCCTGGCATATCTCCCTGCAGTTTTCAACTGCAAGTTTTTAATCCTGGACATAAACTGGTGTACTATTGAATCGTCCACTAGAGGGAGTAAAACACACGCGGAATATAAAAGAACAACTACCACAAAGCAACGGAAACATGCAAGCGGGAAAAATGAAAATGTGAAAAGCCCTCTGTCCAAAAGATGCTGAGTCACTTCTGCCAAACTTCCATTAAAGGAAGAGAAACCTGGCCCCATCCCCCACGATGTCCCACAGCCAGCGACCAAAAGGTGGGGGTAGAGCCGTAGATGAAAGCACAGGGACCTCAGTGAATAGCTGCCAAGAAGTGAAGCTGCTCATCCTCCTCCTCCCCTCCCCCCAAACACAAGGGTTGCTCCTACCTAATAGCAGTTAACAGGAAGCCCCATGGCACAGAGTGGTAAGCTGCATTCCTGCCGTCCAAGCTCTGCTCGCAACCTGAGCGTGATCCTGGCAGAATCTGGATTCAGGTAGCTGGCTCAAGGTTGACTCGGCCTTCCATCGTAAGAACATAAGAGAAGCCAAGTTGGATCAGGCCAATGGCCCATCCAGTCCAACACTCTGTGTCACGCAGTGGTCAAAAAACCCAAGTGCGATCAGGAGGTCCACCAGTGGGGCCAGGACACAAGAAGCCCTCCCACTGTGCCCCCCCCCCAAGCACCAAGAAGACAGAGCACCACTGCCGTAGACAGAGAGTTCCAACAATACACTGTGGGTAATAGCCACTGATGGACCTCTCCTCCATATGTCCGAGGTCGGTAAAATAAGTACCCAGCTTGCTGGGGGTAAAGTGTAGATGACTAGGGAAGGCAATGGCAAACCACCCTGTAAAAAGTCTGCCAAGAAAATGTCATGATGTGACATCACCCCATGGTTTGCTAATGACTCGGTGTATGCACAGGGGACTACCTTTACTTTTAATGGCAGTTAACAGAATTTCCAGCATCTCTACAGGTCCTGTGATACCCAGAATAGCTTTTGTGTCATTATACTCAATCATACTTAAATTTCAATATCCTCCAATGCCATCCCATACAATGTATTGGCATAAGGATTGCAATAAATGCCCTGCTGTTGTTCAGTCGCACAGTTGAGACTGACTCTTTGCGACCTCATGGATAAAGTCATGTCAGGCCCTCCTGTCTTCTACCATCTTCTGAAGTCTGCTCAAACTCGTGTTAGTCACATCAGTAACGCTGTCCAGCCATCTCATCTTTTGCCGTCCCCTTCTTCTTTTGCCTTCTGTCTTTCCCAGCATCAGGGTTTTCTCCACGGAGTGCTCTCTTCTCATTTGGTGGCCAAAGTATTTGAGCTTCAGCTTCAGCATCTGACCTTCCATACGTGCCTTACTCATACCCAAGGGCAACTTCTTTGGAACACATCGCCCTTTAAATCCAAATGACTTATTATTAGGACTCAGTTTTTTCAAGCTCCTATCCAGGTGGTTCCTCACACCTCAGAAACTACGCCATATGCATAGATGGGTCTCATCAACTTGTTGGCTGATTCGTACTGGCATTGCTGGTGGAACCGCACATATGTTCATTCTTTTTGGCTCCGAGTTACTCGATACATTCACAACATCACAGCGCTCAACGTTCCTCTGGAAGCTGGCATGCTACTTCTAAATTTGTGACATGATAGTTCCCATCTTCCACTTCATAGGGAACTAATAGAAATTTGATGTGCAGCAGCTAAATGTACGCTAGCCAGATCTTGGTAATCGAATACAACACTCCCAATCATAATCTGCATGGACAAGGTATGTGAGTTCTGCATATTGGGAAAAAACTTAGATTCAATTCTATATAAATGTTCTGAATTCTTTCCATCAAAATTAGCATCTATGTAGCTCCCTTTCCTCAAATATTTGTTAACTAAAGATGAGTATGGATTGACCTTGGACGTGATTAATGTGACATATTGATGACAACTTTATCGTACTTGGTTAATCCTGGCAATTATTAATGTTATTAATTGTATTGTGCTGTTTTAATTCTCCTTACCTTGATATTGGTACTTATCAGGGCTTTTTTTGTAGCAGGAGCTCCTTTGCATATTAGGCCACACACCCCTGGTGGAGCCAGTCCTCCTGGAGCTTACAGTAGGCCAAATTAGGCACCCTCAACTTTTGTTTTAAATAATTCCTTTCCCTCCCTCCCCTAATCACTGCTGTCTTCCACTCTGCTGCCACTTCTCCCTGCCTCCTTCCCCTCCCTCCCCACCCCAGATCGCTGCTGTTTTCTTTCCCCTTTGCTGCCGCTTCTCCCTGCCTCCTTCCCCTCCCTCCCCACCTGAAATTGCTGTTGTTTTCTTTCCCCTTTGCTGCCGCTTCTCCTTGCCTCCTTCCCCTCCCTCCCCACCTGAAATTGCTGCTGTTTTTTTTCCGCTTTGCTGCTGCTTCTCCCTGCCTCCTTCCCCTCCCTCCCCACCTGAAATCGCTGCTGTTTTCTTTCCCCTTTGCCGCCGCTTCTCTCTGCTGCTGAGCAGAGGAGCAGACAGGACTGTGAAGGGGGAGCAGGGAGAGTGGGGGGTAGCAGGGGGGGAGCGAGCAGCAAGGCTTCCTGGGGCGCTGCGGACCCTAGGGGCGGCCCTGATACCAATATGAATAAAAAATTAAAGCTGATAGAAGTTTTTTAAAAATGGTTAATTACAAAGCTAATAAAAACAGGTCAAAAGGAAAGCAAAATAACAACAGCAGCAAAGTGGGTGGAATCCAGCTCACAATTGGCTGTCGGGGGCAGGGATGGGTGACTATAGGATGCCGGAAGAACTGAGCATATGTGACAAGCAGAGCAGGTCGCTATCCTTTTCTGCTACCTGCCGAGATAGAGGTTTAACTATAAACCTGAATATGGATATCCATCCCTATAGAGGAGCCTTGTTCACCAAGAAATTAGTGTCAAGAGTGAGAGCCTGTTTGGTGTAGTGGTTAAGTGTGCGGACTCTTATCTGGGAAAACCGGGTTTGATTCCCCACTCCTTCACTTGCACCTGCTGGAATGGCCTTGGGTTAGCCATAGCTTTGGCTGAGGTTGTCCTTGAAAGGGCAGCTGCTGTGAGAGCCCTCTCAGCCCCACCCGCCTCACGGGGTGTCTGTTGTGAGGGGAGAAGATATAGGAGATTGTAAACCGCTCTGAGACTGATTCAGGGAGAAGGGTGGGGTATAAATCTGCAATTCTTCTTCTTCATTAATGTCTGCGGAGCTGACCTTCACCCCCTTCAATTACTAGTGCAAAGAAATAGTAGAGATATATAACATTACATAGAATGAAGTTTCGTTACAGACCTAGGTTTGCATGTAATTAATAAAAAGACCTGAAACAAAGAGTTCAGATATTTCTGTTCACATATTTTTTGGGGGGGTAAATAATTAAATGATTTTATTGAAGGTATACAATGATACAAACTATAACTCAATAGTATCATTCAAATAAACAAATAATAGATAGATAGATAAATTTATTGTCATTGTTCTCAACAAAAAGAGAGCAACGAAATGAGGTGCTCTTCCACAAAACATACCAACACATCAAACACACATATTCATACTCCAATCTTCTCTCACATACATACAGACTCCTCCTCCTTTGCTCTTCCCGACAGTCTTGTTCTCAGTGAATAATCATTGAATATCCATAATCATTGAATATCCATACAATATAACTGACATACAGAGATGATAGCACCCACCATTTACTGGCATTGCAATAGTTTAACATGAATCTAACATCTTTAAGAAGAGCCCCGCGGTGCAGAGTGGTAAAGCTGAAGTACTGCAGTCGGAGCCCTCTGCTCATGACCTGAGTTCGATTCCAGCTGAAGCTGGTTCAGGTAGCCAGCTCCAGGTTGACTCGGCCTTCCATCCTTCCAGGGTCAGTAAAATGAGTAACCAGCTTGCTGGGGGGGAAGTGTAGATGACTGGAGAAGGCAATGGCAAACTACCCTGTAAAAAGTCTGCCGTGAAAACTTTGTCATGCGACGTCACCCCAGAGTCGAAAACGACTGGTGCTTGCACAGAGGACTACCTTAACCTTTTTAACATCTTTAAGAAATGCATAGGAATCCACAGAATACTTTAGTAATTGTATGAAAACCCGCATGGTGAAAGAGGTCAAGAGTGGCAGACTGTAATCTAGAGAACTAGTTTGTATTCCCTCCTCCTCCTCCACATGAAGCCTGCTGGGTGACCGTGGGCCGATCACTGTTCTCTCAGAACTCTTTCAGCCCCACTTACCTCACAGGATGCTTGTTGGAAGGGGGAAAAAAGGTGATTGAAGCCACTCCTTATGGTAGAGAACAGTGGAGTACAAAATCCTTCTCTTGTCTGGATTCCTCATCTGATGAAGTGTGCTAAAGAGCACACAAAAGCTGACGTTCTAAATAAAAATTGGTTGATCTTCAAGGTGAAACTTGACTCCTGCTTTGTTCAACTTCAGACCATCATGGCTGCCCGCTTGATTCAATGCACATATTCACAATGGTGAAAACAATGCTCATTTCCTCATCCCCCCCCAAAAAAACCCCCCCCTGCTTTTCCAAAAGGAGGTACTATCAGCTATTTTTCACATTAAGGTAACTTTTTGCTTTCTTTTTTAAAAAAATTGCTCTGCAGATTAAAGGCCATTTGCAAGGAGTTTTACAAAGAAGTCAAGATCCAGATTCACCTGGGTCCCATTTGCAGTGCTGCGGGGAAAGGGAGAGCAGGGGCAGCCATTGCTGCTTTGTTGCAGGATGGAAGGGGCAGGCCAGCAATTCTAACACAGGAAGTTGGATGCTTGCCCACCACCTGTCAAGCATGCTATTTCTATGCATTATTGAATTCTGATAACTTCTTCTCTCATCCTGACAACTGTCCTTTCTCATAGCTGCATATCAAAGCTAAACCGCACCCCCTACTTTCTCACCTCCCTTTCCTCTTTCCCACCTCTGGGTAGCAAATGTAGGAATGCTGTAACTTTGATGATGGAAAGAAAGGAGGCGCCTCCCCCGAACAGTTCCCATTCATTGCTTATCAACAGTAGCAAGAATGTATGAGACCGAGGGAAGTTTCAACTGCAAGATAGTATTTTGCATAGTTGTAACAGTTCACACATGCTTGCTATGTCTTGAAGCTATCTTTCCTATACTCTTTGATGTAATCCTTAAAACACCATGCTGTATCACTCTCAAGGTGCTGCACCTTGAGCGACAATGAATTATCAATAAACCAAGTCTTTGTATCCAACAATTGCTTGATTACTTGAAATATCTATGCTTGACACCACCCCCCTGCCTTTCAGGCCTATGAGGTTTCTTGGGCAGAGGGCGGGGGCGTCTATAGGCTATTTAGGGCACCACGCTCCTAATACTCCATCTAGTCTACTCATGGACCATTTTGATCCAGTTTCCCATGATGGATACTGACAGGATCCTGGGATGTGTAAAGGCCAACATTTGCACATTAGATCCTCGCCCATCTTGGCTGAAAAGATCATGGAAAGAACTATATTAATGTGCCCTTGATGTGTATCTAAAATCAGTTCTCAACTCAGTGCACTTTACCTCAGCCACTCAAAGAGGCAGCTACCTATCCACTACTTAAAGAAAAAAAAATAAAATCTCTGCCAGAAAAATGATGTGCCCAATTATTACTCAGGCTGTAATCTGTATTTTGTGGAAGAGAGATTGAGGTCGATTTCGCATTCACCCTTACGCCGCTCTCACATCCATCTTCTCAGTGCGGTGTCCTCCCAATTCCCCACTATTTGCGTCGGGGCTGCAGCAAACATTGTGGGTTTTGTGCAGCAGAAATTGTTTTTTAGTGGTTTCCATTTGCTGTGCAAAAACTGCGATGTTTGCTGCAGTCCCGGCGCAAATAGTGGGAAATTGGGAGGATGCCACATCGAGAAGACGGATGTGAGAGTGGCGTAAGGGTGAGTGTGAAATCGGTCTGAGAGAACAGTAGTGGACTAACCCCCAGATCTTCTTGGATAACTCATCTGCTCTGAACCCTTTCAGTCTGGTTTCAGGTTGGACCATAAGACAGGACAGAAACAGCTCTGGTGGCTTTAGTTGAAGACCACCCTCCAGGTGGTGCCTGGAAATCTCCTGTTGTTACACATGATCTCCAGACAACTAAGATTAGCTCCTATGAAGAAAATTAGTTCCTCTGAAGAAAATGGCTGCTTTGGAGGCCAGACTCTATGAACATAAGAACATAAGAGAAGCCATGTTGAATCAGGCCAATGGCCCATCCAGTCCAACACTCTGTGTCACACAGTGGCCAAAAAACCCAGGTGCCATCAGGAGGTCCACCAGTGGGGCCAGGACACTAGAAGTCCTCACACTGTTGCTCCTCCCAAGCACCAAGAATACAGAGTGTCACTGCCCCAGACATTTTTTTTAAACTGCCCCAGACATAAGAGAAGCCATGTTGAATCAGGCCAATGGCCCATCCAGTCCAACACTCTGTGTCACAAAAAAACCCAAGTGTCATCAGGAGGTCCATCAGTGGGGCCAGGACACTAGAAGCTCTCACACCGTTGCCCCTCCCAAGCACCAAGAATACAGAGTGTCACTGCCCCAGACATAAGAGTATAAGAGAAGCCATGTTGAATCAGGCCAATGGCCCATCCAGTCCAACACTCTGTGTCACAAAAAACCCAAGTGGCATCAGGAGGTCCATCAGTGGGGCCAGGACACTAGAAGCCCTCACACCGTTGCCACTCCCAAGCACCAAGAATACAGAGTGTCATTGCCCAGACATAAGAGCATAAGAGAAGCCATGCTGAATCAGGCCAATGGCCCATGCAGTCCAACACTCTGTGTCACACAGTGGCCAAAAACCCCAAGTGCCATCAGGAGGTCCACCAGTGGGGCCAGGACACTAGAAGTCCTCACACTGTTGCTCCTCCCAGGTACCAAGTATACAGAGTGTCACTGCCCCAGACATTTTTTTAAAACTGCCCCAGACATAAGAGCATAAGAGAAGCCATGTTGGATCAGGCCAATGGCCCATCCAGTTCAACACTCTGTGTCACACAGTGGCCAAAAAATCCAAGTGCCATCAGGAGGTCCACCAGTGGGGCCGGGACACTAGAAGCCCTCTCACTGTTGCTCCTCCCAAGCACCATAAATACGGAGTGTCACTGCCCCAGATATAAGAGCATAAGAGAAGCCATGTTGGATCAGACCAATGGCCCATCCAGTCTAACACTCTGTGTCACAAAAAACCCAAGTGCCATCAGGAGGTCAATCAGTGGGGCCAGGACATTAGAAGCCCTCACACCGTTGCCCCTCCCAAGCACCAAGAATACAGAGCATTATTGCCTGCTTATGTCCCTCCCTTCCCCAAACCCACCCCTCCCCAGGCTCTGCCCCCAAAATCTCCAGGTATTTAACAACTCCAAGCTGGGACTCCTGCCCTAGAGAATAGCTTATTTGCCTGTGAATAAATCCAGCACCACGTCACCCCTGCCGTCAGCTCTGTCTACATACATTCTGTTACACTCAAATGGATAAAGAGACGCTACTCTTTCTGAAAGTCGGGAATTATTATTTTTTCTTTCAAGTAGTATTCCATTTCTGCTAAGCTACAACCACCCCTCAGAGGCAGAACACACCATGGGCCATTCTTGCAACGGATGGAAGGCGACAAACAGAGACACTCCATCTATTTTTTTGTATTGAAATATGTGTCAAGCCAACAACCCCCCACACAAACAACACAAACAAGGGGGGGGGGGAGAAGATGCATCATTCTTCGGGTGGACAATAACACTTCCATTAACTGTTCTATTTCACATCCAGAAATCCTTCAGAGACATTTGTAATAGACTGCCACTGTGACAACTCATCATGACCGAAATAATTTCTTTCTTGCAGGAAGCTCAGAGGGACCCAAAATGCCTTCTCTTTGTATCCCCACTGGGTTTGCAACCCCCTCCCAAACCCATCTTGGTTGCTTGCTGCACAATGACATATTGCCGTTCATGTGTGGAAGAAAATCCAAGCTGTCTGAAAACAAATTGAAGTCCATTACCCTTCATTAATTGCATGACTGAACAAGCTATGCACCATTTAAAGGATCTTTATCCAAATGTGTGCTCAAAGAGCTGAAAAGTGTGAGCTGGATTGATCGAAGAATTCTCAGGCAATTGTTACCAGATGAAATAGATTTGCGTTCCACAGATTTCTCTTAGAAGAGCACCTGAAGAGATACAAGCTGGAGCTCAGATATTTTGAGGAGCCACTTCTTTCGACAATTATCCAAACTTCAAAGTTAGATTGTTTCAATCTTCAGGGGCAGATGGCTCTGGGAAAGTTGCCTTTGTTTTGAGGAGAAAAAAACAAACAAAGTGAACTTCAAGGAAGGCAATGAGTTCCCCTCGCTTTTAAGATGGTCAACTGTTGCCAGCTCTGAGCTGGGAAATACCTGGAGATTTGGGGGGCAGGGTAGGATTTCTATGGGGTATAATGCCATAGAGTTCACCTTCTAAGGTGGTCATTTTTGCCCAGACAAGCCCAATCTCACAGGGTGTCTGTTGTGGGTGGAAAAGATATACGAGATTGTAAGCCACTCTGAGTCTCTGCTTCAGAGAGAAGGGCGGGGTATAAATCTGCAGTCTTCTTCTTCTTCATCTTGTCAGCTCTTAGATGCTAAGAAGGGTTGACTCTGGCAAATACTTTGATAGGAGATCTCCTTGGCATATCAGCAGTTGGGAGGATGGGGCAGGCTTTAATCATCTACCTCTTTGAATATCCTCCAGGCCCCCAGTATGGGTCAGTCTCTAGAGGGCTACATCTAGAGATCAGTTGTAATCCCAGGAGATCTCCAGGGCAAAATCTGTCCAATAACAATCTACCCCAAAACATACTCATTTGTGTGTTCCAGGTACCAACCACATACACCCCCACTTGGTGGGCTTCTTTTTCTCTCCTTCACAGAATGAAATGCTGGCTGTTTCTCTCTAGCTCTGCTACTTCCACGGACCTCTCCAAGGGTGGGCCCAGAATGGCAGTTTGAGGTGACACAGGGATGGATCCCAGATGGATTTCAGACATGAACATATGGATACTATCCTGCTCTTGTACTCATCCTGTCCTCAAGTGTTGTAGAAGCTTCTGAAAAAGCTACCACTTAGGGAGTGGAAGCTTTTTCAGATGCTTCAACAACACTTGAGGACAGGGTGAGTACAAGAGTGTGATGGTCTCCAGATGTTCGCATCTGAATGTTCTTTTTAAATCCATCTGGGATCGATCCCTGTGTCACCTTAAACTGCCATTCTGGACCCAGTCCTGGAGAGGTCCGAGGAAGTAGCAGACTTCCCCATGGCACTTCCCTGCTGCCTTTCTCAGCCATCTGAATGGCCAAGGAGTGCCTGGAAAGCACCACTCAAGAAGAAGAAGAAGACTGCTAATTTATACCCCGCCCTTCTCTCTGAATCAGAGTCTCAGAGCAGTTTACAATCTCCTTTATCTTCTCCCCCCACAACAGACACTCTGTGAGGCGGGTGGGACTGAGAGAGCTTTCACAGCAGCTGCCCTTTCAAGGACAACTCCTATGAGAGCTTTGGCTGACCCAAGGCCATTCCTGCAGCTGCAAGTGGAGGAGTGGGGAATCAAACCTGGTTCTCCCAGCTAAGAGTCCACTCAAGTGCTTGAACAGTCTGAGTGCTCCTCCAGAGCTCCCCCTGTCCCTGTCCTTGCAGCAGACCATGTGCAGTCTGACCTCCCCCAGGGTACTTGCTCCTCTCCCGGCTTACTTCGGGACAGGAGGCTGCCGCCCCAAGCTGCCGGGCTGGACCCAGCCCAAGAATGGTAGGTATCAAGAGCTGTTTCCCTGCTCCTCCCTGCCTCTCCAGTTAGCTCTTGAATGTTGTGTGTTTTGTTGAATGAACCTTTCTTTTCCCTCACGTTCCTTGTTAATAAAAAAAAAGGCTCTTTAATTTGAACACATCCCCTGCTTGTTTCAAGAGTTCTCACAGGGAGAATCCCCAGAGACACTGATGTTTAGATCTAAGTTGCCCCCTCTTGCACAATCTCATTTTGTTAAATCCCTCCAACTAATTGGAGACAGCCCCTTTTGGTAATGCCGTACAGAGCTGAAATGTATGCAAGAGCACAGTGACCATCTCCAGCATCAGAAATTGGTGATAGCACACTCTTCCGGGCTTTCTTAAGCTAATTTGCGACCTGTATTAGGTGAGAAACCTTCATCTTGACTGAATCCCACCTGGATACAAAGGAAAAAGGAAAGGAAAGGTCCCTTACGCAAGCACCAGTCGTTTCCGACTCTGGGGTGATGTTGCTTTCACAACGTTTTCATGGCAGACTTTTTATGGGGTGATTTGCCATTGCCCTCCCCAGTCATCTATGCTTTCCTCCCAGCAAGCTGGGGACTCATTTTACCGACCTCGGAAGGATGGAAGGCTGAATTAACCTCGAGCCGGCGACCTGAAAACCCAGCTTCCACTGGGATCGAACTCAGGTCGTGAGCAGAGGGCTCCAACTGCAGCACTGCAGCTTTACCACTCTGCGCCACGGGGCTCTTGGATACAGTCAAACTTATTGGTAAATTTTAGCTCAGTGAGCAGCATGTCGGGTTCTCCCTTTTGTCTGAGGTCAGAACACAGCATCCAGGAGCCAGTCTGGTGTAATGGTTAAGTGTGCGGACTCTTATCTGGGAGAACCGGGTTTGAGTCCCCACTTTTCCACTTGCAGCTTCTGGAATGGCCTTGGGTCAGCCATAGCTCTGGCAGAGGTTGTCCTTGAAAGGGTAGCTGCTGTGAGAGCCCTATCAGCCCCACCCACCTCACAGGATGTCTGTTGTGTGGGAGGAAGGGAAAGGAGATTGTAGGCCGCTCTGAGGCTCTGTTCTTGAAAGGGCAGCTGCTGTGAGAGCCCTCTTCAGCCCCACCCACCTCACAGGGTGTCTGTAGTGTGGGAAGAAGATAAAGGAGATTGTGAGCCGCTCTGAGACTCTGAGATTTGGAGTGGAGGGTGGGATATAAATCCAATATCATCATCATTATCATTATCATCCTCCTGGGTAATTGTCATGTTCTCTTATCAGTTTCTGATAGCTGCTGCTTTCTTTATTTCATTTTTTAAATTTATTTATGTAGAGTGGCATCTTAAAAATGCTTGCAGACCAACCATCTGATGGACATAAATTGCTTATCCCAACCACTCCCAGAATACAGAATTTCTTTCTGTGGACATCATGGAGTTTAGACTAATGTGCCACTGAACGTATTTTCTGCAGTGGAAATTGCTTCTATTTTTTTTTTTTTTTATACTGGAAGAAGGACCAGTCCCAGCTAGTAGGCAGATCACGTGGAAGTGGATGGATTTCCCAACGCTCACTGGAAACCAAAGGGCACCCGTTACTCTAATATTTGTGTTCCCAGACTTCATTCAACCCCAACCACAAATTTCAAAGCCATCTCTCACTGGTGACTGATGAATTGTCCCTCCTCATTATGAAACCTCATGTACCATTTCAGACACATAAGAAGAGCCCTGTTGGATCAGTCCAATGCGCCACCTAGTCCAGTGGGCAACCATCTCCTCTGGATGGCCAACAACACAACACAGAGGTCAAGACCTTCCCTTGATCTTGCCTTCTGGCTCTGAGAATTTGGGTGGTTTCGCACAAGACATTTGGCCTGACCTAGCCCCACCACCCATTCGGATTAAATGTGCATGATCACACGAGCCCATCTGCCCTCTGAGCCACACCTGTTCTCACCCTATCTCCAGATGGCTCCTATCTGGATTAAAAAGCCACCTGGATTTTCCTGGTAGTTTCCCCATGAATCATATTTTGTTTTTGTTTGTTTTTTCTCCGTAGAGACTGTCAAAAATTGCCAATGCCGACTATATTTCAAGTCGTCTTGGCGGGATATTGGGAAAAGTTTTCAATTAGCAATAATTGCGCCTCAGATTAACCTCATTGGCTACGATACTGCCACTGTGCAAAGCTACCCATGAATCACATTTCGGTCGCATAATCGGCGGTTGTCTGAATGCCTGGGCATGACTCATAAGCGGAAGAGCTGTTTCAGGCACAGTTGGGTCCCCCCCCCCCCTATATTAGGCATGGCCTAATATGCAAAGGTGTTTCTGCTCTCATAATAATAATAAAAGCCCTCATAATGAAGTGAAATTGCAGATCTAAGAATTCAGCTTATACACATTGGAGTTTACATTAGAAATTTTTATTAAACTGTATTTAGTGCTATTACCGCAAATTTTCTAATCCATTCCATAGACCTGCAAGGTTGTCGGAAGCGATCTGTGACATGAGGCTGCTTCCCACTTCCACCGTCTGCCCAGACCGTTTGGTGGTAACATTTTTTGCCTCTTCAGAGACATCTTCTTCATCTCCTAACCTTTGTCACAACTATTCATAGTAATTCTGAAACGGGGTGGGGTGGGGGAGATATTTTCGAACCATTCAGCCCCTTTTGAAAGTGATTTAGCATTCAGACTCATCATGAGTCTCACCACCAGGAAGTACTTCTAAGACTGTGTTGTTGTTGTTTTTAACAAAGCTTATCAGGAATCAGCAAAGGTAATAGGAACAGAAGAACGTAAGAGAAGTCGTGTTGGATCAAGCCAATGGCCCATCCAGTCCAACACTGTGTCACACAGTAGCCAAAAAACCCAAGCACCATCAGGAGGTCCACCAGTGGGGCCAGGACACTAGAAGCCCTCCCACTGTGCCCCCCCCCAAGCACCCAGAATACAGAGCATCACTGTCCCAGACAGAGAGTTCCAACGATAAGCTGTGGCTAATAGCCACTGATGGACTTCTGCTCCATATGCGTATGCAATGCCCTCTTGAAGCTGTCTATGCTTGTAGCTGCTACCACCTCCTATAGCAGTGAATTCCATGTGTTAATCACCCTTTGGGTGAAGAAGTACTTCCTTTTATCCGTTCTTAGCAATTTCATTGAATGTCCACGAGTTCTCGTATTGTGAGAAAGGGAGAAAAGGACTTCTCTTTCTGCCTTCTCTATCCCATGCATAATCCTGTAAACCTCTCTCATGTCACCCCACAGTTGACATTTCTTCAAGCTAAAGAGCCCCATGCGTTTTAACCTTTCTACATAGGGAAAGTGTTTCAACGCTTTAATCATTCTAGTTGCCCTTTTCTGCACTTTTCCCGATGCTATAATTAGGCTCTCTCTCATGGATTGCTACCTTGACGTGGTGAGAGGGGTTGCGCTGTTCAATGAGGTTGTGGGCTATGCCATGCAGAGCCACCCAAGATGGACAGGCCATAGACAAAATGCCAATGCAGACAAAATGTGATCAACTGGAGAAGGAAATGGCAAACCACTCCAGTATCCTTGCTAAGGAAACCCCACAGACAGTAACAATAAGGGAAATCAACCCAGACTGTTCCCTGGAAGGTCACATGCTGAAGCTGAATTCCAAATACTTTGGCCACCAAATGAGAAGGGAGCACACACTGGGGAAGCCCCTGATGCTGGGAAAGACAGAAGGCAAAAGAAGAAGGGGACGGCAAAAGATGAAATGGCTGGACAGCGTTACTGTTGTAACTAACACCAATTTGAGCAGACTTCAGAAGATGGTGGAAGACAGGAGGGCCTGGTGTGACTTTGCCCATGGGGTCACAAAGAGTCGAACTCGACTGTGTGATTGAACAACAAAAATAATTAGGCTAATGTCTACATTTTGTCAACAGTAACTGACACCGATAGGTTTGTTAGGGGCAATCAGGGCCAGCAAGGCTAACTTCTGGCACCCCGTCCCCTGCACTGATAACACCATAGAGTCACATGGGGGGGAACCCAATTCGGTGCCCCCAGAAGGCTGGCATCCTAGGCAATTGCCTAGCGGCAGGGTTGGCCCTAGGGGCAATTGCATAGTGGATCCAGAAATATGCTTTCCTAGAATCATAGAGTTGGAAGGGACCTCCAGCGTCATCTAGTCCAACCCCCTGTACAATGCAGGAAACTCACAAACACCTCCCCCTAAATTCACAGGATCTTCATTGATCTCAGGTAGCCATCTTGCCTCTGTTTAAAAACCTCCAAGGAAGGAGGGCCAACCACCTCCTGAGGAAGCCTGTTCCACTGAGGAACCGCTCTAACAGTCAGGAAGTTCTTTCTATTGTTGAGCCGGAAGCTCTTTTGATTAAATTTCAACCCATTGGTTCTGGTCCGACCTTGTGGGGTCACAGAAAACAATCCCACCCCATTCTCTATAGGACAGCCCTTCAAGTACTTGATGGTGATCATATAGCCTTTTAGCCGCCTCCTCTCCAGGCTAAACGTGCCCAGCTCCTTTTTCCTGATGAAAAAAAAAGGGGGGGGGGAATCATCATGATCAATGTTCGCTCTAAGCTGCGGAGTCTTGTGAGCAAAAATTCTACTTTCTGAGCTGCTGGCATTAGAGTTGTGAACTACAGGCATTAAAGTTGTGAGCTACGGCATAAATGAATTTCCTCTAGGGCCATTTTTTCTGCGCTGAGACAAAAATGTGTGAGCTGGAGGCTAAAAAATTGTGAGCTAGCTCACACTAACTCAGCTCAGAGGGAACACTGATCACGCTGTACATGTATGCTGAAGGAGTTTTCTCCGCTCATTTTTGTCCTGGCCTACATGGTTCATTGCTCAGATATTTTATCAATACAGACTTGTGCCCATTTGATACCGCAGGAAGTGGTGGTAGCTACTTGGATAGATATTTGTAGCAGAGTCCATCAGGGACTATTAGTTACAAGGTTTAGATGGAACTCTATGTCTGGAGCAGTGATCCTCTGTATTCTTGATGTGTGTGGGGGCAACAGTGGGAAGGATTCTGGAGTTCAGAGCGGCTTACAATCTCCTATATCTCCTCCCCCCACAACAGACGTGATGGTAGAGCTCCTGATGGCACCTGAGTTTTGGTCACTGTGTGACAGAGTGTTGGACTGGATGGGTCATTGAGTCTTGATGGCCTATATTGCAGGGGGGGTGGGTTGTAGCAGAAACTCCTTTGCATGTTAGGCCACACCCCCCTGGTGTAGCCAATCCTCCAAAAGCTTACAGGGCTCTTAGTACAGGGCCTACTGGAAGCTCCAGGAGGATTGGCTACATCAGGGGTGTGTGACCTAATATGCAAAGGAGTTCCTGTTACAAAAAAAGTCCTGCGCCATTGAGTGCATGCGCACAAAAGCATATGCCCAGAATTAAAATGTGTTCGTCTTAAAGGTGCCACTGGACTCAAACTTTGCACTGTGGAGGGGTGAGGACAATATTGTAAGCCACTTCAGGTTTCCACTGGGCAGAAAACCAGGTTAAAAATAACTGCATAAGGGAAATAAAAAAATGAAGTTTTAAAAGAATAAAAACAATGTGAAATGGAAAAGATTGCCGCCTCAAATATGGGCATCTCAAAAATGAGCATGCTAGACGGAATCTTTAAACAGCGAAGTTAAAAAAATAGAGCTATTCAATGCTGAATACTTTCCTTTTGGTGGTTTTTGTGCATCTGATCACTTCTTTGTTTTACACTAGGATAAAGAGGATGCACTTAAAAACCAGGAGAAAGACTATGTGAAGACATCACATCAGTCTTCTGTGCGCAGATTACACAATGCAATCTGGATCCCGCTCTTTGTGCAGCTGGTAAAAGGGCATTATTCACAACCTTTAGACAGCACAAGATGGTCTTTTCCTGTCTTTTTCATGCAAAAGCAAACGTTACACCCCAGCGAACATCACTTTAATGCAATATAATCTTACCCCCTGAAATTTCCAGTTTGGTTTCACGAATTCGGTAATGAATACGGCTTTGTTCCGAAGCGTACCAATGGTCTACAAAGTTTTGGCTGAGGTGAAGTCAAATCTTCTTCTTCTTCTTTTTTTTTAAATAAAAGCTGACACACAAAAAAAATTTGCTAGCTGCGACATTTTTAGAGGCAAAATTACAGTACGCCTGTGCAATCAGCAGCATTCAGGCTCACAGCGGGAGCAAAATTAGAAATGGTGGGAGGGGAAGCTCCAGCTCTTAATGAAATGTACAACAGTATGCAACACATGTCCTCGCATTTGGGGACTAATAATAAACACCTTTTCCTTTTGCTGAGACCCTATTAGTGGCAAATGACACCGAGCAAAAGAAAACAACAACAAAAAAGGCCTGTCTGTACAAAGGAGGGTATGACCGCCCTACTCTATTTTCGCTTCTATAGACAGCGTATGGCGACCCCAGCCCCTATTTCAGCCTCGGTTCCTTCCTCCTGAATTTTACCTCATGACTACTGAACAAAAGGGGTGGGTATAATATGGGTTTCTCAATACTAGTCTCTTCGGGGGTTTTGTTATGTTTTGTTTTCAGATGGATGGAGAACTCAATATGTAGGGGATCACAGCAGCTTTGATGGTTATTCCCAATTTACAGGCACCAGAGAACTTAAAAGTAAACCACAGAATTTTATTTACACACAGTCTCTAACTGGGGGATGGGAGGTATTTACATGGGCTATATTGTATCTCCGATAAATAACAGTTGCTAAATAGTTCAGGCTTTGTAGTACAGATTTTACTGAGGTCTCTCGGGGTTCACAGTTCATATATTCTTCACTCTCCAACACTATTTTAGGTTGGCCTCTTGGGCTTAATGTGTCTGGTCTCTTGAGCCGACTGGTGTCTCTACTCCCAGCCCTTCTGACTCCTCTAGACCCACATCTCTCCCTCATCAACCTCGTTAGTTCTTAAGAGAAGTGTATATGTTTCTGTGACCTCTCAGGTCTTTCACTGTGACTCTCCTTTTGTCACACTCAGCCCCTTGGCTGTCTCTACAGAGCTAGCAGCGAGCTTCACTTCACTAGAAGTCTCTCCTCAGCTCCTGTCTCAGCTCCTTCTCAGCTGATCATTCCCTGTCTCTTCAGCTCTCTGCTGAAAAACCAACTGCTCTCTTCAACTGTCTCCCTCTGACAGTTATTCACTGATGAGTCACCAGCCGTTAACTGTCAATCACTCCTCCTGAGAGTTCCAAGCACTCCGGCCCCCCACCCTCAGATCACCTGACTCAGACTCTATGAGTCTTTAGTTTTTCTATTAACCCTTCCATTATCATCACAGAGGGAAATGCAGCTGGCCATTATAGAGGGACGTGACTTCAGCATAGACAGGGAAGTCTAGGGTCTCAATACTTCTCCCTCAGTTCATCCAGGTGGGCAGCTGTGTTGGTCTGAAGCAGTAGAATGAAGCAGGAGTCGAGTAGCACCTTTAAGACCAACAAAGTTTTATTCAGAATGTAAGCTTTCGTGTTCTCTAAGCCAGCAGTCCCCAACTGGAGAGCCAGTTTGGTGTAGTGGTTGAGTGTGCGGACTCTTATCTGGGAGAACCGGGTTTGATTTCCTACTCCTCCACTTGCAGCTGCTGGAATGGCCTCGGGTCAGCCACAGCTCTGGCAGAGGTTGTCCTTGAAAGGGTAGTTTCTGGGAGAGCTCTCTCAGCCCCACCTACCTCACAGAGTGTCTGTTGTGGGAAATGAAGGTAAAGGAGATTGTGAGCTGCTCTGAGACTCTGAAATCTGGAGTGGAGGGAAGGATATAAATCCAATGTCATATTATTATTATTATTATTATTATTATTATTATTATTATTATTATTATTATTATTATTATTATTATTATTATTATTATTACTACTACTACATTGTAATTTATAATGAAATAATTATACAACTCATGGCCCAGTTGCTAACAGGCCATGGACCGGGACAGGTCCACGGGCCAGGGCTTGGGGACCCCTGCTCTAAGCACACTTCATCAGACAATAGTAAGGAGCGGCAAGCAGTCCTAAATATAGAGAAAATGGGCTGTGGGTTAGTATGCAGAGTCATGGAAATGGATTTTTTAGTGGATTAAAAGACCAGACCCCATCTCATGATTCTTTTAATCTGCTAAAAAAAAAATAATTCCATGACTCTGCATACTAACCCACAGCCCACTTTCTCTATATTTAGGACTGCTGGCCATTCCTTACTATTGTCTGATGAAGTGTGCTTAGAGCACACAAAAGTTTACGTTCTGAATAAAACTTTGTTGGTCTTAAAGGTGCTACTTGACTCCTGCTTTGTTCTCTCTAGGTTGCCAGCTCTGGGTTAATAATAACAATAACTTTTATTTATATCCCGCCCTCCCCGCCAAGGCAGGCTCAGGGCGGCTCACAACACATAAATACAATACATAGTAAAACCATACTACACAATAATTACAAATAGATAAAACCATCATTTAAATCGACTTATATTAAATTAACATTATGGTGCTATAACTCAGATCTTTTATAAAATTCAGTGGCTAAAAAGCATCTTCAGCGAACCTATCTTGGCTCAGCATTAAGTGAAGGCCATTTTAAAGAGAAAGGTCTTGCAGGCCCTGCGGAATTGGTCCAAACACCACAGGGCCCGTACTTCCTCCGGGAGCTGGTTCCACAGTAGTGGAGCTGCAATAGAGAAGGCCCGTTCCCAAGTAGTCTTCAATTTGGCCTCCCTTGGCCCAGGGATATTCTGCTGGTTCTTTCCAGCTGACCTCAGTGCTCTCTGGGGTTCATATGGGGAGAGACAGTCCCTCAAGTAGGCAGGTCCTCGGCCATATAGGGCTTTGTATCAAACTCAATACACCATCGGCAGCCAGTGCAGTCCGCGCAGCCCTGGCTGTATGTGGGAGCCCCAACAACAGTCTTGCCGCCACGTTCTACACCAGCTGCAGCTGCCAGGTTTGGCACAAGGGCAGCCCCATGTAGAGGGCATTACAGTAATCCGGGCTCAGGACGGCTAACAATGTTTTAAAATCAACAATTCATCTTAAAAACAAGACAATATAATAAAACAGTAATATAGAGGTAATGTGCAAGCACCAGTCATTTCCGACTCTGGGGTGACGTCGCATCACGTTTTCACGGCAGGATTTTTATGGGGTGGTTCGCCATTGCCTTCCCCAGTCATCTGCACTTCCCCCCAGCAAGCTGGGTACTCATTTTACCGACCTCGGGAGAATGGAAGTGTCAGAACTTGGATGAACTTCAGACGATTCCAATACTTGTTACAAGTTAGGATCTTTATTGAGGAACTACAGTACTAGAGCAACGAAATAACAGTAATGCCAATTCTTGGCAGTTGGTTACATTTTATGCCATCAGTAAAGCACAATAAAACAATCATTCACACGGTCTCAGACAAGTGTCTCTTTTCCCAGCCTTCGTTATCAGAAGAGAGGAGGCTCCCCTGTTGTGAAGGCCAAATGGCCTGTCTTCAAAGGGCACCTGTGGATGTTAAGCAGAGACTATCTGCCGCCTGCCCTACTGCCCTAAATATTTGGCATAGCACAGGGGCCAGGGTTAATTGCTGTGGTCAGGCACTCTATGTTATTACTAAGTTACAGCATGGAGTCAGTTTGGTCAAGGCAAGTAAAGCTAAAGTTACAAGTTCTGACAGGAAGACTGAGTCAACTTCGAGCCAGCTACTTGAACCCAGCTTCTGCTTGGGATTGAGCTCAGGCTGTGAGAATTTGGACTGCAGTACTGCAGCTTACCACTCTGTGCCACGGAACTCTTACAGCAATATACCAACTTACAACAACAAGAAGATAGAAGATATTGGATTTATATCCCACCCTCCACTCCAAAGAGTCTCAGAGCGGCTCACAATCTCCTTTACATTCCTCCCTCACAAGAGACACCCTGTGAAGTGGGTGGGGCTGGAGAGGGCTCTCACAGCAGCTGCCCTTTCAAGGACAACCTCTGCCAGAGCTATGGCTGACCCAAGGCCATTCCAGCAGCTGCAAGTAGAGGAGTGGGGAAGCAAACCCGGTTCTCCCAGATAAGAGTCCACACACTTAACCACTACACCAAACTGGCTCTCCTTCTTCATGGCATAAATCTTCGGGTTCTGGGACTCTGCAGATGCAGTGGTGCTGATCGACGGGTTTTCGTGTGTATTGTCCTGCAAACATGCCCGTTTACACAAAAGCGAATTACACCATTCGCCATCTCTCTAAAAATGGCAAAACTCTAAGACAGAAGACTAGAAAAGCCAGGCTCAATTGTTGTGCTAGTATTTTCTTTTTTTACACTGGTTCAAATTAACTGGACAAAGAGAGCAGCTGTTGGGAGCGTTTTACTGTTGTGTTACATGGGAGGAAACACAATGAGAAGCAAAATATACATATTGGAGTGTTATTTTAAGCGGAAAATTATAAAGAGAAATTTTGGGGTACAAAAGCCTGCTTTCTTTCGGATTGTTCCAAGTCAGTCGGTTATACTGCAAAATAAAAGTCACGGCAACTTGGCATGAAAAAGTGAGTACAAACAGAAAACAAGTTAATTAAAATATTATATACATTTAAGAAAAAGGTTGAAAGGGGAATTTTTAAAAAATTCAACAGTCATATAACAGTCATAAAAATTCATCAATCATATAACTATGTTGTATGTATTTTATCACCTACAAAGACAGGCAAGCTGAGAACTTCCTACGAATATAGGAGGTAGGGGTGGAATTCTAGCAGGAGCTCCTTTGCATATTCAGCCACACCCACCTGATGTAGCCAGTCCTCCAAGAGCTTACAAAAAAAGAGCCTTGTAAGCTCTTGGAGGATTGGCTGCATCAGGGGTGTGTGGCCTAATATGCAAAGGAGCTCCTGCTAGAATTTCACCCCTGGTAATAGGTTACCAGCTGGACCAGACCAGTGGTCCATCAAGTCTTCCACACATCGGCCCTCCAGGACAACTGCTTGGCTGCTGTATGAAAGAGGATGAACAAAACAGAATACTGAGATCCAGGCCTTCTGACATTGCCTTCTAGCACTGGTGTTCAGAGGTTTACTGCCTCCAGATGTAGAGGTTCTCTTAATTCACCATGGCTAGTAGATATCAATGGACTTCTCCTCCATGGATCTGTCAAATCCCCCTTTTAAAGGCATCCAAGTGCATGGCCCTCACTACATACTATATCCACTGGGAGTTCATTACACAATTTCAGGGCTTTTTTTGTAGTTATTAATCTGATTTTTAATCTGGCTTTTATACTCTGAATCAATGGAAATTTTAGCACTCTTCTGAGGTAAAGCCAGGTGGAAAGTGTATTGTAGCATTATGCTTGAGCAGGGCTTTTTTTGTAGCAGGAACTCCTTTGCATATTAGGTCACACACCCCTGATGGAGCCAATCCTCCTGGAGCTTACAGTAGGTCCTGTACTTACTGGGGATTACTCACTGAGTAAATGTGCTTCTTTTTGTCCACCTTGAATCTATGGCCTATCAAGCTCATAGTGTGATCCTCCAGCTCTAGTATAATTGGAGAGAGAAAGAAAAATGAACATAAGAGAACTTAAGAGAAGCCATGTTGGATCAGGCCAATGGTCCATCCAGTCCAACATTCTGTGTCACACAGTGGCCACAAAAACAACAAACTAGGTGACATCAGGAGGTTCATCAGTGAGCCAGGACACCCGAAGCCCTCACTCTGTTGCGCCTTCCAAGGGGAAACTTGTTCAAATTCCCTCAGTTACACCTGAGGTGAGCTCCTGCACGATTACCTCAGTGTCCCCAGGTAGGGTTGCTAGGTCTTTCCTAAAACCATCGTAGAAGATGCGATGGTCAAAAAGGGACGGGTTTAGCAGAGGAAATCTGAATTCAGTCCAAAGGTCATTGTCCTTGTGCAGCATGGCGCCTCACCACAAATCCGTGAAAACACACCGATGATTGACTTTTTCTCCCACGGAGACACATCTAATGTGGATGCCAGCAGGACAAACAATGTGCTTTGCATTCTTTGCAGAGGCAAGGGAGGTGGGATCAGCATACAAGGGAAATTAAATCACATCTGAATTTCCTCCGCCTGACAAATTACCTCTGTTACATCGCATGTCTCTATTCAATTTAGCCAATATTCTGGTGGTCCAGCATTATTTAACTATGATTAAACCCACTTAAAGCCAAATTATCTCCCCACCCCTGCCCCCCTCTTCCGCACCTCCATCAAAGTTGCCGGGTGGAAGGCCAGTGCTTTTCCAGCTCGTTCTCCCCATTTATTCCCCATTTGCACCAGAGGAGCCAAGTTTGATGGTAACCTTGACCCAATCGGCAACTGAGAATCATTTAAAAAGATAAAGTTTTGATCTCGGAGGGTGAAAGGTTTATAAAAAGATGCTCTCAAAATTTAATCTGCCTAGAAAGGAACACGAATCCGTAGTGTGAGAAATGCTTTTTTTAAGGTTTTGTGTGTGTGTGAAGGAGGGAGGATTAAATAGCTTTTGACCTCTCTTTCAAGGCGGGAGGGGGATGCAAATACTTGTTCCTTTTGCTACTTGGATGGCAATCATTGCAATCTAACGGCGCTCCACGGAGCCTCCCTCCCCTCTCTGTAGGACCCCTCCAGCTGTTATTACCAAACTCACTTTGTTACATGACTAATTGAGTGCATCAGGACAACTGGATAAAAGCTTTTTATGACCCGACCTTTTGGGATTTTAAGATTAGACGCTAGTCATTTATCTCCTTGCTTTGAAATTTTCATGATCTAGCGATAGATAGAGGAATGGGGGAGGGGGGGGTTATGATAAACCTTTCGAGCAGAACTGTGAAGCTCAGATTGAAGCCAAGTTTAATTTGGATGCGTCGATATGGGCACCGCTTTGCAGCTGACATAGCGTATGGTATGGGATTCACCCCCACCCACCCCCAGATTAAGGGTAAATTTGTATACATGGAGCTTCTTTCTGTGCTGGCTCTTCTTGATGTATTAGCACGGCAGACGAGAACAGCAACAGGTATGTTTGCCATGCTAGTGGCATAACTGAAAGGGTGAACTTGGGTCAGATACACATGCATCATCCATACACTTAGCAGTTAATTGACTGGGATTCAGGTTGGTTCGTAAATGCATGGGGTCTCTTGACTTCTTTACCCTTGATCAAGTCCATAGGCGTCTTCTGTGACCTTAAAGCATAAGCTATTGTGAGCTACTTCAAGAAATGCATCAAGACCATGATAATAAACTCAAGAGGCTTTTAAGATACTCCCCCCCCCCAATGCATAAGACTAACATGGCTAGGTTATTGTACGCATTTGATTGTTGACAACCGAGCGTTTGAATGGATGAGAAGCATTGAAAAGTGTTATGCGGTGATATGAACGTGCTCACAAATGGAAGTCACCGCTTGAAGTTGAGGTTACCAAATAGTAAATGCATGGTGCCTGTGGACTGCCTTTTGGCAGAATTTGCCCTGACAAACCGTTGCCCATTAGCAACAAGTTAATTTGCTTTGGCCTAATGATAGGATTGTAAAGCTCTGGTAGGGATTGTCGACATTATGAGCAACAACTGGAGACCTCATGACCACATTCAATGATCATAAGAACATAAAAAAAGGCATGTTGGATCAGGCCAATGGCCCATCCAGTCCAACACTCTGTGTCACAAAGTGGCAAAAAAATTTATATATACACACACACTGTGGCTAATCTAAACCCCTCTTGAAGGTGGCTATGCTTGTGGCCGCCACCACCTCCTGTGACAGTGAATTCCACATGTTAATCACCCTTTGGGTGAAGAAGTACTTCCTTTTATCCGTTTTAACCTGTCTGCTCAGCAATTTCATCGAATGCCCACGAGTTCTTGTATTGTGGGAAAGGGAGAAAAGGACTTCTTTCTCTACCTTCTCCATCCCATGCATTATCTTGTAAACCTCTATCATGTCACCCCGCAGTCGACGTTTCTCCAAGCTAAAGAGTCCCAAGCGTTTCAACCTTTCTTCATAGGGAAAGTGTTCCAGCCCCTTTAATCATTCTAGTTGCCCTTTTCTGGACTTTCTCCAATGCTATAATATCCTTTTTGAGGTGCGGCGACCATTAATTGTAACCAAATATAGGGGCTGATAACAGACCGGCACTTTGGGTTGACTCAGAGACACCTTCAGAAGGCAACATCTGCCACCCACCCATGTCCCGCACTCACCCTGTCCTCCACTTGGCTCGAAAAGCTACCACTTCGGAAGCAGTAGCAAATGTTTGGGTCGGCCGTGAGTCACCTCCTCGATGTCAGGAAGGGGAAGGGTGCACACAAGGCGACTTGGCAGAGTGGGAGCCCCAAGCCATTTCCAGCTTTGTTTTTCTTTACAGGCCTATCACAGTGGTTGTGCGCATGAGTGCTCAACCCATTAAAAAAAAACAGAGCAGCAACTTCTGAGGCATCTCCCCGTGTGGAGGCTCCTGGCCGCCTCACACACGGAATGGGGTCGTCTCACCGGGGATCGTATG
Source organism: Heteronotia binoei (assembly GCF_032191835.1). Taxonomy (NCBI): domain Eukaryota; kingdom Metazoa; phylum Chordata; class Lepidosauria; order Squamata; family Gekkonidae; genus Heteronotia; species Heteronotia binoei. The sequence continues at coordinate 125,059,963 of NC_083229.1, forward strand.
GAGGCTCCGGGATGGCTCTTTTTTAGTTGGCCCACCTCCCTGCTACACCAAATTGCCCATCTGCTATCAGCCAGGGACTACCAACCAAGGTCCAACCAGCTTTTTTTTTTTTGGCCGCTGTGTGACACAGAACGTTGGACTGGATGGGCCATTTGGCCTGAACCAATGTGGGACTGGTGAGTGTGGAAGGAGAGATCCCCTTTCATGTCCACAAAAGGCTACACACAGGGGGGGGGTTTGTAGCAGGAGCTCCTTTGCATATTGGGCTACACACCCCTGATTTAGCCAATCCTCCAAGAACTTACAGGACTCTTAGTAGAGGACCTATGATAAGCTCTTGGACGCAGGGTCATATCTAGGGGGGGGCAGAGGGGGATGCTTGCCCCGGGTGCTGACAGGGGGGGTGCCAAATTGGGTATGGAGTCCATTGTATTCTATGGGACCATAAGACAGAATGGCCCATAAGGGGCATCATTTTTTAATTCCCCCCCTCAAAAAACATAGATCCGGTCCTGCTTGGATGATTGGCTACATAGAGGGGGGTGTAGCCTAATATGCAAAGGTGTCACGTTCTCAGGGTGCAGGCAGGTGGGAGTCCACAGTCAGTCCAAGTTCAAAGTCCAGGAAGTCAAGCAGGAGCCAAGTCACCAAAGCAAAATCACAAACCGGAATCAGAAGTCAGTGTCCAAAAGCCAAAGAGTCAGGGTGCCAGGGAATTCAAGCAGGTCAGGATCAGGCAGCAGCAAGGTTACCAGGTCCTGGGTGGGAATTATATGGGAGCCTCAATCAGCCTGCTACCTGGGTGGCAGTGACTCTGCTAGAACTCAGGACTGAGAGATCTGAAGCATCAGCATGCCTCATGTCTTCGCTCTGAAAGTTCTTTCTGAAGCCTACTTAGAACTCTTGAGATGGGAGGGGGGAAGCTTGGAGGAGATTGATCGTCAACTGCTGACCCTGGTGCCTGGAATGTGGGGAGAGTGATTGATGGGCCAGCTGTTGGTTGTTTGGCTGAGGAACTGACTGGCAACTCTTCCAGGTCTGTTAACCCTTCCAGCTTCCCCTCAACAGGGCTCATGACAAAAGGCTACAACCCCCCCCCCCCCCCCCGGCTACACTAGGGCCAAGAGACATGCATGGACAAAAGCCGCGTGGGACAGAGCCTCAGAGACTGTAGTAATACAGAAAAATGGGGGAGACTGAGTGAAAAAGAAGAAGAAGATATTGGATTTATATCCTGCCCTCCACTCCGAAGAGTCTCAGAGCGGCTCACAATCTCCTTTACCTTCCTCCCCCGCAACAAACACCCTGTGAGGTGGGTGGGGCTGGAGAGGGCTCTCACAGCAGCTGCCAGATCTATGGCTGACCCAAGGCCATGCTAGCAGGTGCAAGTGGAGGAGTGGGGAATCAAACCCGGTTCTCCCAGATAAGAGTCCACACACTTAACCACTACACCAAACTTGCTCTCCAAAGCTGCTGGGGTCTACCCTGGGGGAAATGCCCAGCTTGTGGAGGAGGAAATGACTGAATCCACATCCCAAGACAAGGTTGCTGAAATGACAGGGCTACTACCAAGGGATTGTATTTGATCAGTAGTCTCCAAGCAGCAGTTGAAGGTTCTTATATCAGGCCTCTCAGCCCTGCACTTCCTGATGTACCAGAGGAGGTCTGAATTCTGGAAGTCCTTCAGTCACCAGCACATCTTCCTCCGGAGAAGAGCTTGCAGAAGAGAGGCACCCTGCTGCCAGGAAAGCACTGCATCCTCAAGGGATAGCTTCTGTCAAGGTTTCTCGTCATCATTGTTCTTTGCTTTATGCCCCGTGTTTTTTAAAAACATGTGGCTCCAAGTCTGATTGCATGTGCTAATGACATCTCCAATGAGATTCTAGTAAGAGAGGTATTCATATTCACGAAGCCCGCCTGAGTTCCTTTGTGCAGACATTACTGGTGTGATCGAAGATCATGCTCTGACGTTAAAATGCAAACCGGGTTTCCTCGAGATGCGACGAAGCTATATAAAGCAATCTGCCTGCTATTCGTTTAAGCAATTCAGCAAGACAGAACCCAATATTTGAGTCATTCAAGAGACAAACCTGTTCAGATTAATATCTGATAACAACTTGAACATCATGTTTTCTAGGGTTGCCGGGTCTGTCGGATCAGCCAGTGGGAGACCGGGAGCGGGGAGGGAAACAGCCGGAAATAAATGCAACATGCCCGCGTCACCTGGAAATGACTTAAGCTTGTCAGGGATGTTGGGGCTGATGCTCTGGTTTCAGGGCCAGATCTAGGGAGAGCAGAGGGGGCGCTTGCCCCAGGTGCCACTGGAAGGGGGGGGCACCAAATTGGGTTTGGAGTCCATTCTTTTCTATGGGCCCATAAGTTAGAATGGGCCCATAAGGGAGCATCATTTTTTAGATTTTGCCCCCTCCCTCAAAAAACATGTAGATCTGGTCCTGTCTGGTTTGTGGACAAAACCTCTGTAGTAGAATTAGCTTCTACCATAGAGTTTTGCCAACAAAATAGATGTCCCTGACATGCCTGCATCACTTCTGGGTGATGTAGGCACATCACATTTGTTTCCAGCTTCTTGCCTATTAAGAACATAAGAGAAGCCATGTTGGATCAGGTCAATGGCCCATCCAGTCCAACACTCTGTGTCACACAGTGGCCAAAAAACCATCAAGAGGTCCACCAGTGGGGCCAGGACACTAGAAACCCTCCCACTGTGCCCCGCAAGCACCCAGAATACAGAACATCACTGCCCCTATTTTTTGATGGGGAGTAATTTCCAGTGGGCCAGAGGTGGAGAGGAGGGCCCAAAACCGGGGGACACTCGCCCACGCCAAGGGGTCTGGCATCTCAAATGTTTCCCCTCTCCAAAATGTGTATTGCCTCTTGTCCTCTTGCAGCGATGGACTAGTTGCAGAATTAATAACTGACGGCTTACCACTCCATTGCAATTCAGAAAATATCTTCCAGGGCTTTGTAGAGAGAGAAAAGGTTTGCGTCGGAGCGCGCCTCTTCTTTTCCCTCTCGCTGAGCTGAACTGACATCATTCCCAAAGAGAAGATGACAGAGGAAATAGATGCGAATGAGGATACACTATCCATTTCAGGCACACATGCTGGCAATGAAATAGATATTGATGGGCTCCCACTGTGGGGGATTTTACCATTCCGCTGGGCTCCACACTGTTGTATTTATGACACATGCTACCAAGAGAAATATAGAATCTTATTGTTCCGTGCAATCCTTTTTCGAGAGGGAAAGATCTGAAGCATCTCAAAGGCTGAAGACAGAGGCAATATTGTCACAGAAGCTGCCGGAGGTTCTTCACCCCGTACATTGGGGGTCTGGCTCTGCAATACACATAAGCAAACATGCATGCTAATTTGATGGGTACTGATTGTTCAGAAGTGGAGGGAATCCTGGGCTTACTTGGGGAGCCTACAGGAAGGGACCATCCACCCTCCCTCGGAAGGAACCCCTCTGTCAAATATCTCTTGATGGCATCCCCTGGTTGGATTGGAAGAGTAAAGGGTCAGGATCTGACCATGGCAGGGCTGTAGATAGCAGGGGTGCACTGCGGGTGGTATGGAATCATAGACTCATGCAGTATTGTGTTCAGTTTCGGGCACCACATTTTAAGAAGGATCTAGACAAGCTGGAACGGGTCCAGAGCAGGGCGATGAAGATGGTGAGGGGTCTGGAGACCGATGAAGAAAGGTTGAAGGAGCTGGGCCTGTTTAACCTGGAGAGGAGGTGTCTGAGAGGTGATACAATCACCATCTTCAAGGACTTGAAGGGCTGTCCTACAGAGGATGGTGCAGAATTGTTTTCCGTGACCCCAGATGGTAGGACCAGAACCAATGAGTTGAAATTAAATCAAAAGAGTTTCCAGCTCAACATTAGGAAGAAATTCCTGACCTTTAGAGCAATTCCTCAGTGGAACAGGCTTCCTCAGGAGGTGGTAGGCTCTCTTTCTTTGGAGAGTTTTAAACGGGCTAGATGGCCATCTGACAGCAATGAGGATCCTGTGAATTTAGGGGGAGGTGTTTGTGAGTTTCCTGCATTGTGGAGGAGGTTGGACTAGATGACCCTGGAGGTACCTTCCAACTCTGTGCTTCTATGATTCTATGAGTTGGCAGGGGCCCTTCAGACCATCTAGTCCAACCCTCTGCTCCTTGCAGGATCAGACTAAAACTGATAATAATAAATAATCATCCAGCCACCTTTTGAAGACTTCCAACACTGGTAGTATTGGGTTAAGAACATAAGAGAAGCCATATTGGATCAGGCCAATGGCCCACTCTAGAACCTGCAGCACCCCCTCCCAATCTTCCTTCATCTTCCCTTTCACTGAAAGAGAAGATTGGGGTTGGGCGCTGCAGATTCTCTAGGGGACACCGCCCCCCAGTGCGCCCCCTGCTGGCAACAGCCCTGGACCTGCATCAAGTAGAGAAACTTTTTTTTTTAAATTGAGGCCTTGTGGGTTCCCATGGGGCAACATAACCCAGGGTGATGAATGGGCCAAACACAGGTGATCCCCCCCATCCCACATCAAAATATCAAATTTAGTCATAGGTTCATAGAGAAGATCAGGGCACTTTGTTGTAGAAAAAGCCCAGCAGGGACTCATTTGCATACTAGGCCACACCCCCTAATATTACCATTGTTTCACACAAAGAGTTTTTGTAGGAAAAGCCCAGCAGGGACTCATTTACATATTAGACCATACCCCCTGACATCACAATTGTTTCATGCAGAGATTTTTAGAGGGAAACCCCAGCAGGGACTCATTTACATATTAGACCACACCCCTTGACATCACCATTGTTTCACACAGGGCTTTTTAAAAGAAAAAGTTCAGCAGGAGCTCATTTGCATGTTAGGCCACACCCCCTGACACCAAGCCAGCAGGAACTGTGTTCCTGTGCATTCCTGCTCAGGAAGGAAGCCCTGCAGAAGATACAGTGATACCTCCAGTACACAGCGGAATCTATGGTTGGAGGCACTCCATTCTTCATAGCACTTTTACCCAGCCATGACAAATCTGCGCTGGGGATGTAGAGCAGGGGTGGCCAACGGTAGCTCTCCAGATGTTTTTTGCCTACAACTCTCATCAGTCCCAGCAAACAGCCATGCTGGCTGGGGCTGATGGGAGTTGTAGTAAAAAAAAACCATCTGGAAAGCTACCGTTGGTCACCCCTAATGTAGAGGATGGCTCCTGGTGATCACATTCTCCACAGCTGCCTTTAGTGGCCCATTTCTTCAGAAAAAAGGTCGACTGAATGGGATGGGTGGACCTCCTTCCTGGCCCCCATTGCGCTGTGAAAGATCAGTCAACAGAGGCTATTTACTCTACGGTTCATGAGTCAAATCGATTCCCCACTAGCCTTATGCCGCTCTCACACTCCTCTTCTCTGCGGGGCTTCCATCAGATTTCACACTATCTGCCCGGGGGCTGCAACTCGCTTTGCCTTTTTTGCGCAGCGAGATCGTTTTTAGAGGCTCTTGTTTGCTGCGTGAAAGAGGCAGAGCTAGTTGCAGCCCTGGGGCAGACAGTGTGAAATCCAACAGATGTCCCGTGGGGAAGAGGAGAGTGAGAGCGACTTCAGGCTAGTGGGGAATTTCATTTTTCATTTTTCATTTTATTTGAATTATATCCCGCCCTACCCCACCGAGGCGGGCTCAGGGTGGCTCACAACATAATAATTCTAACAACAAGGTTAAAAATTAAAATACAATAATAATGTACATAATTAAAACAACCAATATATCAATCAATGTCAGTATGCTATCTTATTGTCTTCCTTCAGAATATTTCAACGCCGGTCAGTTATAAGCCAACCGGAAGAGGACTGTCTTACAGGCCCTGCAGAACTGTCCAAAGTCCCGCAGGGACCTGACCTCTTCCAGTAGCTGGTTTCACCAGCAAGGGGCTGTGATTGAGAAGGCCCTGTCCCTAGTTGACTTCAGCTGGGCCTCCTTTGGCCCGGGGATTACAAGCAGATTTCGAGAGCTGGATCACAGCACTTTCTGGGGAGCATATGGGAAGAGACGGTCCCTAAGGTAGGGACAAAGCTGGGACCGATGGTATGAGGAAAGAAGAGTGAGGCCGGTTTACCAAGAAAATATGTATGACATCCCTGGCCTCAAGTAATATTTTTGACATGTGTGTGGATACTTCCCCCCCCCTCATTATAATGTGCCTTAGGCAGATAATTAACACTGTCCTTAAATATGGTTTCTCTCAGGGCCTATACGAGAACCTCCTGCACACGGGGAAGTAACACTGGGAAAACAGCTGATTTCTAAAGCACAGGGCTTTTTTTTCATAGCAGGAACTCTTTTGCATATTAGGCCGCACACTTCTGATGTAGCCAATCCTCCAAGAGCTTACAGGGCTCCTCGTACAGAGCCTACAATAAGCTCCAGGAGGATTGGCTGCGTCAGGGGTGGGTGGCCTAACATGCAAAGGAGTTCCCACTACAAAAAAAAAAAAAAGCCCTGTTCAAGCATAATGCTACAATATACTTTCCACCTGGCTTTACCTCAGAAGAGTGCTAAAATTTCCATTGATTCAGAGTGTAAAAGCCAGATTAATAACCAGTGTCAGCTGCACTCAATATATAATAACTAATTTTAAACAGCTGCACTAGTTTCCAAATAGGTTTAAAAAAAAAAAAAAAAGCTTCCTCCATTTGCTCGTATAGGCATCTTGAAGTTCTAAAGAGGCATAACTCAAGGATAAGCTTTTATGATAAATAGCCAAGCGCTAACGGCTGTGACTCTTACAATATTTGTTAAGGAACATAGCTCTACGTCAAGGCATGAGTCACTGTCACTGCTACGCACTTAGGGACTCCTTCAACAGCTCTGAGAAATCGAACCTGTATCCTTGCTATGTTTTGACTACAGCCATCAGGCAAAATAAAGTAACCTACTATAAGTTACCTAAGAGGCACCGTTTTTGCTATGTGACCATGCATTATGGTAGGAATAGATAATCTGCCTTTGACATAACAGAACAGAGTAATCACTCCAACAGTTGGGTTAGAATGGATAAAAGGAAGCACTTCTTCATCCAAAGAGTGATTAATGCATGTCACAGGAGGTGGTGGCAGCTACAGGCATAGATAGCTTCAAGAGGGGATTGGAGGTCCATCAGTGGCTAATAGCCACAGGGTATAGATGGAACTCTCTGTCTGGGGCAGTGATGCTCTGTATTCTTGGTGCTTTGGGGAGGGGCACAGTGGGAGGGCTTCTAGTGTCCTGGCTCCACTAGTGGACCTCTTGATAGCACCTGGTTTTTTTGGCCACTGTGTGACACAGAGTGTTGGACTGGATGGGCCACTGGCCTCATCCAACATGGCTTCTCTTATGTTCTTAAGCAGATTGGGCACTATCAAGTCATGACCAACTCATAGTGACCCCAGGGCCATGTGGTATTCAAGGCAACTGATGAGCAAATATGGTTTGCCATTGACTTCCTCTGCACAGCATATGAACATATGAAGCTGCCTTATACTGAATCAGACCCTCGGTCCATCAAAGTCAGTATTGTTTACTCAGACGGGCAGCGACTCTCCAGAGTCTCAAGCTGAGGTTTTTCATGCCTTTTTGCCTGGACACTTTTTAGTTGGAGATGCCAGGGAATGAACCTGGGACCTTCTGCTTACCAAGCAGATGCTCTACCACTGAGCCACCGTCCCTCCCCAAGCATCCCTCCCACAGCCTCCCTTGGTAGTCTCCCATCCAAGTACTATCTGTGGCTGACTCTGCTTAATTTCCAGGATCTGGGCTACAATGCTGTTTTCTAACTATTTCAGGGCTTCGGGGGAGGGGGGCAGATTAATTCCAAACCTGAGTCCCTAACTGTGGCAGGCAAAGCATCATGAACTTCTGCTTGAATAGCATTTGCATTATTTTTATAAGTGCTGGTTGTTTGTGATTTCCCCTTTCACTGTATTTTGGAGTTTTGCACAGCACAAATGCAGGCAAAACGATAAAATATGTATTACAGGTGAGAGCAATTAAATGATCCGCAGCATATTTCCTCGTTTTGGGTCCAGAATGTATTTGAATGCTCAAGGCACTTTAATTACCTAGTGAATTCCCCAGATACTCTGCTTCCTCTGTTTACTTTCCACATAATTCAGTTAATTAATTTTATCACTCAATAAGTTTTGACCTTCAGATCACGCCTCAGGTTATTGTACCGGTCTAGTTGTACTGCTACCCTTACTAAAGATGGGCACAAACTGAGAAAACAAGAGGGTTGGTTTGTGGTTCGTGGAGCCATACAAACCACAAATGATGAACTGTCATGAGCCTCCCTAGTTACTGAACCAGTTTGTTTTGTGAGGGTTATCAAGGATTTTTTTTTTTTAGCAGGAATGCACAGAAACTGTGTTCCAGCTGGCTCGGCCAGGGCTCCAGCTCAAAAAAGGTACTCTTTGTAGTCCGAAGATCAGGTAGGGTTGCCAGGTGATGGCTGGTACCCGCCATGAGAGGGCTTGAAGGAGACACGATTGGTGTGACAGCATGACATCGTTTCTAGGGGAACCAGAAGTGATGTCATGATGTTCTACGGATCACTGGGAACTCTATGGTAAAGCTATGTCACGACGTCATACCAATGGCAATTTCTGCCCCCTCTCCCCCTGTCCCGGTCCTGCCGACTGACAGAGAGCCATCGCAAGAAGCAGGGGTTAAGAGAACATAAGAACTTCTGGGAAAGAAATGCCTTCTTTTTGACCCAGGTTTATTAGCAATAGAATCATTGACAGGCATTCTCACATTCTGACATGTTACTGTTTTATGGTTTCCCACGCGAATGGAACCCAGATCAAAGGTTTTCTGATTTTGTTAATTTTACTATTCTGCTATTGTTTTTTTAACTTTGTACCACTTGGCATTCCAAACCCCACCAGCTATGTGTGGCTCTGCTTATTGTACCTCATCCCTCATCTAAAGAAGTGTGCATGCGCACGAAAGCTTACGTTCTGAATAAAACTAAGCTGGTCTTAAAGGTGCAATCGACTCCTATTTTGTTCTACTGCTTCAGACCAACACGGCTGCCTATTTGGATCTATCTGCATAAGACAATAAGAGAAGCCAAGTTGGATCAGGCCAATGGCCCACCCAGTTCAACACTCTGTGGCCAACCCCCCCCCCCCATAAGAACATAAGTTTGCCATCAGGAGTCCCCAAAACGTTGGTTCTAAGAGAACACCAGACCCTACCTGTAGTTTGGCAACTCTAGCCACGTATATTGAAAGAACAGGTCATATTGTCTAGTTAAAAGGATGCCTATGTCTACTCTGTGTTGACAGCACTGCTAGAGCTGTAACAGGGATGGCTCTCATTGGTAACAGAAACCTAGGATTGCCAACCTCCAGATAAGTTCTGGAGATCTCCCAGGATTACAATTGATCACCAGACTACATAAATAACTTATTTATTTCTTTAAAAGGTCAAGGTAGTCCCCTGTGCAAGCACCGAGTCATTACTGACCCACGGGGTGACGTCATATCACAACGTTTCCTTGGCAGACTTTTCACAGGGTGGTTTGCCATTGCCTTCCCCAGTCCTCTACACTTTCCCCCCAGCAAGCTGGGGACTCATTTTTACCAACCTTGGAAGGATGGAAGGCTGAATCAACCTGGAGCCGGCTACCTTTTGCAATAAAAAAGGCTGTGCGTTTGCAATAAAAAAAGGAGTGTGTTTGCAATAAAAAAGGCCAGCGCCATGCTGGGAATTATTAGGAAGGGAATTGAAAACAAATCAGCCAGTATCATAATGCCCCTGTATAAATCGATGGTGCGGTCTCATTTGGAGTACTGTGTGCAGTTCTGGTTGCCGCACTTCAAAAAGGATATTATAGCATTGGAGAAAGTCCAGAAAAGGGCAACTAGAATGATTACAGGGCTGGAGCACTTTCCCTATGAAGAAAGGTTGAAACGCTTGGGGCTCTTTAGCTTGGAGAAACGTCGACTGCGGGGTGACATGATAGAGGTTTACAAGATAATGCATGGGATGGAGAAAGTAGAGAAAGAAGTCCTTTTCTCCCTTTCTCACAATACAAGAACTCGTGGGCATTCGATGAAATTGCTGAGCAGACAGGTTAAAACGGATAAAAAGAAGTCCTTCTTCACCCAAAGGGTGATTAACATGTGGAATTCACTGCCACAGGAGGTGGTGGCGGCCACAAGCATAGCCACCTTCAAGAGGGGTTTAGATAAAAATATGGAGCAGAGGTCCATCAGTGGCTATTAGCCACAGTGTGTGTGTATATATAAAAATTTTTGCCACTGTGTGACACAGAGTGTTGGACTGGATGGGCCATTGGCCTGATCCAACATGGCTTCTCTTATGTTCTTATGTACCTGAACCCAGCTTCCACCAGGACAGGTTGTGAGCAGAGAACTTGGATTGCAGTACAACAACTTACCGCTCTGTGTCACAGGGCTCCTATTTATTTATTACTCACTTATTCAAAACATTTATTCCACTTCTCCCAGAGGAAATGGCGGCTTTGGAAGGTGGAGTGAATGGCATTATACCCTATTTAGATCCCTCTGCTCCCCAAACTCTGCCCTCTAAGGGTCCAACCTCAAATCTCCAGGTATTTCCAAACCCAGAACTGGCAACCATAGAAGCAGGCATGGAATTCTAGTAGGAGCTCCTTTGCATATTGGGTCACACCCCTGGTGTAGCCAATCCTCCAAGAGCTTACAAAAAAGAGCCTTGTAAGCTCTCAGATGATTGGCTACATCAGGGGATGTGGCCTAATATATAAAGGAGCTCCTGCTAGAATTCCACCCATGTGTAGAAGTGACCTTTCTTCCTACCTGAATCTAACCTTTTTCACCAGTCATGTAGAAATATGTGTGGGTGAGTGGGGTGGTAGAATTGCTTCTCCTCCACTTGCATAAATTTCTTAGAAAACTGAGCACAAATGCAGGGAATGAAGAGTATAACGTTGGAGTTTTTTGCTGCAAAACCTTTTAAAAACAACATTTGAAAAATCCAAACTTATTATTTTATGACACATTGCAATATATTCAACAAATAGAAAGACCTCACGCATGCATGCATACATATTTGAGAATCATGAATCCAAGAGAAAGCCTTTGAACTTTACTGCTCATTTTGCCTCAGTCTCACGTAGGGGAAAGAGTGGTATATTTTTTACATGAAATTAAATAAGCGGCTATGATTATTCCCTTATTATTTATGTGGCACTTAAGAGCATAACCTAAACAATAAGGTAATTTGCTGCCACCATTTTTAAAATTACATTTTTTTTTAAAGTGAGAAAGCAAAGAGACAGAGAGGAAGGGTGGAAAGAGAGAGTTAGTCACTTTTACCTCTCTACAAAAGAAATCTTTTTTACCACCCCGAACAACCCCTACTGATATGTTAATTTGGTCTCACATAACAGCCTTCTCTTCAGCAGAAAATAAAGATGATAGAATAAGGAAAGGAAAGTAACCGGTTCGCCACACTCTCATCCATATTTTAGAGATGGATTCTAGATCTTCACAGAAAAGCTTCCGTACTTAGAAGCGTCTGACCTAGCTAGCATTCGCACGTATAATTACCGGAGGAGAAAAAACAATCAGAAGAAATACAAAATGCACACTTCAGAGTGGATTGAACATTTTAATTCTAGGCCTGGCTTGGTATTCAGTCAAAGTTTAATTGTGTATATTTAATGGGACAGCCCCATAATCCACTGAGGGATTTATTTATTTTTTATTCATTTAATCCCCCTCCTCGCCCCTCAGCACTGGCAGGCTGAAGAAAAGTAAGGTTTTGATTGGTGGGAAAAAAAAAAATCTCTGTTGTCTGGCTGACAACTCATTCCGGAACTCAATATACATTTAGAAGCAGAGGGGGGGGGAAAGACTTCTCCAGAGATTCCCCTCCAATGTACATGTTCAGTGATTTTAAGAGGGTTTAAAAAAAAAAAAAGTTGAATTGAAGTTGTAAAGGAGGGAGGCCTATCTCAACAACATTCTCTCTCTCTCGGCTTGGCTTCGCGAACGAAGATTTAAGAAGAGTGCAATAGTCCACGTCTGCTGCAGGCTCGCTGGTGGCTGACAAGACCAATGCGGGACAGGCAGGTCCGGCCACAGCAGCTGCAGGGAAAAGTCTGATTTAGGGTTGGTCCTGTAGCAGTGCGATTCTTCCTCAATCTTGAGAGAGAGAGTCCTTCATCTCTTAGGATGAAAGTGTATGTTGCTGAAAGAAAGGCTATAGAACTGGAGCAACAATTAATTTGGCAATGAACTGCAGGCAGGAATACCAAAGAATTTAACATTTAATCTTCCAGGGTGTTGCTTTTGAGCACAACTTTCTGTACCTCTCCCCCATAAAAAGCTAAAGGTCGTCCCCGGTGCAAGCACCAGTCGTTTCCGACTCTGGGGTGACGTCACTTTCATGATGTTTTCACGGCAGACTTTTTACGGGGTGGTTTGCCCTTGCCTTCCTTGGTCATCTACACTTTCCCCACAGCAAACTGGGTCCTCATTTTACTGACTTCGGAAGGATGGAAGGCTGAGTCAACCTGGAGCCGGCTACCTGAACCCAGCTCCTGCTGGGATCGAACGCAGGTCGTGAGCGGAGAGCTCGGACTTCAGTACTGCAGCTTTACCACTTGACCCCACAGGGAAACAACGATCAACTCCAGCCAGGACACCCATATGTCATACGATAGGGCATATGGCATGGGGTTATGCCCTTCAGTTAGAAATGCCCTGCAACACCATCCTTCCTTCCTTCCTTCTTTCCTTCCTAGTCATCATGTTGTCATCTTGGTCATGGTATCACAGTGGTGCCACAAGGCCTGGGCAGCATTGAGGCACTCCTGACAGCCCTGCTGGAACAGGGTTGCCAGATCCCTCCTGGCAACCGGAAGGGGATGGAGAATATTCCGGGAGCAGCCATGATGCCCAGACAACATGTTTATATCTCTGCTCGAATGACCTGGAAGTGAAGTCATCATGTCTAAGGTGTCAGGGCAATGCTCTGGTATTTGGTCAATATCTCTATGGTAAATTTGGTTCCTACCATCGAGTTTTTGCCCAAATATCAGAGCATCACCCCAATGCACTTCCAGGTCATGTGGGCAGTGATGTAGGAACATGGCTGCGCATCAGATGGATCTTCCTATTCTTCAGAGCAAGCCACCAGCCAGCTGATCAGTGGTAGGGTGTTGGGGCCTGGCAGAGGGGACCACCACCTCCACTGGAGGGGTCTGGTGACCCTTTGCTAGAAGAAAACATGGCAAGGCTGGAAGGGACACCAGGACACCGGTGGAAGGCAGGGGCAGCTCTGGCCAGCCTCATCATCAAAAATGGCCAGGGGCTCAAGGAAGGAGGCTGGCTGGTGGGGAAGATGATGAGAAGAAGAAAGAGAAGGAGAAGAAATTGGATTTATATTCCACCCTATACTCTGGATTTCAGTCTCAGAGTAGTCACAATCTGCTTTACCTTTCCCCCTCCGCAATAGACAGCCTGTGAAGTAGGTGGGGCTGAGAGAGCTCTTACAGCAGCTGCCCTTTCAAGGATAACTCCTGCAAGAGCTAGATCCAAGTGGGCAGCCATGTTGGTCTGAAGCAATAGAACAAAGCAGTAGACAAGTTTTACCTTTAAGAAGAAGAAGATGATATTGGATTTATATCCCGCCCTCCACTCTGAAGAGTCTCAGAGCGGCTCACAATCTCCTTTCCCTTCCTCCCCCACAACAGACACCCTGTGAGGTAGATGAAGATACTGGATTTATATCCCGCCCTCCACTCCGAAGAGTCTCAGAGTGGCTCACAATCTCCTTTCCCTTCCTCCCCCACAACAGACACCCTGTGAGGTAGATGAAGATATTGGATTTATATCCCGCCCTCCACTCCGAAGAGTCTCAGAGCGGCTCACAATCTCCTTTCCCTTCCTCGCCCACAACAGACACGCTGTGAGGTAGATGAAGATATTGGATTTATATCCCACCCTCCACTCCAAAGAGTCTCAGAGCGGCTCACAATCTCCTTTACCTTCCTCCCCCACAACAGACACCCTGTAAGGTGGGTGGGGCTGGAGAGGGCTCTCACAGCAGCTGCCCTTTCAAGGACAACCTCTGCCAGGGCTATGGCTGACCCAAGGCCATGCCAGCAGGTGCAAGTGGAGGAGTGGGGAATCAAACCTGGTTCTCCCAGATAAGAGTCTGCACACTTAACCACTACATTAAACTGGCTCTTTTAGGACAAAGCAGTAGACAAGTTTCACCCTTAAGACCAACTAAGTTTTATTCAGAATGTAAGCTTTCGTATGCTCTAAGCAGACTTCATCAGACAAAATTAGAATGGCAAGCAGCGGTTCTTAATGTAAGTGGGCAGTGAGTTAGTATGTAGAATTATAATAAAAACATTCACATGATTCTACATACCAACTCCCTGCCCACTTATATTAAGAACTGCTGCTTGCCATTCCCATTTAGTCTGATGAAGTCTGCTTAGAGCATACGAAAGCTTAGATTCTGAATAAAACTTGGTCTTAAAGGTGCACTTGTCTACTGCTTTGTCCTACAAGAGCTGTGACTGACCCAAGGGCATTCCAGCAGCCACATGGGGAATCAAACCTGGTTCTCCCAGATAAGAGTCCGCACACTTAACCACTACACCAAACTGGCTCTCAGGTATCAGGGCCTGGGCAAAAGTGACTGGCACTATTTTGGAAGGGGGGAAAAAAAACCCTTTGAGATCTAACAGCCCTTCTCCGTTGGGTAGAGTCAACCTTCTACACCTTAAAATTCTTCACAGGGTCATTTTAAAATAGGAATAAAGAGGCACTTTTCATAAAGTTATTCTTTAAAGCTATCCTCCTTCCTCGAAGCAGGACCAATTACTCATAATTCACTCCTGACAGATGTTTATAGCTCTTCTCGACAAACCACTTGAAGCAAATGCTCTGCTCCCTAATTGGCTTAGGTGGTTTCGCTGTGAGAGAGGGGCCCACAGATTGTAGCCTTCATAACCTATTTTAATGGTTCCATAAAAACTCCCTTGGTGATTTTCCCCATTACTTGACTATTTTTATGGTTATTAAACCTTCCTGATACTCAATCTGCATCTTACCCACTTCTTAATTAAAGACCATTACCGTTTTTCTCGCTTTTTTTGTGACCATAATGGACAATTGATCCCTGTTGCTTTCCTCAACGTTTTACAGAGTTGAAACTCCATCCTACGCCGGCCTTCTCTTCTCTTATGATTAAGTGTTTTCTTTCACCTTTTCTCCTTCTTGCTCTGTAGACCCTTTTTTTTTTTTTTTGGTGAATTCCTCAGTACAATTATTCCAAGTGCAGAGGTGAAAACATAGCCAAACTTTTCCACCTTCAGGCCCCCCAAATGAAACAGAATGGTTTTACTCAGTCGGACAGCTGTGAAACTCCCTCAAATTCCTCTTTGTACAGCAGCTTCATAGGATCGAATTGAAGGGATGGAGGGAAGGAAGAAATCCCAGGTGCTTGGCTTCCTGCTCACCTAAAAATACGATGCGAGTGGTGAGGAATTTGAAGTTTTTTGGTTTATTCAGGGGCCATTTTGTAGAAAAATAGGTGGTGGTGGTGGAGCTCATTAGCATAACTCATTAACATATGCCACTCCCCCCAACCAAAAGCAAACTGATGCAAGAAAGGAGATCCCCGGTTGAGCGAGGCCTACTAGGGCTTGCTAGAGATCCAGCCAGCCCAAGCAGACCTTGCTCACGTGGGGCTCTCCTTGGCCGCCCTGCCCCCTCCACCAGTCAAAAGGACAGCAAGTCACCTGTTGCCCAAAATCACATAAGAAGTGAAGTAAGGGTGGTGCGGGCTTCTCCAGGGCTTAATGAGGGCTGCTGGGGGCATGGCAAAGCCCCTGGTGGCTGGCTGGCTGCCCGCTCCCCTAATCTGGGGATTGTTATGCAGCTGCACCTACTATTCAATGGACAAGGTAGGTGGGGAGGAAGAGGGTGAACCCTCAGAGAGGTTCAGGAGCTGCACTCCTCTGAGCTCCTGCTGAATCTGAGGCCTGGTTTTATTGCATCTCACATAATGTATCTTGGTTGAATCAACTCCTTTTCCTCTCTCTGCATATTTCAGCTACCTAGCAGGCTGCTGCTTTTTTTCCCCCCAGGCATGCATACACAGACCTCCCACAGAATTAGGATTGTCAGCTTGGAATTGAGAAATATCTGGAGCTTCTGGGGGCTTTGGGAGAGGGATTGGATCCTGGGGGCACTGGGGTTTGGAGAGGGGATCTCTCCAGCCTCCACTTTCCACAGAATTTAATGGAATTTAGGACCTGCTAAGAGAACCCAGAAACTATAAGTGATTCAGAGTTCTTGTCAGGGGCTGCAGGGACACATCTTAAAACAGCAGCATTGGTTGCCGGTATGTTTCTGAGGTCCATTCAAGGTGCCCCTGCTCTGGAGAATGGACGTAGCAGAGTATGCGACTTGCAAGGTTCATTTCCTGTCCATCTCTAGCTGCTGCCAGTTGGGGAAGATAGTATTGTGCTCGGTTGGCCACTGACCTAAAACACTTCGTGGAGAGGGAACAGTAGAGGTGGTAGTAGTAGTAATAACATAAGAAGAAGAAGAAATACTACTACTAAAATTACTACCACCATCACTACCACCTGTAGTAAAATTTTACTAGCAGTAGTACTTATAGTAGTAATAGTAATGTGACCTTAAAATGTGATGTTTCACATGACTTGTAAGCTACTTGAGCTATAGGAAATGCAATATATAAATATCTTAATAAATGAATCAAAATAAACCAGTATTTTGAAAGGAGCATATGTACATACTCTGCACAAGTCACATTGTAATGGTGTTGCGTCATCCTTTAGTCTGGAATGTTTTTAAAACTCCCTTTTGACGTCACTTTCCAAGGCTTTTAAAAATGTGCAACCAGACACAAAATGTACAGCTCCAGAAACAAGTGGCATCTCCTTCCTTCCTTCCTTCCTTCCTTCCTTCCTTCCTTCCTTCCTTCCTTCCTTCCTTCCTTCCTTCCTTCCTTCCTTCCTTCCTTCCTTCCTTCCTTCCTTCCTTCCTTCCCAGTAAAGGGTAACAAGTTTTGAATGTCCTAATAACAAATTCCTGTAAAATGTAACAATTGAATTATAACAACTGAATATCTTCCAGCTAATTAAGCCATTATTTCAATATCTTCTTCTGAATTATCTTTCCTGATGCAGCCCTGTTAGAGTCTAGCCTTGTACAGTTGTTGTGAACCGTCTACAAAAGACAACAGTCAAACATCTACCTGCATAAAAAACATTGTTCTTGTTTCTTCACCCGCGATGATCTATTAAGAGTGAGACGTAACCAAATCATTGCATAGCTCTGCCAAAACCGGTAATTATTTTTCTTCAGTACACAACGGGACACATACTTTATTTGTTACGTTGCACAAAAATGGACTGCACAGTGATTTTCTATAAAAAGGGGAGGGTTTCCCCCCCCCCCCCCCGTGTAATAGCAACATTATTCTTTGGGAATGCTTAATAAATTTAGATTCCATTATATTTTGCACAATGAGATTTCCTCCGATAAGTAACTATTGGCAGACATATATCTTTCCAAACCCAAAACACAAGGTATTGTATTACTAAGTGTGCTGGAAGTAAGGGCGTGTTTGATTACAACTAGATGCATTGCGATGAGCTCACTCATCTGTTTGATGGAAGTGCTTATTTGCGGTAGAGGGCTGAAAAACACCCATAAGCAAATGAATGGGAGAGAATACTGACTTTTAATATATCTATAAGGGCCTGTATGTAGATCGGGAACTACTAGAAGTTCAAGCTGCGTTTTGGAGAGGTAGAGGAACTAGACATCAAATTTCCAACATTCGCTGGATTATGGAGAAAGCATGGGAGTATCAGAAAAACGTCTATTTCTGTTTCATTGACTATGCTAGAGCCTTTGATTGTGTGGATCACAACAAACTGTGGCAAGTCCTTAAAGAGATGGGAATACCAGACCACCTCACATGTCTCCTGAAAAACTTGTATAAGGGTCAAGAAGCAGCTGTCATAACCAGATATGGAACAACCAATTGGTTTAGAAGAGGAAAAGGAGTTTGACAAGGATGTATATTGTCACCCTGCTTATTTAATTTATATGCAGAATACGTCATGCGGAATGCTGGCCTGGATGAAGCACAAACTGGAATTAAGATTGCCAGGAAAAACATCAACAACCTCAGATATGCAGATGACACCACTCTAATGGCAGAAAGGGAGGAAGACCTAAAGAACCTCTTGTTGAGGGTGAAAGAGGAGACCACAAAAGTATGCTTGAGACACAGCATCAAAAAAACTAAGATCATGGCACCTGGCCCCATCACACCATGGCAAATAGAAGGGGAAGACATGGAAGTAGTGACAGACTTCACATTTCAGGGATCCAAGATCACTGCAGATGATGACTGTAGCCATGAAATTAAAAGACATTTGCTCCTTGGGAGGACAGCTATGATGAACCTGGGCAGTATAATAAAAAGTATAGACATCACCCTGCCAACAAAAGTCCGTATAGTCAAAGCGATGGTATTCCCAGTAGTAACGAATGGCTGTGAGAGCTGGACCATAAGGAAGGCCGAGTGCAGAAGAATAGATGCTTTTGAGCTGTGGTGCTGGAGAAGAATCTTGAGAGTCCCTCGGACTGCAAGGAGATCCAATCAGTCAGTCCTAAGGGAGATTGACCCAGACTGTTCCCTGGAAGGTCAGATGCTGAAGCTGAAGCTCAAATACTTTGGCCACCAAATGAGAAGGGAGCACTCCCTGGAGAAGACCCTGATGCTGGGAAAGACAGAGGGCCAAAGAAGAAGGGGACGGCAAAAGATGAGATGGCTGGACAGCGTTACTGATGTAACAAACATGAATTGGAGCAGACTTCGGAGAATGGTGGAATACAGGAGGGCCTGGCGTGACTTTGTCCATGGGGTCGCAAAGAGTCGGACTCGACTGTGCGACTGAACAACAACAAAAAATGGCCTGTACAGATTTCTTCTATGGGAAGTCACTAAGAACTCAAAGTTAAACAAGCCAGAAGATTTTGTGGCACAGAGGAAAATGAGAGCTGCGGATAAAAGAATCGCTGTCAGCAAGCCCAGCGTGAAAATAACGAAGGAGCCGGCAGAGGGGATGAAGAATAAAATGCTGGTCTTTCTAAATTCATTTACGCCGAGAATATTCCAAAAGCAGTGTAATTTGGTAGCATCGCTCCGGCTTCTGTGATGCAAATGGGGTTACGCACGGGCATCGCATAATGCCATCTTTAATATAAAGCCTTCTTCAGAGGCAGTGCCTTAGGATGAAGCTCAGGTACTTCAAACTAATAGGAAACATCCGACCGCATTTGCGTCTTTTTTTTGTAGCTTCTCATCCGGTTTATGGACTGACAAACATGGGCTGATAGCAGACAGCCAGTTTCCGGTGGCTTGAAGCCGCCTCAAAGAGACCTGGCCGGAAATAGAGCGCCCTGGATCTTCCGGATGGGGCTCGGAAAAGGGGTGGGCTGTAGGCACCCGGAGAGTATCTGGAATGCTCATGCATCCTGTCCGCGGCTCCCTGGATGCTCTCTGGGCACTTCCTGGCCTTCCAGATGGAGGCACCCTAGTGAAAAAGCACCACTGTCAAATTGGGGCCTTTTCAAGCCAGCTCCTGGCAAGCCAGAGGTGGGACGGGGACGAGAGGCAGATGTATGAATGCGGACGTGCTTTTTTGAACTGCCTGCCTCCCGCCCCATAGGTGGCTTTAAAAGCCCGTCTGTTCTCAGCCGTGGGTTCTGCCATTCTGCCACTAAACTACCATACATCTTCGTTAC
This sequence comes from Heteronotia binoei, assembly GCF_032191835.1. Classification (NCBI taxonomy): domain Eukaryota; kingdom Metazoa; phylum Chordata; class Lepidosauria; order Squamata; family Gekkonidae; genus Heteronotia; species Heteronotia binoei. The sequence goes on from NC_083229.1 coordinate 125,079,840, forward strand.
TTCCATGGGCACCCACATAAATTCATTCGGGGTGGGGAGCAGTTGGTATGTTTGTATGTGTTTAAAACATAAATGAAAGAAATATCACAATTAGGATTTGGGGGCAAGTGTCCCCTCTCTTACTCACACTCCTGCAGACACCCTGGGTTACTACTGACACGTTGGGACTTGCTTACTTCTGATCAGGCCTCGTTTGGGGCAGGAGCTCACAGGAGCAGAGCTCCGGAACCTCTAAATGTTATTGTGCTCTTTCTTTCTGACCTCCCCGTCCCCAAATGCTTGCTTCTGGGCTCCACTGTTCGAACCCCTTGTGAGAATTTTGCTGTACTCTAAGATTTGAGAAACTATCACCCACACACAAAAAATGGGAAAATAACCAAAACATGCAAAGCAGACAGATGCAAATTTTCATCATGCTCCTGTGTGGCCACCTAGGAGAAAGTAATGTAAAAAGTATGACCGGAGTAAGGTTTTCTTGTGACAATTCTAATTCAAGAAGCATTTTAAGGTAGATGCTGAGCTGCTATAATTTAGCACACCTTAATGATAACAATAATAATATATTTCATTTATATCCCGCCCTCCCCGCCGAAGCAGGCTCCCAGCATATAAATCACAGGTTGCAATATAAAACGTCAGTACAATTGATACTTAGTTCATTTAGATAACCGGCGATGTCAGGGGCGTGTGGCATAGGCAAATGAGTTGTGGAAATAAGTCGTGCTAATGAGCTCTGGGACCTCTTTTTCTACAAAATGGCCTCTGCTTCTGATGTGTTGAGGGAAAGGACACACATTTTACAGAGTAGCTTATACTATAATTGTATTGCCTTTTATCTGTTATGAACTGGATTTTATGAATTGTTTGCTGGTCAAAGATCGTTGTAAATTCCTTCCTTCCTTCCTTCCTTCCTTCCTTCCTTCCTTCCTTCCTTCCTTCCTTCCTTCCTTCCTTCCTTCCTTCCTTCCTTCCTTCCTTCCTTCCTTCCTTCCTTCCTTCCTTCTCAACTAGCAGAAGCTTTGGGGGTGGGGACCTGGGGGACTGTGGTAACCTCTGCCATGATTTCAGTTCCAGAAGAACCCAGAAGTGATGTTAAATTTGTTGAGGATCCTTATGTACTTGGAGGCTGACAGTCAACAAAAATGGACCCTCTGTGCCCTTACCGCAACTAAAGGATTCCTATTACAACATTGAAAAGATAAAAGCCCATACTCGGTAAATCAATGGATTGAGGACCTTAGAACTACATCAATATTTGAATGCATGGCATACAGACAGCAATTCTGTATGGCATTTTTAGATATTTGGAAAACGTTTATAGAAAAGCATGTGTAGTTCTGCCACCACCATTGTTATATTTTTGTCTTGTCTTGTCTTTATGTATATCTTTACTCTTATATTTAGTTGCTGGATTTTAAGGTTTTTCCCTTGTTCTTTCTGGTTTTTTAAAGATTTTTTTTAATTAAACTAAATATGGTTAATGCAAGTACCATAACACAGGCCCCTGCTCTATTGGTTGGGGGTACACCCTCACGTCTGTCTTCTCAGCGTGGCATCTTCCCGATTTCCCAATATTTGCATCAGGGCTGCAGCAAATGTCACGGTTTTCGCGCAGCAAATGGAAACTGGGTTTTAGCGGTTTCCGTTGGCTACACGAAAACCGCAATGTTTCCTGCAGCCCCGACTCAAATAGTGAGAAATTGGGAAAACGCCACACTTAGAAGATGGGCGTGACAGCGGTGTAAGGGTGAGCGTGAAATTGGTCTCAGAAGAATGTCCCTGCAGATGATACCACTCTAATGGCAGAAAGTGAAAAGGACCTTAAATAACCTCTTGTTGAGGGTGAAAGAGGAGAACACAAAAGCAGGCTTGAAACTCAACATCAAAAAAACTAAAATCATGGCATCTGGCCCCATCACACCTTGGCAAATAGAAGGGGAAGTCATGGAAGTCGTGACAGACTTCACATTTCTGGGATCCAAGATCACTGCAGATGGTGACTGCAGCCATGAAATTAAAAGACGTTTGCTCCTTGAGAGGACAGCTATAGCGAACCTGGGCAGTATAATAAAAAGTAGAGAAATCACCTTGCCAACAAAAGTCCATATAGTCAAAGCAATGGTATTCCCAGTAGTAATGTATGGCTGTGAGAGCTGAACCATAAGGAAGGCCGAGCGCAGAAGAATAGATGCTTTTGAGCTGTGGTGCTGGAGAAGAATCCTGAGAATCCCTTGGACTGCAAGAAGATCCAATCAGGGAAATCAACCTAGACTGTTCCCTGGAAGGTCAGATGCTGAAGCTGAAGCTCAAATACTTTGGCCACCAAATGAGAAGGGAGCACTCAGTGGAGAAGATTCTGATGCTGGGAAAGACAGAAGGCAAAAGAAGAAGGAGATGGCAAAAGTTGAGTTGGCTGGACAGCGTTACTAATGTAACTAACACAAATTTGAGCAGACTTCGGAGGATAGTGAAAGGCAGGAGGGTCTGGCATGACTTAGTCCATGGGGTCACAAAGAGCTGGACTTGATTGTGTGACTGAACAACACCAACAACAGAATGTCCCTCTGGCATACTAGAGCAGGGGTGGCCAACGGTAGCTCTCCAGGTGTTTTTTGCCAGCAACTCCCATCAGCCCCAGCCATTGGCCATGCTGGCTGGGGCTGATGGGATTTGTAGGCAAAAGACATCTGGAGAGCTACCGTTGGCCACCCCTGTGCTAGAGACATCAAATGCACAGGGGATCTCCAGCTGACTCTCCTTTACCTGTCCTCCAGACTGGATGAGGATTAGATTTACAGGGTTTAAGTTATGGTCCATCAAAGAAGGTGACCCCAGGAAAGTACCTTCTGGGGAAATAACAGGCATTTTGACAGGCACAGTGTCAAGCATGCGGTTTCAATGACAAGTCGAGTTTGATACAAAACTATGTTTATTGATAGAACAATACTTTCAGTGTAACAGATTCTTGAGAGTGATGCTAAAGATAATTGATACAATACTTTTAAGGCTTACTTCAAGGGGGCGAGGGATGCTCTCTCACACATACACTATCATAAATGTCTACATTAAGAACATAAGAGAAGCCATGTTAGATCAAGCCAATGGCTCATCCAGTCCAACTTTCTGTGTCACACAGTGGCAAAAAATTTATATATATATATATATATATATATATATATATATATATATATATATATATATATATATATATATATATATATATATATATATACACACACACACACACACACACACACACACACTGTGGCTAATAGCCACTGATGGACTTCTGCTCCATATTTTTATCTAAACCCCTCTTGAAGGTGGCTATGCTTGTGGCCGCCACCACCTCCTGTACATTCTCATGGCGTTATCAGGACTCCGTCCTTGCTTTCCCCAGATGTGTCACACTCCCTAACAGGAATGTATGGGAAGGTACTGATTACTCTTTCTCAAGTTAGTTTCGTTTCTCTCTACTTCTACTTTGCAAGCAGTAAAGTAAAAAGGGGGGGGGAGAATAACAGAGCTAGCAGACCTTGGTCCTCCATGATATTTCACAGACCAGCTTTATGGAGGACCCTAAAACAATCAATTACCAATGGAACTTTACCATGCTTGACACACAGGTTCGGGAGCAAATTGAATGGATCCTGTGCAAGCTAGAGACATCAAAGTTGTATGGGACCTCCTTGGATCCTCCTCTAAATGCATTCTACCCTTTCCTCTGTTTTTTGAAGTTTGGTAAACTTTCAGATTGGGTGGAGATTGTCTGGAAATGTATCTGTTCATGAACTAGTATGAGCCACCATGAGCAACTTGAAAGTTTGTAGAAAGTTTGTTCCAGTTGACTTGCCCCAAACTTCTCTTTGCCTGGATGTTGACAACTATAGTCATTTTCTGGTGTGGATTACGGAACAAATAAGAAATATATTATATCATTCTGAGGAGAAGAGATTTGATCTGTTTACGAAATGCTTTCAGATGTCCTTAAAAAAATAATTTTAGAATGTGGTGATTTTCAAATATATGAAATTTTCAATGACCAAGTCCATACATAAGAATTATTGCCCACATCTGCTATTATTACTAGAATATGTAAGTTATATTTCTGGAAGCTATTATCCAAACGACATATGCATGGTGACACTCAAAAGCTATGATTACGGAAAGTGAAAAGTAATGGTTGTGTTTAGTTAATACATATGATGGTTTTCAATGTACTTGTCAAAGTCAATGCTATGTTGTGGTATTACAGTGAGCCCATTTTGAAGTTGCCAGTTTGGAATCGTTCTCATGAGCAGATTTTTGAATTGTTAAAAAAAGAAGACTGTATATTTATACCCCGCCCTTCTCTCTGAATCAGAGATTCAGAGTGGTTTACAATCTCCTATATCTTCCTACCCCACAACAGACACCCTGTGAGGTGAATGGGGCTGAGAGGGATCTCACAGCAGCTGTCCTTTCAAGGACAACTCCTGCAATAGCTATGGCTAACCCAAGGCCATTCCAGCAGCTGTAAGTGGAGGAGTGGGGAATCAAACCCGGTTCTCCCAGATAAAAGTCTGCACACTTAACCACTACACCAAACTGGTTATACATGCATTCACATGAATGCACATGAAACTGCCTTGCATTGACTCAGACCATTGGTTCATCTCATCAGTGTTGTCTACCCCAACTGGTAATAGCACTCCAGGGTCTCAGGCAAGAGTCTTTTATATCACCTACTTGGTTCGTTTAACTGGAGATGCCAGGATTTGAATCTGAAACCTTCTGTGAGCAAAACAAAGCCACATCTCTTTCCCCTCATGTTTGGTACATGTTGGAGCTCCTTTGCATATTAGTCCACCCCCCCCCCCCTGATTTAGCCAATCCTCTAAGGGCTTCTAAGGCTCTTAGTACGGGGCCTACTATAAACTCCAGGAGGAATGGCTACATCATGGGGTGTGGCCTAATATGCAAAGGAGCTCCTGCTAGAATTCCACCCCTGGGTACATGACACGAGTAGATTAAATATGACATTTCTAGTTTCCCTTGCTTTTAGGTTGCTCCCATGGATGATTTCCCTTTAGCATGTATAACTTTCAGTCTCTGGGGAAACCACACCAAAGAACTAAAATAATTGGCAGAATGGTATTGCTTTTCTCCATCTTTCTCTTGTCAGTTTCACCCGAGACACAAAATTATATTCCTGATGTGAACTTCAGCTCACCAGCTCTTGCTTAATTGATAACTGTTCAGCAGAAAATTAAGTGGAAGAACTATCATGGACCTAATAAGACAGGAGATAATATGTTGAAACACTTAAGTTATTTGATGATAGAAGAAGATGATATTGGATTTATATCCTGCCCTCCACTCGGAAGAGTCTCAGAGCGACTCACAATCGCATTTACCTTTCTCCCCCACAACAAACACCCTGTGAGGTGGGTGAGGCTGGAGAGGGCTCTCACAAGCTGCCCTTTCAAGGACAACCTCTGCCAGAGCTATGGCTGACCCAAGACCATGCTAGCAGGTGCAAGTGGAGGAGTGGGGAATCAAACCCGGTTCTGCCAGATAAGAGTCCTCACACTTCACCACTACACCAAACTGGCTCTCCTACACCAAACTGGCTCTGATGATGATGATGGTGGTGGTGGTGGTGGTGGTGGTGGTGGAGGGGTGATGGTGGTGATGATGACGATGGTGGTGGTGGTAATGGTAGCAATAACAATACCAGGCAATTTTGCAGGCTTTTTTGCTGTTGCTCTTCAAGTTTTGTCACGTAATTGACCTGAATAAATGGGTACAATTGAGTTTTATGAAGCTGAAGAAAGCAGAACTTTGTAAAACTCCCCCCCCCCTCCATAACCACAGCTTTATGCACTACCCAGACAGTTCTGTATGGCCCTGAATTCTGATTAACCAACGAGGTCAACTTTCATTAGAAACTGCATAAAATCCAGTCCATTAAATTGTCCATTTTAGCCCTGTAATAATGGCTCGCAGTTTTGATTCTTTTAATTAGCACGCTTATTGCACTGCCAAGCCAAAAGCTTATATTATTTTAAAGAATAATAATAATAATAATTAAAAAAAACCCTTCTGTTCTATTCATGGGGGAGATAAGTCCCAGAAAGGGCGATCTGCTTGTTTTTCATCTATAAAACACGGATGCTTCTATGTAAAGATTCCTATAGCGATCCAATTGTTATTGTTTGTTTTTTGTTAAATTAGAATTCCAACCAATGTACTTTAAAAGAGTCCTCGTGGCTATTCTTCCGACTTTTCATTTAGACACTGGTGTCATCTTTCGCTGCAACTTTTGGTCACAAATATAATTTTATCTTTCATTAAGTCACAGCTGCGGACTGCCCACTGATACCAGCAGTCATTCACGCCCTAAACGTCTGAAAGTTACAGGTTTCCATGGTCAGGCCTGGGAGATAAATCATGAGCTGCTTAAAGGAGAGCGCGGCTCCAGATTTAGGCGAGGTGATTGTTTAAAAGCAAATGCACTCCTGCCAAAGAGACCCTTTTTCGATGAGATGGTTCTGAAGGAGTGCTGAGCCTCAAAGGCAAGTGACTACCAATAATAACCTCAGTGTATGAGGAAGTTCTGTTTTCTTTTCAGCTGTCAAGTCACAGCTGACTTGTGATGGCCGCATAGGGTTTCCAAGGCAACAGATGTTCAGAGGTGATCTTCTATTGCCTGCCTCTGTATAGTGACCTTGGTATTCCTTAGAGGTTGTCCATCCAAATACTAGGCAGCGCTGACCCTGCTTAACTTCCACGATCTGATGAGGTCAGGCTAGTCTGGGCTATCCAGGTCAAGGTTTATGAGTTATAGGGAAGGTCCAGCTGATACACTGGAGAGCCAGTTGGGTGTAGTGGTTAAGTGTGTAGACTCTTATCTGGGAGAACCAGGTTTGATTCCTCACTCCTCCACTTGCAGCTGCTGGACTGGCCTTGGGTTAGCCATAGCTCTTGCAGGAGTTGTCCTTGAAAGGGCAGCTTTTGGGAGAGCTCTCTCACCCACCCACCTCACAGGTTGTCTTTTGTGTGAGGGGGAGGGGCTTTGTGACCGCTCTGAGACTCTGAGATTCAGATTGTAGGGCAGGGTATAAATCCGATATCATAATCTCTCTCCCCGATGTTGTTTAACATCTTTATGCGCCCCCTTGCCCAGATTGCACGGAGGTATGGGCTGGGTTGTCATCAATATGCAGATGACACCCAGCTCTATCTATTGATGGACGGCCGGGCTGGTGAGGTCCCTATAAATTTGGACCGGGCATTACAAGCCGTGGCTGACTGGCTCAGGCTGAGCGGGCTGAAGTTGAATCCGGCGAAGACTGAGGTCCTTTGCGTGGGCCGCGGCGGACTGGGAGGGGAGATTACCCTACCGGCTTTTGACGGTGCGCCACTGGTACCAGTGCGCAAAGTCAAGAGCCTGGGAGTGCTACTGGAATCCTCTCTATCAATGGAGGCCCAGATAGGCGCCACTGCTAGATCCGCCTTCTTCCATCTCAAGAGGGCGAGGCAGCTGGCTCCCTTCTTGGAGCGCAGCGACCTAGCAACTGTGATCCACGCAACGGTCACTTCAAGACTAGACTACTGCAATGCCCTCTACATGGGGCTGCCCTTATACCGAACACGGAGGCTTCAGGTAGTCCAGAACGCGGCGGCCAGGCTGCTGGAGGGACTACCACGGTGGGAACCTGCGCGGCCTGGGCTGCGGGATCTGCATTGGCTGCCGGTTGTGTACCGTGTTCGCTATAAAGTGCTGGTTATTACCTTTAAAGCCCTATATGGCCGAGGACCTGCCTACCTAAGGGACCGCCTCTCCCCATATGTGCCCCAGAGAGCACTGAGATCTAGCTCTCAGAACTTACTAACAATCCCTGGGCCAAGCGATGCTAGGTTGAAGGCTACTAGGGAGCAGGCCTTCTCGGTGATGGCCCCTCGTTGGTGGAACCACCTTCCAGAGATGGTGCGAGCCCTGCGGGACCTGAACCAATTCCGCAAGGCTTGCAAAACATTTCTTTTCCAGCTTGCCTTCGAGATGGAACCCGATTAATCTGACGTATGCACATCTAGCCATCTTATGGATATTATGATCACAGTATTTTAGCACCCATTTTATATATTTTATCTATTTTAAATTAATTTATTATACAACTGATATATTAAAATTGTTTACATTGTTTTATATGAATCATGGGATTTCCATGTCTGTTAGCCGCCCTGAGCCCGCTTCGGCGGGGGAGGGCGGGATATAAAAATAAAGTTGTTGTTGTTGTTGTTATTATTATTATTATTATTATTATTATTATTATTATTATTATTATTATTATTATTATTATTATTATTATTATTATTATTATTATTATTATTATTATTATTATTATTATTATTATTATTATTATTATTATTATTATTATCGTCATTATCTTCTTCTTCTAAGGTGGTCATTTTTGCCCATACAAGCCCAATCTCACAGGGTGTCTGTTGTGGGGGAAGAGAAGATATAGGAGATTGTAAGCCGCTCTGAGTCTCTGATTCAGAGAGAAGGGTGGGGTATAAATCTGCACACTTCTTCTTCTTCTCAAGGGAAGCCACCTGATTAGCTCCAGCTGATTAGATCAGTTGCATAAATCAGGCCCAAACTGTTCAGATTTCAACTAATTAATGCTTTGGTAAACTAATTAATGCTTTGGTAAACTTACAGCTGGACCACTATAACACAGTCTATGTTGGACTGACCCATCTCAAAATGTCTTACATCTTTTAAACAACAATTGCCACAATCAAAACTACCTCCATCTAAACAGAATAAAATGGCTTTGTAGCTGCGTTACTCCTGTATACTCCCCAGAGGCCAGAATAAATGCCCAATACTCTCTTGAGACAAGACTTTCTTGTACAAGCATTTGGATAAAAGGTAATTTTCATCTGAGATCATTTTGCTGTTCATTAACAGTAATTTATATTGCTGGTTGCCCGAGAATCTCTTCTGCATCCCTAATAACAACGGCAGATAGCGATGGACAGAACGTACAAGAGAAGTGACAGTACAGGACTATTACCCTTACAATGTCAACCCCACTAAAAAAGAAATAGTGCCATTCATCTACATATGCTGCTTCTCACCTACCATTAATGGACTCCGTGTTGAATGCATCACCTTCATGGGGTTTGGTGCGTGCAGTCTATTCACACCAGCTGTTGTGATGGTGGGTTTCGAGCGAAGCGGTGGGCTGCAAAAGCCAAAGTCCTGGGTAACACCACGTCTCCTGACTTTCCAAAACAGATGTGCGCATTTGATGCTAGCACTGAGTCTTCACACATCTGCAAATATAGGTGAAAATCTGAAAATCTAGCTGTGATGTTTTGCAAGTCACATGGGAAATGGGAGATCTGTTAAAAAAAAAAACCCAGCAGCACTCGCAACAGGGGGGCATGGAACGCTGGTGCCATAATGGGTGTGTTTGCATGTGTGCGTGTGTTAATCTGAAAAACAACTGATCAGGGCTACATTCAAATGGGTTCCGCTTCTCTGTAAGAAGCCGTTCCTCATCACATTTCCCATAGACTAATTACTGCTGAAACAGTGCGGGGATAATGAAATGTTTCCATCTCAGCCTTTGTCGATAACGCAGTTGGATTTCAAGCCAGGCCCAGGTGTCAAAGTGATCGCTGTAAGAATGCCAAGGATGAAAAGAATTCTCAGGAGATGACAGCTGCTTTATCAGCGCCAGAGAGGATTTTTTTTTTTTTTAGAGAGAATCCAAAGCAAAGGTAAAAGCTTAACTAAAGGCGCAACTTGACTCCTATTTTGTTCTATTACTCTACAAGTCAAGGCTATGGGACTTTAGGGTGTCAGAAGTTTTCTTGTGCTTCTGAGTGCCCTTGGACCGAATGGATTTTCCATCAGAAAGTCTTCTCCGGCTGAAAGGTTATGGCTGCGATCACACACACTAAACAATCCACTTTCAGTGCACTTTACAACGGGATTATGCCAGATCACACAGTAAAATCCAGTTGGAAAGTGCATTAAAAGTGGATTGAAAGTGCATTATTTAGTGTGTGTGTGACTGCAGCCTGTGTCCATCTGAATTAAAATCTTTTGCAATAATTTTGCAATAATTTTGCAATAATCAGCCACCCTGAGCCACCTCGGTGGGAAGGGCGGGATATAAATCGAAATATAAATTAAAAAATAAATAAAATAAATAATGGCACTTTGCTGTTTTACACCCAGGGCTTTTTTGTAGCAGGAACTCCTTTGCATATTAGGCCACACACCCCTGATGCAGCCAATCCTCCCGGAGCTTACAGTAGGCCCTGGACTAAGAACCTTGTAAACTTCTGAAGGATTGGATACAACAGGGGCGTGTGGCCTAATATGCAAAGGAATTCCTGTTTGCAGGTATAAAATGAGAGAAAAGGAGATTTAAAGTGTGAAATTCAAGGGACACCCCCTGCTTTATTTTTTTAAGTAGGACTGGAGCAATAAATCATGACATGAAGCTATATGTTGACGATACCCTGGGCTTTTTTTTTGTAGCAGGGATTTCTTTGCATATTAGCTACATCCCCCTAATGTAGCCAGTCCTCCAAGAGCTTACAGTAGGCCCTAGGGTTGCCAAGTCCAATTAAAGAAAAATCTGGGGACTTTGGGGGCGGAGCCAGGAGACTTTGGGGGTGGAGCCAGGAGACACTGGGGGTGGAGCCAGGAACAAGGGTGTGACAAGCATAATTGAACACCAAGGGAGTTCTGGCCATCACATTTAAAGGGGCAGCACACCTTTTCAAATGCCTTTCTTCCATAGGAAATAATTAAGGATAGGGGCACCATCTTTTGGGGCTCATAGAATTGGACCCTCTGGTCCAATCGTTTTGAAACTTGGGGGGTATTTTGGGGAGAGGCACTAGATGCTATACTAAAAATCTGGTGCCTCTACCTCAAACAATAGCCCCCCCAGGGCCCCCAATACCCACGGATCAATTCCCTATTATTCCCTATGGGAATCATTCTCCATAGGGAATAATAGAGTGCCCAGTAGACATTTCCCTCCCCCCCCCACACTTTCTAAAGGGAGGGAGGGCCTCCATACTAGGGAATCCCCCTCCCTCTCTCACACACACACAAATACTTACTTGGTCTTCTTCCGGAGAACTGTGCCTGCTGAGAAAACGAAAGCAAAGAAGGGAGGGGCCGTTCTCCGAAGCCCTTCCTGTTTCCTCCTTCCTGCCCAGCCTTAAAGGGACAGGGATTTTACAAACTGCTCAGGAGCTCTACAACAGGAGCTCTATAGGTATGTTCTCCCCCCCCCCCCCCCCGCTTCTCAATTTTTGAAGACTGGGAGATTAAGCTGGGAACCCAGAAGTCTCCCGCTAAAGCGGGGGGATTGGGAACCCTAGTAGGCCCTATGATAACAGCCCTGTAAGCTCTTGAAGGATTGGCTACATAAAAAGGGTGTGGTCTAATATGCAAAGGAGTTCCTGCTACCAAAAAAAGCCCTGATGTTCTCCATCTCTGCCACTAAAATTTATCAGCAGCCTTTGATGCTGTGGCAGTAACATCTGGGACCTGTAATAGTGAATTATTTCAACAGGCCTTTAATACCTAAATGGGAGAGGACTGCCACCCTACACTGCTGAGTGACACAACTCATGAGGAGTTATGATCACCATAGGATCACTGTCAGAAGAAAGAAAATTATGATCCCACCTATACTGAAGTTTTCAGTAACACCATTAAATGTACATTAATTGCTATTTTATTGTTTTAAATTGTAACCTGAAATCATTGTTTTTGAATTGACTGTTAGCCGCCCTGAGTCCCCTGGTGGAGAGGGCGGGATAGAAAATTAGAGTCATTGCACCATCGCCGTTGTCATCCTCATCATCATCTGGTCGAGATGTCTGGAGGCAGAAGTCAGGAGAATTTGGATTGATTGAAATTAGGGGGTTGGGGAACCTTCCTCAATGAGGAAGCGTCTGAGACTTTTCAGTTTAGAAAAGCGACAACGAGGGGCAGGGGGAGCATGATAGAGGTTGGATTACTCCTCCACTTCTCCAAGACAAGCCAGCTGGCAGCTTGAAGAATGCATTTAAAGTTAAAGCTGCTTTATTCCACCTCTCCCTCCCTCTTCTCCCATCTGTTTCCCTTCCTTCCTTCCTTCCTTCCTTCCTTCCTTCCTTCCTTCCTTCCTTCCTTCCTTCCTTCCTTCCTTCCTTCCTTCCTTCCTTCCTTCCTTCCTTCCTTCCTCCCTCCCTCCCTCCTTCCTTCCTTCCTTCCTTCCTTCCTTCCTTCCTTCCTTCCTTCCTTCCTTCCTTCCTTCCTTCCTTCCTTCCTTGTGGGTCTCAAACATCTGATGTTCATGTCTTGCTGCTCTCAAGCATCTGTTGCTTATTCTATGTGGCTCATATTAGGCAAATTTGGCCGCCCCTGGTCTAGAGACACTAATCTTCTGTATCCCAGAGCAGGAGCAGGGCTTTTGTTTGAGCACAAACGCCCAGGAATGCAGTTCCGGCTGGATTAGCATCAGGGGGTGTGGCCTAATGTGCAAATGAGCTGGGGGGTTTTCCTCGCAAAAAAGCCCTGTGGGAAATAATTATGATGCCAGGGGGTGTGGCCTAATATGCAAATGAGTTCCTGCTGGGCTTTTTCTACAAAAAAGGCAAGATAAGGGGAAGGCTTTGACTGCTATGCCCTGTTGTTGGTCATCCAGAGGAACTGGTGGGCCACTGTGTGGGACAAGATACTGGACTACATGAACTATTGGTCTGATCCAGCAGGGCTTTTCTTTTGCTTTTTATGGGCAAGACTCAGAGGGTTGTGGCTGTAGACCAATTGTCATTGGCGTGATACGTGCCTTGTGGGGGTTCCAGAAAGCTCAGTCTTATCTCATGCAATATTCAGTCTCTACGTAAAACCCTTGGGAGAACTCATTTCTGGTCCTGGAGTAGGTTATCATCAATATGTTGATGACACCCAGCCTATATCTCTTTATCTAATTTGCCTGCTGACATTGTAGAAGTCCTGAATCGTCATATGGCATTGGCTGGAAAGGTTGAGGTCTTGAAGGATATTGTGACTCCCACTCTCAGTGTGGTCCAGCTGATACTTGCTAATTTAGTATAGAGCCTACTGATTGCACTGGAATCAGCTTTACTGTTGGAGAAGAGAGTTAGTGCAACTGCAAAAAAGAAGTCATTCTTCAACTTCACTCAGCACAAAAGTTGCCCTCCTACCTGGATTTGACTGATCCAGCCATGTGGATATATGTGGAATTACCTCAAGGCCAGACTATTGTAGTGTACTATACATAGATCTGCCCTGAAACACAATGCAGAAACTCCAGCTGGTACAGAACACAGCAGCCTTACTTCCAGGGGTGGAATTCTAGCAGGAGCTCCTTTGCATATTAGGCCACACACCCCTGATGTAGCCAATCCTCCAAGAGTTTACAAAAAAAAAAAGAGCCTTGTAAGCTCTTGGAGGATTGGCTACATCAGACTGGTGTGGCCTAATATGCAAAGGAGCTCCTGCTAGAATTCCACCCTTGCTTGCTACTATTGGGGCAAAGCAGACCATGATGTTTAACCCATTCCGCTGACCCAGTATCTATTACCATTCAGCTACCAGATTCAAGTCAAGGTTTTGCTCATCACCTGCAAAGGCCTTCATAGCTGTAGACCCACAAACTTGCAGCACCACTTTTTTCCAGCTATGTCCCAACTTTACAATTTTGCTCATCTGAGCAAAGTCTTCCGAAAGTGTCCTTGTGATGGACGGGCTAAGTTCTGCCTGCCCCTAAGAGCAGCCAATGAGAGTAGGGAATGGGGAATGGTCATGGCCCTCTGCATGTTTTAAAACCCCCAATCAGAACATTGAACGGTCCGTGGCCTGTTAGCAACTGGACCTTGAGCTGTATAATTATTTCATTATATATTACAATGTAGTAATAATAATAATAATAATAATACAATGACATTGGATTTATATCCCGCCCTTCTCCATTTGCACCTGCTGGAATGGCCTAGGGTTAGCCGTAGCTCTGGCAGAAGTTGTCCTTGAAAGGGCAGCTGCTGTGAGAGCCCTCTCCAGCCCCACCCACCTCACAGGGTATTTGTTGTGGGGGGAGAAGATATAGGAGATTGTAAGCCGCTCTGAGTTTCTGATTCAGGGAAAAGAGTTGGGTATTAATCTGCAATTCTTCTTCTTCAATTCTTCTCTCCCAGAAGCTGCCCTTTCAAGGACAACCTCTGCCAGAGCTATGGCTGACCCAAGGCCATTCCAGCAGCTGTAAGTGGAGGAGTGGGGAATCAAACCTGGTTCTCCCAGAGTCCACACACTTAACCTGTCAAGTCTCCAAATTCAATAACGAGTCGTTGTTGAAACAAAGTTGCTAGTTTATTGATAAGGATGTACTTGGATAGATTCAAATTCAAAGACTAAAGATCATACAGTACAATGCCATCATATAAGGTACACTTCAAAGGGATTCTTAAGGGAGGGGCACTATGCAGGGCACATTCACACACTGATGTTACAATTCCTTTCTCAGGCCGACTTTGGCCTTGAGCCTCCTTTGGCTCCAACCTCCCCCGATGCCCAGCCTGAGAAGGCACAGATTATAGCTTCCCATATTCCCATTTCAAAGCAAGGCTACATAACAAAAGAAAAGGAGGGGGGTTAGGGAGAGGTTTAGCTAGCAGCACTGGAATACAGAAAGGCTTTACCCAGAAGGCTTTTTGCTTGAACCAAAGTACAGTACAGACTTGACCAAGGTTTTACAGAGACTTGACATAACCATTACACCAAACTAATAGAAATAAAGTGCACAATTGTATCATACCAAAACCATCCCCCCCTTCCCCCAGTCCATGGAAAAACTGACTTCCCCCAAACTGGTCACTGTTTTAAAAGAGACAAGAAGGGTAGCTGGGGATGTCCTAACTTACTGATAACCCTGAGCGAAAGGTTTAAGAGGGTGGTGGGCACTCTGTGTGAGTGGAGAAGGGATGTCACAGCCATCCTACAAGTGCATAAGATTAGCACTGCCTTTTTGTGTGACATCTCTGCGGTGTCTCCCATCTTTTGGGGCAGCCTGTTGGAGGTAGTCAGAAAGACCCCTACGCTTCTTACACGTGACGAAATGTTCAAAACCATAAAAATTCAGGAGGGCTCTTTAAGGAATTAGGACTGTGATATAATGGAATACCTCAAGAGAGCATTTCTGCAAGGGACAGGATTGTAATCTAGGGCAAAATTTACAGCATATCTTGCTTCCTTTTCTACAACAAGGTCCTCCAGATTTGTTTGCTGTGGTGGCCTCAGAGAGCTTGCATTACCATAGTCAGCTTTTGCGGCTTTGTTGCATTTCATTGCTCCGTAATCCTACTGCATTGTTTTTGGAGGTCATGGATATCTGACTGAATTGTTTGTTTGTTTGTTTTTCAGATTTTGTAATCTGCTTTAAGTCTCTGTGAGAAATGCAGGGCAGGGGGCGGGGGCTATCAATAAAGTCAATATTAACAATATTATAATAATAATTAATAATGATAAGCTCCAGCTGATCCAGAATCTGGCAACACGAGTGCTGATGGGAACATGATGGACGGTACATATAGAACCTGTGCTGTGCCAGCTACACTGGCTTCCAGTGGAGTACCAAGTCAAGTTCATTATTCTGGTGTTGACCTTTAAGACCTTAAGTGGTCTGGGACCAATGTATCTGCAGGAATGTCTTCTCTGGTACATCTCTGGCACATTTAGACTGGAGAGGAGGATATGAAAGCCTGAGAGGTGATATGATCACCATCTTCAAGTACTTGAAGGGCTGTCATATAGAGGATGATGTGGAATTGTTTTCTGTGGCCCCAGAAGGTAGGACCAGAACCAATGGGTTGAAATTAAATCAAAAGAGTTTCTGGCTCAACATCTCAGAGAGGCCTGAGAGAGACAGCAGAACAGGGCAGAACAGCTCTAATAAGCTGAGACAGCTGGAGACTGAGTTTTGGAAGACTTCATTCTGAGGTTTGTGTGACTGCTTAAAAGTCTGAGTTCTGATAGCTGGGGAACTTCTCTTTGTTTGGTTGAGTGGGCAAAAGGTGAACGAGATTGAGAGTGATTGTTGATGATTGCTTAGGAGTGGTCTGCTCCACCCTCTTTGCATTTTAAGCTGCACTTTGCCAAAGGCGCGAGCTCTTGGCCTGTGGCTCTTCGCCTGGGGGCTCCCTAAGGACCAGGAACCCAGATCCCTTATTTCCTTGTTCTCCCTATAAGATAAGTTGACCCTCCAGAAGGGGAGCCACTTAAACAACAGCATTTAAAGAGGACTGTAGTCTTGGGTGTGTGCTCGATGCAAGTCTTGGGTGTGTGCTCGATGCAAGGAGCTCCTGGTCCTCCGGGAACGAGTTCGTACCCTTGAGGCCAACGTGACTACCCTGGAGAAGCAGAGACGGTCAGTTAGGCACATGGGGAAGACTCTCGGGGGTGTATTAGATGAGCCCCGCACTGAACGTGGCAGCCCCGTTGCTGCCAGAGAGCATGAGGGTCGAGAGGGAACAGGGCACTTTGCTGAGGATAAGGAGAATGTGCCCTCAGAAGGGACCTCTTCTTCGGCTGGTGAGCGGGTATCCTTTCGTGCCAAGGAACCATCTCTGCGCAGGGGGAGAGGGGGGGTCTTGGTAGTTGATGATTCGATCCTTAGGCAAGTAGACAGCTGGGTGACGAAAACGCATACTGACCGTATGGTGACTTGCCTGCCTGGTGCGAAGGTAGCGGACATTACGCGTGTAGTAGATAGGCTGATAGACAGTGCTGGGGAGGAGCCTGTGGTCGTGGTGCATGTTGGCACCAACAATGTGGGGAATGCAGTCGTGAGGTCCTGGAGGAAAAATTTAGGCTGCTAGGCAGGAGACTTAAGGCCAGGACCTCCAAGGTAGCCTTCTCAGAAGTGCTACCTGTTCCATGTGCAGGGCAGGAGAGACAGGCACAAATTAGAAGTCTCAATGTGTGGATGAGACGATGGTGTAAGGAGGAAGGGTTTAAGTTTGTTAGGCACTGGGATGCTTTCTGGAACAAGTGGGAGCTGTACAAAAGAGATGGTCTCCACTTGTCTCCGGATGGAACCAGGCTGCTGGCGCTTAAAATCAAAAAGGTGGCAGAGCAGTTTTTAAACTAAATCTTGGGGGAAAGCCGACAGGAGATGGAATGTCTCTGGTTCGGGAGGACTCGTCTCAAAGAGATGAAGGGTTGGCTTCTATTTTTCTACCGGGTAACGGATCAGAGTTGTCCACTGTGATGGTGACAAACAGTATGGACTGTCTGCCAGAGTCTCGAGGCGGCAGGAGGGAGGTGGCGGGCCTAGCTTGCCTGGGAAATTATAAATGTTTGTATGCAAATGCTAGAAATGTTCGAAGTAAAACTGGTGAATTGGAATGTTTAGTGTTGGGAGAAAACATAGACATTGTGGGAATTTCAGAAACTTGGTGGAATGAGGAGAATCAGTGGGACATGGTGATTCCTGGATATAAGTTATATCGGAAGGATAGGGAGGGAAGGGTTGGAGGTGGGGTGGCTCTGTATGTCAGAGAGGATATACGGTACAGTAAGACTGAGGTCAGAGAATTAGATTCCCTTTTAGAAATGCTTTGGGTTGAAATAGAGGGCCCCAAAGGAAATTTAACTATGGGAGTTTGTTATCGCCCACCAAATCAAAAGAGAGAGGACGATTATAATATGATGGAAGGATTAAAGATAGCGGCTCAACGTAAAAACTGTGTCATAATAGGTGATTTTAACTACCTGCAGATTGATTGGATCAATATGTGTTCTGGTCGAGAGAAAGAGATTGAGTTTCTTGATGCTCTCAATGACTGTGCTATGGAGTAGATGGTCTCAGAACCTACTAGGGGTAGGGTGATCCTGGATTTGGTCCTAAGTAATGCCCAAGACTTGGTGAGAGATGTAAAAGTGATTGCACCACTTGGAAGCAGTGACCATAATGTTATTGATTTCACCGTTTGTATAAATAGGGAGATGTCCAAAAAGACCGCCACAACCACGTTTAACTTTAAAAGGGGTAAATTCTCTGAGATGAGGAGGCATGTGAGGAGGAAACTGAAAGGAAAGGTAAATACTGTCAAAACCCTTGGGGAAGCTTGGACACTATTTAAAACTATAATCCTAGAAGCTCAGATAAAATACATACCACAAGTTAGGAAAGGCACAAACAGGTATAAGAAAAGGCCTGCGTGGTTAACAAACAAAGTAATGGAAGCTGTAAAAGGTAAGAAAGACTCCTTTAAACGGTGGAAAACCAGTCCAAGTGAGATTAATGAAAGGGAACACAAGCTGTGGCAAATCAAATGCAAAACTGTGATCAGGCAGGCAAAGAGGGGCTATGAGGAGCATATTGCAAAAAACATAAAGACCAACAATAAAAATTTCTTCAAAAATATTAGAAGTAGGAAACCAGCCGGGGAGGCAGTGGGGCCCTTGGATGACCATGGGGTAAAAGGATTACTGAGGGAGGATAGGGAAATGGCTGAGAAGCTGAATGCATTTTTTGCCTCCGTCTTCACTGTGGAAGATGAGAACTTTTTGCCCACCCCTGAACCACTAATGTTGGAAGGGGTGTTGAAAGACCTGAGTCAGATTGAGGTGACAAAAGAGGAGGTCCTACAACTAATAGACAAATTAAAAACTAATAAGTCACTGGGTCTGGATGGCATACATCCGAGAGTTCTGAAAGAACTCAAAGTTGAACTTGTGGATCTTCTAACAAAAATCTGTAATCTTTCATTGAAATCTGCCTCCGTTCCTGAGGACTGGAAGGTAGCAAATGTCACCCCCATCTTTAAAAAGGGTTCCAGAGGAGATCCGGGAAATTACAGGCCAGTCAGTCTGACTTCAATACCGGGGAAGTTGGTAGAAACCATTATCAAGGACAGAATGAGTAGGCACATTGATGAACACGAGTTATTGAGGAAGACTCAGCATGGGTTCTGTAGGGGAAGATCATGCCTCACTAACCTGCTCCATTTCTTTGAAGGGGTGAACAAACATGTGGACAAAGGAGACCCAATAGATGTTGTTTACCTTGACTTCCAGAAAGCTTTTGATAAAGTTCCTCATCAAAGGCTCCTTAGAAAGCTTGAGAGTCATGGAGTAAAAGGACAGGTCCTCTTGTGGATCAAAAACTGGCTGAGTAATAGGAAGCAGAGAGTGAGTATAAGTGGGCAGTCTTCGCAGTGGAGGACGGTAAGCAGTGGGGTGCCGCAGGGCTCGGTACTGGGTCCCATGCTCTTTAACTTGTTCATAAATGATTTAGAGTTGGGAGTGAGCAGTGAAGCGGCCAAGTTTACGGATGACACAAAATTGTTCAGGGTGGTGAGAACCAGAGAGGATTGTGAGGAACTCCAAAGGGATCTGTTGAGGCTGGGTGAGTGGGCGTCAACGTGGCAGATGCGGTTCAATGTGGCCAAGTGCAAAGTAATGCACATTGGGGCCAAGAATCCCAGCTACAAATACAAGTTGATGGGGTGTGAACTGGCAGAGACTGACCATGAGAAAGATCTTGGGGTCATGGTAGATAATTCACTGAAAATGTCAAGACAGTGTGCTTTTGCAATAAAATAGGTCACCGCCATGCTCGGAATTATTAGGAAGGGAATTGAAAACAAATCAGCCAGTATCATAATGCCCCTGTATAAATCGATGGTGCGGTCTCATTTGGAGTACTGTGTGCAGTTCTGGTCACCGCACCTCAAAAAGGATATTATAGCATTGGAGAAAGTCCAGAAAAGGGCAACTAGAATTATTAAAGGGCTGGAACGCTTTCCCTATGAAGAAAGGTTGAAACGCTTAGGGCTCTTTAGCTTGGAGAAACGTCGACTGCGGGGTGACATGATAGAGGTTTACAAGATAATGCATGGGATGGAGAAAGTAGAGAAAGAAATACTTTTCTCCCTTTCTCACAATACAAGAACTCATGGGCATTCCATGAAATTGCTGAGCAGAAAGGTTAAAACGGATAAAAGGAAGTACTTCTTCTCCCAAAGGGTGATTAACATGTGGAATTCACTGCCACAGGAGGTGGTGGCGGCCACAAGCATAGCCACCTTCAAGAGGAGGTTAGATAAAAATATGGAGCAGAGGTCCATCAGTGGCTATTAACCACAGTGTGTGTGTGTGTGTATTTGGCCACTGTGTGACACAGAATGTTGGACTGGATGGGCCATTGGCCTGATCTAACATGGCTTCTCTTATGTTCTTATTAGGAAGAACTTCCTGACACAGCAGTTCTTCAGTGGAATAGGCTTCTTTGGGAGGTGGTGGGCTCTCCTTCCTTGTGGGTCTTTAAACAAAGGCTAGATGGCCAACTGGCAGCAATGAAGATCCTGTGAATTTAGGGGAAAGTGTTTGTGAGTTTCCTGCATTGTGCAGGGGGTTGGACTAGATGACCCTGGAGGTCGCTTCCATGATTCTATGATCCATGGGAAGCATTATGCTCCAAAGATCCTTGGGATGTCTGGCTATCATCAGGTCCAGGGACTTTTTGGTCCTGGGTCCAACGTGGCAGGATTCTCTACCAAATACCACTAGGTCCCTGCGGTATTTCCTGCAATTCTGCAGGGCTTGTATGACAGAGATGTTCCACGAGGCTTTGGGTTGGCACCCTCTTCTCTTCCCCAAGTTATTCTGTTCCCTGCCCCCCCCCCCAATCTGTGAGGTCACCACAGTCTGAAATCAGAAATGTGGAAGACGTTTCTCCATTTGACCTTTTAGAAATTTAGTATTAATACTGATTTGTGGGATATTTCAAGACTTTATATTTTATGAAATGATGTACATTGCCCAGCGCCCTGCAGTAGCAGGAATCGGGCTATCCATAAATTTAACATAAATAAAGAAATAAATAGCAATCTAAATCTGCAGTCCTGCAATCCTAAGCTCTGCTCACGACCTGAGTTAGATCCCAGGGATGCTGGTTTCAGGTAGTGGGCTTGAGGTTGACTCAGCCTTTCTTCCTTCTGAGGTTGGTAAAATGAGTACCCAGCTTGCTGGGGGGGGGGAGTGTAGATGATTGGGGAAGGCAATGGCAACCCTCCGTGTTAAAAGTCTGCCACGAAAACGTTGTGAAAGCAACGTCACCCCAGAGTCGGAAATGACTGGTGCTTGCACAGGGGACTACCTTTACCTTTATATGCAATCAATAAATGTTGTAACAGTAATGAACACTTAACATCTCATTAAAGGTAAAGGTAGTCCCCCTGTGCAAGCACCAGTTGTTTCTGACTCTGGGGTGACGTCGCATCACAACGTTTTCACGGCAGACGTTTTATGGGATCAGTGCTACCTCTCAGCTGAGTTAGCAGGAGCCAGCTCACAGATTTTTAGCCTGCAGCTCACACATTTTTGCCATAGCTCAGGAAGGATGACCCCAGAGCACAATAATTTATGCAGTCGCTCACAACTTTCATGCCAGTTGCTCACAAAGTAGAATGTTTGCTCACTAGGGTTGCCAAGTCCAATTCAAGAAATATCTGGGGAATTTGGGGTGGAGCCAGGAGCAAGGTTGTGGCAAGCATAACTGAACTCCAAAGGGAGTTCCGGCCATCACATTTCAAGGGACCGCACACCTTTTAAATGCCTTCCCTCCATTGGAAAGAATGAAGGATAGAGGCACCTTCTTTGGGGGCTCATAGAAATGGACCCCCGGTCCAATCTTTTTGACACGTGGAGGGTGTTTTGAGGAGAGGCACCTGATGCTATACCGCAAATGTGGTGCCTCTACCTCAAAAAACAGCCCCACCCCCCGAGCCCCAGATACCTGCGGATCAATTCTCCATTATTTCCTATGGGAATCAGTCTCCATTGGGAATAATGGAGTGCCTAGCAGACATTTCCCTCCCCCCACCCCTGCTTGCAGGTGACCCTGAAGCGGGGGGACGGCCTCCAAACCGGGGGATCCCCTGTCCCCACCTGGGGATTGGCAACCCTATTGCTCCCCAGACTCTGCAGCTTAGAGGGGACACTGTATGGGATAGTTTTCCATTGCCTTCCCCAGTCATCTACACTTTCCCCCCCAGCAATACCTCAGTACCTAAGTCTTAAGGCTATCAGAAATGTTGGTTTGGAAACAATGTATTTTATTCGTTGGTTTTTCAAGCACGCATTGGACAGGGCCCATGACAACGCTTCTGCTTCTGTTCTCAAAGCACATGAGATGTCTCTGGTGACCCAGCGATCCCTAAACACCTAATTAACATTCCCTTTTACTTTAGAGTTGTATCATCTTTAGCATTCCTTTCAGCTTCTAGTTGTATCAGGGTTTTTTGGTAGTTAAAAACTGTTCCAGCTCTAAGGCAACCGGATTTCATTTTATGCCCACGGGTGACATCCCATCATTCTTTTAAAATAGATACTGCAAAGCTTTAAGCCTTATGCACAGCAAGCAAAAAGCCTGAGGAACCTTGCTTGAATATTGCAATGCATTCTGAATCTTTCATGGCACCCTTGACAGTCGATCAAGATGGGTAGCCGTGTTTGTCTGTCTGTAGCGGGAGAAAAGAGCCCAGAGTCCGGTAGCATCTGAAAGACTAGCAAAATTTGTGGCAGGGTAAGGGTTCTTGTGAGTTATCTGAAGAAGAGAGCAGTAACTCTTTACAAGCACCAGCACAACTTTAACAGAAAGAAAGAAGGCATTTCCATCCACCATTCTTGGTATCCAGCTCTGCAAAACACCCTACAGACTGCAAATTGCAGAAGGTCACAGAACAACCAGCACATTCCAGAGAACAATCAGCACAATCAACAACCATCTTCCTTATCTTCACACCCCTTCCAACCCTCCCAGCAATCAACACAGAACAATGGTCACATTCCACAGCCAGTTTCCTTATCACCACCCTTCCAGGAAGCCCCACCAAACAATGGGTACATTCACAAACCAATTGCCCTCTCACCACACCCCCTCCAGCCTAGAAATAGCAGCTCTCCAGCAGCCCCGGCCTCACTCAATGCACAGCAGCCAAGAAGGTCAGAGCGCCTGCTCCGGCTGCAACGCCACTGAGGATGTTCTCTGCAGCTGAGAACAAAACGTCTGGAAGAAAAACTTTCTCCAGTAGAACACGGCACTTGAGCCCGAAAGATTCTACAAACCCTAATGATGATGCTAGCCGTGAAAACCTGAAATCTTTGAGAGCAGTAACTCACAAAAGCTCCTACCCCACCACAAATCTTGTTCATCTTTAGGGTGCTGCTGGATTCTTGGCACTTTTTCTACTACCCTTGACAATGGCTGTTTCAACACTTGACAGATCCTTTCTCGGTGAGCATTTAACATGTTCATCTACATTGCGTATTGTCTTCACGTCTGTCTTGCTTTGCATTATCTTAAGTTGTCTACACCAAGCGTGGCCAACGGTAGCTCTCTAGATGTTTTTTTTTTGCCTACAACTCCCATCAGCCCCAGCCATTGGCCATGCTGGCTGGGGCTGATGGGAGTTGTAGGCAAAAAAAATCTGGAGAGCTACCGTTGGCCACCCCTGATCTAAACTCATTTTCTTTGAGTGGCACCGAAAGTGGCTTCACCCCGGAGTTGCTCCTCACTTTACAAGAGTACTTTTGAACAGGAGTTTTCTGCAGGCAGATACAATGCTCCTAAAATCAAAATCAACCCTGAGTGTAGAAACAGCCAATGTTTAGGTAGAGGGCTCAAGCTGTGGTTTGAACATCAAGTCAAGAGTTAAGTCTCAGTGGTGCACGCCCAGCTTAATAGTGATTTCTCAGTATTCCTGCTTTGGGTGAAACATATAGGGCTGGCCCTGCCAATAGGCAAACTAGGGAATTCTGGGGGCACTGAAATGGGCACCCGTTATATGACTCGATGATGTTATCAGTGCAGGAACCAGAAGATTGATAGATAGATAGATAGATAGATAGATAGATAGATAGATAGATAGATAGATAGATAGATAGATAGATAGATAGATAGATAGATAGATAGATAGATGTAGATAGATAGATAGATAGATAGATAGATAGATAGATAGATAGATAGATAGATAGATAGATAAATTTATTGTCATTGTTCACAAAAAAGGAAAATGAGAGCAACGAAATGAGGTGCTCTTCCACAAACATACCAACACATCAACACTAAAGAAAAAAAACATATACATAAACCATTTAAATACATCAAAAACAAATAACCATTCATAACCCTACATTTAGCCTACATCTAAAACAAATAACCATTCACAGCCCTGCACTTAGCCTTGCCTAGGGTGCCAGACAGTCAAGGGCCAGCCCTGGTCACATGTAAAGTCTTTCCTGGTCTCCTGAACAACAGATGTTGAGGCTATGTTGGGGGTATGCATTTGAGGTATAAATGTTTTGGGGTGGAAATGCCAGTTTTAAAGATTGCTGTTAAGACAGTGCTATCTGAAGGGCTTTGAACCTCTGATGAATTATGTTTACCATTATTATTTGTCATTGTTATTTCAATGGGTGCATTTTCAAGATGCATCCCTCAATGTCAAGCATGCGGGTTCAATGACGAGTCAAAGTTGATACAAAGACTACGTTTATTGATAGAGCAATACTTTGGTAACAGGTTCTTGAGAGTAATGCCAACTCTCTCTCTCGGCTTGACTTCGCGAACAACGATTTAAGAAAGATGCAGTAGTCCACGTCTGCTGCAGGCTCGCTGGTGGCTGACAAGA
Organism: Heteronotia binoei; assembly: GCF_032191835.1. Classification (NCBI taxonomy): domain Eukaryota; kingdom Metazoa; phylum Chordata; class Lepidosauria; order Squamata; family Gekkonidae; genus Heteronotia; species Heteronotia binoei. The sequence goes on from NC_083229.1 coordinate 125,104,569, forward strand.
CCAATGCGGGACAGGCAGGTTTGGCCACAGTGGCTGCAGGGAAAAGTCTGATTTGGGGTTGGTGCTATAGCAGTACGATTCTTCCTCAATCTCCTTTTGTCCTCAAGACCAGCTATGCGTGTGTTCTCAAAGGAAGAGACAGCCTGGTGGATGGTGTGCCTCCATGCTTTGCGATCTGAGGCTAGGTCAGACCACTGGTGATGGTTAATGCAACAGGAACCAAGGGATTTCTTCAAGGAGTCCTTGTACCTCTTCTTTGGTGCCCCTCTATTTCGATGGCCGGTGGAAAGTTCGCCATACAGGGCAATCTTGGGAAGGCGATGGTTTTCCATCCTGGAGATATGCCCTGCCCAGCGCAGCTGCGTCTTCAACAGCAATGCCTCGATGCTTGTAACCTTCGCCCGCTTGAGGACTTCAGTGTTGGTCACAATGCCAACTACACATTGATACAATACTTTTAAGGACTACTTCAAAGGGATTCCAAGGGATGGGGTTGCGGGGTAGCGTTTACACATAAACTATCATAACTGTCTACTTTCCCATAGTGTTATCGGGACGGTGTCCTTGCTTTCCCAGATGTCTCTCACTCCCTTACTGGAATGTATGGGAAGGTGCCGACTACTTAGTTTCGATTCTCACTAATTCTAATTACAGGCCATAAAGCATAGGAGGGGGGAAGGGAAAGAATAACAAGCCAGCAAAGTCAAGTCCTCCATGATACTTCACAGACCAGGTTAGGCAGGACCATAAAGCAATGAATTTAACAATGGAATTTCACTATTAGGGTTTGTAGAATCTTTCGGGCTCAAGTGCCGTGTTCTATTGGAGAAAGTTTTTCTCCAGCACTTGAGCCCGAAAGATTCTACAAACCCTAATGATGACACCAGCCGTGAAAACCTGAAATCTTTGAATTGCACTATGCTTGACACTCATGTTGTATTACACACAGTATCCTCAACCTGCTGGAAGTTGCTTTTCCGGAGATATAAGAGACTTCGTTAAGAAGGAGGAGGATGCAGATGATGTCAACCGGGGTGGAATTCTAGCAGAAGCTCCTTTGCATATTAGGCCACACACCCCTGATGTAGCCAATCCTCCAAGAGCTTACAAAAAAGAGCCTTGGAAGCTCTTGGAGGATTGGCTACATTAGGGGTGCATAGCCTAATCTGCAAAGGAGCACCTGCTAGAATTCCACCCCTGATGTCAACTAAATATGACCCAAACTTCTCAGAAAATAGGCTGAACAAAAAATTACATCTGGATTGTGTGAACTGAACCTCTGGTTATTATTTTGTCACATTTTTAATCTTTTTTTTTGTTTCCATCCACCAATTTCCCCCAGTTGCATCAATAACATCAGGACTTTAAAAAAAAAATAAAAGCAGGAACACACAGGAACACAGTTCTGGCTAGCTTGGCACAAGGGGTGTGGCCTAATATGCAAATGTGTTCCTGCTGGGCTTTTCCTACAAAATACACACACGCATATATTGGCCACTGTGTGACACTGAGTGTTGGACTGGATGGGCCATTGGCCTGATCCAACATGGCTTCTCTTGTTCTTATGTTTAAGCCCTGTGTGAAACAATTGTGACATAAGGGGTGTGGACTAATATGCAAATAAGTTCCTACGGGACTTTTTCTACAACCCCCCCCCCCCCCGAATAACATTATACATCGTATTACCTGGATAAATGATAGACATTACATATATCAATATCGTAGCTGTTGCACATCAAAACTGTACAACACACATACATATACGATACAAAGGACTAACCCCCCCACCCCCCAAAAAAAACAGCAGGACAAAGTAGAGAGCTAAAACCAGTGACAAAAACTGGAAGATGGCCTCAAATTGAAGAGGACCCCTCTAGGTATTGTACATACCTGCAACTTGCATGCAAATTTGTGACCTTCTATTTTTTCTTTTCTGGGGGAAAAAAAAATAGTTGTCCTTTCAGGCAAGTAGGATAACTTACCTTATCCAGAGAAATGTGGTCTTCTGACCATTGCTGTCTCCCACTCCACCACTCATCTTCGGTATACATTTCTCTGCCAGGTGCATAGAACGCTACCTGCAGTCGCAGAACCTTTATTGGCACCACGACACTTCATGCACCTGGAGAAATGGGCCTTAGCTCAGAAGATGACTGCGCCTCTGGAACGTAAGCAAAATTGGTCCAAGGTCTGCTGAGAAACTGCTGGATCCTGAACGTTAGAGTCCCTGCGGAAGCTGGCACATTGAGAAGAATTTTCAATTTTCGGCACCCCGAGAAAATGTGTAGCTGTAGCAAAGAGGCCAACCGCATCGCGAGGCATCTTTAATTAAAAGGAAAGTTGAGAAGCCCTTGACATTTGGGGATCCAGCACTAACTGGGTGCCTTGCAAACCTTTTGCACAGAGCTGTGCACGAAGCTGCGATTCTGTGCAATCTCACAGAAAGGGCAGAATGCCGCAACGGGCCCAGGATTTGGCTCCTTTAGAATCAGAGCGGGTTTTTTTTCCGCTTTTAAGAGCACAGATTCCTACCCCACTCCCACCCCTTATGGATCAACCTCAAGCCAACAGTGCATTTTCTCTGGGTCTTGATAAGAGCATCCAAGGATACCCTTTATAAAATTACTGTGCACAATGTATTTAATTTTGAGTAATGATGTACGATTCTTATACGTTTTAATGAATTTGCATTTGGGATGATAGTTAAATAAATAAGACATTTTTAGAACAACAAAAAAAAAATGGATCAACCTCAAATGCTACTTGTGCAAAGTCATTTAAATAGAGTTGCATTCGTTGAAAGAACAGATCTGCAGGTGGGTGGGCTATAGCCAGTGTGATGTCCCTTTCCTGCTACGCTTGTAAAGTTTTCGTCTTTCTGGGTCAGCTTTCGAATCAATTAGTCCTTGAAGAAATTAGCTGTCCTGGCAGGCATCTCAAAAGCTTCAATTATTGCAAAACCCAAGCCGTGTGCATCTTGTTGGAAATACATTTATTCTTTAGTTATGTATCGACTTCATTATTGCCCTATCTTACTTCCCAGTGGGGACCCGAAACTACTTACATCATTCTCCTTTCCTCCATTTTATCCTCACTATGAGTTACTGGTCTTACCTTCAAAGTCCTTCATGGAACCAGTGTCAATGAGAGACTTGCCCATTTGCCTACTGTGGTGAGGTTCACCCATCCAAGCACTAACCAGGTCAACCCTGCTTAGCTTCTGACACCCAACGAGATTGGGCTAGCCATCCATGACAAGGCAAACCTCATTAGACCCCCTTATATGCAGAGGTCTAATCCACAGAATGGAGCCTTGTGCAGAGCGGTAAGCTGCAGTACTGCAGTCTAAGCTCTGCTCCTGACCTGAGTTCGATCCCGACGGAAGCTGGGTTCAGGTAGCCGGCTCAAGGCTGACTCAGCCTTCCATCCTTCCAAGGTCAGTAAAATGAGTTCTCAGCTTGCTGGGGGGGGAAGTGTAGATGACTGAGGAAGGCAATGGCAAACCATAGTGTAAAAAGTCTGCCATGAAAATGTCATGATGTGACGTCACCCCATGGGTCGGTAATGACTCGGCGCTTGCACAGGGGACTACCTTTACTACCTTTTAATCCACAGAGACTGTTCTGCCCTCAAGACAGAGTCCTCCTCTAATTTGTTTGCTCTCTACAAAAGTCAGGCTTCCTCAACCGGGGGGTTGTTTTGCAGAAAAATGGGTGGTTGAGCTCATTAGCATAACTCATTAGCATATGTCAGCCCCCAGCCAAAAGCATCCTGATATAAGAAAGGAGAACCCCGGGCGAGCAAGGCCTGCTTGGGCTGGCTAGAGATCCAGCCAGCCTAAGCAAGCCTCACTCGTCTAGAGCTTTCCTGGGCTGCCCCCCCCACCCGTAAAAATCCAGCAAGCCACCCGCTGTCCAAAATCACATCAGAAGTGGAGAAAGGGTGGTGTGGGCTTCTCCAGGGGTTAATGAGGGCTGCTAGGGGCGTGGCAAAGGCCCTGGTGGCTGGCTGGCTGCCCGCTCTCCTAATCCAGGGATTGTTATGCAGCTGCACCTACTATTCAGTGGACAAGGTAGGTGGGGAGGAAGAGGGGGAACCCTCAGAAAGGTTCAGGAGCTGTGCTCCTGTGAGCTCCTGCTGAATCTGAGGCTCAACTATTGTTCATCTTCTCCCTCTCATCATGGCCGGTGCCTGGAAGTAGGCCAAGTAGGCAGCTGCCTAGGGTGCCACCTGGCCTAGGGGGTGTCACTAGGTGCCCACTCTCCTCATGCGCAGCGGGTGTGCTCCTTGGAGTCTGCCTTCCCCAATAGAAAGCAGGCTCCATGGAACGCAGACACTGTCCAGCCAGTTTCACGTTTCCTGGGTCCGTTACAGAAATGCGAAAGCGGATGGTGCCTGTGCTGTGAACTCCTCGGAGCCCAGCAGGGATAAAATAACCAATTGTACAAGCTGAAGAAGAGCCAGTTACAGTTTCTAAAAATGTGCTCCTGTTGACGTTGTCTGCTGCCACTCCTCCTTCCTACTCGGCTTTAACAGAGCCATGAGGTGGGAGCCATAGCTCAGTGGTAGAACATCTTTCTCGCATGCACAAGGTCTTGTACCTGGCACCTCCAACTAAAAGGATCAAGTAGACATGGTTGTGTGAAGGTCTTGTCCCTGGCACCTCCAGCTAAAAGGATCAAGTTAAAATGGCCATGTGAAGGTCTTGTCCCTGACACCTCCAGCTAAAAGGATCAAGTAGACATGGTCATGAGAAGGTCTTGTCCCTGGCACCTCCAGCTAAAAGGATCAAGTTAAAATGGCCATGTGAAGGTCTTGTCCCTGGCACCTCCAGCTAAAAGGATCAAGTAGACATGGTCGTGTGAAGGTCTTGTCCCTGGCACCTCCAGCTAAAAAGATCAAGTAGACACGGTTGTGTGAAGGTCTTGTCCCTGGCACCTCCAGCTAAAAGCATCAAGTAGACACGGTCGTGTGAAGGTCTTGTCCCTGGCACCTCCAGCTAAAAGGATCAAGTTAAAATGGCCATGTGAAGGTCTTGTCCCTGGCACCTCCAGCTAAAAGCATCAAGTAGACACGGTCGTGTGAAGGTCTTGTCCCTGGCACCTCCAGCTAAAAGGATCAAGTAGACACCGTCGTGTGAAGGTCTTGTTCCTGGCACCTCCAGCTAAAAGGATCAAGTAGACACGGTCGTGTGAAGGTCTTGCCCCTGGCACCTCCAGCTAAAAGCATCAAGTAGACACGGTCGTGTGAAGGTCTTGCCCCTGGCACCTCCAGCTAAAAGGATCAAGTAGACACCGTCGTGTGAAGGTCTTGTCCCTGGCACCTCCAGCTAAAAGGATCAAGTAGAAATGGTCATGAGAAGGTCTTGTCCCTGGCACCTCCAACTAAAAGGATCAAGTAGAAATGGCCATGTGAAGGTCTTGTCCCTGGCATCTCCAGCTAAAAGGATAAAGTAGAAATGGTCATATGAAGGTCTTGTCCCTGACACCTCCAGCTAAAAGGATTAAGTAGAAATGGTCATGTGAAGGTCTTGTCCCTGGCACCTCCAGCTAAAAGGATCAAGTAGAAATGGTAATGAGAAGGTCTTGTCCCTGGCACCTCCAGCTAAAAGGATCAAGTAGAAATGGTTACGTGAAGGTCTTGTCCCTGGCACCTCCAGCTAAAAGGATCTAGTAGAAATGGTCATGAGAAGGTCTTGTCCCTGGCACCTCCAGCTAAAAGGATCAAGTAGTATTCTCACCATTTTTATTGCTTAATCTCACTTATAAAAATAATAATAAAATTTTTAAAAAAATGCAAATTAAAAATGTAAATACTTCCAAGTTTCTTCATTTCTTCTACAATTCTCTGGGTTTGTTTTGTTTTTGTTTTTTTTAAAGATTGGCGGGTGCCAGTGGGCGTCTTGCCCAGGACACCAAAAACCCTAGCACCCGCTTTGCCTCTCATGAACACTCCATCATCTCCTGAAAAGGGATCAGTTGTTCCACAGTTAGGGTCTATAGAGCCTCCTGTCCATCTTACTCTCCAAATTCTGAAGGATTTTCGCAGTTGTTTTCCCCAGCCTATAAACAGGCAGCTGCCTCTTACAGGGACTTTTATTGGTCACAGGACATTTTTAGATAATTTATTGTAAAAGTCTCTAGTAGTTACACTCTATGCTTGTAATAGCCGCTGTTATTATTTATCGTGGCTTTGACTGACTGCATTTTATTGTTGTATCTTTTTTTTATTGTAAATTGTACAGATGATACATGACCAATCTGGCCATTTCAGTTTCCTTGTAATTTTGTATGTTCTCAATGTCATCGGTTTTGGTCCATTACCGCCCTTGATGAGCCTTTGGTTTCTTTTGTGCTACGTTATACAATTTATATTTTATAACCATTTTTTTTGCCATGTTATTTCGTAGGCTATTTATATAAACTTCATACCAAAGAGTGAAAAGATACATTAATTTTAATGGGAGAAAGCGGCATAAGGAAAGAGGAAATGGTGGGGAAATTAAGGCTCATTTGTCACAGGGGAAAATCCAGTCGAGACGGGGATATCTGAATCAAGCCAGTCAGCTTTTGAAATTCTTTACTGCAAAGGGTCAAAATTCTTTACTGTCAAGTAGACTGGATTTTGTATTTGCAAGTGCCTTTGAGAACTTCAGTGATAAATTGGGTAGATCTATTGTGGCAACTCAGCTATCATTGGCTTTGGGGTGGAAGTCTTTGTTAGTAGAACTCCAGTGTTTGAGACAGAGCTAAATTTGTTAGGTATTACATACCCATGTTCTAGAATCTTAAAGCAGGTTTTAAAATGGGTTTTTCTGGGACCGATTTCCCACTAGCCTTATGCTGCCCTCACGCTTGTCTTCTCAGCACAGCTTCTATCAGATTTCACACTATCTGCCCCGGGGCTGCAACTAGCTTTGCCTTTTTTGTGTGCCAAACAGAAAGTGGTTTTAGAGGATCTTGCTTGCTGTGTGAAAGAAGCAGAGCTAGTTGCAGCCCTGGGGCAGAAGGCGGAGCTAGTTTCACAGGGCCTGCGAGACGGAACTGTTTCGGATGGCATATAATGTCAAGCATGGCTAATTCTGATCAATAACTGATGGGTTTAGGGCCTGACTAGAAGCAGACCTGGGAACGATCCCAGAGAACCAAATGTTGTTAGTTTATTATTCTTTCCTGACTTCCCTCCCGCTTCATGACTGCTTAATTAGAGGGAACAAAGCAATCAGCACCTTCCCATGAATTCTCCTCTGGGAGGATGAGCCATCTGGGCATTGCAAGGCCGAATGTCTGATAATGCCCTGGGAATGTATGTAGTTTTGATATTCTACGTGTGAACGCTCCCCTGCTTCCCCCTCCCTTTGGAATCCCTTTGAAGTGTGCCTTAAAAGTTGTGTATCAATGTATCAGTTTCATTCTTCTCAAGCCATGGCTCTAGCCAAAGTATCGGTCTATCAATAAACGTAGTCTTTGTATCAACCCCGACTCGTCATTGAACCCGCATGCTTGACATATAACGTCTAATGGGAGAGGGCTGCCACCACATCTGGATCCATAGCACGTTTATCACTAACTGCCCAGGATCTGTGCACGTGAGGAAGAAAATATGATATGATCTGCCTGAAGTAGCACCATTGTTATTTATCGGCTTGTTTTATTGTTTTAATATTGTTTTGTCTACTGTGTATTTTATGCTGTTAGCTGCCTTGAGTCTGTATGGAATGGGTGGGATATAAATAGAAGATAGATAGATAGATAGATAGATAGATAGATAGATAGATAGATAGATAGATAGATAGATAGATAGATAGATAGACAGATAGATAGATAGATAGATAGATAGATAGATAAAAATAGTGTGAAATCTGACAGAAGCCCCACGCAGAAGAGGAGAGTGAGAGCAGCATAAGGCTAGTGGAGAATTTGTCTTACTGGCAAAAATACTACAAGGAATGAACCTACATAATCACCTATTCATTATTGTATGTACACCTCCTCCACCAGCATAAGCCAGCCCTCACCTTCATTGAGCCATGGGGCTTTCACTCCAGCCTCCCGACTCATGAGCGTGTTAGGGGAACGCAAGTATTCCAATAGCATTATGATTTATTTTATATTTATCCTGTTATATAGTGAGCATCTTTGATTGTTTTATGATATGTTTGGATAGGACCACAAGCGTGTGCAGGAATGCACAGGAACACAGTTCTGGCTGGCTGACCTCAGCCACCACCCACAGCGGCAACAGGGCGAAGCCTCAGGGCAAGGAAGAGACGCAGCGCCTTGGCATTTAACTAGGAGGGCTGAGACCCTGGTTGCCTGCTGATACACACATTTCTATACTTTTATAATCAAGGTCATTTCATAGAAAAAGAAGTGCTGGAGCTCATTGTTGTTATTCAGTCGCAGAGTCAAGTCCAACTCTTTGCGACCCCATGGGCAAAGTCTCGCCAGGCCCTCCTGTCTTCCACCATCCTCCGAAGTCTGCTCCAATTTGTGTTTGTTACATCAGTAACGCTGTCCAGCCATCTCCTCTTTTGCCATCCCCTTCTTCTTTGGCCTTCTGTCTTTCCCAGCCTCAAGATCTTCTCCAGGGAGTGCTCCCTTCTCATTTGGGGCCAAAGTATTTGAGATTCAGCTTCAACATCTGACCTTCCAGGGAACAGTCTGGGTCAATCTCCCTTAGGACTGACTGATTGGATCTTCTTGCAGTCCAAGGGACTCTCAAGATTCTTCTCCAGCACCACAGCTCAAAAGCATCTATTCTTCTGCGCTCGGCCTTCCTTATGGTCCAGCTCTCACAGCCATACATTCATACATTACTACTGGGAATACCATTGTTTTGGAGCACAACTCATTTGCATACACCACACACCCCCTGACATCACCGGAAGGTAGTAAATTTTATCAGCTCTGCATCTACCTTAAAATCCTCCTTGAATTAGAATTGTGATAACAAAACTTTTTAAATGACTTTCTCCTATTTGGCCACAGTGGCATGAGGAAGATTTCCATCAGTCTGCTTTCTATGTTCTGGTTGTTTTCCCATGTTTTGTGAGAAAAAAAAATATTAGAAAGTTTGTCAAACCTTAGAGTTCAGCTAAATTCTCACAGGGGGTTTGACCTATGGTGCCCAGAAGCAAGTATTTTTGCGGGAGGGGATAAGAAAGAAAGAGCACAATCAAATTTAGGTTCTGAAGTTCTGCTCCGGTGAGCTCCTGCCCAAAATGAGGCCTGTTTATAACAGCCCCGTGGCACAGAGTGTTAAAGCTGCAGTACTGCATTCCTAAGCTCTGCTCATGACTTGAGTTCGATCCCCAGTGGAAGCTGGGTTTTCAGGTTGCCGTCTTGAGGTTGACTCAGCCTTCCATCCTTTGGAGGTTGGTCAAATGAGTACCCAGCTTGCTGGGGGGAAAGTGTAGATGACTGGGGAAGGCAATGGCAAACCACCCCATAAAAAGTCTGCCGTGAAAACATTGTGAAAGCAACATCACCCCAGAGTCGGGAACAACTGGTGCTCGCACAGGGGACCTTTCCTTCTCCTTTCCTATAATGACAAAATGGTATTCTGTTGTCAATTTTAACAAGCAAGCAAGCAGGGAATGACCACCGCAGCAGATGACCAACACAGCAGCCAAACCTTGCACGACTCCTGTCCATTCGGGGAGGGACGGTGGCTCAGTGGTAGAACATCTGCTTGGGAAGCAGAAGGTCCCAGGTTCAGTCCCCGGCATCTCCAACTAAAAAGGGTCCAGGCAAATAGGCATGAAAAACCTCAGCTTGAGACCCTAGAGAGCTACTGCCAGTCTGAGTAGACAATACTGACTTTAATGGACCGAGGGTCGGATTCAGTAGAAGGCAGCTTCGTATGTTTATATGTTCATGATCCTAGGAAACTGGCCGTCCGTGGGGGTGAACTCTGCCTCTGATGCTGGCACTGAGGGAAAATCTTCAGCAATGGCAAAGCTGGCCAAGTAGAGTTTAGTAGTAGTAGTAATCGGAAACTAGCTACAAGCCAAAAGCTAATGAGAAGAGTAGCCTGGAGGGAGCCCTTAAGGAAAAGGGGAAATCAGCAAGTGAAGTGTCAAAAAAGGGGGAAAAAAAGGAATTTTAAACTGCCCATCGCTGGGTGCTTTCCTGCTCAGCATAGGATAGAGAAATGCGGGGATGCTGGAAGGAGGCAAGCATGATTGCTAAGCAGAGTCTGAGAATGGCAGGAAATCGATGCAGCATCCCCAGTCTCCAGGTATCCGGCTCCGTACCGTTGCGCAAAGCACCCAGCGCTCAAAGCGAATGGTCAAACACAACCGCAGCTTGAACTATAACTAAGAGAGACAGCAGCGAAACCCCCTGGTTATTCTTAGAGCAGAAGTAGTCGGGGAAAGTGCAAGGAAAGATGTTGAACACGAGCCACAGAGGCATCCCCAGGGCCCTGTTTTACATTTTGAACTACACCTGAGAACCAGCGGTGGTTCGCTTGAATTCTAATATCGAGGAAATGTATCTCGAAGTATGGTACAACATTTTTAAGCCTCTGGAGATGTCCAGATGTATCAGGCTCAGAGAATGCGCAGACTGTGGCTCGTTCTTCTTTCGCTCTCTACCAGCCTCACGTTCTCATGAACATACGTGAAGCTGCTTTATAATGGATCAGACCCTCGGTCCACTGAAGGCAGTGCTGCCTACTGGCAGTTGCTCTCCAGAGTCTCAGGCAGATGACTTTTGCATCACCTACTGCCTGGTCCTTTTTAACTGGAGTTGCTGAAGATTGAACCTGGGACCCAGGGGCCATTTTGTAGGGGGGGGGGGAGGTGCAGGAGCTCAGAAGCAAAACTCATTTACATATGCCACGCCCCCAGGTTGTGGCTTATGCAAATGAGTTCTGCTAACTAGAGAATCAAAGAGAGAAAAGAAAAAAAGTGATGATAATGAGAGAATCAGAGAGAAAGAAAGCAAATAGATTTGGGCAGGGAGGAAGAGAAGGGAGGAATGAAGGAAGGAATAGAGAGGAAGGGGGAGGGTGGAGGGGAAACAGAGAGAAAGAAACAGATAGGGAGGGGAAAGTAAGAGAGAAAGAATATGAGAATGGAGGAAGAGGGAGGGGAAAGAAAGAGAGAAAGAATATGGGAATGGAGGAAGAGGGAGGGAAGGAAGGAAGAAGGAAAGAAGGGAGGGAGGGGGAGGGAGGGAGGGAAGGGGAGGGAGGGAGGAAAGGAAAAGAGGAGGGAGGGAGGGGGAAGAGAGAAAGATGTGGATGGAGGAAAAGAGAAGGAAGGAATGGAGAGAGGGAGGGAGGTAGGGGAGGGGATCTTAAACACTGGCACTCCTCAGGGATGTGTCTTGAGTCCACTTCTTTTCACTATTTATACGTCTGATTGTGTTTCTAGTAGTCTGAGTAACAAAATCATTAAGTACGCAGATGATACAACGTTAGTGGGGCTCATCTCTGAGAATGATGAGTCTGCGTATAGGAGGGAAGTTCATCAGCTGTCCCTTTGGAGTAAAGTAAATAATCTTATTTTTAATGTAAGTAAGACGAAGGAAATCATAGTGGATTACAGGAAGAGTAGTCTGGATTTTCAGCCATTGTTTATTGATGGTGTTATGGTAGAACAGGTGACAGAATGGAAGTTTTTGGGAATTACTATGAAACAGGATCTAACATGGGGGCAAATACTTCAGCTCTAGAGAAAAAGGCCCAGCAACGACTATACTATTTAAGAAGATCACAAAAACTGTCAGGGAGTCTGCTGGTTGCCTTTTATCGTAGTTCCATTGAGAGCATTATATCTTATTGCCTCTGCGTGTGGTTTGGGAGCTGCACGGAAGCAGAGAGAAGGGTGCTCCAAAGAGTGATGGTAAGAGCACAGAAGATTTGTGGATGTTCTCTCCCCTCATTGGTGGATCTGTATAATATGGGATGTAAAAGGAAGATACAAATGACCCTTCACATCCGGGCCACTTGCTATTTGAGATCTTACCATCGGGCAGACGATATAGAGTGTTGAAGGCTAAGACAAATAGATTTAAGGGCAGCTTCTATCCAAGTGCTGTGGTTAGGCTAAATGTAGGGTTATGAATGGTTATTTGTTTTAGATGTATTTAAATGGTTTATGTATATGTTTTTTTCTTTAGTGTTGATGTGTTGGTATGTTTGTGGAAGAGCACCTCATTTTGTTGCTCTCATTTTCTTTTTTGAGAACAATGACAATAAGTTTATCTATCCATCCATCCATCCATCCATCCATCCGTCCGTCCGTCCGTCCGTCCGTCCGTCTGTCTGTCTGTCTGTCTGTCTGTCTGTCTGTCTATCTATCAATCAAAGAGAGCCAGAAACTTTCTCCCCACTGCCTTCTGATCCTGACTGGAGGCTTCTGTTGCTGGGTGTCTGAAACAACCCAGGAACACAAGCCAGTCCTGGAGGAGGAGATGCGCCGGTTCAGTAGCTGCGCTCCGGTGCTCTCCTGCTGAATCCAAGCCCTGCTGGGACCCTCCTCATGCCATGCAGATGTTCTTATGCATAGATGGCGTTTGCTTTCTTTCTCTCTCTGTGTACACACGCGCACACCCAATATGTGAACACATAGACAAAGCCAGTAGCAGCAAGCCGATCACCAAAACTGTTGACAAAATATAAAAAGGATTATAAAAGGAAATTAAACAGAGGATGTTAAATTCAGCTGTGATATACGTATCATCATGATATATATGCAATCACCTGGTAAATAGGCTATCTATTTTCCCATTCCTGGCAACACTACGGGAGCAGTTGTTTTATGTATGTTCAGAAGCACATGTAATAGAAGAAGCTGTCTATAGTTTGGGACCATTCACAACATAATCTTTTCTCACTCACTCATCACCTGTCTTTGAGGGATTTTGCAAATCTCTAAAGTACTTGCATTTATACCAGTTCCCAGTTTCCCTCCTTCTGCCTCACATAGCACACATTCCCTAAAATGGATTTTGCATTGTATCTAAGAGGAAAACTGGTTCTTTTTACTGTCTGCATTACTCTGAGTTTACAGGGTTACTCTTTTTAAATTATTTAAATGCACTCATAAATAATGAAGCAAAACTGCCTGTTCCCCCTGTATAGTCATGTTGGAAACACTGAAGGAAAACATGCAAAATTGATTCTCAAAGTCTTTACCCGAGAAGTCTTTTGTAGAAAGAAAAAAGAAAGAGAGAAAGAAAGAGAGAGAGAAAGAGAGAGAGAGAGAGAGAGAAAGAAAGAAAGAAAGAAAGAAAGAAAGAAAGAAAGAAAGAAAGAAAGAAAGAAAGAAAGAAAGAGGGAGGGAGGGAGGGAGGGAGGGAGGGAGGGAGATGGGAAAAAGCAGTTCATAAATTGCCTTTAAAAATCCAAAACAGAAACATCTGCTCAAATCATGATCCACCTGATTAAAAATCAGCAAGAGAAATAGAATGTGATGCATGTTCCAATCTGTAACATCTATGGGGTCATGTTCAACCATCCACACATGGAAGGAATAGAGCCCAATACATTATCCCGGACATGTATGTTGAAATTAGAAATGCATTGGAAATAAAATCTTATTGTGTGAGCTCAAGCAGCAAATATGCTGCTAATATATAATTAGAGGCTTGTCTTCCTTCCTGTTTACACTGGAATGTGTTTGTTTATCACAATATTTGAAAAGAGCATGAAAACGAGACACGAGGAGATACACACACCTGGTCATCTAAGGAGTCTTTTTGAGAAAAGATGTTTATTGGTAATAACCAAGGCAGGGTTCTAAGAACAGGGAGCTAATTAGCACAGATTTATTAAGAAGATAATTAGGGTTTCTGGCATTGTAAATAAATTAGGAGTTCTGTGTTTGGTGGAGTACTTTAAAGAATCAAAAATATTTAAGCCGGTGTATCCAGAAGAGTGCGTCTCTGGTCATGTGGCAGGGTATGGCCAGGAAGGCGCACCTTTGGTGCTGAGCGACATCTTTCCTCAACCTGTTTTTTCAGGTTCACACTGCGGCGGGGCAAATCACGCATTTGCCCTGCGCAAAATGCCAGCGCGGAGCAACTGATGTGAAATCGCCAGTTTGCTCTGCCCAGAAACAGAAACCTGCCCTGGAGAAAGGTGAGTGCGGAATCAGCCTTGGAAACACTTTTTTAATAATAATAATAAATTTATTTTTATATCCCGCCCTCCCCCGCCAAAGGCAGGCTCAGGGCAGCTAACACGACACGGTATATACCGTGATTACAGTAAAATACAATATTATTGCAAACAATTGGACAGTTAAAACAAATAAATTACATTCATAAGTTAAATTAAAATTAATCAGCAGTTAAACCGTTATAAATTCTAAATTTCAGTTTCAGTGCTACAATTCAGTTGTATATATAAGGCTAGTTGTCATTTCCCGGGGTTTCATCCTAACGCGAGCTCGAAGAGGGCAGTTTTGCAAGCCCTGCGGAACTGATTTAGGTCCCGCAGGGCTCGCACCTCTTCTGGAAGTTGATTCCACCATTGGGGAGCCATTGTTGAGAAGGCTTGCTCCCTCGTTGATTTCAATCTAACCTCCCTTGGTCCAGGGACTTTTAAAAGGTTTTGAGAGCTAGATCTCAGTGCTCTCTGAGGAACATATGGGGAGAGGCGGTCCCTAAGGTAGGCAGGTCCTCGGCCATATAGGGCTTTAAAGGTAATAACCAGCACCTTATAGCGGACTCAGTACACAATTGGCAGCCAGTGCAGATCCCGCAGCACAGGCTGCACATGTTCCCACCGAGGTAGTCCCACTAACAGCCTGGCCGCTGCATTCTGCACTAGCTGCAGTTTCCGCGTTCGGTTTTTTGATCCGCCCGGGTCCCATCCCTGGATCATCTTAAACTGCCGATCTGGATTCAGCCTTTGATTCCTTAGCGTGTATTTTGGCCATAAGTCTGTGAGCTCTGATCATGGGGAAGTTGGATTCTTGGGTACTTTTAGCACTCCTACAAAATAATGCCTGAAAATGCCATGTACTTTATTCACCTACCCCCTTCAATGAAGAAAGATAAACCATATATACGTTTTTGCCCTTGTTGGTGAATGCATATCTTCTCCTTGAGTATAGAGATGACTTTATAGATCTATTCATCAGCAATTTATAATTTGTTTTAGGGTTTGTTTGGTCTTTTTTTTTAAAATTCTATTCCACTCACCCTGCAATGTATTCAGAGCAGTGAATATGTAGGCTACCCACTTTAACTTTTTGACAGTCCTATGAGTTGTTAGGCACAGAGGGAACTGTGTTTCTTCCGCAACCACAGCAGCAATTCAAAGAGCAGCAAGTAAACAAAGCATAACATTCACACTGTGAGCTTTAGTCCTGATATGAATGATGGAGACAATTGAAGGAATTGTATTCATACACTTGCTGGTAGGGTTGCCAAGTCCGATTCAAGAACTATCTGGGGACTTTGGGGGTGGAGCCAGGAGACATTAGGGGTGGAGCCAAAATCAAGGCTGCAACCAGAATCATTGAACTCCAAAGGGAGTTCTGGCCATCACATTTAAAAGGACGGCACACCTTTTCAATTCCTTCCTTCCATAGGAAATAATGAAAGATAGGGGCACCTTCTTTTGGGGCTCATAGAATTGGACCCCCTGGTCCAATCTTTTTGAAACTTGGGGGGTATTTTGGGGAGAGGCTCTAGATGCTATACAGAAAATTTGGTGCCTCTACCCCCAAAAAACAGCCCCCCCTCGAGCCCCAGATACCCGCAGATCAATTCTCCATGATTTTCTATGGGAATAGATCTCCATAGGGAACAATAGAGTTCCCAGCAGACATTTCCATCCCCTCCCCCCTGCTTTCTGACGACCCTGAAGTGGGGGAAGGGCCTCCAAACTGGGGGATCCCCTGCCCCCACCTGGGGATTGGCAACCCTACTTGCTGGTCAGTAGGACATAAAGAAGAAGAAGATTTATACCCCACCCTTTTCTCTAAATCACAGTGGCTTAGAATCTCCTTTATCTTCTTCCCCCACAACAGGCACCCTGTGAGGTGGGTGGGGCAGAGAGAGCTCTCCCAGAAGCTGCCCTTTCAAGGACAACTCCTGCAAAAGCTATGGCTGACCCAAGGCCATTCCAGCAGCGGCAAGTGGAAGCCATTCCAGCAGCGGCCTTAACCACTACCCCAAGCTGGCTCTCAGTTCTCATTGCTGGGGAGAGTGACTTAGCATGCCTGGACATTGTGGGGATGCTACATCACTCTAAGGGTGGAGAGCTGTTATCTCCTTGATTGAAAGTCCTTTGGGGGTGATCCCACCAAGAATTTGCAGCGGCGGTCTCTCGCCTTTGAAAAAGATGCTCCAGGAAAAGGGGTGTCCTGGCAATCGCACAGCACCTACAACAGCCCAGGATCGTGCATGTACTTAGAAGAGCATTTAGATGCTCCTGCATATGCAGGGCATGTGCATGGTGTGCCCCAGCTATTCAGATGACTGAGAAACATGCCATGCATGTGCTTCAGAGATTTGCTACCAGGAAGCATTCAGCAGATATTCACTCCAGTTCCAGCCCATCTTAGGATGAGGTGAGGATAGGCAGGACATAGAGGGTGAATGTGCACATGTGATCATGCACTTTAAATCCGGAAGGGAGGAGTGACTAGAGAGGACCTGAACCCTTCCATGATCATGCCCACTGTCACGGCTGGGGCCGGGTCAGGCAAAGTCCAGGGGCAGTCCAAGGTCTGTAGCCAGTAAGCAGGAGGGTCCGAGGCACCAAATCCGAATCACTGTACAAGTATCGCAGGTCCGAGGTCCAGAAGCCGAGGTCAGGGAGTCCAGAAACCAAAGTCAAGCCGGAGTGGATGCTAGAAAGTCAGGGAGATGACTAGTTGCTTCCACAAAGCCTCCTCCCAAAGCCTACAGCTATATAGCCCTCTGCTGGCTGTTGCCCATTTGGGGCTAATCACTGGCTCAGAGAGGCAGCCAGGATCCTGTTACAACTCAAGCATCCTTGCTCTTAGAAGGGCCAGAATCCTCTCAAAACTCAGGGCTCAGGGAGCGTCTTGCTTATGAGCGTGCCGCCCTCCTCCGATCCCTGAGGTCCTGACGGAGGCGGTCACGCACACGAGCCACCCGAGAGGGCGAGGCAGGGGGGCTGGGATCTTCTCCAGCAGGAGGCAGAAACACTGGTGCAGGTGGCAGGGGCACAGTTTCCTCTGCAGGCTCAACTTCCTCTGCAGAGTTCCCAGCACCCATGACACCCACTGACCTTCTCCCTTTGTCCTCCCCCTCTTTTAACATGGCATTCCTTGGAGACACATGTCTCTGCAGGTCTCTCCTGAAGAGGCAAAGCCCTGATACTCCCTCACAAAGCCCTGATACTCCCTCACACATGATGCCAGGCAAGTGACCATTTTTGATAGGGAAAGTATCATGTCCCCTGTTTATTCTTAACTGTTTGCAGCAGTAATTCATGTTTTACGGCTTAGGCCTGCGTTGTGTCTTCTAAAGAATGTGAGATTGGGCAACTGCGGTGTTCAAGGTCTCTGATCCTCCCTTTCCAGTTCCAATTCCAAAGACCTTTACTGGCATAGAAATGAAAAGTACAGCATAGCAAATTTACACGGCGTCTCAGCTATAAAAAGCAGTCAAACATCAAGAAGGGGAGCTAATCTTTTGCTCCCTGATCGTTGGGGCAGCCAAAAGGTACTTTGCAACTAGGCTTGTGATACGGGAACATTGGTCAGATAGCAGGGGAAAAAAAAAAAAACTAACGTCACTTCAGGTAATCCATAAAAATTAGACAGAATAGGTTTGATTATACTGTCCCGCACTTCCCCATAAAAGCACAGTGAATGAAGTAA
Organism: Heteronotia binoei; assembly: GCF_032191835.1. NCBI lineage: Eukaryota > Metazoa > Chordata > Lepidosauria > Squamata > Gekkonidae > Heteronotia > Heteronotia binoei. The sequence continues at coordinate 125,122,387 of NC_083229.1, forward strand.
GACATGGGCGGCCATTTCAAGGTGACTTCCATTACATGGGCAGACTCTATCCTAATAAGGGTTGTTAGCAAACCTCCCAGACACTACCACTGAGGGTAGAACATTGAGTCTTGCTAACATAAAGGAGCAGCGTAACTGGGGTGAAGTAATCTGGGAAAGATAGGCAGCAGGCAGCCCATGATCTGGAAAGATACGGAATGCTAAAGGGGGACAAGTTTTATGTCCAGAAACAAAGGGACTGTTTTCTCAATATCTAAGATCCTGTTTCAGGATTCTGAATGCCTGCGTTTCATTTAGCATACAGAGGTAGCATACAGAGGTTGTCCAGGGGTACATCTATAGAATGTAATATCTTCTGGATCTGACTATACCAAGTGGAAATGAAGGAATCTGCTGACATCATATGGATATAGCTAGCAGGGTCTGCCCTAAAATGTAGTTGTAGCCAAAACTTTATAGTTAGTAGCCATGCCCTGGTCTCAATCAAATGGGTTCCATTCTCTAGGCACATTGCAGCAAAGCTAACACAGTTGGGGACCCCCGAAATACAGTGTAAAAACACTGCCTGAATTTGCTCAAGTTGGAAATTGATCCTCCCTTTCAGTTCCCAGGTCTTTCTTTCCCTTATCAGTTCCTGCATGCCTCGCAGTATTATTAGTGATGTAGCTGTTTTACTCTAACTCTGTAACCTTTTAGCATTTTGAAATATGCGCACCATCATTTGATTAGTAGTTTGAAATACTAACGGCCATCAGCTACCTATATAATCCTTGCTCCGATCTTGGTAGCCAGTTTCCACACTGACAGTGTCTACGAGATGTTATGCTCTTCCACAATAAATGAACTTATTTGAAAATACAAAGAGTCTCATTATTAAAAGGCGTAGTGACTTGACCTCTTTATATGAGGTTTCCCTCTCTCCTATTGACTGCAACCTGAATGGGAGCTGGATCTACTTGAATAAATGCAAGTTTACATTTTTGCAATATATTTCTTGGGAGATTTGTTTACTGCACTCATTATCATGCCTCTGAGACAGGGCAGATTCTGCTAGTCTAACCAAGCGATTCTAACCAAGCATCACCCCCGTTACACCCCTCCATCATAGTAAAACACCTTCTTTTTTGGGTTCCTCATTGCTAGAGTGCTCAGTGGCCCACAACCGCATACTTTCTCCGTTCCGTAGTTCCTACGTACGCTGATCCTTTTATAGCACCACGATTCATTTCGATAAGCCCTCCAACACTGAAGGTTTAAATTCCACAACAAAGCTTTTAAAACTCTGCAGTGCATCTGACACACACAAAACATCCATTATTTATCTTAAAAGTAAACTTTAATGATATATACATGCCCTTGTGCTGTGTTTCTGTACAACAGAAGACTGAGAAATGGATCATGGGCATTAATTAGAACGTCCCTTGGATGAGCTGTGCATTTGATTCAGCCACGACCCAGTGAAAGCCGTGGGCCAACTAGCTGGCTATGTTCCGCCCGTCCTGAGCATTGTGAATAGAATATGAATAATATATGCTGGCATAAAAGATGAAGTAGTCAGGGTGGGAAGGAAGATTCCTGACCTCTAGCAGGTGTATTTATCTATTTGTATTCCTCCTGAACACCATGTTTGAATCAAAAGACCTTCTCCAAATAATTTACCCTTCATGCCATGACCTCTCTGACCACTCCAATCCTCTTCACTAGAGAAGAAGGAGGAGGAAGAGGAAAAGAAGAAGACCATAAATCTATACCCCACCCTTCACTCTAAATCTCAGAGAGGCTTACAATCTCCTTTACCTTCCTCTCCCACAACAGAAACCCTGTGAGGTAGGTGGGGCTGAAAGAGCTTTCCCAGAAGTTGCCCTTTCAAGGATAAGCTCTGCAAGAGCTATGGCTGACCCACGGCCATTCCAGGAGCTGCAAGTGGAGGAGTGGGGAATCAAACCCGGTTCTTCCAGATAAGAGTCCACGCACTTAACTACTACACCAAGCGGGAGCCAGTTTGGTGTAGTGCTTAAGTGCACATACTCTTATTTGGGAGAACCGAATTTGATTCCCCACTCCTCCACTTGCAGCTGCTGGAATGGCCTTGGATCAGCCGTAGCTTTCATAGGAGTTGTCCTTGAAAGGGCAGCTGCTGTAAGAGCTCTCTCAGCCACACCTACCTCACAGGGTGTCTGTTGTGGGGGGGGGGGGGGTGGGAAGGTAAAGGAGATTGTGACCACTCTGAGATTTAGAGTATAGGGTGGGATATAAACCCAATTTTTCTTCTTCTTCTTCTTCTTCTTCTTCTTCTTCTTCTTCTTCTTCTTCTTCTTCTTCTTCTTCTCCTTCTCCTTCTCCTCCTCCTCCTCCTCCTCCTCTCATTACTGTATGTTCACATGGTGGTCTCAAGCCCTCCTAGAATCCTGAAAGATGTTTTTTTCCAGGCTTTTTACTTTCAAGATTCTTTTAAGATAGGGTCGAGATGGGGAAAGAGAAGTAGCAAAGCATGGTCAAACATGAACGTTATACAAGGACATCATTTTAGCATCCAGACTAGAGCAAGCAAAGCCCTCCAATTAGTTGTTAATACTAAGTAGACCATTTCAAATTATAGCTTAGCTGAAAACACTCCCCCACTTCCCAGAAAAATTTCCAGGAGATTTGGGGGAAGGACTGTTCTCTTTTGACAATTGATTAATTTCGTTAATGCCTCACCTTTCCAAATATCCACAATTTCAGTATTTCTTTCCGGGGTGAGCGGGGCAGACCTCTTTCCCTGATCCTTTCGTGTGCACGGGGTCTCCTCTCTGTGTGTAGTCTGCTCTGAGAGCTATTATCACGTGGTCAAATCTAACTCGCCAAGTGTCATCATGGTGTCACCCCATTGGCTGTGTGATCTCCGACTGGTTGGGACCCCACTTGCGATTCAATTGGGAACGTGAAAGAAGCAGATGCCGGGCAGGAAAAGGGGAGGAGTCATCCCACCCAACAGATTTTATGAGGCGAATATTCACACCGTGTTTCTTCGGGAAACATTTCTAAACAACTGCAGTTTACCAGCATGTTATATTTTATGAAAACAGAGCATAATCTCTGCAGCCCTTGCCAGGAGCGAATGCTTAAGACCTTAAGTGGTTTTCTTTCCTCGTACAAATGAATGTAGCGCAGGTAATCCCCTCCTATGTCTACAGTCTCCCCTGTGTCTCTAACAACATTGCCGAGAACACAGTCATGTTCTACAATTATACATTTTGTAGTGACCTTTTCCATTCCTTCCAACAATTCTTTGTTGTTACATCAACATCATTATTACTTTTTGTTGTGGCTCTGTTTTGTCAGGATTTGGTTTACTAGTTGTGATGGAATGGGCCAGCTCGGGTCTGAAGGCCCTGTTCCATCCTGCCCTCAAAGGTTTTCCCAGCACCTGGGCTGGATACAGACGGGCAGCTTGGAGCAGCAGACTCCCATCCCGGAAATAAGCCAGTGTAAAGTAAAGCTCCCCGGGGCAGTCAGATGGCACATGGCCCACTGTCAGAATAGGGATACACCACGCGCGCCACAGAGGAGCGGTCAAACCACTCGAGTGCTTGAATCCAGCTTCCCTGGCGCTCCCTGGCCATTCAGATGGCCAGGAAAGGGAACTCAGAAGCGATTTGGCACTTAGCTGCCACTTTCAGTAATAATAATAATAATAAATTTTATTTGTATCCCGCCCTCCCCACCTCAGCAGGCTCAGGGTGGCTAACAACATTTCATAAAAACATACAATAATAGATAAAACCTTTAAATTTAACAATATAAAACATTAAAATTAACAACATTAAATCCAATATATACAATTAAATAACTTCGTCTGACAGTACTGATAGTGTTTGACGCTAGTTCTGCCAGTATATACACAGCGGTATAGGTCTTTAAACCGCATTGGCGGATCCTTAATTAAGGATCCTTCTTTAGCAGTCCGAATGTGCAAGTTTAAAGAGGGTGGTCTTGCAGGCCCTGCGGAACTGATCAAGGTTCCACAGGGCCCGCACCTCCTCGGGGAGTTGGTTCCATAGGGCAGGGGCCGCGATTGAAAAGGTTTTTGGTGACAATGGGGAACGACATAAGGGCAGGAGCGAGGTGGGACCCAGATGTATGTGTTTCATCGTGCCTTTTTGGTCTGGACCTAGACCATTCCTGTGGGGGCCAAAATTATGTATGTATGTATGTATTTATGTATTGATATATTTAATTCAATTTGTATCCCGCTCTCCCCACCGAAGAAGGCTCAGGGTGGCTCACATTAGGAGGTCATAAGACCACCATTAATAGACAAGATAAAGCACAAGGGCATCATAAATAAAACATATAAAAGCAATTATATAAAAACAATAGTAGGTGCTATTGATCTCACATTAAAAATATAGTGGTGTATTAAATAGGGTGGATACTACCAACTATACCGGTGTCAAAATTTTGTTATTCAGGTACTTCTGCGGGATGTCTTGCTAAAGAAAGATCCCCAGTCACAATATGAAGTTCAAGGTGGGCCAAGTGGATTTGTTGTGCTCTCCTGTTGTTAGAGATTTTGATTTGAAAGTGCCCGGTGAAAGTGCACCATTTTGCAGGCCCTGCGGAACTGTGTAAGCTCTCGCAGGGCCCTAACCTCCACCGGCAGCTCATTCCACCAGGCAGGAGCTGCAGCAGAAAAGGCCCTGGCTCCGGTCGTTAGCCGATTGAAAACAGCTCTCTCTCTCTCTCTCTCTCCCCCTCTCTCGTATTCCACCACCTCCGCCTGACCCCTCTCTCTCTCTCGTATCCTACCACCTCCGCCTGACCTTTGTAGGAATTGCCCACTGGGAGGGTGAGGACTCCCAGCTTCCTTTCCAAGTGCTGAGGCCTTGCCTCTGGGTCTCCCACTGCCCAGTGCCTGGTCACCATGGGAGCAGTTTACTGCCTCATGAGTCCCTGGAGGAACAGCCACTTTCCTACTGTATCCAAAACAGTGGAGGTCTATGTGGTACAGAGAGCCACCACCAGCATCACAAAGTATTTATTAAAAAGAAAATGTTCACAAGCGTACTTTTAGCACACCAAGGGCTTCAAAAGAAATTGATAAAGAGAAATTCCTCTGTCCCTCTCTCTCTACTTGCCCTATCTGATGCCCTAGGAAAGGCTCCTTAGCTTAGGATGTTACAGATCTCTACAAAGTTGCCTTACCTTCCTTCAACTGTCCGAGTTAACACATGGTTAATGGCTGCATCCTCCAGCCTTCAGTTAAGAGTTCTGTCTGCTATGTTGGACTCTGCACAAAAGAGACCTTCCTCTTTGCTCCCCTGAGTTTTATCACCCCTATTTCCCCTCCCGCTGACCCAGTCTGACCAGGTTAAAGGGGATTTTCCTGGAGTTCCTGAAATCTCTCTAGTCTTCACTCTTCCCTGATTGAAGGCAGGGGAGACTTGACCCTCTTCTAACTAGACCTATTAGCATTTCTTAAGGCCTTTTTATGAACAGGAACACAGTTCTGGCTGACTTGGTGTCAGCCTGTGTGACGGAACCGGCCCGATTCTGCCTTCAGAGCCGGTCCCGTCAGCTCCCTATTGAGTCGCCAACTCCTAGAGGGAGCTATTTCTCCTCCTGCCCCTTGGGCTCGCTGCCACCACCTGCTCAGTCTAGGGGTTCAGATTGAGAGGAACAGGACTCCCAACCCCCCTCTCCAGCTGTGAGGCTAGGCCTCCAGGTCCTCTGCCACCCTGTACTTGGGTTTCACAGAGACCTCAGCACTTCTTTGGGGCACCCCTGGAGGATTGGCACCTTATCCAACTGCATGCCTTCCCCTCCTTCACCTGGGGCCCCCTTCTTAACACAGCATGGTCTAAAGCGGTCCGGGGATCTATGTGGTACAGAGATTGACTGCCAGTATTTAAAACAGAAAAAAACATTTATTTAAAAGAGAAAAGGATAGGGAAAGAAAAACAAAACAAAAACAGTTGCCTTTAAAAAGTTAGCACAGCACAGCACACGCACAGCAAACAGCATAACAAAATAAAGGTGATTATAAACGCATCCTGCTGGCCCTGATCTAAACTTGCCCTGTCTTGTGAATTACTTACTTAGTCTGCCTGCCTGGGCCCTCCCAGGCAGGAGCCTCCGTTGCTCACCACATGCTCGCTCGAGCGCTGGCTTCCAACTGCCTTTCTCTTCCTGCTAACACACATGCCAAGAACAAAAGCACTTCCTGCCTCTCTAGGAGATTTTCCCCCTAGCGTTGTTGGTTTGACTCTGGAAGGGAGGGGGGGAGTGAGGGGAAGGCTACAAAGCCGGCTGAGGGATTTACTGACCCCTGCCAAATGAAGCACCACCACTGACTAAAATGGCATTTCTCCACAGCCTGATATGCAAATGAGTTCCTTCTGGGCTTTTTCTACAAAAAATGCCCTATGCAAAACAATGGTGACTTCTGGGGTGTGGCCAAATATGCAAATGAGTTCCTGCTGGGATTTTCCTACAAAAATGCCTTGCACAAAACAAGGGTGATATCTGAGGTGTGACCTAATATGCAAATGAGTTCCCGCTGGGCTTTTTTTTTTTACAAAAAAATGCCCTGTACAAAACAACAGTGACTTCTGGGGTGTGGCCTAATATGCAAATGAGTTCCTTTTGGGAGAGCCAGTTTGGTGAAGTGGTTTAGTTTGCGGACTCTTATCTGGGAGAACCGGGTTTGATTCCCCACTCCTCCACTTGCACCTGCTGGAATGGCCTTGGGTCAGCCATAGGTCTGGCAGAGGTTGTCCTTGAAAGGGCAGCTGCTGTGAGAGCCCTCTCCAGCCCCACCCACCTCACAGGGTGTCTCTTGTGGGGGAGGAAGGGAAAGAAGATTGTGAGCCGCTCTGAGACTCTTCGGAGTGGAGGGCGGGATATAAATCCAATATCTTCATCTTCTTTCCACAAAAAAGCTCTCCTTAAGAGGTAGATGAGGTGAGCCTGGAAAGCCATTGACTGATTTCCTCCTCCCTGCCTATTTTCTGCCTAGAGACAGAAGAAGAAAAAACTTTTAAAAACACAAAGTGAAGCTTTTACTCATTTCATCTTCCAAAGGGGGGGGGGGCGGAATATTTCTCCACACTGTTGGTTTATGAATATTGCAAAGTGAAAGTCTGCAAACACATCACCAAGGGCAGCAGGGTCTAGCATTACAAGATAAGAAGATGCTGGAATCAAATTGGAGGCATTCTGGTGGCTCAAAATTAATGCTGTGGCCCCACGCTATTAAGGTGAGAAGAAGATAGATAGAGGCTTACAAGATAATGCATGGGATGGAGAAAGCAGAGAAAGAAGTACTTTTCTCCCTTTCTCACAATACAAGAATTCGTGGGCATTCGATGAAATTGCTGAGCAGACAGGTTAAAACAGATAAAACAGATAAAAGGAAGTACTTCTTCACCCAAAGGAATTCACTGCCACAGGAGGTGGTGGCGGCCACAAGTGTAGCCACCTTCAAGAGGGGTTTAGATAAAAATATGGAGCAGAGGTCCATCAATGGCTATTAGCCACAGCGTATGTGTGTATATAAAATTTTTGGCCACTGTGTGACACAGAGTGTTGGACTGGATGGGCCGTTGGCCTGATCCAACATGGCTTCTCTTATGTTCTTATGTTCTTAACCTTAGATATGTAGAGATGCTATATGACTTAGCAGACTACATAAACAGATGGAGCATTATTCATTTCTACATCCAAGTGTAATCTCTGAGGTTCTATCATGGCCCATTTTTAACATGTATGAATGTACATGCAGGCAACTTGCCCAAAAACCAAGGAGATGGATACATTCTGAAGAACTGTAGGTATGTATCCTTCTGATTAACGACCCCCCCCCCAAAAAAAAATATTATTTATCTTTACACTGGTAATAGACAAGCTGGAACGGGTCCAGAGGAGGGCGACGAAGATGGTGAGGGGTCTGGAGACCAAGTCCTATGAGGAAAGGTTGAAGGAGCTGGGCATGTTTAGCCTGGAGAGGAGGCGGATGAGGGGTGATAGGATCACCATCTTCAAGTACTTGAAGGGCTGTCATATAGAGGATGGTGTGGAATTGTTTTCTGTGGCCCCAGAAGGTAGGACCAGAACCAGTGGGTTAAAGTTAAATCAAAACAGCTTCCGGCTCAACATTAGGAAGAACTTCCTGACAGAGCGATTCCTCAGTGGGCTTCCTCGGGAGGTGGTGGGCTCTCCTTCCTTGAAGGTTTTTAAACAAAGTCTAGATGGCCATCTGAGATCAATGAAGATCCTGTGAATTTAGGGGGAGGTGTTTGTGAGTTTCCTGCATTGTGCAGGGGTTGGACGGGGTGACCCTAGAGGTCCCTTCCAACTCTATGATTCTATGGTTCCACATGAGTGAAGGGAAAGGCCCTTGATACTGAGACTTAATTTATTTCTGATAAAAAAATATAAATATGTGTGATAAGCAGCAATTTGGAAGGCTTGATAACTCGCCAGTTCAATTTACCTCCTGTTTGCCAGCGGTGCAGTATTTTGACGGTTCATTTGACATGCATGGGCTGCATTCAAGTATCCCATGGTCATTTAAGTTGTAATTCACACACACACACACACAAAATCACTGATTCTGGATGAGAATTCTCATCCACTTCAACCTGAAAATTTATACCCCGCCCTTCTCTCTGAATCAGAGACTCAGAGCAGCTTACAATCGCCTATATCTTCTCCCCCCACAACACACACCCTGTGAGGTGGGTGGGGCTGAGAGGGCTCTCACAGCAGCTGCCCTTTCAAGGACAACTCCTTGATAGCTATGGCTAACCCAAGGCCATTCCAGCAGCTGCAAGTGGAGGAGTGGGGAATCAAAGCCGGTTCTCCCAGATGAGAGTCCGTGCACTTAACCACTACACCAAATCATTACTCCAAGGCTGGCGAAAGATGGGGAAAGCCAGGGGGGATTCTGTTGCAAAGGCTTAAAAACACCTGCATAATTGTACTTAAAGTGAAATCACGATTTGACAATTGCTGTATGATTGGGAGGCATTTTCATGATTTCCTCAGCTGGCATCTGGAAAAGCAAGTGAACTATTCCACTTGCTAAATACTTAAGTTAAACCAATTATTTTTCATTGCACTGGGATTAATCCCATTGTCTATTGTATTCTACCTTGATGAAAGGCACCCTGAGCCCTGTGCAGATCCTCAGTCTGCCATGAAGTTTATGGGCTGACCTTCGATCAGTCACTGTCTCCTACTAATGTAATTGACGGTGTTGTTTTGAGGATAAAATGGAGGCGAGAAGAACAATGTAATCCACTTTGAGCACCTTGGAGGCAGAGTGGGATCAAAATGTACTCAATAAAAATGTACCTAAACGAACATTTATGAATTTGCCACCTTGGCTCAGATTTCCTTTCCCCGGTAAAGTCTGTGTGACGCTTAGATCTTGATCAGCGAGCACTTAGCAATTTACCAGCGGTCACAAGTTACAGTAAATGCTGCTCATTTCTGATTAAGTCAGCTTGAATCATTGGAATCGAGACACCTTCCCTGTGAAGAACAGAGCATAGAGTTGCCAGGTCCAACTCAAAAGTATCTGGGGACTTTGGGGGTGGAGCCAGGAGACTTTCCCATTCCCTAAAATAAATGAAAATACAGCAGGGAAGATCCCCTGAATACAATCTTCATTTCCTTACGCCCCCCCAGCAGCTGATTGCACACTCTCTCTCACTCTCTCTTTCTCACACACACACAGAGGAGCCAAAATAAAGAGTTTGCAAGCTCATACATTTCTCACTGAGGCAATTGACTTACAGGAACTGGTGAATGTAACCATATTTCATTTCACCAACTTCTTCAGACTAACAGGAAAACAAGGAGCAGCCTATGGGTGGTGGAGTTTTACGCCAAACAAATGCCTTTCTTCCTTTCTCACGCATGCTTCACAGAGCCGCATTGTTCTCCCTGCTTGCCCAGCCTATACAGCTCTGGGCAGTGAGATTTAAAGGCACAGACACACCTTCTGGAGACAATCTCCTTGGGCATTTGCAAGGCAAGAGAGAGTTCCCCCTTCTCTCCCACCCCCAAAGACAGAGACAAGCCGAGTAAGGTGCAAGCTGGTGTTTCCAGCCCCCTGGGCTTTTTACAAGGCAACAGATGGTCCGCTCTCCCCAGTCTTTTGCAAAGCAAGGGGAACACACACTCCGAACACGTTGGGCTTCTTCCCATATGTGCTCTGCCTCTCCACTGCCAATTTGGTGCCCCCATAGGCCCACACCCTAGGCAAATGCCTAATTTGCGTAGTGACAGGGCCAGCCCTGTTTTCACACTGGGGCCAACCAGTTCTTTCGGAGGGCCAACAACAGGACATCGAAACCACATCCTTCCCCAATGTTGTCTCCTTGTACTGGTGCTGAGAGTTTGATCACTACGGAATGTGGAAGTTCCCTTTAGTCACAAGGCTAGTAGCCACTGATAGGCCTATCCTCCATGAATCTGTCTAAATCCTCTTTTAAAGCTGTCTAGACGTGTGGCCATCGGTACTTCCCCTGGCAGTGGATTCTACATTTTAACCACGCTGTGGAAAGTATTTCCTTTTGTCCATCCTAAATCTACTCTTCATCAGCTGTGCTTAATTTATAGTATTTTGGGAGAGAGAGAAAGAAAAAAAAATCTCTTTGTCAACTCTCTCCATCCTATGCATGATTTTATAAATCTCTATAATGTTCCCTCTTTAAAAAAAAAAAAAACCCTGAAAAGTCCCAGACTCTTCAGGAAAGGTGCTCCAGCCCCCTAATCATCTTGGTTGCCCTCTTGTGTACTTTGTCCAGCCCTGTGATGTCCTTTTTGAGATACAGTGACCATAACTGTACATAGTGTTCCAAATGAGGCCACACCATAGATCTAGATTCCAGTCCTGTTCCTGGCTTTCCCCATCCTGCATTCTTGTGTCATCTTCAGACTTCTCCACTACATTGTTGTTGTTGTTGTTCAGTCGCACAGTCGAGTCCGACTCTTTGCGACCCCATGGACAAAGTCACGCCAGGCCCTCTTGTCTTCCACCATCCTCCGAAGTCTGCTTAAATTCGTGTTTGTTATATCAGTAACGCTGTCCAGCCATCTCATCTTTTGCCGTCCCCTTCTTCTTTGGCCTTCTGTCTTTCCTAGCATCAGGATCTTCTCCAGGGAGTGCTCCCCTCTCATTTATTTATACAGATGATTTTTGGTAGAGATAGCTTGATTTTAATACAAAATAGACACTGCCCACAAATTTAGAGTTACTCTGAAAGACAATGTTTGGCATGCATCCCACTTTTGAGTAGCAATATTGCTAGGAAACTGAATGTCGAACATATCCTTCGTCTGCATCTGAACACTGTGCCCATGTCTGACTGTGGACTCCATATGCCTCATTAAATGCTGCTTTCTCCACTGTGCTGTCGCCCACATCTGTGACCTCCAGCTTACAAGGGCCATTGTTAAAAGGAAACAAAAGCGGCATTTTAATGCTGAGCCTCTTGTGTGCCTTATGATAATGTGACTTGCTTTCCAGTCTGCTGGACTGACCAGATCAATGTGTACATAGTTCATTTCCTTCTCCCCCTAGGTCCATAATAAACAGCAAGTGATCTCAGCTTCAGGAAGAAGGTCACTTTCATGACCCATCAATGAGCCTAAGAGCTTTTCCATATTCTTCACTGGTAAGTTCCTGTGTCTCTATTTCTGTTCTGCGTGTGTTTTGCCCCCTCTAGTGGTCAATTTGATAGTACATCGGTTTATGTCCAGCACATACACTTCAGGCTTAAACTGCAGGTTTTTATGCCAGACATAGACTGGAATGATATCAAATCAGTCACGAGAGGGAGCAAAATGCATGCAAAACAGGAAACAAAAGAGACAGGAACTTACCAGTGAGGAAAATGAGAATGCAGAAAAGTCTGAACTGTGCTGATCTCTGAAGTCAAGTTGCTATAGCAGGAGCTTCAGACCTCTGTCCCTGGGGCTGACCAAAATTTAGGGAGCTAGAGCTGGGGGATACAAGGCTTGTACTTAGTGGACCAGCTGATCCAGCAAAGCAGTCCTCCTAGGCCTCATCTTAAGCAGGCTGGGTGGTAATTTGGCCCAGCTATACTGCTAGCAGGTGCTGGAACTCCAGAGGCTGCACAAATCTCTGGCTGGGATCCTGCAAGGAAGTATTACTCTAAGATCTCTGTTCTAGAACCACACTGGGATTGTGCACAGCCAGTCTGGCTCTCTACTTCCTTTGTGCTACCTCACTATTGGCTGTCCGCTGCCACTGTTCCTGCTGAGTTAGAGCAAGTCCTAGGTGTTGGAATTTGCAATGTTCTACATTCCAGTCATTATAGGGTTAATACTGTTGACCTGTTTCCCTGTTGTCTGTCTGACCCAGTGAGAGCTGGAGAGAAGAACTTGGCTCTCTGCCAGTAGAAAGAAAGCGTGGGAAAGACTGTTTATCTGTGTTAATTGGCCAGTTAGTCAGGTGACTTCCTTCGTCCAGGTAGAGAGGTCAAGAAGAAAGGGGAAGTATCCTCCACTAAGCATGTCTCTCTCAATCTGCTAACGTGTAGGTCTTAGAGGTTGTTGTTTTCTATCCCAGTTCCCCCTCCCTGTAATAATAAACTTGCAATTTTGTTTTCATACAAAAGGCTCTCTCAATCTTATTTGATCCAAAGATCCATCGGACTGTTTGAGTCATATAAATTGAATTCAAAAACATAAATAGTTCTAACAAAATTGGTAGAAGTTCTAACGCTAGGGAGGCCAGGTGACCATCACATGGGCTAGTGGTGAGGCCATCTATCATGGCTCTTGGAGGGTGACCTCTGGCATTCTGAACCAGTCAGAAGATACCTCTGCAGTGCTGGTCCCTCCCATCCTCCTTGGCCACTGGCCTCAACACCTCAAGCTCCTCCTCTGAAGACTGGGGGTCCAGTTCACTGGGCTGGTCAGAGGGGTTCATGTTGTTGTTGTTCAGTCGCACAGTCAAGTCCAACTCTTCGCAACCCCTTGGACAAAGTCATGCCAGGCCCTCCTGTCTTCCACCATCCTCCGAAGTCTGCTCAAATTCATGTTAGTTACATCAGTAACGCTGTCCAGCCATCTCCTCTTTTGCCGTCCCCTTCTTCTTTTGCCTTCTGTCTTTCCCAGCATCAGGATCTCCTCCAGGGAGTGCTCCCTTCTCATTTGGTGGTCAAAGTACTTGAGCTTCATCTTCAGCATCTGATCTTCCAGGGAACAGTCTGGGTTGATTTCCCTTAGGACTGACAAATTGGATCTTCTTGCACTCCAAGGGACTCTCAAGTCTTCTCCAGCACCACAGCTCAAAAACATCTATTCTTCTGCACTCGGCATTCCTTATGGTCCAGCTCTCACAGCCATACATTACTACTGGGAATACCATCACTTTGACTATATGGACTTTTTTTGGCAGGGTGATGTCTCTACTTTTTATTATACTGCCCAAGTTCATGACACTGAAGCTATGTGAGATGGAGGTAATGTTGTTTGGAAAGGTTGAGGCCTTTTGCTTTCTACTTTTAATGGGGTCCAAACTGACGATCACTGACTCAGTTAGGAGCCAAGAGAAGCAAGAAGGAGTAGCTGCAAAAAAAGAGGGGCATTCTTTCAGCTGCACTTAGCTGGAAAGATGGTTGCCATCTGACCACATGGATTCATGCTGTTGTTAAAAAAGGTCAAGGTAGTCCCCTGTGCAAGAAGCACCAGTCATTTCCAACTCTGGGGTGACGTCACATCATGGCATTTTCACGGCAGGCTTTTTACGGAGTGGTTTGCCGTTGCCTTCCCCAATCATCTACGCTTTCCCCCCAGCAAGCTGGGGACTCATTTGACCGACCTCAGAAGGATGGAAGGCTGAGTCAACCTTGAGGTGGCTACCTGAACCAGCTTCCGCTGGGATCGAACTCAGGTCATGATCAGAGAGCTTGGACTGCAGTACTGCAGCTTTGCCACTCTGCGCCATGGACTCCTTCATGCTGTTGTTACCTCAAGGCTAAACTACTGTAATATGCTTTATATGGGCCTGCCCTTAAAAACAACTTGGAAACCTCGGTTGGTGCAGAACAATGCAGCACAGCTACTATCAGGCACCAAGTGAAACATTCATACCACTCCTATTCTTCATTGGCAATTCACCAGTTACCATGTTCAATCCAAGGTTCTGGTTATCACCTGCAAAACCCTCATAGTCTTGGACTCGCACAGTATGTCCTGCACTCATTTGGACAAATCTTTCTGAAGATTTCTCCCTGAAAAATGGGTAAGAGCAGTAACTGTCCATTCATGCACGTTCTCTGTAGTGGCCCCGATCTTAGGGAACAGCCTACCTGAACTTATCGGAAGGTCCTGCACACTTCTAGCCAGTTGGTGTAGTGGTTAAGTGTACAGACTCTTATCTGGGAGAACCGGGTTTGATTCCCCACTCCTCCACTTGCTGCTGCTGGAATGGCCTTGGGTTAGCCATAGCTATCACAGGAGTTGCACTTGAAATGGCAGCTGCTGTGAGAGCCCTCTCAGCATCACGTATCTCTCAGGGAGTCTGTTGTGGGAGGAGAAGTTATAGGAGATTGTAAGCCACCCTGAGTCTCTGATTCAGAGAAAAGGCCAGGGCATAAATCTGCCTTCTTCTTCTTCTTCCACCATTTTACAGAATGTGTGAACAGAAATATACAGAAAGGCATTTTTACAAAAAGATTAGAATGCTAGCACAATGGAACAACTCAAAAGATCATTTCTGTAAGGTATAACACTATCACCTGCTATGGTTTATTGTATCACCTCCCTTTCTTTACTGCAATGCCCTCTACCTTCGTAATCCCCCTTCCTTCCTTATAGTACATCATGCTTTAAACCAGGGCTGGCCAACGGTAGCTCTCCAGATGTTTTTTGCCTACAATTCCCATCAGCCCCAGCCATTGGCCGTGCTGGCTGGGGCTGATGGGACTTGTAGGCAAAAACATCTGGAGAGCTACCATTGGCCACCTCTGCTTTAGACAGTTTTTATTGCCTTAGGCATATTTCATGTCTATTGTTTTCCAGTTTCTGTAATGCTAGTCCTGCTGAATTTTATATTGGAGGTCTTTGCTATCTGTTTAAATTGGCTTGAGTCTCAATAAGAATGATGGCTATAAATGAATAATAGTAGTAGTAGTAGGTTCAGGTGGGTCTGAAGAAGTAAGATAAGAACGTAAGAGAAGCCATGTTGGATCAGGCCAATGGCCCATCCAGTCCAACACTCTGTGTCACAGAAGAACATAAGAGAAGCCCTGTTGTATCAGGCCAATGGCCCATCCAGTCCAACACTCTGTGTCACAGAAGAACATAAGAGAAGCCCTGTTGGATCAGGCCAGTGGCCCCTCCAGTCCACACTCTGTGTCACATAAGAGAAGCCATGTTGGATCAGGCCAATGGCTCATCCAGTCCAACACTCTGTGTCACGTAAGAACATAAGAGAAGCCATGTTGGATCAGGCCAATAGCCCATCCAGTCCAACACTCTGTGTCACAGAAGAACATAAGAGAAGCCCTGTTGGATCAGGCCAGTGGCCCCTCCAGTCCAACACTCTGTGTCACATAAGAGAAGCCATGTTGGATCAGGCCAATGGTTCATCCAGTCCAACACTCTGTGTCACATAAGAACATAAGAGAAGCCATGTTGGATCAGGCCAATGGCCCATCCAGTCCAACACTCTGTGTCACATAAGAACATAAGAGAAGCCATGTTGGATCAGGCCAGTGGCCCATCCAGTCCAACACTCTGTGTCACAGAAGAACATAAGAGAAGCCCTGTTGGATCAGGCCAGTGGCCCCTCCAGTCCAACACTCTGTGTCACAGAAGAACATAAGAGAAGCCCTGTTGGATCAGGCCAGTGGCCCCTCCAGTCCAACACTCTGTGTCACATAAGAACATAAGAGAAGCCATGTTGGATCAGGCCAATGGCCCATCCAGTCCAACACTCTGTGTCACATAAGAACATAAGAGAAGCCATGCTGGATCAGGCCAATGGCCCATCCAGTCCAACACTCTGTGTCACATGAGAACATAAGAGAAGCCATGTTGGATCAGGCCAGTGGCCCCTCCAGTCCAACACTCTATGTCACATAAGAACATAAGAGAAGCCATGTTGGATCAGGCCAGTGGCCCCTCCAGTCCAATACTCTGTGTCACAGAAGAACATAAGAGAAGCCCTGTTGGATCAGGCCAGTGGCCCCTCCAGTCCAACACTCTGTGTCACATAAGAGAAGCTATGTTGGATCAGGCCAATGGCCCATCCAGTCCAACACTCTGTGTCACAGAAGAACATAAGAGAAGCCCTGTTGGATCAGGCCAATGGCCCATCCAGTCCAACACTCTGTGTCACATAAGAACATAAGAGAAGCCATGCTGGATCAGGCCAATGGCCCATCCAGTCCAACACTCTGTGTCGCATGAGAACATAAGAGAAGCCATGTTGGATCAGGCCAGTGGCCCCTCCAGTCCAACACTCTATGTCACATAAGAACATAAGAGAAGCCATGTTGGATCAGGCCAGTGGCCCCTCCAGTCCAACACTCTGTGTCACAGAAGAACATAAGAGAAGCCATGTTGGATCAGGCCAATGGCCCATCCAGTCCAACACTCTATGTCACAGAAGAACATAAGAGAAGCCATGTTGGATCAGGCCAGTGGCCCATCCAGTCCAACACTCTGTGTCACACAGTGGCCAAAAAAACCAGGTGCCATCAGGAGGTCCATCAGTGGGGCCAGGACACCAGAAGCCCTCACCCTGTTGCCCCTCCCAAGTACCAAGGAAACAGAGCGTCACTTGCCCCAGACAGAGTTCCAACAATTTTATTTTATTTATATTTCAATTTATATCCCGCACTTCCCACCGAAGCGGCTCAGGGCAGCTTACAACATATAAAATCTAACATAGGTTTAGCTTTAAAAACATCAATTTACAACAATTTAAAACAGTAAGATAATAAAACATATAGAACAGCGGTCTGTCGAAATGTCACACTACAGCCTTCCAAAGTTTCCAGTGTCAGTTAGTTATAAGCCAGCCGGAAGAGGGCTGTCTTGTAGGCCCTGTGGAACTGCCCAAGGTCCCGCAGGGCCCTCACCTCTTCCGGCAGCTGGTTCCCCCAGCAAGGTGCCGTTACTGAAAAGGCCCGGTCCCTGGTAGATTTCAGACGGGTCTCCTTTGGCCCGGGGATTACAAGCAGGTTTTGAGAACTCGATCTCAGTACTCTCTGGGGAACATGTGGGGAGAGACGGTCCCTAAGGTAGGCAGGTCCTAGGCCATATAAGGCTTTAAAGGTAATAACCAGCACCTTGTACCGGACTCGGTATATTATTGGCAGCCAGTGCAGATCCCGAAGCCCCAGCCGAATGTGCTCCTATCTTGGGAGCCCTAATAACAGCCGGGCAGCGGAATTCTGCACTAACTGCAACTTCCAGGTTTGGCACAGGGACAGCCCCATGTAGAGGGCATTACAGTAGTCCAACCTCGAGGTGACCGTGGCGTGAATCACCGTTGCTAGATCGTCGTGCTCCAGGAAAGGAGCCAACTGCCTTGCCCGCCTAAGATGAAAAAATGCAGACTTGGCAGTGGCTGCTATCTGAGCCTCCATTGTCAGTGAAAGCTCCAATAGTACCCCCAAACTCTTGACCTTGTGCGCCGCTGTCAACGGCGCCCCGTCAAAAACTGGCAGAGGGATTTCCCCTCCCAGGCCACGACAACCCAAGCAAAGGACCTCTGTCTTCGCCGGATTCAGCTTCAATCCACTCAGCCTGAGCCACCTAGCCACCACCTGTAATGCCCGGTCCAAATTTTCTGGGGCACAGGCAGGCCGGCCGTCCATAAGTAGATAGAGCTGGGTGTCGTCAGCGTACTGATGACAACCCAACCCATACCTTCGGGCAATCGGGGCAAGGGGGCTAATAGCACTGATGGTCCTCCACTCCGTACGTTGATCCGATCCCCTCTTGAAGCTGGCTATGCTTGCAGCTGCCACCACCTCCTGTGGCAGTGAATGCCATGTGTTAATCACCCTTTGGGGGAAGCAGTACCTCTTTTTATCTGTTCTAACCTAAAACAAAGTATGAGTCCAATGCAAAGTGGAACAAAGAATGAGTCCAGTGGCACCTTTCAGACCAACTGTGTGAGATTTCATGTAATAGCAGAAGTCAACGTCATTGTCGTCGTCATCATCATCAAACACAGCGACGATGCTGTGTTCTTTGGTGACCAAGAGGACCGAGTTCATCAGTAGCACAAATGCAACAGTGGCCACAAATTTCAAGGCAGAAGTCAATTTCGTATTTGCCAAAGCTTGACAGAGCTAGCTGCTCAGTAGATCAAAGTAAGGAAGCAAGGGGGCATTTGGTGTAAGTAAGGCGGGCTGGTGATCATGTTCACAGTGAAGTCTGCAGGACTGTTGTGGCAACTGAAAGCTTTTAAGAGCTTCTGCATCTGCACTGAGGCAATGCAATTCTCAAAATGATCAGTGGGGCCAAACAACATGTGCATTATCGAGCTACACCTATCAGTGCACCCATCATTCGATTACAGCTAGGGATGGGCACGAATCAACTGGCGAAGGAAAGTTCATCATGCATTTTGGCTGGCTTGTGGTTCACAAAGTGATGTTTGTGAACTGAAGAACTGCCACTAACTGCCACTAGTTTTGGTGTCGTTTGTGGTGGTTCATGGTGGTTTGTGAAGAACAAAAAGAAGGGGCTTTCTAATCTTCATGGAAAACAGCTGAATGGCAGGGAGCTCCTCACCACTCAGCTGTTTGGAAACCCCTGCTTTCTGCTCCCCACGTCTTGTCATGGGAAGTAGGAATCAGGGTTGAAATGGCTTGAAGCCATTTAAACTTAACAGCTGAGCAGCAATTCTGTCTCTTAGCTGTTTGAAAACCCCTGCTTTCTGCTCCCCACGACTTGTCATGGGAAGTTGGAATCAGGGTTGAAATGGCTTGAAGCCATTTAAACTTAACAGCTGAGCAGCAATCCCACCACTTAGCTGTTTGGAAACCCCTGCTTTGTGTTACCAGCAAAAAGCTGCAAGGAGCAGAAAGCAGGGGTTTAGACTTTAAATGGCTCATGAACTGAAACAAACTACTGTAAGTTGGGCCACAAACTATGAACCAAACTGCAAAAATGCAGTTCATTCCCATCCCTAATAACAACTGCATTTCATTTGGTGACCTCAGTGGTTTTCAATCCAGCAGCCACTCTGTAAAAACTCGTCCTTGGCCTCCCTTGTGAAGAAAGGAGGGGGAAAAACTTAAAGATTGATTTGGGGATGGGTTAATATACTTGACAAATAGAAGGGAAAGACATGGAAGCTGTGACAGACTTCACATTCCTGGGATCCAAGATCGCTGCAGATAGTGACTGTAGCCATGAAATTAAAAGACATTTGCTCCTTGGGAGGACAGCTATGGTGAACCTAGGCAGTATAATAAAAAAAGTAGAGACATCAACCTGCCAACAAAAAGTCCATATAGTCAAAGCGATGGTATTCCCAGCAGTAATGTATGGCTGTGAGAGTTGGACCATAAGGAAGGCTGAGAGCAGAACAATAGATGCTTTTGAGCTGTGGTGCTGGAGAAGACTCTTGGACTGCAAGAGTCCCTTGGGCTGCAAGAAGATCAAATCAGTCAGCCCTGAGGGAAATCAATCCTGACTGTTCCCTGGAAAGTCAGATGCTGAAGCTCAAATACTTTGGCCACCAAATGAGAAGGGAGCACTCACTGGAGAAGACCCTGATGCTAGGAAAGACAGAAGACAAAAGAAGAAGGGGACGGCAAAAGAGATGGCTAAACAGCATTACTGATGTAACAAACATGAATTTGGGCAGACTTTGGAGGATGGTGGAAGACAGGAGGGTCTGGCGTGACTTGGTCGATGGGGTTGCAAAGAGTCGAACTTGACTGTGCGACTGAAGAACAACAAATATTAGGGATGGGCACAGACCCAAATGCTGAGCCAAAGTCCAACCTGAACTTGGCTTGCTTCAGGGCTCATGAGCTGTGGTTCAGGGAAGGCACCTTTCCCAGACACTTACCTGGAACTTTTCAGGTGGGCTTGGGATCGTGTTTGGCATGATGTGTCATTGGCACACTTGTGTCACTTCTGGAAACTGCAGGCACACTGGTGGCAGGGCCTGATGCTACTCAGAACTGGCAGACATGTTTCTCACCACGGTAGGATCTGATGCTACTCAAACCAGTGGTTCAGGCAGGGTTTTTGTCTCAGGGGTTTAGTCCAGGGCTGACTAGCTCACGAGCCCCAGACCAAGCCAACATTTTCCACCTGTGCCCATCCCTATTAACATAAGATTCGGTCTTCAGCAGCTCATAGGAAGGCAGTAACGAAAGCATCGGTTGTTAGCATTTTGATAGGTTTCTATGGACGCGTTCCTTCACATCGCGACAAAGGAAATTATGCTTCCGTTTCAAAATGCCTTGGCCACAATTTCTGGCCAACATTTCAGCAAACGTGAAGCACTTTCCCCAAAGAATGATTTCAGGGTGGAGCAATTCCCTGATGCTTTCTGTTTGAAAACAATCACCGGAAGACTCGTTGTGGTAATTTGTAGCTCTGGATGTGATTTCTGGCCTCCACTGG
Organism: Heteronotia binoei; assembly: GCF_032191835.1. Taxonomy (NCBI): domain Eukaryota; kingdom Metazoa; phylum Chordata; class Lepidosauria; order Squamata; family Gekkonidae; genus Heteronotia; species Heteronotia binoei. The sequence goes on from NC_083229.1 coordinate 125,143,015, forward strand.
ACTTGTGCTTTCCCTTAATGATGTGAAAGGCTAAATTCTCACCAGCCTGGACTGTACCCCTCCAGATGACAGGTGTGTGTACCAGGTGGGTGGGTGAGTGCCAGGAAATCGAATGCTCTTGTGCTGAGAAAAAAAAAAAAAAAACCTCCAAGCATGTCAGAGCAGATATCAGGAGAGTGCTCTAGCCTCACATACGGTTTGCCATTTCATTGTTTGACGCATATGGAGTTTTGTTTTCTGATTGAGCAGCATTCAGTGTGCCTTCACCAAAATAAGGAATGGAGCAGGGGTGTCAAACATGTGGCCAGGGGGGCCGAATCAGGCCCTTGGAGGGCTCCTTTCAGCCCCTCGAGCAACTGGCTGTCATCTGCTTACTTCTTCCTCTCTTTTGCTTTCTTCTGCATCACAGCTTGCTTTGCATGATTTGCTCAATCACACAGAGCTATAGAACAAAGTCTCCATTTTCTCCATTGGCTGAGGCTCCTCCCTTGGGGAGGAAGAGGGGAGAAGAAGAGCTTGCCAAGTGTCCGGGAAAGGTGCCTTCCCTGAACCACAGCTCTCAATTGCACAGCAGAACTACTGAACCAAGCCTCTCTCCCTTCTATTGGCTGAGGCTCCTCCCCCTTCTGGCCCCTGGAGGAAGGAAGGTGTGATGGTAATGAACGGGTTAACAAGAAAACTAAGGACACATACAGCCTGCATCAGGTGATCTGAGGGTGGGGGCCAGAGTGCTCGGAACTCTCAGAGGTGATTGACAGCTAATGGCTGAGGGCAGTTAATGTCAGACGAAGTCTGGAGGAGACTGCTGAAGAGAGCAGTTGGTCTGAGAAGGAGCTGAGACAGTAGCTGAGGAGAGAGAAGCAAAGCTCACTGTTCGAGAGAAGCAAAGCTCACTGTTCACTCTATTTAGACAGCCACGGGGCTGTGTGTGACTAGAGGAGAGTCACAGTAAAAGACTTGGGAGGTCACAGACACAGAGACACTTCTCTTAAGAGCTAAAGAGGTGGTTGAGGGAAAGATGTGGGTCTAGAAGTCTGAAGGGCTGGGAGAAGGGACACCAGTCGACTTAAGGGACTTGGCACATTATACCCAAGAGGCCAACCCAGAATAGTGTTGGAGAGTGAAAGCTGTATGATCTGTGAAACCTGAGAGACCTAAGTGAACTAGATATTATAAAGCCTAAACTACGAAGGAACTGTTAACTGCTTGAGATACAATATAGCCCATGTATATGTTTCCCATTCCCCAGTTGAAGACGGTGTGTGTATGTTAATAAATTTCTGTGGTTTACTTTAAAGTTCTCTGGTGCCAGTATATTGGGAAAGCTATCAAAGCTGCTGTGGTCCTCTACCAAAAAACTGAGGTTATATTCATCTGAAAGCAAAACAAAAACCCCGAAGAGACTAGTAGTGAGAAATCCATATTACACCCACCCCTTGAGTTCCATAGTCGTGAGGTAAAAATTCAAAAGGAAGAACTGAGGTGGAAGAGGGGCTGGTGTAGCCATAAGCCGCATATAGAAGCAATCCAGTGAGACCGCGAGGCGCGCTGTTATAGAAGGAAAGAGCCAGAGCTTTCTTTGCCCAGTTCCCTGGATCCCATAGGGAAGAGGCAAAGAAAGCACTTTTAAGACCGATGAGTGCTAATATTTTAAGCATGTCGTATTTTAAGTTTAATTTTTTAAAAATCTTTAATTGTGTTTGTCTGTGTCCTTTATAAAGTTTATAACTTTGCTACCTGCTCTTAAATAGGTACACACATGGCCTGTCCCAACATGGCTCCGTCCAACAAGGTCTCATTTATGTCAGAACCGGCCCTCATAGCAAATAAGTTCGACACTCCTGGAATAAAGACTCTTGGTGAAAGGCCAGAATAGGCTCAGAATGTTTTCTGTTAGATAATTATTGATGCAATTTTGTTTGCTGTCGGTGCCACTTCCATGTTCATCAGCTTCACCCCCACAAGAGACCAGACTTTGCCACATGACTCACCAAATTCTGTCCCTGTCTGATGCCATGAAGCTACAGTGCTATCACCCCATGTCCAATTAACTCCCAACCAATGTTCCCTCTAAGCTGCAGAGTCTTGTGAGCAAAAATTCTCCTTTGTAAGCATTAAAGTTGTGAGCTACTGTCATTAAATTTGTGAGCTACTGTATCAATTATTGTGTTCTGCGGTCATCCTTCCTGAGCTAAGACAAAAATGTGTGAGCTGGGGGCTAAAAACCTGTGAGCTAGCTCACACTAACTTAGCTTAGACAGAACACTGCTCCCAACCACTCCTTGCCTGGCCCTCAGTTTCTGGAGTTCTACAGATCTTGCAGCCCTGTGAGTACTCATCCACAGTATGAAGTGGCATAGCCCAGTGTAGGTTTCCTAGTGTGAGTCTTCCTACCATCCTACCACTTCACTGAGAAACTACCTAAGCCAGAGGCATCAAACTCATTCGTTGTGAGTACCGGATCTGACATAAATGAGAGCTTGTCGGACCAGTAGCCATGTGTGTCATAATATGTAATGCCAGGTAGAAGAGATAGAAACTTTATAAAGGACACAAGCACAATTAAAGATTTTAAAATAAAACATGGTTAATACATTAGCACCTGTTGGTCGTAATGATGCTTTCTTTGTATATCTCTCTCATGCAATCCAGGGGAACTAAGCAAAGGAAGCTCTGGTTCTTTCCTTCCTTTCCCAGGGGAAAAGGAGGGGGAGGAGCCTCAGCCAATAGAAGGAAGAAAGACTTGGTTCAGTAGCTCTGCTGTGTGATTGAGAGAGCCAGGTAAAGCAAGCTATCCCCCCCCCTCTTCCTCCCCAAGGGAGACACCACAGTCAATGGAGAAAATAGAGGCTTTGCTCTGTAGCTCCTGTGCAATTGAGCAAGCTGTATTGCAGAAGGAAGCAAGAGAGAGGGAGAAGGAAGTCAGTGATAGCCAGTTGGTCGAGGGCCTGATAGGAATCCTCCAGGGACCTGATTCAGCCCCTGGGCCGCATGTTTGACACTCCTGATCTAAGCATTTCCTCCAGCCTTCAGAACCTCCCTTAGATGGAGGCTTCACATGTAGATGGGCTTAGAGCACGAGCCTTGGTCCCTCTTGCCCTTTTCCACGGTGAATGGTCTCCTGTTGTGGGATGTCTTCTGGTGCCAGAAGTTTCCATTCATAACAGACCTGGCAAAATGTAAGATTTTGCCCAAGTTCAATCATGAGGTTCCTTAGGTTGTGTTACTGAGAGGCGCTGCCTGATAAAATGGAGTACCCCCATGCAAATAAAGAGAGAGGGTCTCCTATTTTTGTTAAACAAAATGGAGTCCGACCAAAAACAGGCCAAGAAAACACTCCATCTAAGCAGGTGGAGTGGACCCAGTAGAGAGCTTGTTCTGGTTAGCGCCTGAAGTCTGTCTCTCAGTATAGTTTCACCCATTCCCCCTCCAGCGCCTCCACCCAAAAGGGATGCATAATAGCATGGGAACTGCAGATAAGTACTACTCTCACTCTGATCTTCTGCTACTTGCCAATTGTCTCTTCCTCCAGCCTATCACCTCTACCTTGCTAACTCCAATCAGATGTATAGCTTGATTGATCCTAACCTTAAAGGTCTTTGATCCCTTTCTGAGTGTCAGCCAAAACCCAGTAACAAATTATTCAATTGCTCTGAGCTTATCATCCTAGCAAAATGTGCGAAGTTTCCCAACATAGCGATTTAAGATAGCCATTAATGGAACATCAAAGCCCCTTTGGTAACTAACGACCCCCATCCATCGAACCTCTATATAGTGTGGGTCAAAACCCACCTCAGTGTGCATTCTGTAGGGTGCCATTTGCAGTCTGTACCACCTGTTACTCCTGTAATTGGGTCTATAGGGAGGGTTACACCGGTCTTGCACGTTCCTCTCCGTGGACTTTTCACTGAATGGACGTCTCCTCTTCTGGATCAGGTGAATATTACCCGCTTCAACAACCCTTGAATTCTTCTTTCGATAACCTCTATTTTCTTAGTCTCTTGATTGCTTGTACATAAATCTGTGAGTGTGTGTAAATCCTTTTGCTATATATCCTAAGTAAACACTATAAAAATACAATTGCTTGGACTATTCTTGGCTGAAAATCCAAACCCCGTATCATTGAAAGAAAAGATCTTCGCTCCTAATTTGCTCTACCAAGTCTCTTAGCTAATTTCCCCATTAAAATTAAAGACTTAAAGCATTGCCTGTAACAGTTGGTTCAAAAGAAGCTTTTAATGATGAAGCTTGAAGCAAACATTAATGGCATGCATTCGCAAGACCAGGTCTTGCCAGACTGAGATTAATCAAAAGTTATCAGGCAATTATGGAGTACAAAATAATGGCTCCCCTCTTTCCTGCACCCACCAAAGGTCTTTTGAATTAATATAAAGTCTGTTCTCAGGCCTTCGTGTTACATCCCATCAAAGTCACATTCCAAATAGTCTTCTCTTTTCAGTTGGTCCATATCAGTGTTGCCCAGGGACACCAGATTAGAGCTGTCTCCCCATGATCCTCTTCCACTTGCAGGCCTGGGATTAGAGCTGTCTCCCCATGATCCTCCTCCACTTGCAGGCCTTGGACATCCCATCGCACATAAAATACTAGATGCCTAAGACCCATCAATGGGTGTTAGTATCTGTGATTAAAACTACCATACGTGGAACTCCTCAAAGTTCAAGAAAATTTTAGATGGTATTGTTTTATCCCATGCAAATTTTTGTTTGGAATTTTACACTTGATAGATTCTACACATTATGGATTGGATATTTTATTTACTCTGTAACTGCTGATATGACAAGAAAGATCTACAAATGAATGAATGAACTGCTGCATGAATTTAGTAAACGATTGAGGCTAAGATACAGTGAAGTAATAATGAATCATTAATGAGCAAAGATAATAATGCCGGCACTACGAACAACAGTCTGACACCACAATCATAACTGTCAGGGACTGGTTCCTGACAATTATATTTCAACAGACTGAAAGGCACCTAGCATCAGATGATAGTGCTGCATAGTGGAGAACCAACTCTGCTACGGATAACGAGGGAAACAAGGCTTGTGATCCAAACTATAATCTATTCAAATGAATGTGAACATCAGCACATCAACACCTTTACTGCCATGCTTACATGGCTGGTACATGGAAGTAGGACAAGTAGGTGGCCGCCTAGGGTGCCACCTGACATAGGGTGCACCACCAAGCCCCCCTCTCCCCAAGCACGGTGTGTGTGCTCCTTGGAGCCTGCCTTCCCCAATGGAAAGCAGGTTCCATGGAGCACGGATGCTGCTTGGCTAGTTTTGCTTTCTCCAGGTCTGTTACAGACCCAGAAAATGTGAAAGTGGATGGCTCCTGCGCAATGCACTCCTTGGAGACCAGCAGGGATAAATTAACTCATTGTCAAAGCTGAAAAAGAGCCAATGCCAGTTTCTAAAAACTGGCTCCTGTTGAAGTTGTCTGCTGCCGCTCCTCCTTCCTTCTCTACTTTAGCAGAGCCGTGGGGTGGGAGCCATAGCTCACTGGTAGAGCATCTTTCTCGCATGCACAAGGTCTTGTCCCTGGCACCTCCAACTAAAAGGATCAAGTTAAAATGGTCATGTGAAGGTCTTGTCCCTGGCACCTCCAGCTAAAAGGATCGAGTAATATTCTCACAATTTTATTGCTTAATCTCACAATTTTTTTAAAAAAGAAATAATACAATAAAAAACTGTAAATTAAAAATGTAAATAGTTTCAAGTTTCTTCATTCTACAATTCTCTGGTTTTTTTTTCTGTTTTTTTTTTGAGGGGCACTAGTGGGCAGCTTGCCTAGGGCACCAAGAACCCTAGCACTGGTCCTGCATGCTCATCTGGGTTCCCCTGTATGTCCTGGGTGCGAGTTCTGTTGTCCTTGGGGAAGCAATTCTCAGCTACAGCAACAAATTATTGCATCCATCTTGTTGCCCACAACCATGGCTGATTGCTAGGATAGGCATTTGAAAACTCGCTAATTAAAAATTGAAGAAAATCTGCTCCATCCCTTAACATATTTAAGAGGAAAGATTTCCCCTGGTTCCATCCTGTCGTTATTCAGTACCTATATACTCTTGAGAAAAAGTTGATCCATTGTGCTTCTGTTGAAGTTAATCTATTTAGAGGAACAGACCTCCTGCAGATAAGTACTACTCTCGCTCTGATCTGCTACTTGCCTCCTTTTTATGCAGCATTTTAACCCCACCCCCTTTTCATTGTCCACTGTGGGAATAAACGTGGAGTCCTGTGGAATCGGGGGGGGGGGGATATTCTCATGATTTTGCTTTTGTTCCTGGGGCCCTCCAAGTGAGCACACTGGATAAAAATATGCCTGTGAGGTCCCTAGTTGCATATTTTTTGCAATTAGAGGACCTCTGGAAAGTGCCCCATGAGTTTCATTAAGATTCTCTAATGGAAATTGGATGATTCTCTAATGCGGTATCATTTTAAGATCACATTAATGAGTCATGGTTGTTCTCAGCTGCCAAAATCATTTACTTCTTTCATCATTCTTACTGCATGACAGCCCTCCTTATGTAACGGTGGCATCCTGTCCACTCTCAAATCCAGCACCAACTCCTCAGTCTTATCCAGAAAGCCCTCCATAGCCTGACTCTCCTTTGCGTCTCTGCTCCCATATAATGACACACTCTTGTCTGGGACCCACATGCCCCTCATTCTTCCAAAACTCCCCCCCCCTTCAAAGTACTCCACCTGTCTCCCCTTGCTTTCTTTCTTTTCTTTCTTTTCCCCTTGCCTTCCAAATCCCATCCTCAATGCCACCTCTGATAATTCCTTCAAATTCCTCCTCAAAACCTGTTGGAGTGAGTGACTCACGATGCCTGGCCCTGGGGGGGGGGGGGGGGGTTGCTACATCACTCTAAGGGTGTATAGGTGCCATTGCCTTGAATACAATGCCTCCCTATGTCTTAATCTTTGAGTGGCACTCTGAACCCTCCTTTCTCTGTGTATGCACTTTGTCCTCTCAATCTTCACACATGGTCTTCCATGGAGGCACTCTGAGCCCTCCTTTCTCTGTGTGTGCACTTTGTCCTCTCAGTTTTCACACATGACCTTCCATGGAGGCACTCTGAACACTCCTCTCTCTGTGTGTGTGTGTGTTCTTTGTCCTCTCAGTCTTCACACATGGCCTTCTATGAAGGCACTCTGAACCCTCCTTTCTCTCTCTGTCCTCTCAATCTTCTCACATGGCCTTCCGTAGGGGGCACTCTGAACCCTGTGTGTGTGTTCTTTATCCTCTCAGTCTTCTCACATGGCCTTCCATGGAGGCACTCTGAACCCTCCTCTGTGTGTGTGTTCTTTGTCCTCTCAATCTTCACACATGGCTTTCCATTGAGGCAGTATGAACCCTTCTCTCTCTGTCCCCTCAATCTTCACACATGGCCTTCCATGGAGGCACTCTGAACCCTCCTCTGTGTGTGTGTGTGATTGTTCCTTTCAGTCTTCTCACATGGCCTTCCATGAAGGCATGTGTCTCCACACGTCTTTCCTGAAGAGACAGTGCCCTCATCCTTATTTCAGATAGCAAAAGTCCTCTTTAAATTAGGCTTCTCTGTCTCTTTTCAGCTTCAATCTGAATCTATTTGAATGACTGTAAGGTTACCATTTTTGCAATACACTTCTTGGGTGATTTATTTCCTGCACTCAGTGTTATGATTCTACAACTGGGCAAATTCCACTATATTAACCAAATATCCCAATAAAACCTCCATGAATCTGTTAGCATATTCACTCAGACCCTGTACGCTGCAACCTAACCTATGTCAGATTCTTTGCCTGTATATCCATCCCCACCTACTCAAGGTCAAATTTGAGACTGCATGCTCTTCAATGCAGGGGCCTGGCCTTTTACATTTTGTAGTGCCATACCCATGGATGAACCTGAGTAAATTAATAACAGAGGGAAACACTTTCCTCTTTGGCAGGTATTAAAATCCAGAAGGCAAATCTAGAATTCTGCAGGATCATCCAGTCACAACATCAGTCTTTCATAAACTGTAGAACTGGAAAGGATTATTTAAAAAGAAAAAGAAAATAAAAATAAAAAGAGCCAGTTTGGTGCAGTGGTTAAGTGCATGCTTATCTGGGAGAACCGCGTTTGATTCCCCACTCCTCCCCTTGCAGCTGCTGGAATGGCCTCGGGTCAGCCCTAGGTCTCGCAGAGGTTGTCCTTGAAAGAGCAGCTTCTGGGAAAACTCTCTCAGCTCCACATACCTCACAGGGTGTCTGTTGTGGGAGGGGGGAGGTGAAGGGAGGGAGGGAGGTAAAGGAGACTGTTAGCTGCTCTGAGATTCAGAATGAAGGGTGGGATATAAATCCAATATCATCATCTTCTTCTTCTTCTTCTTCTTTGAATCATAGAGTTGGAAGGGACCTCCAGGGTCATCTAGTTCAACCCCCTGCACAATGCAGGAAACTCACAAATACCCCCCTCTAAATTCACAGGATCTTCATCGCTGTCAGATGGCCATCTAGCCTCTGTTTAAAAAGCTCCAAGGAAGGAGAGCCCGCCACCTCCTGAGGAAGCCTGTTCCACTGAGGAATCTCTCTTACAGTCAAGAAGTTCTGACTTCCAGGGTTGGAAAATTCCAAGCTGAATTGCTTCTCAGAAGGGGAGCAGGCTGGGGCTTCTGTTTGCGGTAGTGGAGGGCAATTTACTGCCTACTGCCTACTTTTCTCAGTCAGAGATCAGTCCAAGATATGCACAGGAAACTCTGAGGAGATTTACCTTGGCTAAAAGGGAGTACTGGGGGGGGGGCTCCTTTGAGGCTTTCATCATCTGCAGAAGTTACCAGAGTCATTTCTTTGACATAAGCTCGACAGAATCCTAACCTTCTTTGAGACTGCTAAACATCTAAAGCTATACAAAACCGGTGTTGGATCTGGATAACTGCAGAAAAAGGTACTGATGACTATCTTCATTCTGGGACTATTTAAAGTTAAACAAAATAAAATCAGAAGGTGAGAAATAGAGATTCAGAAAGCTTGGAAGAAGAAGGGGAGAAGGGGCGAAATTTGAACTTTGTAAATTTAGAGCTAAAAAGTGGAAAGGAAGTTATTGTTTTGTCTACTTGTGGTTTTGGTGAAAAAGCCCCATCGTCACAGATTTGCAGCTCTCACAGTCAACACAGGAAATACGTCAAACATCACGAGATCTTTTTACCAGTGAAAACAGGATTTGGTGGCAAGAAAAGCAGGAGGTGTCCGATGGAAAAGGGAAATCATTGAAGCAGCTAGCCTACTCTAGGACTATAATATCATAGAAAAACATTGGCAGCCATTGCTAGGAGGTCAAAATTTAAACAAAGTGTTTAAAGTGTTCGGGACATTAAAAATTGATGAAGCTGACAGTGGTGACAATTATAAGGTAAATACTATTATCGCTGATAATTATTTTAGAAGCCTTTGAAGGAAAAAAAATAAAGGGAAGCAGAAAGTCACAACCGCCATTTTGGAAGAAATAAAAACTTCAAAAAATTAATATCTGAACCCAGGAGGATCTGAGGATGGCGAAATTAGGCTTATTGAAAAAACGCAAGCCTTACTCTATCAAACCTGATAGTTTAAATTTAATTTGGAGAGTTCAAAATGTTTGATTTTTTTAAAATGTCAGAGCATAAGTTAACCCGTGCAAGGACTGCCTCAATGGAGAAAATGCAAGAGCAATTAGAAGCAATGGAAGCCAGGATGATGAAAGGGGTGAGAGACATGCTAACTGCTTCTAAAAAAGAAATTAGAAAAGACATTGAAGAGCTAAGGAAAGATATAGACAATCTCAGAAATGAGACTGTGGTAACATCAAAGAAAGTACAAGAGGTGGAAGAGAGAGTGTAAGTACATGATTCCACCTTGCTAAAAATGCAAGAAAAGGTGGCAATTCATGACTGCAAATTGATGGAAACCCAGATACATCTGAGAGGAGTACCTGAGGATGAAGAGACTAATTTGAAAGGATATATAATAAAAATAATTGCAGAATTTTTGGAGGAAGATCCTGAAGAAACTAGAAGTATGCATGACTATATGTATAGAGTGAACTCACTATATGCCAAGAAAAATAATCTACCAAGAGATGTGGTTATAAGATATATGACAAAAGAAATGGTGGGAAAAATCATGAATAAAAATTTTGAAAAGACATTGATAGTGGGAGGCAGAGAGTAAGAATCATGAAAGAATTGCAAAGACAAGTGATAAATGACAGAAAAGCATACAAAAAATTGTCAGAAAAACTATGTGACAATGAAATGAGGTATAGATGGATAATACCTGAAGGTCTGAGCTTTGAGCTGCAAGGAAAAAGGATTACAATTAGAAGCACACAGGAACTGCATAGGTTTTATGAAGAACATAAAGAATTTGCACCATGATGGATTACAAATTATTATCTTAGCATGTAAATGGACTAAATTCACCACAAAAAAGAAAGGCAATGTTTCATTGGATTTAAAAGCAAAATTGTAATATAGTTTGTTTACAAGAAGTGCATATCAAACAAAAGGATTACAAATTTTTATGGAATAAACAACTGGGACTAGAATTTTATTCATTGGCTGAACAGAAGAAAAGGGGAGTGATTTTCTATATTAAACAAGAATTGGAGCTGAAATTAGTGTTTAAAGATAAAGATGGAAGATTTGTAGCGGTAGAAATAATATTAAATGCAAAAAAACACATTGTTATTGGGACTGTATGCACCAAATGGTGCAAAGGATGCTTTTTTAAAAGACATTATACAACAATTTGATGAACTGACGTATGACCAAGTTTTGATAATGGGGGACTTTAATGGAACAATTAAGAACACACTGGATAGGTCTGGGGGTAAAAAAAAAAAATAAGGAAGAAAAATTGCCAAAGTCTATTTTTGAATTGGTCAAATAAGAAAATTTGTAGGATATATGGAGGAAATTTAATCCTGAAGTGCGGGACTATACCTTTTTTTCAGCAAGACATAAAACTTTTTCCAGAATTGACATGTTGTGGGGCACTAAAGACTTAGGCCTTATAACAAAGAAAATAGAGATTTTACCTAAAATTGGGGCTGACCATAACCCAATAATGTGGATTACAAAATTGTCTAAGAAGTTGAGAAGATGGAGATTGAATGAAAATTTACTACAGAATAAAGAAATAGTGACAGCTCTAGAAAATGAAACTAAAGCTTTCTTCCAAATCAACGATAAAGAGGATATAGAATTTCAGACGGTCTGGGATGCTTATAAAGCAGTAATGAGAGGAATATTGATTACATTGAATAACAAAGATAGGAGGGTAAAAGAAAAACAGATGTTGGACATTCAAAATGAAATAAATAAAGAAGAAGGGGAAATGAGAAAAAGGCCAGGGAAAAAGAAAATTATAAGGGAGATTACAATATTACGAACACAAATGAGACATTTCTTAAATAAAGAAATGGAATGGAATCTGAAAAGACTGCAGCAGAAATTTTTCGAGGGAGCAAACAAACCTGAAAATATTTGGCCTGGCAACTGAAGAAAAAGAGAAAAAGTAAAATTATTGATAAAATTGTGGTGGATGGAAGAGGTGGTAGATTAAGAAGGAATAAAAAGAGAATTCTTTAAGTATTATGCCAAGTTATTTAAAGGTGTTAAAATAAGGAAAGAAAAGATGGATGAGTACTTACAAAAGATAAAAATAGCACCCTTAGTAGAAAATATGAGAAAAGTTTTGAACGATCCAATTGAAAAAAATAGAAATTGAAGCAGCAATTAATGCAATGGAAAATGGAAAAGCACCTGGGCCAGATGGATATACAGCTAAATTTTTTAAAACCCTCAAAGAGGAGTTAATCCCAAAACTTCAGAAATTGATGAATATGATAAGAACAAAAGGGAAAATACCAAATATGTGGAAGGAAGCTGTTATTTTGTTGATTCCAAAGGAAGATAGAGATGTTACGAATGTAAAAAATTATAGACAAATTTCATTATTAAATAATGACTATAAAATATATACAAGAATTTTAGAAGAATGGTTTAAACAATATTTGAAAAAAATTATAAAGGAAGATCAAGCGGGGTTTCTTCCCAAAAGGCAAATAAGAGACAATATCAGAACTGTTGTAAATATTGTAGAATATTATGAAAGACATCCAGAAAAGGAAGTAGGATTATTCTTTGCGGACGCAGAAAAAGCATTTGACAATATAAATTGGGATTTTATGTTTGCAGTAATGGAGAAAATGGAGCTGGGAGAAAGCTTTTAAAGAATGATAACAGCAATATATACTGAACAATGTGCAAGGCTATGTATAAATGCTGATCTTACAGAGGACATGATAATTAGTAAAGGTACTAGACAAGGTTGTCCACTTTCTCCACTGTTGTTTATAATGACTCTTGAAATATTACTGATGCAAATTCAAGAAGATAAAGAAATAGAAGGATTAAAAGTAAAAGGATTTACTTACAAATACAGAGCATTTGCAGATGATATAATGTTTATAAATGAAAACCCCATACAACTCACACCTTTGTTGTTAGCCAAAATACAAGAATATGGGGAGTTGGTGGGACTTTGTATTAATAAAGAAAAATCAAAACTTCTATGTAAAAATATGCAAATAAATAAGCAACAAGAATTACAGAGACTAACGGGCTGTGAAGTTACCTCCAAGGTAAAATATTTGGGTGTGGAGATAACAATGAAAAATATTGATTTGTTCAAAAATAATTATGAGAAGCTATGGCGTAAAATGGATGAAGATATGTTAAAGTGGAATAAACTTTATTTGTCACTGTTGGGTAGAATAGCCGTAATTAAAATGAATATTCTACCAAGGATAATGTATTTGTTTCAAACTATTCCAATTGTGAAAGACAGTAAACAATTTAATAGATGGCAAAGAAAATTTTCAGAGTTTGTGTGGGCGGGGAAGAAACCAAAAATTAAAATGAAAATTTTAACAGATGCAAAAGAGAGAGGTGGATTGCAATTACCAGACTTAAAATTATATCATGAAGCAGTTTGCTTAGTATGGATAAAAGAATGGATAATGTTGTTAAACAAAAAACTCTTAGCATTGGAAGGTCATGGAAATAAATTTGGCTGGCATGCTTATATGTATTATGGGGAAAAAAAGATAGAAGACTTTTTCTCTCACCATTATATAAGAAACAGCTTGCTAAATACATGGATGAAATATAAGAAATACCGAGATGAGAGAAAACCGTTATGGATAGTGCCAGCCGAAGTGATAAAAATAACAGCTGAGACGGGTGAAGAAAAGTGGTTGTCATATAATCAACTATTAAAAATACAAAGTGGCAAAATAGAATTAAAAACTGCTGAAGAGCTGAATAATAAATATGATTGGTTCCAAATGCAACAAACAAAGAGCTTGGTGGAGAATGACATTAAAACTGAAGGAATAAGGAAAGAGCAAACAGAAATGGAAAAAGTTCTGCTTGGAGACAACAAAAAATTAATTTCAAAATTATATAAATTACTTTTAAAATGGTCTATGGAAGATGAAGTAGTGAAATCTCAAATGATTAAATAGGCAATTAATGTAAATAAAGAAATACAGATGGAAACTTGGAAATATTTGTGGAAGAACTCTATGAAGCTTTCAACGTGTCATAGTATTAAAGAGAACTGTTTTAAAATGATGTATAGATGGTATATGACTCCTAAGAAATTGACAAAGATGAATAATAAGATGCCAGACAGATGCTGGAAATGTAAAAAACATGAAGATTCTTTCTACCATATGTGGTGGACTTGTGAAGGAGCAAAAAAGTATTGGCAGTTGATTCAACAAAAAAATTCTAGGATCTTGGGATATGAATTTAAGAAAGTTGCAGAGACTTTTCTGTTGGGATTACAAATGGAAAAATTTCCAAAAGAAGATAGAACTATAATTTGGTACTTGCTTTCAGCTGCTAGGACATTATATGCGCAGTTGTGGAAGCAAGAAAAAATACCAGAGAAATGGGATTGGATTGTAAAAATTATGACATGGAGTGAAATGGACAAATTAACAAGAATTTTAAGAGACTATGATTTAGACGTTTTTAAGATAGAGTGGAAAAAGTTCAGAAGATATGTAGAAAAAGAGTGGAAAATAAAAGGACATTGGACAATTTTTGATAATGATTAAGTCTTAGAAAAAAGAAGAATATTAATTTTTGTTTTTATTAGTTAAGGGTACCTTTAAACATTAGTACTTTAAGTAAATAACACCGGCGGGGGTCAAGTAATGGGGGGAGGAGTGGGTAGAAAGTAATATATGGGATAAATAAAAGAAGTTATTAATGATGCAAGAAATATAATTTGTTACCATATGTTACCAAATAAAATGGTATAACCATTACAGTCAGAAAGTTCTTCCTAATGTTGAGCCGGAAACTCTTGATTTAATTTCAACTCATTGGTTCTGGTCCTACCTTCTTCTTCTTCTTCTGTATAATCCTTAAGTGAAATGTTTCAAGATATGCTGCATAAGAGATGTGACCAGAAAGTGGTGGAGAAGCCTTTTAACAGTTTTTTTTCCCCCTCCTTTTTAACATCAGCTCTTTTCTCTGCAGGCAGCAAAGGTATCCTCCTGTTTGGGTGGAGATGCGCACCATCCATCTCCACCCAAATGCAGAAAAAAAAAATCTGTCTGCTTCTTCAAATAGGAGTACATACCAGTGACAAATTGTCAGCCGCGCTCGTAATAATTTTTGTATTATTATTTTTGGAGCTGACATCTTATCTCTGTCTCTTTTAATATCCCTGTCAGCAATTATGAAAGCCCTCAAGGCTGTTTGCTCAACTCCACACGATCTGCTTTCTGTGATGCTCCCTTGTGAGGGACATACGCATATTGTTCCTGAAAGGTAATCAATAATTATGTGTAGCTTCGTGCTATGTACCATACAAGGGCACTTCATTTAGGCAAGTTTTTTTTAATTATTTTATTTTTAAGGAAAGCTGAAAACAAAAGAATACTTTTCTCTCTCTCCCTCTCCTAATGTTGCTTTTGAAGAAAACATTTAGCTTGAGTGCAAATGCCTATTCAGAGCCTGAATAATGTTTAAAATGCCATTAATTTTTTATTGAACACTTCCTTATGCTTTAAATTACATCGAGCAA
The DNA here is from genome assembly GCF_032191835.1 of Heteronotia binoei. Lineage (NCBI taxonomy): Eukaryota > Metazoa > Chordata > Lepidosauria > Squamata > Gekkonidae > Heteronotia > Heteronotia binoei. The sequence goes on from NC_083229.1 coordinate 125,158,155, forward strand.
ATCTATAATGCATTAGACGGAGAACGTTTTATGCCTGGCTATATGAGAGACGTAAGGGCAGGGGGGGGAGATCACTCTGAGATGGAGGAGGCGGTGCAGAGGAGAGCTATTTTGGGTTCCCTCACATACACACCACATTTGAGTGTACTTCACAAAGAAGTACACCAGAAACATTCACAAAGAAGTACACCAGAAACATGTCAGGGAGTTTTATGTGGTTAAGTGTGTGGACTGTTATCTGGGAGAACCGGATTTGATTCCCCACGCCTCCACTTGCACCTGCTGAGATGGCCTTGGGTCAGCCATAGCTCTGGCAGGAATTGTCCTTGAAAGAGCAGCTGCTGTGAGAGCCCTCTCCAGCCCCAGCCACCTCACAGGGTGTCTGTTGTGGGGGAGGAAGGGAAAGGAGATTGTGAGCCGCTCTGAGACTCTTCGGAGTGGAGTGCAGGATATAAATCCAATACCTTCTTCGTCTTCTTTTTCACCTTGTATACATGAATTGCTACCCAAAGTGAGAAGTATTTATGCCATTGTTTCCTCTAGGGATAGGCAGATGCCCCAAAAAAGTGGTACTGGTCTATCATATCTCATTTGGTTTCCCTCTAAGGTCCACGTAGGGGTTTCCCAAATTCATCTCAAACTGTTACTTGACGTTCAAGTGTAATCTGAGTACACGGATTCTTATCTGGGAGAACCGGGTTTGATTCCCCACTCCTCCACTTGCACCTGCTGGAATGGCCTTGGGTCAGCCAGAGCTTTCATAGGAGCTGTCCTTGAAAGGGCAGCTGCTGTAAGAGTTGTCCCACCCCCACCTACCTTACAGTATGGAAGGAAAGGAAAGGTCCCCTGTGTAAGCACCGGTTGTTTCCGACTCTAAAGTGACGTTGGTTTCACAACATTTTCATGGCAGACTTTTTACGGGGTGGTTTGCCATTGCCTTCCCCAGTCATCTACACTTCCCCCCCCCCACCCCAACAATCTGGGGACTCATTTTACCGAACTCAGAAGGATGGAAGGCTGAGTCAACCTCGAGCTGGCTACCTGAACCCAGCTTCTGCTGGGGATCGAATTCAGATCGTGAGCAGAGCTTAGGACTGCAGTACTGCAGCTTTAACACTCTGCACCATGCCATCATCATCATAATTATCATCATTATCATCTTCTTCTTCCTTCTCTTCTTCTTCATAGTCAGTTTTGTAATTAACTGTAATCTTGGGACAACTAAGCTTACAGCATGAAGCAGTGTCCTTACCAGCTGTGCAGACAGGAGAGGACATCCAGCAGTGGCATGTTTGACCATGAGTTCAAGCACATTCCCCCTTATAGCAGGGGTCGCCAACAATTTTGGTATTTGGGCACAGCGGGCACAGTCACAAAATGGCCACTATAGGAGGTAAAGCCGAGTTTTATGTTAGGGAGCAAAGTTTTATCTGACTCTAAAGCAACTCTTCAGTGTTTCAGGTGGGAGCTCTGTTTAGCAAGCTACCTTTTTATCTGCACAACCAATCAGAAGTCCTGCTGGGCCAAAACCCCCACCTAGCATCATCCAACTTCTGAAAGCACTTGGCAGGGCACCGCATTGGGACCCGTTTTATAGGTTTGAGCTCAAGTGATTTTAGGTTAAAGTCTGAGTCCACTGATGATGATGATATTGGATTTATATCCCGCCCTCCACTCCGAAGAGTCTCATAGCGGCTCACAGTCTCCTTTACCTTCCTTCCCCACAACAGACACCCTGTGAGGTAGATGAAGATATTGGATTTATATCCCGCCCTCCACTCCGAAGAGTCTCAGAGCGGCTCACAGTCTCCTTTACCTTCCTTCCCCACAACAGACACCCTGTGAGGTAGATGAAGATATTGGATTTATATCCCACCCTCCACTCCGAAGAGTCTCAGAGCGGCTCACAATCTCCTTTACCTCCCCCCCCCCCCCCACAACAGACACCCTGTGAGGTAGATGAAGATTTTGGATTTATATCCTGCCCTCCACTCCGAAGAATCTCAGAGCAGCTCACAATCTCCTTTACCTTCCTCCCCCCCCCCACAACAGGCACCCTGTGAGGTAGATGAAGATATTGGATTTATATCCCGCCCTCCACTCTGAAGAGTCTCAGAGCGGCTCACAATCTCCTTTCCCTTCCTTCCCCACAACAGACACCCTGTGAGGTAGATGAAGATATTGGATTTATATCCCGCCCTCCACTCCGAAGAGTCTCAGAGCAGCTCACAATCTCCTTTACCTTCCTCCCCCACAACAGACACCCTGTGAGGTGGGTGGGGCTGGAGAGGGCTCTCACAGCAGCTGCCCTTTCAAGGACAACCTCTGCCAGAGCTATGGCTGACCCAAGGCCATGCTAGCAGGTGCAAGTGGAGGAGTGGGGAATCGAACCCGGCTCTCCCAGATAAGAGTCCGCTCACTTAACCTCTACATCAAACTGGCTCTCCTGGCACCTTTAAGACCAACAATGTTTCTACCAGAAGAAAAATGAATGAATGAATCAAATACTCAGAGGTGAGCTTGCCAGGGCAAATAAAATTAGAGCTGTAACCAAACATGGAAAGAATGATTGGAGGGGAGAAGATTTTGTTTTGTCATGTATTTTAAGAGCGGTGACCATGTTGAAGTAAGTCCAAGTAGGCAGCCGTGTTGGTCTGAAGTAGTAGAACAAAACAGGAGTCAAGTTGCACCTTTAAGACCAACTTAGTTTTATTTAGAACATAAGCTTTCGTGTGCTCTAAGCACACTTCATCAGACAAGGAATCCGGCACAGTGAGATATTGTCATGCTGAAATAAATTTGCTGTGTCCCTTTTCGGAGACATCCATTTCGCCTCGAGTAGGACCAGGGCTTTTTCTGTCCTGGCACTGGCCTGCTAGAACATGGTCCCATTAGAGATCAGGGCCCGACCAGAGCTGTTACCTTTTTGCAGGGCCTGTGAGACAGAGCTGTTCTGCCAAGCCTTTGGGTGAGCAGTGGACAACCAAAGTAAACTCAACTGGCCTCCTTTGCCACAGTATTCCATCACTAATCAGACCTACTGATGAGTTAGTGGTCTTAGTGAGCAGCTGTATGAAATCTGAAATCTGAAAAACCCTTGGATATAGGGTTGCCAAGTCCGATTCAAGAAATATCTGGGGACTTTGGGGGTGGAGCCAGGAGACTTTGGGGGTGGAGCCAGGAGACATTAGGGGTGGAGCCAAGATCAAGGCTGCGACAAGCATAATTGAACTCCAAAGGAAGTTCTGGCCATCACATTTAAAAGGACGGCACACCTTTTCAATTCCTTCCTTCCATAGGAAATAATGAAAGATAGGGGCACCTTCTTTTGGGGCTCATAGAATTGGACCCCCTGGTCCAATCTTTTTGAAACTTGGGGGGGGTATTTTGGGAAGAGACTTTAGATGCTATACTGAAAATTTGGTGCCTCTACCCCAAAAAACAGCCCCCCCCAGAGTCCCAGATACCTGCAGATCAATTCTCCATGATTTTCTATGGGAATAAATCTCCATAGGGAACAATAGAGTTCCCAGCAGACATTTCCATCCCCTCCCCCCCGCTTTCTGACGACCCTGAAGCGAGGGGAGGGCCTCCAAACCGGGGGATCCCCTGCCCCCACCTGGGGATTGGCAACCCTACTTGGATACCATATGGTTATGTTGGATTTTGTTGTACTTTTGTTGATTTTAACTGTTTTAATTTGTTGTGCTCCACCCTGAGCCCATTTGCGGGGTACGGCAGAATACAAATCAAAATAAATAAATAAATCTCCAGACAACAGAGAGCTCTTCTCTTGGAGAAGATGACTATTTTTGAGGGTGGAGTCTAAGACATTGTATACTGTGGCGGTCCCTCCTTCCTGAGGCTCCACCTCCCCAATCTCTAGGGGCGTTTTCACACTGACCTTCAAGTGGCGCGACCACCTTCTTCACACCGGAGGATCTGCCCGGATTTCGCACAAGAAGCGCCGGCGCACCCAAAAGAGCTGGCTACTTCCGTCGCGAAACCCGCTCAAACGTTTTCCTGCTTCTTGGCGGTTTCCGTTTGAGCGGGTTTCGCGACGGAAGTAGCCGGCTCTTTTGGGTGCGCCGGCGCTTCTTGTGCGAAATCCGGGCAGATCCTCCGGTGTGAAGAGGGTGGTCGCGCCACTTGAAGGTCAGTGCGAAAACGCCCTAGGTGTTTCCCAACCCAGAGCTGGCTAATTGAATGTACACATATACTTCACATGGAGCCGCAAAATATGGGAAATAAGTCTCTAATAGGAGCCCTTCCTCCCTTTGTGGTGCCATTCCAAGCTTGTTTGGGCTAAGAAATCAGGAAAGGAGCACGAGAATAAGAACAATAAAACCCATGGTATTCATGGATTCACACACACACACGCACACGAAACAAAAGCAAATATCATACAAAATTGGCATTAAAATGAAAACAGAAAACCTGTGAAAGTCAAAGCCCTGCATAGTGAGATGGCACGTAAAACCAAACTCTCAAAGCCTCCACTGCCCCATTGACCAGCTTGGAGAAGGCCTTTGTTTCTTTAAATTCCTCTCCAAACCAAGCCAGCTGGCAGCTTGGAGAATACATTTAAAGTTAAAGTTGCTTTCTTTCCACCTATCCCTTCCTCCCCCCCCCCCATCTGTTTGCTTTCTTTTCACCTTTCTTTCCATTTTTCCAGATTGTATAGGTCTTGGCGCTCAATATCTAGCAACCTGTTTTTAATTTGTTGGACAGCGGTGGTGAAGGACATCATGGACAATAGCTCTAGGGATAAACATGTTGTAAAAAGCACAAACATAGCACCCTATATAGTTTGTCGAAACAATCCTTTCTTAAAATTCACCAGCATCTATCCCATCCATCACAACTTGTCCCCCTCCCCTCCACCCCCCCCACCCCCAGAACTATCCCTACTTAGCTTTGCAGGTTCCGAATTTGGGATTAAAGTGCTTCAGACTTTTTTTTTTTAAGTTCCTTCAGGCAAAGAAAACGATGGAGGCTCCGGGTTGAGATAACAAGGCCCAGAAAGGGCTTGCAAATTAGTTTATCCCAACTAACCTGACATCCTCTATGATTAAAGAAACAAAAGGAAGAAAGCCATGGAACTCTGATGCAGCTTTCTTAAGAGAAAACTGTCAGTTCTGGATAGCTCTCACTGCCAAAGCAGCGATCGTATGGATCCCCGATGCTAATTTTACTTCCACAGTGACTTCATGTCATATGTGTTATAGCTAATTAATGGGTCCCCTGGAGTCATTTTCGGCAATGATGTAAAACTATATTCTACAGTTAGTTGAGTAGGTTTGTACTCATGATTGCGTTTGGGGAAATATTTTTGGAAAACTGATTTAAAAAAAAAACAAACTAAAGACCCCCTCCAAAATCAAATATTAGGAAGGAGACAGAACAAAAGAAGCAATGGGAAAAGTGCAGAAAAGGGCAACTAGAATGATTAAATGGAACACTTTCCCCATGAAGAAAGGTTAAAACTCTTGGGGCTCTTTAGCCCGAAGAAACGTCGACTGCGGGGTGACATGATAGAGGTTTACAAGATTGTGCATGGGATGGAGAGGGCAGAGAGAGAAGCCCTTTTCTCCCTTTCTCACAATACAAGAACTCGTGGGCATTCAATGAAATTGCTGAGCAGTCGGGTTAGAACGGATAAAAGGAAGTACTTCTTCAACCAAAGGGTGATTAACATGTGGAATTCACTACCGTGGGAGGTGGTGATGGCTGCCAGCATAGCCAGCTTCTAGAGGGGATTGGATCAACATCTGGAGCAGAGGTCCATCAGTGGATATTAGTCACAGTGTATTGTTGGAACACTCTGTCCAGGGCAGTGATGCTCTGTATTCTTGGTGCTTGGGGTGGGGGACACAGTGGGAGGGCTTCTAGCCCCACTGGTGGACCTCTTGATGGCACTTGGGTTTTTTGGCCACTGTGTGACACAGAGTGTTGGACTGGATGAAACATTGGTCTGATCCAACATGGCTTCTCATTTGTTCTTATGTTCAATGTAGAGTGGTACGGGGAAAGCCGGGCCGGCCCTAGACTATCTGGCACCCTAGGCGAGGCTAACATCTGGCACCCCCCTCTGGACTGATAACATCACCAAGTCACATGGGGGGTGCCTGATTTGGCACCCCCAGAAGGCTGGCGCCCTAGGCAATGGCCTACTTTGCCTAGTGGCAGGGCCAGCCCTGAGGGGGAGGGAGGGTCTATCTCAATTCCCAACAAGGAACAGCCCTGATTTGGATGGTCCAGGCTACCCTGATGTCATCAGATTTCAGAAGCTAAGCATGGTTGGCCCTGGTCAGTATTTGGATGGGAGACCACCAAGGTAGTAAAGAGTTTCTTTTCTTTTTTTACACAGAGTCAGTTAAAGGTAAACTACTCTGTATGTCTCTTGCCTTGAAAATCCCACCAGGGCTGGTATAAATTTGGATATGAAAGGTAAAGGTGGTCCCCTGTGCAAGCACCAGGTTATTACCAACACATGAGGTGATGTCACATCATGCCATTTTCTTGGCACATCATGACATTTCTTTTACGGGGTGGTTTGCTATTGCCTTCCCCAGTCCTCTACACTTTCCCCCCAGCAAGCTGGGGACTCATTTGGCTGACCTCGGTGAGACGGAAGGTGAGTCAACCTTGACCCAGCTACCTAAACCCAGCTTCTGCCAGGCTCAAACTCGGGTCATGAGCAGAGAATGGATTGCAGTACTGCAGCTTACCACTCTGTGCCATGGGGCTCCTCAAATTGCATATGACTTGATGGCAAACCCCCCCCCCCAAACCCTCAATTTCTTATAAGAACATAAGCGAAGCCATGTTGGATCAGGCCAATGGCCCATCCAGTCCAACACTCTGTGGCCAAAAATCCAAGTGCCATCAGGAGGTCCTCCAGTAGGGCCAAGATACTAGAAACCCTCCCACTGTGCCCCCCAAGCACCAAGAATACAGAGCATCACCTGTCCCAGAGAGAGTTCCATTGTGGCTAATAGCCACGGATGGACCTCTGCGCCATATGTTTATCCAACCCCCTCTTGAAGCTTTCTATGCTGGCAAATCTGAAATGTATGTTTTCATCCCCCCGTGTTGATTTTCCGCTGAACTTTTGGGAATGCTTTGGAATCCCGTGTACGGTTCTCATCACCACATCACAAAAAAGAACATTCTAGAGCTAGGAAAAGTACAGGGGGGGAGAAACCAAATGAATGGGGGTTTGGAGCACATTCCCTATAAAAAAACGCTGAAGAGTCGGAGACTTTTTAGTTTAGAAAAGAGACGAGTAAGGTGGGGGGCATGTTAGGGGTTTGTAAAATGAGGCATGGAGTGGAGAGAGTTGACAAAGAAAACTTGTTTTTTCTCCCTCTCCTAAAATACTAAAACTGGAGGGCATCCAGTAAAGCTGATGGGCAGGAGGCTCAAGACAGACCAACGGAAATACCACTTTACACAGAGAGTAATTAAAATGCGGGATTTGCTGCCAGAGGATATAGTGATGGTCCCAGGAACAGATGGCTTTCAAAGGGAATTAGATAGCTACTAGTCGTGGTTACTGAGAGGAACCTCCACTTTCAGAGGCACTAATCCTCTGAATCCCAGAGCCAGGAGGCAACATCAACTTCTATGCCCTGTTGTTGGCTGTCCAGAGGAACTGGTTGGTCACTGTGTGAGACAGGATGCTGGACTAGATAGGCTATTTGTCCAACCCAGCAGGGCTCTTTTTATGCCTACCTAGGATCATCTCCTATGTGGTTCTGTCTTGTTGTTGTTCAGTCACACGGTTGAGTTCGACTCTTTGCGACCCCATGGACAAAGTTATGCCAGGCCCTCCTGTCTTCCATCATACTCTGAAGTCTGCTCAAATTTGTGTTAGTTACATCAGTAATGCTGTCCGGCCATCTCATCTTTTGCCGTCCCCTTCTTCTTTTGCCTTCTGTCTTTCCCAGCATCGGGGTCTTCTCCAGCGAGTGCTCCCTTCTCATTTGGTGGCCAAATTATTTGAGCTTTAGCTTCAGCATCTGGCCTTCCAGGGAACAGATGCTTAAGTCTTTCCCTTAAGACTGAAAGATTGGATCTTCTTGCAGTCCAAGGGACTCTCAAGATTCTTTTCCAGCGAGTGCTCCCTTCTCCTTTGGTGGTCAAAGGATTTGAGCTTCAGCTTCAGCATCTGGCCTTCCAGGGAACAGTCTGGGTTGATTTCCCTTAAGACTGACTGATTGGGTCTTCTTGCAGTCCAAGGGACTCTCAAGAGTCTTCTCCAGCACCACAGCTCTATTCTTCTGCGCTCGGCCTTCCTTATGGTCCAGCTCTCACAGCCATCATCATATGCCAATTTTGTGTGTAAAGTTATTTCAGGCAGATAACGTAACAAACACAAGCGGCCCTTTCCTTGTGCCACGGAATGTTATGTTTCTTCGGGACCACTCAGTTGGCCTTCCGCTACTGACCTGGAACCAACCTCCCTAAATTTCAATCTCGATTCTTCTTCTTCTGGAATCGTACAGCTGAGTGAGGCCAATAAGGTTACGCTGTGAAGTAACCAGTGGAAGTCTTTATGTTTTTTTTTCTCCCCTTAGGAACAGCTGCTGAAAATTTGGCAACACATCAAAAAGCATCAGCGAGTCATAACTCACTATTTCAGAAAGACAGGCCTATCCCAAATGGCATATTATGGCAGACACAAAATTCACCCCCTCCTAAAAAAAACACAACAGTTTCCGTGGGGTACCTTGTCTCCCTGCAATATGTTGTTTTACTTAACCATGCTATGACAGAATCACATCTTGTAATTGCCTCCCCCCACACACACACACCGGAGGGTCCACACTGCTGGCAGAGGCTTTCGGAGGGGGCACAAAACTCAGGATACGCTGAGATCACATCATGATGCAGAGAGAGAGGGTAGAATGTGGCACGGAGAAGCTGTTTTCTGCCAGCATCCTGGCTTGGATCCTAAGCGAGTGAGTCACAACAGAGGAAGTTGACTTACTTGCCTTCCTCTTCCTACTGGAGCCTTCTGTCTCCATCGGTTATGCTCCTGGGGGAAGGGGTTTGGTGGTTCAGCAGGGACTGGAGGGTGAGGGAGAGAATTAGGATCTGCAGTGGGAGAGAGAATTGATAGAAATCACCCTCACTTTCTACAGTACTAGAAAACCTGTTCTGTTGATGGAACTGCAGATAACACTTTTTTCATAAGAAGTTGATTTTTCTGCTGAAACAGGATTCACTGTATTGATAAGAACTGCTGCCTTGGGCTCTAAAGGGCCTACGGGAGTCATCCTTAGAAAGGGAGAGAGGGGGGGGAGAGAGAGGGGGGAGGAGGAGCAAAGGGAGGGGAAGAAGAAGAAGAAATAGAAGAAGAAGACGATGATATTGGATTTATATCTCGCCCTCCACTACAGATCTCAGAGCAGCTCACAATCTCCTTTATCTTCCTCCCCCACAACAGATATCATGTGAGGTGGGTGGGGCTGAGAGAGCTTCTACAGAAGCTGCCCTTTCAAGGACAACTCTGCAAAAGCTATGGCTGACCCAAGGCCATCTCAGCAGCTGCAAGTGGAGGAGTGGGGAATCAAACCTGGTTCTCCCAGATAAGAGTCTGTGCAGAAGAAGAAGACCTTCCCTTTCCCCTCTTGGGATATTGCTCTAAGAACAATGTAAACAATTTCCCTAAATTACAGCTAAGTTACAGATTTTTTTTTTTAATTCTGTAAACAGGAAAAAAACACTTAAAGTACAAAACAACCTCTGCCAGGTTATCTTGTAGTAGAGATTCATTTGAATATCTCATTTTTTTCTGATGGAGTTAAGAGACAGATGATAAACGAATGAATAAAATAAAATAATCAGGTGACCCACAATAAAGTAGCTTCCAGTATGTTTCTGGAGGTTCACTTTCTTTCCCCCAAAAGCATCTCTTCCCTACAGTGAATAGCCAGGCTTGGCTTTCCTCCACTTAACTAAAGCGGGCACTGCTTCAGAAAAGCTCAGGAGATACCATCTTTGTATCTGCAGGGAGCACTAATTCAGAAACAGCTGTCTCCAACAGAGGAGGACACGTAGCTTGAAGAAAAAGAGTGGATTTTGTTACCTCACTTTCCCCTATCAGAAAGTGTCTCAAAGCAGCTTACAATTGCCTTCCTCTCCCCCAAAACAGGCACCTTATGAGGTAGGTGGGGCTGAGAGTTCTGAGATAAAACCTTGACTATCCAAGGTCATCCTGCAGACTTCATGTGAAGGAGGGAGAAATCAAATCCAGTTCTCCAGATTAGAGTCCACCAGTCTTATCCACTACACCACAAGTCATCCAAGGCAGCCATTTTATAGCTGGGCAACCTCCCCCAGAAGCCATTTGGTGATGGTATTCACACAATGTTTTTAAAATTCTCCAAGTGCCCACAGGCTGAACAAAGATCCTTACTCATACCACTACACAGCATTACTCTTTAATAGTATGGATTATTTTCCTGACAAAGAGATGAAGTGATGCAGAACGCATCATCTGCCTCCCCGTTTGCTAGTCACAGCATAAAAGTAGGCCTAATATAGAAGCTCAAATTGAACCAACACACTGTTAGCTGTAATAGCACACAGATTAAAAAAAAACACAACAATTTCCATTAATGCCAATGATGACAGAATCTTGTTATAATTTTACACAATATTATTGCCTCATAACATGGAGTATTAAAGCAACAGGCAGAGTACATAAAGTCCAATAAACAAAGAAATTGATTCACAAAGTCCATTATAAATTCACACTCATTAGTTCTCAAATGGAAACCATCAAGTCCATGAGAAGTTCGTGTCAGACACTGGAAAGCTCTCATGATATGATACGATACTGTGTTCAAACTGCAATGTACTGCCTAGCTTAACTGACTCCATTTTTTAACATTTGCTACTAACCCCAAATAGAAACCTTGCATATCAAAGTAGAAGTGAAGCTGTTACGAACCCCGCTGTGAATTCCTGTCCTTGGTACTAACAAAGGCAACAACCCTTTGAAGATAAAATGCCTCAGGGAAAACCAGCAGAGCTGTTCCTGCGAGAATGGGAACCACAAGGAGATAAGGGAAGGCAAGTGTGTGAAATGTATCACTCTAGTGTGGGAATGTAGGTTTGTTTAGAGAACCTTTGATGTGCATCTAGTTAAAATATCTATGCTGCTAGGAAAGAGTATCAGTTCCAATGTATCCATGCTCAGAAACTATGAACTATCAAATAAAGTCTTAACATTGTAACAAATGGAAGTCTGCCTACTTTGAAGTTCCATTGTCTGACAGTTCAATATGCAGTCGTAGTCCACATGAGAATTCTAGACAATCCCTCGTTCTGATGACTTCTTCCTCAGTGAACCCCAGATAGCAATGGCATGGGCCAAACTATGCCATCATAACGGTTTCTATGTCCACCCTGTATATTTTGTGGGTCCAATTAATTAATTGCGTGATTAAGTTTTCAAGTAATTATTTTAGACAAGACACTTTATATGATTCCAAAGCACTTAGGGCAAATATTTCTAAGACAAAGTAGCCTTGTTTGGGAATCAAATAGAGTGCCTTGTCTAAAATAATTACTTGAAAACTTGGATTTAATCACGCAATTAATTAATTGGACCCACAAAATATACAGGGTGGACATAGAAACCACTATGATGGCATAGTTTGGTACATTCCATTACTACCTGGGGTTCACTGAGGAAGAAGTCATCGGAACGAGGGATTATCTAGAATCCTCGTGTGGACTATGACTTCATATTGGACTTCTCATGGACTTGATGGTTTTCATTTGAGAACTAATGAGTGTGAACTTATAATGGACTCTGTAAATTAATTTCTTTGTTTATTGGACTATGTACTCTGCCTGTCGCTTTAATGCTTCATGTTAAGAGGCAATAATACTGTGCAAAAAAATATAACAAGATTCTGTCATCATTGATATTAATAAAAATTGTTTTTTATTTGCGTGCTATTACAGCTAACGGTGTGTTGGTTCAGTGTGGTCTTTCATGCTGTAATCCTGAAATATTTTTTTCCCTAATCTAAAAGCTGGCAACCGAACCTTTGCGAATATTCAAGGTTCGTGGGTTTTGTCTTGTTTTTAAATGCCCACGCGCATAAGGAATACGTTGAAAAATGCAGTGTTCCTCACTATCTCCTCTCTACTCTTAGGTGCATAATTGAGACAATTTAAAAATAAACAGAACTTGTTTTGATGTGATTTTCTTCCCCATTATAAACCATTAAACTTCACTGCAACGTGGAAGCCAATTATGTTGTTTTGCTCTGTGCAATAAAACCGGATCAATCCTGGGAAGGTTACAGATGTAAGAGGCCGTGTTATGTGGCTCGCTACTTCCCAAGTGAGGCTCCCAGATGTCTTTAATGTCTTAAATTATGATTATTAGCTGTTTTATTCATCTGTACACTTCAGAAGGGCAATCTGTGACAATGTGTTTAATTACTTTATGAGACTGTTATACGCTTACATTTCTAGAGTAGGGTAAGGAAATCTTCCTTTACAAAGATAAAAGAAAGAAAGAGAGGAAAAGGGGGGAAAAGCAAACACCAGCTGTAACATATATATTGTGTCAAAAGGCTTTCTTCTCCCTTCATCTGTTCTCTATATATCACTTCACCTGAAGAAAATGGGCATTTTGGAAGTTGGCTCTGTGGCATTCTACCCCATAGAAGAAAAAGAAGAAGAAGACTGCAGATTTATACCCTGCCCTTCTCTCTGTATCAGAGACTGAGTGGCTTACAAACTCTTATATCTTCTCCCCCCACAACAGGCACTCTGTGAGGTGAGTGGGGCTGATTCCCCACTCCTCCACTTGCAGCTGCTGGAATGGCCTCGGGTCAGCCATAGCTCTTGCAGGAGTTGTCCTTGAAAGGGCAGCTGCTGTGAGAGCTCTCTCAGCCCCACCCACCTCACATGATGTCTGTTGTGGGGGAAGACGATAAAGGAGATTGTAAGCTGCTTTGAGACTCTGATTCGTAGAGAAGGGCGGGGTATAAATCTGCAGTCTTCTTCTTCTTCCTCTCTTATGTGATCCATGCCATTTTCTGTCCCTCTGTATATAATGTTTCCTTTAAAATGTCACATCTTCAAGGTTGTTGATAAATCAGTATTCCATTATGTGACTATTAGACTGTGACCACACATTCTAAATAATGCACTTTCAGTCCATTTTCTCTCTCGCGCTCACTTTTTAAATCAGATTTTTATTAACAGATTTTCAGTTTACAATAAAGAACACTGTAATCTATCACCTCAAATAATGCAGCCTTAGTGAGGATACAATTAACAATTTAAAAAAAAACAAGAAAAAGAAAGAGTAACTCATAAAGTGGAGAACCAAGGAGCAGTCATAGAATTCTACTGAAGAGCATCCAATGAAAATACATTCTATTGACTGATTCTACTGCAGGAATGTACAAAGAACTGTCCCAATATTATATTAAGAAATCAGTTAATCAAACTCAACTCATTAGAGCTCACAGTTTTTTGTATTCAGACCAGAAGAGAGAAAGTGAGCCCAGAACATTTTAGAAATAGAGCATATCATGATAAAAAAACGTTTTTTGAGGGGGGAGAATATTATGTTTGGTGAGATATTCCACTATTTGGAACCAGAACACAGTAAATTTTTCTTGAGTACGTTCTGTCAGAGCATCAGCACTATAAATTGAGATTTTTACTTAGTAGGAAATAATCCCACAGTCGGGTTCTCCGAGCATGTATTGAAGGCAGAGCCTTGTCTTTCCAGTGTGCAGCAACCTCCAATCGTGCTACAGCCAGCAAGAGGGCAATCGTGTCTACAGAAGTTCTGTTCGATGGTGCATTGGGCCACCAGCCTAACAGAACAGTCTCTGGGTGAAAGGGAAGACCTTCTCCAGCGATTTCCTTAATTTCTTTTAATATAAGAACCCAGAAATTATGAATTTTAGGACAGGACCACCATAGAGGTATGAAGTCACCACCTTGTCCACAATCTTTCCAGCAGAAAGGGCTACTAATAGCTTTCATGCTACAGAGATGTTTAGGAGTATAATACCCACAGGTATTCAGTTCATTTTCAATGCCCTTCCCAACTGGATATTATTGTGTGAACTGGCAGAATCGAAATGGAAAATGTATTGAAAGTGCATTATTTAGTGCGTTGCAGGCTACGTGAGCTCCGAGAGAGCTGTGACTGACCCAAGGCCACCCAGCTGGCTGCATGTGAAGGAGTGGGAAATCAAACTTGGTTCTCCAGATCAGAGTCCACTGCTCTTAACCACCGCATCACATTAGCAGGTTCACAACTAAGAGATCTTTACGGAGAACATAGCATGCATGCTACTAATCATTATTTTAAAGCTTGTTCAACTGACAGTGTTGCATTGTAATATAATAAAGGGGGGAAACATAAGAACATAAGAGAAGCCAAGTTGTATCAGGCAAATGGCCCATCCAATCCAACACTCTGTGTCACACAGTGGCCAAAAAACCCAGGTGCCATCAGGAGGTCCATCAGTGGGGCCAGGACACCAGAAGCCCTCACCCTGTTGCCCCTCCCAAGCACCAAGGAAACAGAGCATCACTTGCCCCAGACAGAGTTACATAAAAGCCTGCCAGATCACCATACTCTTTTATTGAGCCTGCTTCGGCGGGGAGGGTGGGATACAAATAAAAGTTGTTTATTATTATTATTAATAATAATAATCTGGAGCAGCAACGGTGTAACTTGAGTTGGGTTTTAATTTATAAACATCACATCATCTGCAAATGCTCTGTATTTGTAAGAAAAGCCTTTTAATTTCAAACCCTCTATCTCCTTATCTTCTCGAACTTCCATAAGCAGTATTTCCAGCGTCATTATAAATATCAAAGGGGATAGAGGGCACCCTTGTCTTGTTCCTTCACAAATTGCTATTTTCTCTGTCAAATCTTGCATTTATACAAAGTCTTGCTTCTTGGTCAGTATATATTGCCTTTACCATTCTAACAAAGTCTTCATCCATTCCCAATTTCTCCATTACTGCAAACATAAAGTCCCAATGAACATTGTCAAAAGCTTTCTCTGCATCAGCGAAAAGCAAAGCTACTTCTTTTTCAGGATGTTTTTCATAATATTCTATTATATCTATTACAATTCTGATATTTTCTCTTAATTGCCTTCTAGGGAGAAACGCTGCTTGTTCCTCTTTAACAAAACTATTCAAATGCTGCTTCAGGCATTCCGCTAAAATTCTAGCATATATTTTGTCATCATTATTTAGCAATGAAATTGGCCTATAGTTTTTTTACATTAGTCACATCTCTGTCTTCTTTTGGTATCAACGAGATTACTGCTTCCTTCCAAGTATTAGGTATCTTCCCATCTATTCTTATAATGTTCATCAATTTCTGAAGTTTTGGAAGCAGAGTTTCTTTAAGAACTTTATAATATCTTGCTGTAAAACCATCAGGACCCAGAGCCTTCCCTGGCTTCATTGAGTTAATTGCTGCTTCAATTTCTTCCTTACCAATTGGGTCGTTTAAGATCTTTTTCATATTGTCCATTAGGGGTTTAACATTAATTTCCTGTAAATAGGCCTCTATTTTCTCTTTTCCCCCCATATGACTTTTATACAAATTTGCATAATACTTATAAAACTCTCTTTTGATTCCTTCCTGGTCAACAATTTCTTTGTTGCCCAAACTAATTTTATTAACAATTTTATTTTCCCTTTTTCTTTTCATTTGCCAGGCCAAGTATTTTCCAGCTTTATTTGCACTCTCAAAAGATTTTTGTTGAAGCCTTTTTAAGTTCCATTCTACTCCTTCTTCTTAGTCTCGTTCTGTATGTCTGTCATTTGTTTCTCTTTAGCTTTTCTGTCTTTATTATTCAGTGTGATTAAAATACCTCTCATCACCGCTTTATAAGCATCCCACAAGGTTTGATATTGAACATCCTCATTTTCATTTACTTGGAAAAAGGCTTTAGTCTCTTTGCAGAGATTCTACTACCCCATCTTTCTGCAGTAAATCTTCATTTATTCACCATCTTAAAGTCTTTTTGGTAGGTTTTGCAGACCACATTATTTGGATTACGATCTGCTCTTATTTTCAGAAGAATCTCTATTTTTTTTTTGTTGTAAGTCCCAATTTTTTTGTACTCCATAACATATCAATCCTTCAGAAAGAGTTATGTCGAGAAGAAGGTATCGTCTCTAACTGTAGGATTTTTCTCCCTCCAAATGTCTACAAGATTTTCTTGCTTGGCTAATTCAAAAAAAGACTTTGGTAGTTTACCTTCATTATTCTTCTTCCCAGATCTGTCCAAAATATTTTTAACTGTACCACTAAAGTCTCCCATTAACATGATTTGCTCATATGTCTCTTGATCAAGTTGCTGCATAATGTCCTTTAAAAAAGAATCTTTTGCTCCGTTAGGAGCATACAGTCCCAATAGCAAAGTCTTCTTGTGGTTCATCATCACTTGCACTGCAATATATCTACCATCATCATCCTTAAAAATCAATTTTGGTTCCAATTCCTGTTTAACATAAAACCACTCTTTTTTCTCCTTAGCCAATGAAAAAAAATTACATACCAAATTGCTTATTCCACAAATATTTGTAATCCAATCATTTAATATGTACTTCTTGTAGACAAATTATGTTACATTTTTGCTTCCCAATCCAATGAAAAGTTGCCTTTCTTTTTTGTGGTGAATTAAGTCCATTTACATTCCAAGATAATAATTTGTAATCCATCATGGTTTTCTATTTTAATCTGAACCTCCAAATTCTTTATTCTCCACCAAAAACTTCTCCATCTCCTGAGTGCTTGTAATGGTAATCCTCTTCCCCTTGTATTCAAAAACCAATCCTTCTGGGAGAATCCATCTATATCTCATTTGACTCTCTCTCAATTGCTCAGTCAGTTTTTTATATAATCTTCTGTCACTTAAGACTTCCCTTGGTAATTCTTTCATAATTCTAACATCACTGCCTTCCACAATCAGCTTGCCTTCATACTGTTTACTTAGAATCCTTCCCACCAAGTCTCTTGTTACAAATCTCACTACCACATCTCCTGGTAGTTTATTTTTCCTTGCATATTCTGAATTGACCCTGTAAATATAGTCATTAAAGTAATTAGTTTCCTCAGGATCATCTCCAACATATTCAGCAATAATCCTTATTATGTATTTCCTTAAATCACCATCCTTTTCAGGCACACCTCTCAAATGTATCTGATTTTCCATTGATTTGCAGTCCTGCAGTACTGCTTTGTCCTGCAATTTTTTAATAGTGGAATCCACTGTATTAATTCTTTCATCATTGTCTTTCACTTTCTCTTCCACCTTTTGGATTTTTTTGGATACTGATTTAAAGTCTTTACTGAGAACTTCTATATCTTTTTTTAATTCCTTCTTACAATCACTTATAGAATCTTTAATCAGTTTAGACAATCTAGCTTTCCTGGCATCCATCTGTTCTTTTTTATCAGCCTTTTTGCCCTCTTCTAGTGTTTTGGATCTTGTCTGTAATGGTTTTTGGGCTGACATTACTGCCTTCCCATTATAAATATAGGCTTTACAATTGAAGTCACCAAGTTCTTTTTAAATGGTCTAGTCTTATAGATTAGGGCATGCCCTTTCAGAAAAGCCCAAAATCGCCGTCCTCCTATGCCCCTGGGTCCAGATATTAATTTTTAAATAGTTATAATTTCCCAAAATGGTGCTCGATGTTTCTCTATGGTTTAGTCTTAGAGGGGCTTAAAAAAACCTGTAGTTTTCCCTTCCCTTGATGGCCTCTTCCACCCACACTTGCCACAAAGTCTTGTTATCTATGGTTGTGAAGTCTCACGATGTTCCCAGACATCATTTCCTGTAATGACTTGTTGATCTGCAGTTCTTCCACTCTTGAAGGGAGTAACCACAAAAATGCCAAACAATATCAGCTTTTGCCTTTTTTAAGCCTTATATCTTAGACTGAGTTATTCCCCCTCCTCCTCCTTCTTTATTATTACAAGTTGTTTATGTGTTCAGACCTTCGTTTGCCTTCCAAATATTTCCCAATTTAGTCCTGGAGCAACAGATAAAAATCTCTTTACCTTTGAAGTCCCGACATCAAACACACTGGTCTGTTTCTCATCCACGATTAATTAGCCCTTAAGAAGCTTGGCACACGTTGAATTTATGTTGATTTAACAACCCCAGATACCCTCTATAGACGTTGGAAGTGGTTCTTCTCCGGAGACTCATCAAAGCCAAAAAGAAACACCCCCCCCCCCCCGGGATTTCTCGTTAGCCAAAGTACCTCTCCTCAGAACTTTAAGCATATCTTGGCCATCATCTTGCCTAGATGGTGTAGACAGCAGGTATTAAAACACCTTCTCTGTCCATAATAGAGGGTCTGGTGAGCTCCCCCACTGGAAAACTCATCAATTCTCCCTGAAATCCAAACCGGAAGCCAAAATGGAGTGACTCTTGACACCAGTGGGGCTAGAAGCCCTTCCACTGTGCCCCCTCCCCCCAACCCAGCACAAGAATACAGAGCATCACTGCCCCAGACAGAGAGTTCCAACAATAAGCTGTGGCTAATAGCCACTGATGGCCCTCTGCTCCATATGCTTATTCAATCCCCTCTTGAAGCTGGCTATGCTTGCAGCCGCTGCCACCTCCTATGGCAGAGAATTCCACATGTTAATCACCCTTTGGGTGAAGAAGTACTTCCTTTCATCCCTTCTAACCCAACTGCTCAGATTTTATTAGTTACGTAGATTTTATCAGTTATGTGGATTAGCTATCCATGGGTGTGTCAACACTACACTAAATAGTGTGCTTTGCAGCTGGATTGTTAATGTTTAAGAATAGCAAAAATCTACTTGCAAAATGCATGAATTAGTGTTGCGTGAACACACCCCATATATGATTAGTTAATTCCATATAAGTCTATATGCTTGGAGACACCCCTTCTCTTCTGGTTTTGGCTAAAATTCCCTTGGCTTGCAGGTTCCTTTGTCCAGTCCAGGGTGCTTTCCTTGCCTCCCAAAATAGTCTGCTTCTGCTGACCCGTCTCTTCTGGCTTTGGCTAAAATTCTCTTGGCTTGCAGGTTCCTTTGTCCAGTCCAGGGTGCTATCCTTGCCTTTTTCTTGCCTCCCAAAATAGTCTGCTTCTGCTGACCCGTATCTTCTGGTTTTGGCTAAAATTCTCTTGGCTTGCAGGTTCCTTTGTCCAGTCCAGGGTGCTATCCTTGCCTTTTTCTTGCCTCCCAAAATAGTCTGCTTCTTTTGCCTTACCAGAATGGAACTTGTATCATAAGGCCTGTCGTATTGTATGGCTGAAAGAGTGGCTTATATTGAAAGATAAGAGAACATTAGCCATTGAAGGGGCAGATCTGGGGAAAGGATGGCATGGATATCTTTGGTACCAGAATCCGCCTCCAAATAGCTTGTTTTGGAGACATGAGATAAGAAAATCCCTATATAGAGTTTGGACGGAAATTAGAAAATCTTATTCTTACACCCCACTATGGTTATCACCAGTCGAGGCTCATAAGCACCCCAACCTGTATAATTGGAAAAACTTACTCGATTACCAAAACTTATTAGATAAGCGAAGTAATTTAAAAACGGAAGAAACGACCCAACTTGACTGGTGGTTGAAATGTCAAATACAATCATGTTATCAAAAAGATAAGGAAAGAGGATTCCCCAAGAAACTAAATGACCTTGATCAAATTATTCAGGCAGATCAGAAATTAATTTCTAAAATATATGAATGGTTATTAAGAGAAAAAATGCAGGAAGAGCAGGTAAAAGAATCATGGATAAAATGGCTAAGAGATTTTGGATTTAATATTTGTTTAGATGACTGGGAGAAAATATGGAAACGAAATGTTAAATTAATGACCCCGGCTTTGTATAAGGAAAATCTATACAAAATGATGTATCGTTGGTACTTAACACCTGACCGGTTAGCTAAGATATATCCTAGTTACTCCAATAAATGTTGGAAATGTAAAAAAATTAAAGGTTCACTAATCCATATCTGGTGGAAATGTAAGCGCGCCAAAAAGTACTGGGCCTTAATACATACTTGGACCCAAAAATTTTTAAAGATTAAATTGAATCATTCACCAGAATTATATCTTCTAAATGTATGTAGAGAAGATTTTCCACCTAAAATAATTAAGATATTGATGTATATTGTTACTGCTGCGAGAATATTATTCGCTAAATATTGGAAGTCCCCGCAAATTCCGTCAAGGGAAGAATTTATTGTTAAACTTATTGAAGCTGCGGAACTGGATTTGATGACTACAAGAGTATGTAATGGCAATATATTAAAATGTAAAGAAAGTTGGGAACCAATTTATTGTTGGGTTAAAAGCAAAGGATTGACATTGGAACAATAGAAATAGAAGAAGTTATTCTCCAATCGCTCCCCGGATGTTTGGGAGTATGTTTGAGGGGTGGAGGGAATTTGCAACTTTCAGGATGTGTGAGATGGGTGAGAGGACTTTTATGTATTGTATATTATGATGTGTTTGTGTTTTTTTAGTTTGTTGTATTTTGTCTTTTCACTGTGGTGTAATAAACTTGAAAAATTTAAAAAAACAAAACAAAATAGTCTGCTTCTGCTGACCTGTCTCTTCTGGTTTTGGCTAAAATTCTCTTGGCTTGCAGGTTCCTTTGTCCAGTCCAGGGTGCTATCCTTGCCTTTTTCTTGCCTCCCAAACAAGTCTGCTTCCGGGAAGTCCCGAACTTACTGCAGACACACCAGTTTGCAGTTAGAACAATGGCTCCTTTTTCTAAGAGCATTGATGGCATAATATAGTGGGTTCTATGCAATGATGAAGCGAGGTGGTACTGAACATAGCTCTTTTATTGAATACAGCTTGGTGTAGCGCTGCCTTAGAAGGCTGAAACTGGGTCTACAGGACCAACTATATATACACACAAAGTTCTTGCAGTAGCATGCTAGTGGACCATTCAAACCAGCAGGGGGCTTGTGATTGGAGCACGGCAGTAGAATTTGGATCCTCCTGCCCATTGTTCCTGAGTTCCCAAGCTTAGTCCTACAGGCTCCAATGAGCCAGGCGAGAACTCCGTATCATAGCTACAATTTAAGTCACATATACAGCAGATGGCTTACCTTAACGTCTTATAGACCCAACAAACTTTTATTCAGAATGTAAGCTTTTGTGCATATGCGCACTTCTTCAGACGAGGAATGAGGTACAGTAAGCAGAGCTATATATAGCTGGTGGGCTTTGGAATGCAAAGCGGTACAGAATTAAAATCCGATTGCAGAATAGTAACATTAACAAATCCAGAAAACCTTTGATCTGGGTTGCATTAGTGCGGGGAACCATAAAACGGTAACGTGTCAGAGTGTGAGAATGTCTGCTAGTTATTCTATTACTAATAAGCCTGGGTCGAAATTAGGGCATTTCTTTCCCTGTCGAACTAATTTACCTTTTAACATGTAACGTAAATATACACATCATTCTATTTTGCCATCAGAAAAAAAATACATTAAAATATAGTGGAAGATGGGTTTAGTATATGTAATGAGATAGTTACATATACTAAACCCCCCTTCCACTGGATCTCTCTTAACATCTTATGTTAGAAAGCTACTAGAATTAAATAAACTCTAATAGAGTGTCTCTCATATTCTAGTGTGTCTATAAGTGGAAAATATGATTTCTTGGTGTGCCTCTGGATTATTAGGTAAACTAAATATGCAGATAAGTAGTCATGTCCATCATCACTAAGGAAGACTTCGTAGGGGAAGGCAATGACAAACCATATCTGCTTCTCACTCGCCTTGAAAGCTCCTTGTACTTGAAGGGCTGTCATAAAGATGATGGTGTGGGATTGTTTTCTGTGGCCCCGGAAGGTAGGACCAGAACTAATGGGTTGAAATTAAAACAAAAGAGTTTCTAGCTCAACATTAGGAAGAACTTCCTGGCCGTTAGAGAGATTCCTCAGTGGAACAGGCTTCCCCGGGAGGTGGTGGGCTCTCCTACCTTGGAGGTTTTTAAACAGAGGCTAGATGGCCATCTGACAGCAATGAGGATCCTGTGAATTTGGAGTAGGTATTTGTGACTTTCCTGCATTGTGCAGAGGGTTGGACTAGATAACCATGGAGGTCCTTTCCAACTCTATGATTCTATGATTCCCCATAAGTTGGAAGCTAAGCAGGGTCAGTACTTAGAAGGGAGATCACCAAGGAAGACTCTGCAGAAGAAGGCAATGACAAACTGCTTCTGCTACTCACTTGCCTAGAAAGCTGCTTCCTGGGCTGGCCATAACCTGGGCTGTGACTTGATGGCACTTTAGATGCACTCAGTTCTGAATATTATCAGTGGTCATCTAAGACAAGAGCTAGTATAGTCCAGGGGTGGCCGAACTGCAGCTCAGGAGCCACGTGTGGCTCTTTTACACATATTGTGCAGCTTGCAGAGGTCGAGAAGGAACTTAATGCAGGCTATTTGTCAAGTAAGCATGCTTAGCATCAGGACCTCAGCCTCTGAGTGCTGACCCTTAGGGAGGTGACTATTTCTGCCATGTGTGAAGCAAGGAAGGAGGGGGAATTAGGCTTGTAAGCTCTTCTCCAACATAGATGTCTCATGAGACCTAAAATGGGGAAAGAGAGCACAAAAGCCAAGGGAGCAACTAGAAGGAGGGATGAAATTAAAGAGAGCAACACAGTGTTCCCCCTTAGCTTCATAGCTCTTGTAGAAACTGTATTTACTAATCTTGGTGTCAAAACAAAGAGAGATGCATAGTGATGCAAAAGATAGTCAGTGATTTATATGGCACATCTGTGCTTCCTTCACTCACTGGTGCTAAATAATAATCCCCTAACCTTCCCCTATGCTGGTCTTATGGGGACTGTTATTCCCAGCTTTTATTATTATTATTTTTTTTAAAGTCTCCTTCCAGCATGGTCATGTTGCAAAGTGCATACAGAGGTATTTTATCATTCTATGCAAAGAAAGTATTAAGAGTTTTAATAAAGACACGTGTGTAATATTTGTTAATGTCTTGTATCCCTCAAACATCTGACGTTTATTCTATGTGACTCTTCTGCTAAGCAAGTCTAGCCAGCCCTGACATAGTCTGTTAATGCTATGTGACAGAACGTTACCTACGGCATTCAAAGGACACTGTTTTCTGAAACAGTATCTTCTCCTGGTTCCCCTAAGAGCTCTTCCTAAGCACAACTATAGTTCTAAATTCCACAGTCTGGTCCATATTTCTCCGAAACAGATATCAATTAGAGGTTCTGCTTCTTGTGGAATGGGAATATTGAATCACTGTTTTTTTCTCAACTTGCTTGAGCATCTGGGAAATCACCATGACAACCAGTGCCTGCCAGGTGTCTGTTTAGAACGCGCTCCATTCCTTCAGCCCTCTGCACAAAAATTCATTACCTTAATTGCCAAGCTAATACTGAAGCAAAATGAGCCCGAGAAGAAAGATTAAAAAGACATACTTCTTGATTAAAATCTTCATAACCCAAAATCTGTATAATCTGCAAACTCTATCAAATATATAAATTAGTTCAATACGGAAGATGCCCATTAATATGCACAGGGAGAAAAACTCGAGAGTGCAGAATTACAACCCCCGTGAATTAGACTGAAAACAGTGTGTCAGCCAGGCATTTGATACCTTCTTCCTTCCCGGAATGTAAAAAAAAAAAAAATCCGATTCAAGGGTAGAATGAGATCTTTCAAAACGAAACATTTCAAGAAAAGACAGCCAGGGAATTCACTGTAGCGATAACCCCAAGAGGCAGCTAGAGCTGAAGGAAAGAGCTGCAGATTATACAAAATCGGTGCGAATGACTTTAAGATATTGGTGCTGCATAGGCAAAAGGTCAAAATGGACCTCAGCCATCGCCAACTGGCTTCACACTCAAATGCCACAGGTTGCTGGAGGGAAAGCACACAGTTAAGACAGATCCGCGGGATGTCATAACTCAATTATGTGTTACTCAACCCTGAAATATCAACAGGGTTGCGTATTTATTTCTCTGCCCAGTTCAAAGGAAGAACTTTATTCAGGATGTTGAAAAAACAAGGCTGACTGTGAATGGCTCTAAGAGGATTTCCACAAGCTGGGGAGGGGGCAACAATATGACAAATGAAGTTCAGCGTTGGGACAAAAAAAAATTCCCAATTTCAAGTATAAACTTGCTGAGAGGGGAAAAAATAGTTCGAAGAAGAAGTTGATGATGATATTGGATTTATATCCCGCCCTCCACTCCGAATCTCAGAGTATCAGAGTGGCTCACAATCTCCTTTATCTTCCTCCCCCACAGCAGACACCCTGTAAGGTGGGTGGGGCTGAGAGAGCTCTTTCCCCGTATGAACCCCAGAGAGCGCTGAGGTCAGCTGGAAAGAACCAGCTGAATATCCCT